>NC_136906.1:32023500-32640466 GCF_949606895.1 Notothenia rossii | reverse complement strand
ATATATATATATATATATAGAGTGGAGCAACATCAAGGCCATCCCCATCCACATCAGGAACCCAGACCCTGCAACAGGTGTTTCAAAAACAAGCAGCTCATGCACCTGGGTCCAAAAATGCAGACGAGCTAACGGAAGCCATTGCATTTGCCATTGCAAAAGACATGATGCCTTTCCAAATGGTGGAGCGGCCGGGCTTCTTAAAGATAATGAAGACTGCCGTGCCTCACTACAAAGTTCCAACAAGGAACTACTTTTCGAAGACGGCCATTCCGAAGATGTACAACACGGTGAAGACTGATGTGAAGAAGAGTTTGGCACAGGCTGACTACTTTGCGGCTACTACGGATCTTTGGACCAGTGAAAGAGGGGGAGGAGAGCCGTACATCAGCTTCACAGTCCACTTCATCACCCCAGAATGGCAACTGACCTCCCACTGCTTGGAGAGCCATTTTTTTCCAGATGACCACACAGCCCAAAATATTGAAGAATTTTTTGACAACATGCTGGAAGAGTGGGATATACCCAAAACCAAACTAGTCGCCGTGACAACAGACAACGCTGCCAATATGGCCAAGGCCTTTGAAGATTACACCGAACTGTGGCTGGGATGCTTTGGTCACAACTTAAACCTGGCCATATCGAAGGCCCTGAGGATGCAGAGGGTGGACGCTGCAGTGAAGGTCTGTCGGCATCTCGTCCAAGCATTCTCTCGGAGCTGGAAGAAAAAGCGAGCACTCCGAGAAAAGCAAGTGGTCCTCAACCTGCCCCAGAAGGCCCTTATTCATGATGTGGTCACCAGATGGGGATCTACATTCAAGATGGTTGAAAGATTCCTCAGCCAGCAGCAGGCAGTCTGTGCTGCACTGGCCACAGAGAGGGGGGTTTGGCATCTGATGCCTAAAGACACTGACATCTCGGTTCTGGAGCAACTCTGCCAGCTCCTTGAGCCTCTCAGCACATTCACAGACGCACTCTGTTCCGAGACACGTGTGACCTTGTCTGCAATCAAGCCTGTCCTGGACCACATTACAGGGGATGTCCTTGACGAGGAGGGTGAGCAGGATTCAGCCCTGCTGAAGAACATGAAACGGGCCATTAGGGAGGATCTTACCAAACGATACACCGGGAACAAGGTAAATGAGGTGATGCAGATGGCCTGCTTCATTGACCCTCGCTTCAAGACCAGCTTTATAGAAGCCCCTGTTGATGATTTTGTGGACAGCTGTGTTCAGGAGGCCCTGAGTCTGGCACCTCCACAGATCAGACAAGAGCCAGAAGAGGAACAGTCCTACAGCAGTACCCCCACAGCAGCAGCAGGTGAGTGTATGTGGAATGGTGTGTAATGTTTTGTGTGTAATGTCTTCTGTATTTATGTATGTATGTTACTTGACACCTTAATTTCCCCCTCTGGATTAATAAATGATACTCTACTACTCTACTCTAGCAGCAGCAGCAGCAAAACAGAAAAGCCTAGCTGGGCTCAGTGGGCTGCTGAAAAAGATAACTTCAGCAAGGCAGCAGCGAGAAGAGCAGGCTTCAGGTCCAGCCACCCCAGAGGATAAGGTGAGGGAGGAGGTCAGGGTGTACCTGTCTTTGCCACCCATCCAAGCGGAGGACGATCCACTGGTGTGGTGGAGAGGGCACGCATCTGAGTTGCCTCATCTTGCCAGGATGGCAAAAAAGCTGATGTGTATCCCGGCGACCAGCGTGCCTTCCGAGAGGGTTTTCAGCGCAAGTGGGTATATTGTTTCCCCACTTAGGAACTGTCTGAAAGCAGACAAGGTTAACATGCTAACCTTTTTGCACTTTAACCTAAAGTGAGAGAACTGAATCACCGCCAGGTTATTTGACAATTGTGAATGTGTAATTGTGAATGTGTAAAAAGATATATCAAAATACTTGAATATGTGCATTTGGTTACTAGTATACAGTCCTTTTTTATTCGTTTTAAATATGTTTAATATTGACAGCATTTATGATAAGTTATTTTACACAGTCTGGTTCATCTTTGTTCTGAGTAGTTAGTTCAAGTAAAATGTAAAATCTGCACAGGCTGCACTTCATTTTATGTTATGTTCCTTCAAAACCAGTTTTGCCTTACCTCGTTGTTGAATCCTGCACTTCTCATAGAGTTTTTTTTTATTTTTAACATTATATTGTAGTCCTTTTTTATTCGTTTTAAATATGTTTAATATTGACAGCATTTATGATAAGTTATTTTACACAGTCTGGTTCATCTTTGTTCTGAGTAGTTAGTTCAAGTAAAATGTAAAATCTGGACAGGCTGCACTTCATTTTATGTTATGTTCCTTCAAAACCAGTTTTGCCTTACCTCGTTGTTGAATCCTGCACTTCTCATAGAGTTTTTTTTTATTTTTAACATTATATTGTAATAAACACTCTACTTTTTAACCCATTGCTGAATGCCCCCTATTTCCATGTACTCTCATCTCCAGGTTGGATGTGGATGTTTGGGGAACAACGTTGTTGTTCGAGGTCTTCGGATCGGTACCTGGTCACCTTAATGTTAACACTAAAAAAAAAAAAAATTACCGAGATAATATCGTAAACCGTGGTAATTTTGGTCACAATAACCGTGAGCCGAAAATTTCACACCGTGACACCCCTACCGGGGACACATATTCATGTATAAAAGACGTACAAAAGTGCATTTTGCATGATAAGTCACCTCTAAGGACACATTTGAGGTAGCTGTTCTTAACCCGACCCAAAATCATTTTCCTCTGCTACATTTTGTAAGCCAATTTAGTACTTTTTAGTCTAATAAATCAAGATTCTCAAATGTGAAGATTTTCTGCTTTCGCTTTAAGAAATTGTAAAATATTTAAATATCTTTTAAGAATTTTTTTGTTGTTGCAATGAATACACTTAATTCTACTTTCAAGTACATTTTCCTTATCGTACTTACATATTTGAGTACCATTCTCGATCCAGTACTTTAACTTATACGTGGTATTAGTACTTATACTCAAGTAAAGAATCTAAATACTTTTTCCATCACTGCCCATCACACGGTCAGATTTTGGTGAAAAAACTGTGGCTGACTAGATTTGTATTTCAAATTAAACATGTGTCAAAGATCATTTAAAAGCTAGAGCTGAAATATAGAACATTTCTATTGAATAGATTCATGTCAATAAAAGACCTTCAAGAACCAATATTTTTCTTTTTTATAGGAAAAGCACTATACCTAATATACTTAAACATTGAACTTATATAGGAATAATGTTTGCTAATTTATGGCCAATGCTAATGCTCTGTACCAATGCAGGAAGTGGTGTGATGCAAAAAGTGAGGTGGATAGATTTCCATCAGATTGGAGTGAGTGATAGTTAGTCTTTCATGATGCAAATGACATGCACAATTATTTTTAAAAAGGCGTGTGATCTGTCAGATTGTGTGTTAGTATGTGGGTTTGGAGATAATGGAGATGACCCTTCCATCCACCCTTTTACTGTCACAAGCATTTACCTCTGCCAAAGTAATGTTGGGCAACTGGAAAAAGTGACTGGAAAAAGCACTATGTAAATGCAGTCAATTTTTTACAGTTTGTTTTTACCATTTACCGTTTTATGATAACAGCGACTCTGTGGCTCTCCCTATACAGAGAGGGACAGAGAAAATGTATTTAAAGTTACTTTGAAATCAAATGAGTTTAATTTTAAGTTTTAATTTCATGCTAGAGCAAGTGTCATTCTATTTAAATGGGATGTATCTTTTTAGAATAGGACCGACATTTTTCCCAATGAAAGCTAGTGTGTGTGTGGATGTCAAGGTTGTGACAGGCTTTCCAGGATATTTGGGAATGGCAAAAGGCTTGTCACATCAGTGAGCTCAGCCTCACTTTGACTAAAACTTCTTAATCTACTCTCACATTACACCAGTTTTGGGGAATGAAACGGGAATACAGTCAGCAAAAAAAAAGCAAACTGGAATTTTATTCAGGTTATTGTCGTCTTTGGCTTACATCCCTGAGATCGCCCTTTCAGCCATGAGTACACTCAGGTGATTTGCTGAGATAAAATGGACAAAGCTCTTGGTCCCAGTAAAAGGAAAGTGGTGGGAGATGGGTGAAGGAGAGATGAAGAAGGGACAGAGATATTATTTATACCTCAACAGTGTTGCAGAAAGGAGACATATCACAAATGATGCAACCTTTCTTGCTGTAGACACTGAATGATAGATAAAGATGGCGGATAGGAAAGATTCTGGCAAAGTAAAAGAAAAGCACAGTAAAGTTTCTGTTGACCAGTCTTCCTCACTTCCTTGTGGTACGCCAAGCCATAACGAGGATGTTACCTATTCGAGGCTGGAAAAATGCAACTTGATCAGAATGGCTGTTGTAGTGTTTTAGTATAAGATTATCTTCTTAACATCACTTTTTGACCGTCCACTGGATAGTTCACTGGTTAGAGCTGGCCCACATTCGGACAGTAAGCCTTTGACACGCAGATTGGTAACATTCATTTTTGTAGTTAATCCAACAGTACCAACTGAGACAGGAGCACCTTCAGGGTTGGTTGGGTTTAGGTCCACTTGGTTGTTATCTAAACCCCTTGCGGATCCCCCAATCCCACCTGAAGTCATTGTACAGAAATTGTTATGGGGCATATTAGCCCATTACTGTCTCATCCACTGTGATGGCGACAGTCCTCTGTGGTTCCTCAGGAAAGCTCAGGGAAGGGGCTGCTCTGTAACAGAGGTGGGTGGCTAACCAGCAGGGGTGTAACGGTTCACAAACATTTCGGTTTTTAGCTCACGGTTCGGTACGTTTTCGTTTACAGCAGAAAAAATTATCACAAAACATAAAATATATATATATATTTTTTTATTATTATTAAACTGTGAATAATGTATTCACTCAAATAAATACAAAATATAATAAAATAAACATTAAGGTGCAGCATTTCGATGAACTGAAATAATCTGTATTTGAACTTTACTGTACTCACAAAACATAAACTATTAGTTTGGGTTTTTTAATTATTATTAAACTATGAATGTTCTTTCAACTTCAAAGTCCTCCTCATTACTCACAAAGCCCTCAACAATCAGCCCCTTCCCGCTGCCTCCGCTCATCAAAAGCCAACCTCCTATCCATCCCCACCCACATCAATCACCAGACCTGGGGGGACAGAGCCTTCTCCGTCGCTGCCCCCTCCCTCTGGAACTGACTCCCACAACCCATCAGAGACTGCCCTGACCTCTCCACCTTCAAAAAACTCACAAAAACTCACCTCTTCAATCTGGCTTTTAATGTGCGATTGTTTTTGTATTATCTGACTTTAACTTTAACTATATATTTATTTGTTGTTCCTTTCTTTTCTTTTCTTTTCTTTTCACTATATCTGTAAAGCGTCTTTGAGCACCTGTAAAAGCGCTAACAAATTAAACCTATTATTATTATTATTATTATTATTATTATTATTAAATAAATACAAAATATAATAAAATAAACATTAAGGTGCAGCATTTCGATGAACTGAAATCATCTGTATTTGAACTGTACTAGTACCTAAGCAGCCAGTTTGACATTATGAATTGCTTGTAATTGTATATATATATATATTTTTTAATTAACTTGTCCACATTGCTTGCCGAAAGGGCAGATCTGCTGGCACTAACAATGTCTCCTGCTGTGGAGAACACCCTCTCTAGGGACAGAGGTCGCAGATACAGCCAGGTAGCGCTTTGCTAACATGGCAACATAAGGATATTTGGCGTTTGTAATAGCTTTGGCTCAGTCTGAAGTTTTTGCGAGTGGTGGAGGCTTAAATGCTAGTGGGAGTTGGGTTTGCACTTCAGTCTTTTTTCTTTTGGTACCGGTGATATTCACGTTCGGGTGATGCCTTTTGAAATGAGTGTGCAAGATTGATGTATTGCCAGCCGCGTAACCAATTTTAGTTGAACAATGCCGACAAACAGCTTTGGTTCGGTCCACCTGTCTTTGTCCATCATCCTTGTACGTAACTGCGAAACCAAAATGTTCCCAAACCGGAGACTTCAATGATGCTGGAGGATTTTCGAGCTCAACTTTATCTGCGTTCGCCATTTCGCCAGTTCCTCAAATTACTGACTAAATTTGAACGCATCTCTGTGACCAGCTCTCATAGTATGCCTCTCGTCCAATGAAATGACTTGCTCGCTTTATGACGCGTTGAACCCAATGCGAGCAAATTACTCTGAATGCTGCGACGCAGCACCTGAAATTACTTCCAAAAAGTTGTTCACGTTCTAAATGTTTTACATTTAACGTTATATTCGTTCGGTACACTTCGGTGCACACGTGTACCGAACCGAAAGGCCCATACCGAATAATGTCGGTACGGGTACGTGTACCGTTACACCCCTACTAACCAGACATACATTATGTTTGATCCTTGAAGTCTTTTCTCTTGTGAAACAGAGAGAATACTGTTAAAAAAATTCAGATTACGCATTAATCTCACTATTTTGTTGCTTGCCAGAGTAAAGTTTCTGGTACGGTGTCTTCCTCACTTCCTTGTGGTACGCCAAGCCATTCAGAGGTTGTTACTGTCTGGAGGCTGAAAAATGTAACTTGATCAGGCATAATTTAGCTGCATCTGAGCAGAGAAGACAGCCTGCTCGTCACAGATCTCACTGTTTTCCTTTCCGTGCTCAAAAGGGGGCGGGGCCAGCAGCTACTGACCCAGAATCAGCCATTCTCTAACAGAGCCGAAATAGAGGGATATTAGGGATGTCTAAAATGCATGATCTGTTTGGTATTTTGAGTAAAACATATCGTAGACATGTTTTTTATATATTTTTATATATCTGATACCCATAATATATGCCTAAAGATAGCATGATAGGAGATCTTTAAGTCCACTTGGTTGTTATCTAAACCCCTCCACCATCTCCCAATCCCACCTGAAGCCATGTGCAGAAATTGTTACAGGGACGTATTAGCCCATTTCTGTCTCATCCACTGTGTGGGTGCCAGTCCCTGTCGGTTCCTCAGAAAAGCTCAGTTACAGAGGTGGGTGGCTAACCAGACATTAGTGTTAATGCTTAAAGTATTTTCTTGTAGGTAAAAAAACTGTTAGTAGATACTTTCTCATAAATCTCACTTTTGTGTCTCTTTCCAGAGAACAGTTTCTGGAGCCGTGTCTTCTTCATTACTTGTTTTGTTACGCTAAGCCGTAAACAGGTTCTGACCAGAGACTGGAAAAAATTACCTTTGGCAAGTTGTAGTGTACAGATGTAGCACCTCATTTCGGACGCCCCTACCTGGATCCACCAGGGGGAGCAGTGATTAAAAAGCTGCCACAAAGGAACTCATGTGAAATAAACAGCTGATAGATCTACAGGTATCTGATATAGCGGATATTTGTTAAGATCCTTATGTCACGGATAGGATCATATTCTGTGCTAAATAAGAGACATGTAATCATTTACAAAACATCACCATGTTTTTATTTAACAAGATAATGTTGTTTAATCCACGTTTGTGTCCTACAACTACAAAAACCATCGGTCTGTTTTTTCATCAGTAAATGCAGACTGGCTCATACAAACGATTTTTAATCATCATCCTCACGATCATTTAATGTATCATATGTTGGCCGAATTGACATGAAAGCACTAATAAATGTAGTGTAATCCACGTGAGTTTGGAACTACAAAAATCATCGGTTTGTTTTTTTTATCACATCCGACGGGAGGAAATGCAGTGCTCACGGCTCTCACTACCGATTTTTAATCCTAATTTAATCATCATCTTCACGATCATTTATGTTTATGTTCGCCAAATTGACATGAAAGCACTGACAAATATGAATTTACTGTAGTCATCTTCATTAAAACTGTATTAACGTGCCTAAACTCAGTAATTCACTAAAGATAGGTTTATTTTTAATGGAGCCTCGTCATCTCCCCACGGGTAAACAATAATATGTACAGTGTTAATAGTTTACTGTATTATTAGTGTTTAATATTACTGCTTTATTACATGGCTTAGTTGAATACTTGATTCTGATTGGTTAATTCAGAACACGTGACACATTGTTAATTCAGAACACAGACCGCTGTCAAACACTTGACCGTTGTTAAGTAAGGGATAATGTGCTGCGACGCGGTCATTATGGGGAAAAGAAAACCGACAGGCGTATCAGGTGCCCGACGCGAAGCGGAGGGATCTAGATCGGCATGAAGGTGTTCTTTTCCCCATAATGACCAAGTCGCTGCACATTATCCCGCTTATTACATGGCCACCTTCTCAACAAAGTAACCTTATGACTCCCAATATTAATTGAAATGCTTTTATGGATTTAGAAAATGATTTTATTGATTTAAAAAATAGTTGTATTGATTTAAATTGACATGAATCCGCTAAGAAAAATAGTCCGTTGTTACTGTTTGAACTAACGTAGCAACGGCAGGAACTGCTACGCTAGGTTGCTTTGAGGAGCTTTTTGATTACAGATTTGAAAAACATCGCTGCTTGCTTTGAAAGTAGCACAATTCATTATGTTAAACCTTGGAAAGTATCTAGATATCCCTGCCCTAATGCCAAAGTAACTGGCAACTGAATATGTGTCGCCGTTTGATGTCTATGTCTGGACCGTTGCGTAAAAAGGAGGATTTCTGCCCGTTACTTCTCCGCTGCTTTCTTGTCGCTCTTGTCTTGTCAGGTAGAAAAGCAAACTGCTGTGCTGCGGAGCGCATAATGCAGACTCTTCTAAGTGTGTGTGTGCGCATGCAGTTTGCTTTTCGGCCAAACTGTATACAGTTAAATCGAACGGACTTGTTTGTGCAGATGTGAGCGTCCTTAACAACGGTCAATAAGTGCTTGACAGCGGTCTGTCTGTTTGGTATTAACAACGTGTCACGTGTTCTGAATTGACCAATCAGAATCGAGTATTCAACTAAGCCATGTAATAAGGACGCTCACATCTGCACAAACAAGTCCGTTCGATTGAACTGTATACAATTTCTAACTGACAAGACAAGAGCGACAAGAAAACAGCGGAGAAGTAACGGGCAGAAACCCTCCTTTTTACGCAGCGGTCCAGACATAGACATCAAACGGCGTCACATATTCAGTTGCCAGTTACTTTGGCATTAAGGCAGGGATATCTAGATACTCTCCAAGGTTTGACATAATGAATTGTGCTACTTTCAAAGCAAGCAGCGATGTTTTCAAATCTGTAATCAAAAAGCTCCTCAAAGCAACCTATCGAAGCAGTTCCTGCCGTTGCTACGTTAGTTCAAACAGTAACAACGGACTATTTTTCTTAGCGGATGCATGTCAATTTAAATCAATACAACTATTTTTTAAATCAATAAAATCATTTTCTAAATCCATAAAAGCATTTCCATTAATATTGGGAGTCATAAGGTTACTTTGTTGAGAAGGTGGCCATATAATAAGCGGGATAATGTGCAGGGACTTGGTCTTTATGGGGAAAATAACACCTTCATGCCAATCTCGATCCCTCCGCTTCGTGTCGGGCTCCTGATCAGCCTGTCGGTGTTCTTTTCCCCATAATGACCGCGTCGCTGCACATGATCCCTTACATAACAATCACACATTGAGTTCCTTGTTGTGCAATGTTAAAATCAGACCGTTGTTTTTTAAATAGTCTGAATGAAAACGGCAGCTCTCAGGGGAACTCATAATAAACAGCTGATTCCTCACACACACAGTCTGTTGTTTCTATGCATAAAATAGTGAGAAACATGCCTCTGGTTAATAATTATATAACTTATTTTCTCCATAAAAGCTGGTGGTTTGAAAAAGCAATACGGGAGGTGAAAATAACTATTGTAGAATACAGAAGAATTGTGATGCCGTGGCTTTATCTGAAAACTTACATTTATGGCCCGGGACATACATGTATTTAGATTTTAGTTTTAAACAAGCTTAAATAAAAGGCTGGAGTGTTTCTTGCTCTGCCAGGTAGGCTACAACAAGTGGGATTTATCTTTTATTACTATACTGTAGCACAGCGACCACCAACTGGCGGCCCGCGGGCCACATCCGGCCCGCCAGACATTCTCATCCGGCCCGCACGACGGGGGTGACTGTGGCGTTGGCGGAGTGGTCAGTGCGTTCGCACCCCACTCATTTTTCTTTTTACAACGTCTCGTGAGTAAGGTGCAGTACCGGAGTCCAACAGAGAGGCAGCAGCTGCTGGACAGTAGACTGCGTACTGCGAAACCTTCCCTGCCTTGAAGAAGAAGTGATCCTTCGTTGTGAAGAGTCTGCATTATGCGCTCCGCAGCACAGCAGTAGCCCCGCTATGACAGAGTCCAACAGAGACAGTAGCCTAGAATTGATCCTTCGTTTCCGGTAGAAAGGGTCTGTGCTGGAAATATCAAACATTTAATAAAAGTGAAAAACAATGAACAAGACTTAACGTATTAATAATAATTAATTATATTTATTCCGTTTGGATGTACGAAGTTTGACTTTGTTTTGAGCAGTGATCTTCTCTTTCTCTCTGCAGCTGAGAGCTAAGCGCTGTCAGACCGAACCATGGCTGTAAAGGCAGAGGGGTGTCTCTAGTTCACCCTCAACACATAGATAGACTGATCCTTTTTTTTTTTCATGTCCAATTGGCTTAGAGCTTTCGCGACTGCAAACATTTTTAAACAAACATTGATCATGTACCGTTCACCACCCCCCACAGCTCCCTTATATCAATGCAGGGCTGTGACTCTTTGTTTATAAAGTAATGGCCCATTGGAATGTGACAAAACTCTCCCCCCCCCCCCCCCCCCCCCTCAGCAGTGGTCTGAAAGGGTCTCTGGAAATACCAAACATTGAATTAAAGTTTTAAAAACAGTGACAGGTTCCAAACTCAGAGGTGGAAGAAGTATTCAGATTATTTACCTAGGTAAAAATAAGTGTTAGAAGTAAATGTCCTGCATTCAAAATGGTCAATTGCCGAAGTCAAAAGTATTATCATCTGAAAGTAAAATGAATCATTCTGTTATTAGTATTAAATACATATAAGTGTTTTTACAACTTGTATTTAGAAATACTCCGTTGTAATTATTGACGCATAAATGTGTTCATCCATTCAATGTGGCATCTGCTATAATGGGGTTAATGTATGATATTACTTAATAATACAACACATTATAATATATGATATGATAATTACATTTTCATTTTATTCATTTCCTATTTCATAGTTTCTCATTATTTTTATTTTTATCGCTGATCTTATTTTTCATTTTATTAATCTGTGTGAATCTGTGCTATCCTGTTTTTCACTCACACCCTGTTGCTGTTTGAACAACTGAATTTCCCCACGGGGACTAATAAAGGTCCATCTTATCTTATCTTATCTTAATGTATAAGTTGATTTACTTCGATCTAGGTGTATTGTGTAAAAACACCACAATAATATTACAAAAGATATACTGCATATTAAAGCAAACTATTGTAAAGGTAAAAGTATGAGCATAACAAATTTAAGAAGTGTAAACATTTACATTATTATGATTATTTAATATATAAAGACTATATATTATTGAATTATAATTAAGATAATAAGATTAGATACACTTTATTTGATCTAAAATATTGATGTTTTTTCGTTATAGTAGCCTGTGAAAACCATAACAAATAAGTAGGGGTGCACCGAATGGGAAATTCTTGACCGAAACCGATACCGAAAATAGGAAACAGTTGGCCGAAAACCGAATGCCGAAAGGCTGAAAATGATTAATAGAAATATATATATATATAGAAATATATATATATATATATATATATAGAAATATATATATGGAAATATATATATATATAGAAATATATATATATAGAAATATATATATATATATATAATGTATAAATTTTTTACCAATGTTGTTCAGCTACCTGATTATGGAAAAAGACATGATTATGGCAAAACTTAACTTAAATAATAATCACTATTATGGGTCCAAAAAACATTTATTCAGCACTTTTGAAAGCATACAGTACATTAATTCCAAGTCAAGTGCATTTTTTTTTCTTTGTAGGTTAACTACAACAAAGTGCATTCAGAACAAAGCCAAGGTGCTTTAAAACTGCATAAACATCTAGGCCAGTAGGCCTACAACAAAATTGTGTAAATAAAGACTGTAACAGCCAGGTCTTCAACAACAACAAATGCACCTATAAGTTTGGTAACCTAACGTGTTGTTGTGATGACGTAATCAAAACGCGGCGACAAGCACGGCGCGCGACCATGCTCGCGGCTGGCTCACAGCCAACATGTCTGCCGCTTGGAGATATTTAAAAATATCAGAGAGAGAGGCGCGGATTGCGATTTGTAAAACGTGTTCAGCTGACATTTCTCGAGGGGGTGTAACTGCAAAGACTTTCACCACTTCGGGATTACTCACCCACTTGAAATCAAAACACCCGGACAAATATGCGGAGTATGATCAACGTAACCCTGTTCTCTGACATTCGGTGATATTTTTTCGGTGCTAAAACCTTTTAACCATTTTCGGCCGATCATTTTCGGTGGCCGAATATTCGGTGCATCCCTACAAATAAGTGATGAAATAATCTTCAGCAAACACAACTGCAGAGCTGCAAACATTGCAAACAAACTAAGTTCTACTGTACTGTATTTGTGAATGAAGCGCCATCTCATGGTTAAATCCTGCAATTGAACAGACGGGGGAAATTTGGCAACGCCCTCTAGCAATTTGGCAACGCCCCCAGCCACTGGGATCCGCTGGGTTTTTGGTTGGAATCCGCTGGGTGGAGTCCTATCTGGAGTGCTAGATCTGTATACGTTGATTTACTTCGATCTACTGTACTGTGTAAAACACCACAACAATATTCAAAAAATATACTGCATATTAAAGCAAACTATTGTAAAGGTAAAAGTATGAGCATAGCAAATAAAGAAGTGTAAACATTTACATTATTATGATTAAAGTAAGGCTCCAGTCATTAGATAGTTAATAAAAACTTCAGTATTTAGTGAAACATTATGTTTGATCCATACCCTGAAGAAATCAGCGATATTCCCCGGTAAATAATGATTTTATAGCTCTTTTTTATCAAAACCTGTATATTCCGTCAGGCAGCTGCCATTTTGGCCATTTTCAGTAGTCACATGATCCGAAAAACTAGGTCGTGATGTCATCTATGTGTTCACTTTGTAAACACGACAGCTCATTCGACGAAAACATGGCGGAGTATTTGAGTTCGGACTAGTCAGCCGAGGAAGAAGTTTTGAGCAATGTGGAGAGATTGGATGGGGGAATTCAGCCATACAGGTTCGAGCCAAGTGGCCAGAACCGTCAGGAATCCAGGGACAGTGACGATGAGGATGAACAACACGGTGATCTTGCTGGAGACGATCCCTTTACTTGTGCAATTGATTTCTGGGGGCGAGTAGGGAGACCTGTACATGAATGGTGTACTTGCGATCGGTGTGTAGCCATGGACAATCCTCTTATGAACATAAGAGGATGAACAACAAACTGTTCACAGACGACTTGGACTGCATATGTTTACACAGGGAATTCGACACTGTGGTGTTAGAAAAAGCTGTATTGAGAACAGCACTGGTTGCCATGAAGGATGTGAAACGCAGCTCTTTGGTTGAACCAATAAATGAAAGGTGGGTAAATTTGACGGGTACAGCCCTTTCTTCTTAGCATTATATACTTTACAATTATTATTATTATTATTATTATTATTATTATTAATGGACATATCAACTAAAAACATTTTATTTGGTTAGGAAGTTCTGGATTAAAGATTGAATTGACTTTATCAAAAGTTTTATAATGAAGTTTACATTCTAGGAGGAAATGATTTTCATCCTCAATCTCATGGCAATGTTTGCACAACCTGTCATTTACAGGGTTATTTGTGTATCGACCGTATTCAATAAGAAGTTTATGGTTGTTAATTCTAAAGCGTGTCCAGGGCAGCCCCTCCCTACAGGCCAATCACGCAGGCTTCATGGGGCCCCGCCTTGCGCAGGGGGCCCCGCCCAGAGGGCCTCAGCTGCTGTGCGCAGTTCTCCGCTCAGTTCTCCGCGCACCCCCCGCGAGAGTGAGAGGTGACAAGGGGAGCACGTCTGTAACCCGACACCGTTGCAATGAATCGACATCTGACCAATCACGGCTTTGATACGGCCACTAGTGCAGGTGAAGAGATGTCGATGAAAAGACAGTTTCAGTCAAAAAACAGTGAGGTAAATGGTAAATGTGCATTTCTTCACAAAACATGAAGAAACTACAGCATCACTCGAAGGTGGGTTATTGTATGAGTCAAATGTACTCCTTGCGAATGTTGTATAAATCAAATTGCCAATTGCCATATTAAAACATCAGCTGCAATTCACGACATGAAGAAGGCAGTCTCTGCATAGCATATAGGCTAATGGAGATGCAGTTGTTTCCAGCATTCTTTATTTACCGTTCATTCAAGTCTGTTATGCCTTTTATCTGCTAATGTACAGGAGGAAGAGTGATCAACTGTCTGTCTAGTTACCTTACATAACAGTTAAAGTTTTCAGCCTAAAAAACATGGAGCATTTTTTCCCCTTTTATTCATTTTTATGTCAATTTGCACATTTCATGGTGATGCTCAGCCTCCCCCTTAACTCCTAACAGTCATCATCATGTCAACCACAACACAGATAAATACTGATAGAAATGTGTGTGTAGTTGTTGATACATTGCTGACAGAGGGAACTACATTTGAATACAGATTTAAGAAATATCAGTTTTTGAGCATGTCTTAAACATGTTTTGTCTTGACTATATTACAACTATATTATAATAAAACAATATAGTATTTTTATTATTGAATTGATTATGATTATGATTATTAGTAGGAGTAGTTTATTTGCATTAATTATCTTTTTATCTTTTTGAGGCTAGTATTTGGCAAAAAAAATGCTGAAAATCCTCCAGCATCATTGAAGTCTCCGGTTTGGGAACATTTTGGTTTCGCGGTTACGTACAAGGAAGACGGAAAAACACAGGTGGACCGAACCAAAGTTGTTTGTCGGCATTGTTCAACTAAAATTGGTTATGCGGCTGGCAATACATCAAACTTGCACACTGCACACTCCACACTCATTTGGAAAGGTATCACCCGAACGTGAATATCACCGGTACCAAAAGACTGAAGTGCAAACCCAACTCCGACTAGCATTAAAGCCTCCACCACTCGCAGAAAGTTCAGACCGAGCCAAAGCTATTACAAACGCCAAATATCCTTATTTTGCCATGTTAGCAAAGCGCTACCTGGCTGTATCTGCTACCTCTGCCCCTAGCGAGAGGGTGTTCTCAACAGCAGGAGACATTGTTAGTGCCAGCAGATCTGCCCTTTCGGCAAGCAATGTGGACAAGTTAATTTTTCTTTAAAAAAAGCATGATAATACAATGACAAGCAAGTTATAATGTTAAGCTGGCTGCTTAGGTACTAGTACAGTACAGTTCAAATACAGATTATTTCAGTTCATCGAAATGCTGCACCTTAATGTTTATTTTATTATATTTTGTATTTATTTGAGTGAATATTCACAGTTTAATAATAATTAAAAACCCAAAACTAATAGTTTATGTTTTGTGAGTACTAGTACAGTAACGTTCAAATACAGATTATTTCAGTTCATCGAAATGCTGCACCTTAATGTTTATTTTATTATATTTTGTACTTATTTGAGTGAATACATTATTCACAGTTTAATAATAATTTTAAAAAAACAAATATTTTATGTTTTGTGATAATCTTTTCTGCTGTACCGAAAACTTAACGAACCAAACCGTGACCTAAAAACCGAGGTCCGAATCGAAATGTATGTGAACCGTTACACCCCTAGTAAACGCATACTGAACGTCATACATGCACATTTACCATTTACCTCACTGTATAAAAAAGTAATTGTTGATAATAATAATAATAATAATAAACAGGAATTATATTTGCAAAGTAGCCTACTTTGTTTCCAAACAATTATTTTTCAGATTTTCTTTTTCTTTATGGATATTTTACAAATCACTCACCTTTTAAACTGTATTCTTGTTTCACTGTCATATAATATTTCATAAATGTTTTTCATTTATTCTCATAAATGGTGACCAAAACGTATGAGACCCACTGAGATAACTAGACTAAAGTATCTAAACAGAGTCCCTTACCTCACTGAGCTGTAGTTATCTCTCAGTCTGACAGGACAGAGCTCTCCCTCTCATTGTTTTAGAAACAGCTTTTAATATCCGTTAAGCTAACCAGATTCTAACAACAACAATGCAAATAGTGAGTTTGGTAGGAATATACTGTATAATAGTAAAGTTATTTAAGATGATGCCATATTTATTGAAGATTTTACATTATAAATATTCCCCAAAATTATTCAAAAGCATATTCTTCCAAACTCCTTTCTGTAGTATGACCATCAGGAGACTATTGATGTGTGTGGTGAATTTGGTAGTAATAAGCTGTATAATAGTGATTGAATATTATTGTATTCTCTTTTTTCGGAGTTGCACTTTGCAGACGGTCCCTGAGCAGAGCACTCGTTTCTTCTCCGGCTGCAGATAGAGACCAATGTAATGTGCCCAGCTCGGAGGACAGCCCGTATTGGCTTTTTTTTAATCAAAATGTGATTGTAGTTCGTTGTCAACCTTACCACGGTACTTAGGAGACGTCATTTGTGTCTGAATAACGTTTTCATGAGTTATTGATCCGTGAAATCAGAATCTTCCAATATCGTTCCAACTTTACTGAACTAAGCCAGAAGACCGTCTCATTTCGTAGACCGCTCGGTTTGCTGTTCCTTCACTTTATGCAGGGCTGTGACTCTTTGTTTCAAAAGTAATGGCCCATTGGAATGTGACAAAACTCTCCCATCCCCCCCCTCAGCAGTGGTCTGAAAGGGTCTCTGGAAATACCAAACATTGAATTGAAGTTTTAAAAACAGTGACAGGTTCCAAACTCAGAGGTGGAAGAAGTATTCAGATTATTTACCTAGGTAAAAATAAGTGTTAGAAGTAAATGTCCTGCATTCAAAATGGTCAATTGCCCAAGTCAAAAGTATTATCATCTGAAAGTAAAATGAATCATTCTGTTATTAGTATTAAATACATATAAGTATTTTTACAACTTGTATTTAGAAATACTCCGTTGTAATTATTGATGCATAAATGTGTTCATCCATTCAATGTGGCATCTGCTATAATGGGGTTAATGTATGATATTACTTAATAATACAACACATTATAATATATGATATGATAATTACATTTTCATTTTATTCATTTCCTATTTCATAGTTTCTCATTATTTTTATTTTTATCGCTGATCTTATTTTTCATTTTATTAATCAGTGTGAATCTGTGCTATCCTGTTTTTCACTCACACCCTGTTGCTGTTTGAACAACTGAATTTCCCCACGGGGACTAATAAAGGTCCATCTTATCTTATCTTATCTTAATAATATTACAAAAAATATACTGCATATTAAAGCAAACTATTGTAAAGGTAAAAGTATGAGCATAACAAATTAAGAAGTGTAAACATTTACATTATTATGATTATTTAATATATAAAGACTGTATATTATTGAATTACAATTAAGATAATAAGATTAGATACACTTTATTTGATATAAAATATGTTTTTTATTTCCGTTATAGTAGCCTGTGAAAACCATAACAAATAAGAAAAACCTGCGTCACATTTGGACAATCAATACAAAGGTTTTCTTGTATTTGACGATAAATATTCTCTATACAGAGCTTGTAAGTGATGTGCTGCACATATGCTTTAGCTATAGATATTCCTAATATTCAACTGTTGAATATTAACTGTCCCAAGTACCAGTACAATGTCGTTTAAATATACAGCTTTTAAGAACACACCTGTTGCATTGTTTGGTTGGGGACTGCGACGATCTCTTAATACGTCCATCACACAGTCGCGTTGAGCTACGTCGATGTAGAAGTGGGCTTGGTTAAATCCAGAGTTGGGTGTAACGCGTTTCGTCCGAAGAATAGACAGGAATGCGACGGTGAGGTGCAAACTGTGTCCAGGCCAGAAGCTGTTCCACTGCTGTAGGGACGTGCACAGGTACGGGCTAATGTTGCCCGGGCAACGACCCGTTTGGCCTTTTTGGCTGACCTGCCCCTCTGGAGAGAGCGAGAGTTTGTTTGTCTTTTTTCTGTTGTGGCCGAATCAACATGATAAGCCCACAATTAGTATTGTAGCGACTCGCTGCGGGAAACACACTTTGTCAGCGCTGTCATCTGCCGGTGCGTTAAGACCACCTCAGTGTCAGATTTTGGAAACTTGATTTTGAGTTGTCTCATGGCAGTTAGGGCTGCTTAAGGTCTCTGTCTGATTTGGGACTAAGCCATTCGTTCCTTTCATGGAAACTCATATTATGAATATTTTAGTTTTTATGTGAATTCTTTAAACAATCACAATTATCTCCATTTCAAACTGCTAATATGCTGAACATTTAGATATTCTCTGGCTGCAAACTGGCAAGACTGGACTCAGTACTCCCTTCAAAGTTTGAGCTTCTTGGCTTTCTCTGTGAAGCAGACTGAATCAACTTGTCAAACTGCCATTCTGAGTTTTTCTCCAGCACACAAGTTGGCAAGCTAGTAAAGTGTGTGTTCCTTTTGGTAGGGTATCACCCTCTGAGAGGGATATTGATGTAGGACGAAAATAAATCTTTTTTAGATTCAGTTATGTGTGTGGGAGCAAATAAAGTTCCTTCAAATAATAATTGATCCATTCTTAAGCTAGTATTAGGTCATTTACTTGAGTGCCTTTCTCTCTAACCAATTTTGCTTTCTTTCTCACATTCGATCTGGCTTGGGACCGATTATTTTAGCTAGAATCTATTCCAGAAGCATCTTTTCTTATTTGCCTTTTCCTACAACAAAGTACATCGTTATGGTTTCCATATTTTTTGTATCGGTCAGAATAGAGATGTTATCAGTGAAGTGTAGTGAGATCTTGAGGACATTTGGATGATATTGAAGCAACATGATAGAGAAGAGGAGCTGGACGGTGTGTTTGGTTTCTCTCACATCACCATTGTATGTGATTCTGTTCCTGCTTGGCCATGAGAGTGAGGGCTGAAAAGAGGAAATAAAGGAGGGGGAGGAGGAGGAGGAGGAGGGGGAGGAAGAAGAAGCAGTAAAAAAGTGAGAGGTGTGGTGATGAAGAGAAAGGGTAGTGAGAGCTCCTGGGAGCTGCCCTTTCCTCCTGATCTGATCTTTACTTATAAAGCTGTATGTGTTTCTTTTGTGTGAGTGTGTCCACTGCATGCCTTAAAGTGAGAACGGGGGGGGTGGTGGGGGGGGGGCTCAGTTATCTTCAGCAGAAACAGCCAAATAATTATTAGAGAAAAAGGTAAAAAAAGGAAGAAAAGACTGGAAAAATTTAAAAAATATCGATTCAGAAAGGGTGTTTTTGTATTTGTGTGTTTTTAGTTATATTTAAACTAACTGTATCATTTCACAAGTTTTAACAAGTCTGTTAAATCCTCTCTGCTTACAGCAACCTCAGAAAAAGCATTCAAACACCAGTTGTAGTTAGAATCCTAACTCCACAATAATAAACATACAACACAACTCTCCTAGGAAATAAAAATGTTAAACAGTGGCTTTATTTATAAAAAATACTTTAAACATAATAGTAATACATGCCACTATTGGAAACACAATTTTAACCAGAAGGTTTTTCTTTTCATTTTGTTTTACAAAAACTCAACATTACAATTATAATACAATATGATATAATTACAATTTTGCACATTGGAACGACTGGGGAAATAACAGGCAAGAGGACTTAATTACACAACTCAGACAGAGAACCCTCTTAAGAAAAGTTGGACTGGAGGCTGGTTGCTTGCAGGCTGGATGCCAGTTGAAAGGAGAGAGCTGCAACACAGGAACTAGCTAGAGGTAAGCCGGCCTATACCGCTAGCTAATAGAGATTAAGGCTTTGACATGGGTTTGTTGCTATAACTGAAGTGGGCAGGCTAGAGGCCAACTAGCTGGAAGCTTTCACACTGGAGGCTAGCATCCCGGAGGCTAGCATACTGGAGGCTAGCATGCATACATTACATTACAAGTCACTTGTTAGCCGCTTTCATCCAAAGCCACTTACATACACTCAATACTGTGGTCAATCCCCACAGGAGCAATTTGAGGTGAAGTGTCTTGCCCAGGGACACAACGAGATGCTGGCTGCAGTGGCGATTTAGCCAGGGCTCCCCTGTTAAGAAGACCATCGCACTAACCAACTGAGCCACAGAGCCAAGGCCCACAAGTTAGTGTTTTGTTAAAGCACATTTTGGAATTGTTGTCAATTCAGAGGATTATTTGTTTAAGTAAATCACCTTCACAGCCAACCCAGTCTCACGGCATTTCGTGTTATAGTCACAACATTTAATCTATTGATTCGATTTTAAAAGCAATGTATTTCTATTGGTAGTTTCGTGCCTGCAACACGTCTTTTTGTCCGGTCGGGTCTTGGAAGACCGGAAGCTGTGTGGTTCATAAAAACATGTTCTTACTCAATATCAAGCCACGACTATTGTTTTTATTTTAAATCGTATAATGTCTGACTTTCTTTGCCGTCCGCGAGGAAAAGAAACGGGGCTCAGAGCCTCAGAATACGGAAATCTGTATGTATTTTTTTCCTTCTAATTTGTTATTCTTTTCTAAATAACACACTGTTATTTACTCAACAATAACACACAATTATCCTTGTTTTTATTTACTTGTTTAATTCTATAATCTCTGGCTTTTTTGGCGTCTGTCAGGAACTGAATTTTAAAATAAAATAACCGGAAACAGATACACACCCACTGAACTGATTACCCAAGATCCTCAGCTATTGTTTAAGCTTGCTGATTGGATTGTCTAGCCGCAATGCACGTTGGGATATGGTGTTTATGCGATATGAAATCTGTAAAAAAAAAAAAAAAAAAAAATAATACTTTATTCCGAGTGTGCTTGCTTTTCTCTTTAAAAGTCATCACATAACAGCATTGTAATATACGGTTCGGCTGCATTAAATATTACCCATCTGCCGTAGTTCTCTATTTATAGAGCCCTGATGAGAAGACTTCTAGACAAACATGAGGAACTGCCACCGAAACTGAATACGTGACGTGGATCATAAATATATCAGCAATTAAACAACATCTTCAATTTCTCTTCACACAATATGTCTCCTCGCACTATCAACACTAATTCGGCTGATTTTTATATTTGGTCCAATTGGTAGATAGGTAGCAGTGCACAGCGGATAGAAAATGACTTTTTAAAAAAAGATATTAATGATTTTCTTTGAATATAAGAATGTAAATACTGAGTTGAAAGAATAGTCAGGGGTTTTGGGTGATGGGAGACACACACAGGCGGCGCCAGGGGGGCGCTAGGGGGTGCTGAAACTCCCCCTAGGATAGCCATAGCACCCCCCAAGCACCCTCAAGAAATGTATGTATTTATTTACTTTTACGTATGAAATTCATAATTTGAAAAATGATTGATTCGAAATAATATGCCACGGTACAGTACAAGTACTTCTGGGTCTCTGTGTTTCATTCAAGCTCGGCTCTGCGTGTGTGTGGCAGGCGCGCATTTAGTGTGATTAAGCGAGCGAGAGACAGAGAGAGAGAGCACACCGTGCCAGGGACCGTGTTGTTGGCATCTGTTTAGCTTGCTGCACTAACGGATATAATGAGCTGTTTCTACAACAAGGTGAAGGGAATGTCCTCTCCTGTCAGACTGAGGGACTCAGGTGAGCTAAAGGAAGCTCTGAGTGTTTAGATAGTTAACTTTAGTCTAAGTTATCTCAGTGGATCTCAAACGGTTTGGTCACAATTTATGTAAACAATTATTTCCGAGGCACACCTTCATATGATCATTATAGTTATAAAGTAGTAAGAGAATAAATGAAAAACAGGTATAAAATACTATATGACACTAAAACAAGAATACACTTTAAAAGGGGAGTGATTTGTCAAATATCCATAAAGAAAAAGTAAATCCGTTTACAGTTCTGTTTCATATGGGTGTTGAGAGATGTATCCATAGATCTCTTAATTTTGCTCTCAAAGTGCACCAGATTGATGCTTTTAACTACAATATTTAAACAAATAAATCTTCCCGGGGGAGCATGCCCCCGGACCCCCTAGAGCAGGGGTTGGCAACAGGCGGACCGCGGTCCGGATCCGGACCCAGACGCCGACCTATACGGACCCGGACCTAATAATCAATACATTAATAGGGTATTTCAATTTTGACGGGGCGATTCTAATTTAACCGCCGCCGAGAGGGGGCGAAAGAGACGAGTGAGCGATATAGGGAGAGAAACACAGAAGAAGAGAAGAGACAGCGGCAGAGAGAAGCGGAGAGGAAAGTGAGTGAAGAGAATAATTAGCGATACAGGGAGAGAAGACGGAGAGGAGAGTGAACAGGCATGTTAGCGGCAGACGGGGAGAGACAAATAATTAATTAATGTTCATCCTGCCCACTGGGAGCACAGAACCAGTGTGTCTCATTCAGAGACTGTGGTGTTCATTAAAAGTGTCAAAACGCCACTATGAGACAAAACACAAAGTGTTTGACCAAACATTCCCTCTTAAGTCAGAACTGAGGTCACAAAAAATAAGCAGTCTCAGAGCCCAATATTATCAGTCCACCAGGAGCAAAAATAAAAATAAATATCGTTCCAGGGCAGGCTAACCGAGGCTAACCAATGAGCACCTGTATGTGTTTGAGAATGGCCCTGACACCATTTCAGCCCAGATTTAAACTCCTGGCAGGACAAGCTCCAGCTCAATTCTCGCACTGAATTAAAAAAAAAGTGATTGAGGGACTGCAATATACGAGGGAAAGAAAGAGAAACTTTAAAACGGTTCAATTGTTATGATGTGTAAAGACTGATATTGTTCTACAATCATCTGAAACTGTTATGTCATGATGTGAAACGGTTAACAAAGAAAAAGGGAAACTCAAGCTGCTGCTACACTTTATTTTATTTATCTAAAATTAAGCACTTTCAAGATGCACATATTTTCAAAAGCTATTTTATTTATTTTCTCTATTTTATTTTTAAATGCAGCCCGAGAGGAACATTACACATATCCACAGTATTTACTGTATATCTGTATCGTTCAATGTTAATTGACAATAAATATTGTTGTTTTTGAATTGTACTTTCTTTATTTGATTGGCAGTCAGTTGTTGATTACATGCAGACATTGATAAAGCTACAGGCTACTTCAATATATATCACACTAATTCATAAAGCAAGTTAGATATTTTGATGTTCCGGAGCTTTGCATGGGGACATTTTCTCTAACTCAACCTCGTTGAATTTTAGTTGAATACCCCTGCCCTAGAGGATATTAGTTCCTCCCCCCACTTATAAAAGTAGCACTTTACCCGTGCTTACACCTATATGCCGCGAGCTGATTATCGAGCCTTCATTGTAACAAGTATACTGTGTATGTGCGTGTGGGGAGTGTAGCAGTAGAAAATTCAACTGTAGCGCCCGGTAGATTAAGGGAAAAGCCTAAATGTTTGAGCACCCTGTGTGAAATGTCAAGCTACCCCACAGCACCCCCAAAAGAAAATCTCTGGCTCCGCCACTGGAGACTCATCTATGGAATCAGAATTTCAATAGCTTACCATTAAATGACGGATATACCTTTCTGTCTGTGATGTTTTACAAATCAGATATTAATGTGTAGAAGTAAAACATGTGAAATAATATAGCAATATCCTGTAAAATTATGTGAAAACTAGGGCTGTCAGTCGATTCAAGTATTTAATCGCATGATTGTCCATAGTTAATCGCGATTAATCGCAAATTAATCGCACATTTTTTATCTGTTCTAAATGTACCACAACGTATGAGAGATATTTTTCAAGTTTTTAATACTCTTATCAACATATGAGTGGACAAATATGCTTTATGCAAATGTTTGTTTATTATCATTCGAACAATGACAAATATTCTCATGAATATTAAACACAACAACCTCTGAACATTACAAATATTCGCCTCAATTCAACCTGGAACCTCTCTCATACAATAATACTGTGTGTGTGTGTGTGTGTGTGTGTGTGTGTGTGTGTGTGTGTGTGTGTGTGTGTGTGTGTGTGTGTGTGTGTGTGTGTGTGTGTGTGTGTGTGTGTGTGTGTGTGTGTGTGTGTGTGTGTGTGTGTGTGTGTGTGTGTGTGTGTGTGTGTGTGTGTGTGTGTGTGTGGGTGGGTGGGTGGGTGGGTGTGTGTGTGGAGACACTGTGATGGATCGTTGGAGCTATGTGCAACTCAAGTTATATGCTCAAACGGGAGCTGCCTGGACGCTGCAATCATGTTGCACTATCCGTGCTGAGTGTGCTGACTTTTCGTACAATGTCCCACTGTCTGGCTACCTGCATAAAGTCAAGTGCTCGGCGCAGTTGTCGGCGAAATGTCGCTCCTCTGTTTTCATTGAAACAGCCCCTCATATCCGTTAGCGCAGCTAGCTAGCACCAGATGCTAACAACAACAATACACGTAAGGTGTGCACGTTCTCTCTCTCTTGCTTGTAGATGGTATTTTAAACTCGATGCGCTCTGAAACTACGGGGCGGCCGAGGAGAAAAAATACACATGCGTTAATCGCGTTAAAATAATTAGTGGCGTTAATTTGTTATTAACGCGTTAACTTGACAGCCCTAGTGAAAACATGAATAAAACTGCACATCTTCAGATGTTATACATACATAAGTGTCCTACACTAATAATACAAAGTTATTATGGCATTGTATGCTGTGTGTACCTTGTGTGCACCACCTAGTGTTTAAAGCACGTTATTGAATTATCTTTTTAATATGTTATATTTGATGAAAAAAATATTAAGAAAGAGTACATACAAAATAGGGGGAAAGTAGAAGGTCAATGATAGAAATATAGAATATAAAAAATCAAGAAGATACTGTAATTGATCTCTACAATAAAACAGTTTAGTGCCGGATGTACAAAGATATTAATAGGAGGATGTGCAAAACAGAAAAACAAATTAACCTTTATTCAAACAATCAAAGAATACTTTAGATTAAGGTCTTCTTTTAAATAAGAAAAAAGCTTTGGGGGTATCTACAGATAAATATTAAGCCTGACAAAGTACTTAACGTCTAATATATTACTTTCCTGTAATGTTAACTATGTTGAAGCGCTTATTTTAACTGATATTATACATATGATTATACTCTTATAAGATGTATGTAGATTAGTGTTGCACCGTGTACCGATACTTGAAAGGTGCCGCGATACCCTGCCGTTAAAAACGGTACGATTCCTCCGTTTCATTAGTATCGGTAATTTAAGAATGACGGGGAAAAGTACTCCGGTGAGAAAGCGCCGTTTTAATAAGAGCCGTGTGTGTTCAGCGCTCTGCTTCCACTCCCTGCACTGCAGCCGTGCCTGCTGTCCTGCCCCTCTCAAGCACGTTCTAAGTCCCTCCCCTCTCTCGTGCACGCGGCCACGCGCTAGCTGCCAGAGCATGTGAGAAAACTAAAAGAGAAGCATGGCTGCAAGTGGGAGTGCAACTGCCGCTGCGCCTCGGCTTGTTGACAAAAAAGACGCCAGAAGCGAAATTTGGAAGTATTTGAGCTATATCTCTGACAGTGAGGGCAAGCCTACGGACACCACGAGGCCTGTCTGTGAGAAATGTTTTAGATCCCTGCAAACCAAGGGAGCCAACACATCAAACTTGGCTAAGCACCCGCCGACCGCCATCCAGAGCTGTTTAAATAATTTAAAGACAGACAGGTTAGCGAATGTGATAGATAACATAATTACATCATGCTCAAGCCCATACCCTCAAATCTAAGTCAAACAAGTGTAATTTATTTTGTGACAAACGAACGTTTTCGTAGTTTGACAAGGCAATTAATGGCAATGATAACTGTCTAATATGGCTATCTTTTTAGCTAATTTACCAATGTGGCTAACATCTACAATATACATTTTGTCAATAATTATTTATATTACTGTTACATGACATGTACATGTTAATAAAATATAAAAAAAATTATATTTTATAAAACAAAAAAGTTGTTTGAGATGATGCTTAATTGTATTTAATACGAATTCTTGTCATTTATTTTGTTTATTGTTCTCATTGTTTAAAAGTTTGTGTTATGGTTCTGGTGTGAAATAAAGCACAATAATTACATTTAAGACTGTTTCCCTTTTTTTAAGAAAAGTATCGAAAAAGAATCGGAATCGCAATTCTTAACTTGGTATCGGTATCGAAACCAAAATGTTGGTATCGTGACAACACTAATGTAGATAGTATAAGAAATGTACAGAATTTGACAGTTTAATGGTGGAGGTACACACATTGAAACAAAATCAATGACCTCTTGCCTTTGACCAGTATAGTGTTATCAACAGCTCCCGGAAACGTAAGTTCTAATAATATTACACTAGATAGTAAACTAGAATGCTTTTCAGCCATAAACCTTGAACAATTAAATTCAATGATTCTCTCTTCTAAACCATCAACGTGTATCTTAGACCCGATTCCAACTAAGCTGTTAAAATAAGTTTTTCCATTAATTAGCACTTCTTTATTAAATATTATGAATATGTCTTTATTATCAGGCTATGTTCCAAAATCATTCAAAGTAGCAGTGATAAAACCGCTTCTTAAAAAGCACAACCTCGATCCAGAGGTTTTAGCCAACTATAGACCTATTTCTAATCTTCCGTTCCTCTCAAAAATTCTTGAGAAAGCAGTCGCAAAACAGCTGTGTGATTACTTAAGAAACTATGATTTATTTGAAGATTTTCAGTCTGGCTTTAGAACACAACATAGCACAGAGACAGCTCTGGTTAAAGTCACAAATGACATTCTAATAGCCTCTGACAAGGGACTTGTCTCTATTCTTGTCTTGCTCGATCTTAGTGCTGCATTTGATACTATCGACCATGATATCCTATTGCAAAGAATAGAGCACTTAGTTGGCATACAGGGAACTGCTTTAGGCTGGTTTAGGTCCTATCTATCTGAACGCTCTCAGTTTGTACGTGTCAACGATGAATCTTCCATGCAAACCAAAGTTAGCCATGGAGTGCCACAGGGCTCAGTGCTTGGACCTATTTTGTTCACCCTATATATGCTTCCGTTAGGCAATATTATAAGGAATCATTCTGTAAACTTTCATTGTTATGCGGATGATACTCAACTATATTTATCAATCAAGCCTGATGAAATTAATCATCTAAATAAAATTCAAGACTGCCTCAAGGACTTAAAAACGTGGATGACCTTAAATTTTTTGATGTTAAACACGACCAAAACTGAAGTTATTGTACTTGGCCCGAAGAATCTACGAAACAAATTATCTAAAGATATATTAACTATGGATGGCATTAATTTGGCCTCCAGTGAGACTGTAAGGAATCTTGGTGTTATATTTGATCAGGATTTATCCTTTAACACCTACATAAAATCCATTTCAAGGACCGCCTACTTCCATCTACGTAACATTGCAAAAATCAGGCATATCTTGCCTCAAAACGATGCAGAGAAACTAGTCCATGCATTTGTTACTTCAAGGCTGGATTATTGTAACTCCTTATTATCAGGGTGTACCAAGAAGTCAGTCAAGTCGCTTCAGCTGATTCAAAATGCTGCAGCTCGTGTACTAACCAGAGTTAGGAAAAGGGACCACATTACTCCTGTTCTGGCTGCCTTACACTGGCTCCCTATAGAACACAGGATATAATTTAAAATTCTTCTTCTCGCCTACAAAGCCCTTAATGGGCAGGCGCCATCTTACCTTAAAGAACTCATTATACCCTATTGTCCTACTAGGGCATTGCGTTCCAAGAATGCAGGGTTGTTGGTTGTTCCTAGAGTCTCTAAAAGTACAATGGGAGCCAGAGCCTTTTCTTATCAAGCTCCACTTTTGTGGAATCAGCTTCCAGTTTGTGTTCGGACGGCAGACACCCTATCCGTTTTTAAGAGTGCGCTTAAGACCTTCCTTTTTGATAAAGCTTATAGTTAGGGCTGATTAGATTCAGCCCCTAGTTTTGCTGATATAGGCTTAGTTTGTCGGGGGACATCTTACTTCTTCCTTCTCTCTGTCTATACCTGTGTATTCTCATGTTCCGATTAACCCAGCTTCCCCAAATTTCTTTCTTTTTGGTGTCTATATACGCCGGGATCCGGAGTCATGGATGATCCTGCGGTCCTGTGTCATGGATTGCGAGTCCTGCATCTTGAGTCGTGGCTGCGGTCCTGGATCATAAGTCCTGGATGGATATCCTCGTGGATTCATCTTCTTATTATACACACATGCATTTCAAAACATTTGGACTACCTATGTTGCAAATGTATTATCTTTTCAATTTACACACGGCATCTATTGCACGTCTGTCCGTCCTGGGAGAGGGATCCCTCCTCTGTTGCTCTCCCTGAGGTTTCTCCCATTTTTCCCTTTAAACTGTGGGGTTTTCTCTGGAAGTTTTTCCTTGTACGATGTGAGGGTCTAAGGACAGAGGGTGTCGTATTGTCATTCTGATATTCTGTACAAACTGTGAAGTCCACTGAGACAAATGTAACATTTGTGATATTGGGCTATATAAATAAACATTGATTGATTGATTGATTGACATATTGATAGATGTCTTGTAATCAGTGTTGGGTGTAACGTGTTACAAAAGTAACGGAGTTACAGTAATATATTACTTTTTGCTGTAACGAAGTAATGTAACGCATTACTAATGAAATTTGGGTAATATATTACCCGTTACAATGCTCAGTAACGCAGTTACAACTGATTTTAACCCGAAATTAAATGGTGTTTTGTTTTTTAAGAATGTACTAACATAGCGAGACATTCCGACACCGGACAAATTGTGCGGGTAGATTAGTAAACCTGGTGTTTACCCTTCAGGCTTCGCGTCGAGATCTTCGGGGAAGTTGAACGTTATGCAACCATTCAAAAAAGAGAACGTAGCGAAAAATACAAACAACAAATTGTGTCAGGTGCACGTGACCTGCTCCGCTGCGCGTGCATCATTTCCAAAGTGCTTCCACAGCAGTGACACACATCTGATCTGTGGATAATCATTTATACGAAAATGGTCAAAGCAACCATCACTAAACGCCAGCAACACTGCATCTACTGCAGACAGTAGCAACAGGTCAGATGCGGACATCACGTTACCCTCCGTTGTGGACACTAGCTTACTCCCGCCTGACTCGCCAGCCCCGGAGCAGCAGTCTTCGTCGCCCGAAACTACGCCGCCCCTCTGCGGCCCGCAGGTGCCAGGTATATTTAAACAACTACCCGCCTGTACAGTGGGGTAAGGCGGTCATTTTGCAGCTTGTGGTATAAAAATAGACAATGGCTAGAATATTCATGTGAAAATAGTACCATATTCTGACATGCCTGTAGAAATGTTGGGTCAAAAATAATGCATACAATAGCACAGATGCCTTCACCACGAATCGCTACAAAAATATCTCCTAAGCTTATTATCAACGAGCTGATGTTGAAGCTGAAATGTTCTCCAGGTCACAAAGTCAACCTCACATGATGATGTGATACCAGTTTTCAAGCACAGTAAATATTCTCTTCCCAGCGTATATGATGGGACCAAGGGGATGATGTAGTAGGCTACATGGTTTTAATAATACTTTTGCCTTTCAATGTTTGCCATTTCAAACCATGAGCATGGTTTAAATAATATTTGCCTTGATTTACAATATGTTAACCTTCATTATAGTCCTTGACAGCGGTTTGTACTGCTGTATTAACAACGTGTCACATGTTAAGAATTTACAATCAGAATGGAGTATTCAACTAAGCCGTGTAATACAAGTTGTTAAAAGCCTTAAGGGCCTACACAGTTGTTATGCTATACCACATTGCCCTTCACTGGATGCATAATGAGCTGCACTAAACTACATTTTAGCATTTAAAATACCTAGCTATTCTTTTGCGGTTATTTTGGTGAAAGTAACTAAAAAGTAACTAAAGTAGTGTAACTCATTACATTTCAGAGACAGTAATATTGTAATGTAACTTATTACTTTCAAAAGAGAGTAATAAGTAATATGTAATATATTACATTTTGGAATTAACTTGCCCAACACTGCTTGTAATGCACTGTTGAGGAACCTGCGACCCAAGTTTTTCATTCATTGCATAACTACACCATAGTTGTGTATATGATATGTTAATAAGCCTTTGAAAATCTTGAAATCTTGAAAGGGATGTGCAAAATAGCCATTATACAGTCTTTCATTAACTATTAGTAGAGAATAACGAGTAATTAATATACTTTATAGGGATCTGCAGATAAATGTTTAGTCTTCTCAAGCACAAACTAATATCTCACCTGATTGTTGGCTTGTCCCGTTCAAGTCCAGTTTTGGATAGTATGCCGTGGTTTCGTTCCATTTCAAAGTGCTGTTTGACGCTCGGCGTAACCTTGGCGCACTGCAACTCCAAAATCCAATCCCAGTGCTTGAAAATTAACCACGGGGACTGTAGTCCCAAACGATAGCTGAGGATTATGGGTAGTGTAGTGTCTTCGGCCATCCTAAACTCCGAAATGTTTTTCAGATTTCATATCGCATTAACACCATATCCCAACGTGCATTGCGGCTAAAACATCCAATCACCGAGCTTAAACCATAGCTGAGAATCTTGGGTAATCAGTTCAGTGGGTGTGTATCGCAATGATGCTCGAAATGTCCCATATAGGCCTACGTCTGTTTCCGGTTATCTTTATTTTGAAATTCAGTTCCTGACGGAGGCCAAAAAAGCCTGGGATTATAGAATCAAACACATAAATAAAAACAAGGATAATTGTGTGTTATTGTTGAGTAAATAACAGTGTTTTATTTAGAAAAGAATAACAAATTAGAAGGAAAAAACATTAAAAAAATACAGATTTCAGTCTTCTGGGGCTCTGACCCCCATTTATTTTCCTCACGGACGGCAAAAAAAGTCAGAAATTATATGATTTAAAATAAAAACAATAATCGTGGCTTGATATTGAGTAAGAATATGTTTTTATGAACCCCACAGCTTCCGGTCTTCCACGACCCGACCGGACAAAAAGACGTGTTTTAGGCACGAAACACACTACCAATAGAAATACATTACTTTTAGAATCGTTCTGTGTGACACGAAGAAAAGGGTAAAATGGTGTTGGTGAACAGGAATCAATAGATTAAATGTCGTGACTATAACACGAAATGCCGTGAGACTGGGTTGTCACAGCACAAACACTTTAATAGCCCTCATTTAAATAATTAACGGCCCGTCCACAAGGCGGCATGCGTTGAAGCTTCAACGCTTCTGCCCATTCACTTTGAATGGGGTGACGTCACGCTTTGCCGAATTGCATTGTGGGAGCGTTGCTTCGCTTTGCTCGTGTTGATCGCTTCAAAAGTTGAGCAATGTTCAACTTTTGACGCTTCGGCGGAAGCGTCAGCCAATCAAATCATATGCCAGTACAAGCTCTAGCCAATCAAACCGCTTGCTTGTGCTTGTGTGTCCGGGGCGGGAAATTCATGTGATTGGTTGTTGGTCGAGCTTCAGACACACCCGGGCAAGCTTCAACGCTGGGCTGGGTAAGGCCTCCAAATAAAAAAAATGTTCTTCACGGCCTAATTCAGATTTAGATTTGTTAATCTAAACCTGGCGTAACACTGAGTGGAGACAGGTATATATCTATCTACTGTCAGGCCATTTTTGCTTCATCTGCCACTGAGAAACTTGTTTACGAATGAACAAGGTTCCGCCTCCAACGCTGTATCCAGTTTTCTTCATACATTCATGGCTAGCAGGCTGTAGGCTTGCATGCTGTAGGCTAGCATGCTGTAGGCTAGCATACTGGATGCTAGAAGGCTGGGCTGCTTGCTGCTTGCTAATTGCTGAGGACCTGGGACTGATGCTGGTAACTTGGAACTTCTGATGGTGAATCAGTAGTGTGGAGGAAATGAGCGGCCAACACAGCAACAACGTTCTTGAACCATGGCTTTAACAACACTTCTTTGTGTGCAACGTTATTGGTAGCCATCTTCCAACAATGTTTGAGGCACAGGTTGGTAAGAATTACCGCCTACAGTTCAGCACAGGTTGGTAAGAATTAGCGCCTACAGTTCTTCAAACTATAGACATTTGAAACCACTTCATACCCCTCTATTTACAGCCCTTTAACTTAGACTGTGTGCATATTTAAACTTGACCCTTTAAGTCATGCTTGACAACCGTGATTGGCAGCTGCTTTGAATTGAGTAGTCGTGAAGCCAGAGAACTGTGGAGGAGATGTTACTTATCATAACAGTCACATCTAATGGTCAAATGAGAGGAAAAACTGAGTTTAGTGTTACTGAAAGAGAAAGGAACCTATATTAATGTCTCTTTGTGTTATATGTGTTATTAATGTGTTGTAGAGACGTGTGTGTGTGTGTGTGTGTGTGTGTGTGTGTGTGTGTGTGTGTGTGTGTGTGTGTGTGTGTGTGTGTGTGTGTGTGTGTGTGTGTGTGTGTGTGTGTGTGTGTATTGTAAGTGGTTCTTTCAATGTCTGTGTGCTTTGAGTGTATGTTTTAACAGCTCTGGGTTGTTATTTGGGAGTGGTGCAGAGAGAGTAAGTAGGACACCAAGTTAGTGATCAGAGGAGCCTGTGCCTTGCTCTCTCACACACACACACACACACACACACACACACACACACACACACACACACACACACACACACACACACACACACACACACACATACACATACACATACACATACACACACACACACACTGTATTTTTCTCTCTTGGTCTCTGTCATGCAGTTTCCCTATTTCTGTCTATTTCTTTTTCACTGTTTCTTTTTAATATCCTTTGCACACACACACACAGACACGCACTGACACACACCATTGCAGAGCTCACAGGGCCACAGGAGAGAGGGGAAAGAGGAGAAAAGAGGAAGAAATGGAGAGCAGGAACTGGCGGAGGAGGAAACTACATTCCTCCTACGCAGTAGAGGAGATATGAGGACATGTAAATGTGACTACAGGAGCTATAGAGTGACAATAAGACGGACTACCGGAGAGGGACTGTGAGACAAGGGGAGAGAGATCAGCAGCTTTAGAGAGAAAAAGAGAGGAAAATGAAGAGTTGATACTCAATCTCAATAATCTCCTGATATCATTATACAGCCACATTCTCCACGTCCAATACATTTCTTGCAATTACTCACCGCGGTAACGATATTAAAGCTAATGCTGCCGGTGATTATTGCATCGCTGCTATTTGTTCTTATTAAGCCAGGTCGCCGTCAATTTGTAATAGATGGGCACGTGTTTTGCCATCATAAAAATGCCAATGAATCCATTATCCACTAATATAGCAAAGCTGAGATGAGGTGTAGGAAGCGTTGACGATGTGGGAAAAGAAGACGGCAGTTTTACAAAGAAAAACTCAAAAACAGAAATATTGATGCTATTTAGCCTCAGGATTGGAGAGTTCAGAATGCATGTAATGGCGTAACAGCACGAAGGCAAAAGAGGTGAAAAGACGTAATCGGATTAGAGATGTATTTATAAAAAATCGGGATAACTACCTGATTTAGAATTTTAAAATACATTTTAAGAATGATATACAGTACAACCATGCAAATGCACTCACATTTAGATACAATTCTTCCATTGTTTTGTTCTGCATCCTACTTGTAAAAATGTGTATGGGCCATACAAAGCAAAGTAGTCACTTAAATGTACTTTGCTACCAGAGACACCGGTGGCGTATATTACTTCAATTTTATTATATACTTAAAAACACAAGGTTATTAAGCATTAAAGCATTTCCACTCTAAAGTCTGCTTACAATCAGGCACAAACTGGCAGCCAATAACCAGTCCATAGAGTGGCGCATGAATTTTGAATGAGTTTTTGAAAAACCCACAGGAGAATAGCATTTAAATATCACTCTGACACTCCAGTTCAAATCAAAGAACCTTAAAGTCTGTGTGGATCGGGGACAGTTCCCCTCACTTTCTGAAATCAATCCATCCATCCATCCATCCATCCACAACACAATGTATACTTTAAATGGCCTGTCTGCATGATGAAACAGAGACGGTATCTGTTGCATCCATCCATCCATCCATCTTCTCCCGCTTATCCGTGGTCGGGTCGCGGAGGTAGCAGTTCCAGCAGAGAGCCCAAAACTTTCTTTTCCCTGGCCACATCAACCAGTTCTGACTGGGGGATTCCAAGGCGCTCCCAGGCCAGAGAAGAGATATAATCCCTCCATCTGGTTCTAGGTCTACCGCTTGGTCTCTTCCCAGCTGGACGTGCCTGGAACACCTCCCTAGGGAGGCGCCCAGGTTGCATCCTAACTAGGTGCCCGAACCACCTCAACTGGCTCCTTTCAACGCGAAGGAGGAGCGGTTCAACTCCGAGTCCCTCCCGGATGACCGAACTTCTCACCTTATCCCTAAGGGAGACACCAGCCACCCTGCGGAGAAAACCCATCTCGGCTGCTTGTACCCGCGATCTCGTTCTTTCGGTCATGACCCATCTTTCATGACCATAGGTGAGGGTAGGAACGAAAATTGCCCGGTAGACAGAGAGCTTTACCTTCTGGCTCAGCTCCCTTTTCGTCACAACGGTGCGGTAAAGAGACTGCAGTACCGCTCCCGCTGCTCCGATTCTCCGACCCATCTCACGCTCCATTGTTCCCTCACTCGAGAACAAGACCCCGAGATACTTGAACTCCTTCACTTGGGGTAAGGACTCATTCCCTACTTGGAGTGGACAGTCCATCGGTTTCCTGCTGAGAACCATGGCCTCCGATTTGGAGGTGCTAATCCTCATCCCAGCCGCTTCACACTCGGTTGCGAACCGATCCAGTGAGTGCTGAAGGTCGCAGACCGATGAAGCCATCAGAACCACATCATCTGCAAAAAGCAGTGGTGCAATCCTTAGTCCACCGAACTGCAGACCCCCTCCCCCACGACTGCGCCTCGAAATCCGATCCATGTATATTACAAACAGGATTGGTGACAAAGCGCAGCCCTGGCGGAGGCCAACCCTCACCTGAAATGGGTCCGACTTACTGCCGAGGACCCGGACACAGCTCTCGCTTTGGGAGTACAGAGATTGGATGGCCCTGAGTAGAGACCCCCTCACCCCATACTCCCGCAGCACCTCCCACAGTGACTCCCTGGGAACCCGGTCATATGCCTTCTCCAAGTCTACAAAACACATGTAGACTGGATGAGCGTACTCCCAGGCCCCCTCCAGGATCCTTGCGAGAGTAAAAAGCTGATCCGTCGTTCCACGACCAGGACGGAATCCGCATTGTTCCTCCTCAATCTGAGGTTCGACAATCGGCCTGACCCTCCTTTCGAGTACCTTAGAGTAAACTTTCCCGGGGAGGCTGAGTAGTGTGATGCCTCTGTAATTGGCACACACCCTCTGATCCCCCTTTTTGAAAAGGGAAACCACCACCCCGGTCTGCCACTCCTTCAGTACTGTTTCCGACTTCCACGCAACGTTGATGAGACGTGTCAACCATGACAGTCCCTCAACACCCAGAGCCTTGAGCATTTCTGGGCGGATCTCATCCACCCCCGGGGCTTTGCCACTGTGAAGTTGTTTGACGACCTCAGTGACCTCCCCCCGGGAGATTGGTGTCGATCCCCCGTCATACTCCAGCTCTGCCTCTAACATAGAGGGCGGAGTTGTCGGGCTCAGGAGTTCCTCAAAGTGCTCCTTCCAACGCCCTAACACTCCATCAGTTGAGGTCAACAACGTCCCATCCTTACTGTACACAGCTTGGATGGTTCCCTGCTTCCCTCTCCTGAGGTGTCGGACAGTTTTCCAGAACAACTTTGGTGCCGCCCGAAAGTCTTTTTCCATGTCTTCTCCGAACTTCTCCCACACCCGCTGCTTTGCCTCGGCCACGGCTGAGGCTGCTGCCCTTCGGGCCTGTCGATACCTTGCAACTGCCTCGGGAGTCCCCCGGGATAACAAATCCCTGAAGGCCTCCTTCTTCAGTCGGACGGCTTCCCTGACCACCGGTGTCCACCAGGAGGTTTGAGGGTTACCGCCCCTTGAGGCACCTAGGACCTGAGACCACAGCTCCCCGCCGCGGCTTCGGCAATAGAGGCTTTGAACACCGACCACTCTGGTTCAATGTCCCCAACCTCCACAGGAATGCCCGAAAAGCTCCGCCGGAGGTGTGAGTTGAAGGCTTCCTGAACTTGGGCCTCCTCCAGACGTTCCCAGTTCACCCGAACTACACGTTTGGGCTTACCAGGTCTATCCATAGGCTTCCCCCGCCACTCGACCCAACTCACCACCAGATGGTGATCAGTTGACAACTCCGCCCCTCTCTTTACCCGAGTGTCCAAAACATACGGCCTCAGGTCCGATGATACGATAACAAAATCGATCATGGACCTTCTGCCTAGGGTGCTCTGGTACCACGTACACTTATGAGCATCCTTATGTTCGAACATGGTGTTTGTTATGGCCAATCCATGACTAGCACAGAAGTCCAGTAACAAACCACCACTCTGGTTCAGATCAGGGGGGCCGTTCCTCCCAATCACTCCCCTCCAAGTGTCTCCATCATTGCCCACATGTGCGTTGAAGTCTCCCAGCAAGATTAAAGAGTCCCCTTCAGGAGCCCCATACAGGACTCTTTCCAGGGTCTCCAAGAAGGCCGTATACTCTGAACTGCTGTTGGGTGCATAAGCACACACAGCAGTCAGAGTTTTCCCCCCCATAACCCGCAGGCGTAGGGAGGCAACCCTCTCGTCCACTGGGGTAGACTCCAACAACGAAGCACCCAACCGGGGACTTGTGAGTATCCCCACACCCGCCCGGCGCCTCACACCTTGAGCAACTCCGGAGAAGAATAGAGTCCAACCCCTATCCAGAAGTAAGGTTCCAGAGCCGACGCTGTGCGTAGAGGTGAGCCCAACCAGATCCAACTGGTAACGCTCCACCTCCCACACAAGCTCTGACTCCTTCCCCCCCAGAGAGGTGACGTTCCACGTCCCCAAAGCCAGCTTCTGTCGCCCGGGTCTGGTCCGTCGAGACCCTCTGCCTTCACTGCCACCCTTCTGGCAGCGCACCCGACTCCATCGCTGTTTCCCGTAGGTGGTGGGCCCGCGGGACGGAGAAGCGGAGGTGTTGCCCACGTCGCCTTTTCGGGCTGTGCCCGGCCGGGCTCCGTGGCAAGCCCGGCCACCAGACGCTCGCCGACGAGTCCTCCTTCTGGGCCTGGCTCCAGAAGGGGACCCCGGGCTTCCTCCGGGCCGGGTATCCTCACTTCGTGTGTCGTCTTTCATGAGATCTTGTATATTTTTATATACATTTAGGTATCTGTTGCAGTGAATCTAAAATGAAGTGGAGTTGCTTTCTGTGTTGATGTATGGCAGTGTAGCCCTGGCTCCTGTATCTCTGGGCTATGTTTCTCCTCTGCAGCCCACCGGCCTCTGTTACATCACACACCTGCTTATTGAAGCTGCTTCATGCTGCAGTTTGAACTCTGTGACACATATCTGTACAAACAACAAACAGGGTATCTTCTTGTAGAGGTTCAAGACAATACGTTTCATTAAAATAGTAGCTAATTAACACCTAATCTTAGAAAACAGTTTTTTGTTGAAGCCACAGTTTGTTTCATATATTCTCATTAAGTAGGAATGTAACATAGACCCCTAGAGCTTTTTCAGCTCTCATTCCCAGTCAATGTGCTGTTATGCTGTCTGTTGATGGATTTGGATACACTTATCATTTCACACCACCTGTAGAGCTAACTAAGAGTAAAAAACTATAACGGTGAAGGGATTATACAAACCAGCTGGCCTAGGAGTACATTCAGAGGGAACACTTTATTATAGAGTGGTGCAGTGATGATGTTTTGATTTAGGCTGACCCATAAGTTAACATTGCAAGGCGTCACTTAAAAAAAGCAATGGAATTTGTATATTGGATTTCGGTATATTGCAGAAAATAAGCTTTGTGGCCAGCACACATTTATAATACGTACCATGTTTTGTTCAGCAGGAAAATCTCCACATATACCACTTTGTGATTTTTCAATATTCTATAAAAGAACTACATGGCTGTGTGTCACCATAGCTTAGCTAAAGACGGACTTCTGTCGGCATGATGAAGTTTATTAGTCTAATTTAGTTACTGATGTATTTAATTTCGTAGAACAAAACGTGAAAGTCTTGTTTACTTCACCACAGATCTTATTTGAGGGATCTATCTACAAACACGGTCAGAAAACCATTGACTTTGAGACGAGGGAACCAGAAGTGGTTCAATGCTAACTAATTTTCGGGTTTTAGGGATCATTACTGTGGGACTTTATATGTTACAAAATATTGTGATAAGCCGTGAAGGAACAAGTGAAGGACGACAAGGATCACAAATGATCTCATAATTGATGAAAAGTTAGTATTTAGAACTTGCTTGTACAAGCGATATAAAATGAGGAACATAATCAGACTGTCTTACTGCGTAGCAAGGTTATTCCATAAGAAGGGATAGGAGGAAAAGGCCCATCGGTTTACTGATGTCCTATAAACACTGGGGACAAACAGGAGCCCTGTATTCTGAGAACTGGAAGTCTGAGGGTTTATACGCTTTATGTAGATCAGTCAGTGGCGTGCCCATTTACACTAATCCCTATTTTCACATTAGCCCCTTTTTATGTGACATGGTTAACACACTTAATAACATTCATTATGTCCCGGTTTTTTAGAAGTTCCAAGGCCCTGGTTTTGTGTATTCTGCTCACCAGAATGACTTTGACATACCAAATGGAACCAAATGATGACCACAACTAATTGGCTGGCTTCCAGAAAATACAGGTCTCATAGGAACTCTATGACGCAGGGGGAGCTAGTTTAGCCAAAAGTGTTTGGTTGTTTTTTTCTAACAGTTGTTTCAGTTAACATACCTTTTCTTGTGTGTACCTTAAAATGATGTATGATGGTGGGAATTGTGGGAATGGCAGCACGTTTAGGATATGAGGATTTTAAAGCTCTTATCCACTGGTCATGTCATCCACATTCCGTCAACATACACACTAATTCAAAAATATCCCAAAAGGCATTTGTTACAAGCTTCGAACAAGGTTGACTATTTCGAAAGGTTTCGATATGATTTGAAAGTTGAATTATGTAAGAAAGATGTAGATTAGACTATTTAAAGTATTAGTCATCTCCTTTCCTTATTGCCTAATCCCTTAATCCTTCCTTATCTCTCTTGCTTCCTTCCTTCCATCACACCCTCCTCCTTTCATCATTAGTACCCTTCCTTTTTAAGTTCATTGTTATGTGTTTCATTTTAATAAACATTAGATTGATTTCATCCTATGGTTGTAAATTCTGCTGTACTCACACCAGGCTCTATTATGTTGTTTTATATTTTCTGTCATCTAACGTTACATCATTAGGACATTTCTTTATTGTTTTTATAGCCTTCCATTTTAGTTTTGAGAGACTTATTGATGATTTATCCTTGCAGACTATAAGACGCTATAAAAAAAAGTGATATTGCAAACAGTGAGTGATTGTGCTGGAAGGTTTTTCTATTTACCCTGCAAGTCTCACTTTCTCTTTATGTGACTGAATATGACCTTTGTCATATTGATGGTAGTTGTCACAGCTTAAATAAAAGAGACATACAGAGAGGGAGAGTATGCCATGGGAAAGATGGAAGAGTGACAAGAATACACATCCATGGGGTGAGAGAGAAATGACCCCGCCTACACACACACACACTCATACAGACAGATAAAGATGCAGTGTGAGAAAGAAACTCAGCAGCAGATGGCTGTAAATCCCCCGTGATGAGCGAAGAAAGGTCAAAACCCTGGAATCACTCGGTATAGCAGTGGTGCTGATCCCAGACAGGTTAAATGTTCATAAGTCCTACTCTCTATAGGAAATATTTTATTATAAGCAAAGAAATGCAGGATCCAGTATTGCCTTGGACAGAAGGTTAGTTGGACTGGAGCCATAAACAGTGGTGCAGTGATGTGAAGAACAACCCAGAAGTTAGCATCGCAAGAGCTCCCTCGACAAAAAGCAATGGGATTTTTCCATTGGATTATTGTAGAAATAGGATCTGTGGCAACAAACCGTTATGACACTTTCATATTTTGTTCAGCAGGATAATTTCCACATATTAACACATTTTTATATTTTTTGAAGAATAAATAGCTAATGTTAGGCTGCAAACAAACTACATCACGGTCAAATGACTTCAGACCACAACTGCTAAGCTAAACGCGGCTAATGTTGTGTAATTTAGTCACTTATTAGCAACCGCTGTTTTTTGACACGTAGAAGCTTTATACAGTATATTCATAGGTGGAGTACTTTCTGATGTTTTTTTTGTTGTTAGACCAACCCAAAAAACCTTTGATTGGGAAAAGAGCAAACTTAAAGTGATAAAATGTTAACTTCTTAAAATGGGAGAAACTCAGGTTTCTTCCATTTTTGGGGTTTCTTTGGAAGTTTTTCCTTGTCCGATTTGAGGCTCCAAAGACAAAGGGTCATATTCATATTCTGTTCAAACTGTAAAATCCACTGAGACAAATGTAACATTTGTACGGAGCCCCTAAAGGTTCATGGAGAAAAAAAACTAAACTTTCGTTTTTTTTCAACTAAATACTATCTAATTCGCACAAAATACTATTTCGTGCCCACGAGATAGTATTTTGTGCGAAAGAGAACGTTTTTAGTTAGTTTCTCGTTCGCACGAGAAAGTTACCGGTGCGCCAAGTAGGAAGTGGAGCACAGAGGAGACAACCGTTTCATTGCAGACTGTTATGTTTATGTGAAGAAATGGCAGTGCACATAATTTGAGATATATTTCTAACTCAGACTTCATTTAGGGACATTTTGACCAGGGGTTTAAAGCTATTTGTTTTAGCACCGGATTCGCAAAACAGAAGAGTCTGTACACCATTCTGCTTTGATCTATGAATTCATGTCCGTGACTCTAACAGTATCTGCTGCCCACAGCTGTTTTATAGAAGGAAAACGTCCTTCACTTTATGAAATCTCTGCAGCACCAATGGCCTGTACTACGAAGCAGGATTTGCTATTTACTATTCATTCATGAAGTATGACGCTGCGCTGTCAGCACGCTTCTCCATGTTTGTGATTGGTCAAATGTTGCTAACCCCGCCTCTTTCAAATGAACGCGCTCTCAGCCGGACAGAGAAACCCTGGTTGATTTACTGAGTTGATAACCAGCTTCGTAGGACAGCTTAGCGACATCGCGTTTGTTTGGGTTAGTTAAGCCGGGTAACTCAAACATATCCAGGGTCTGTTGAACTGGCTTCGTCGTACAGGGCACTGGAGGCAGTAACGTGTAACTCAGCAGAATCTGAGAAGAGCAGCACCAGCTGCAAAGAGCTGTGCCTTTTACTGTTTACTTCACTGCGTTTCCCTTCATTAGAACAGCTGAATAGAGATCGAGGCTGCTACGTTTAACCACACACACCTCTACACACATACTGTATAACTACCAGAGTATTCCCCCTATTACTCGTTTTATGAAGGAGATGTCCAGTCACCAGGGTGCATGATGTGTGTGTGTTTGTGCTCAGCTCCGTTCTGTGTGTGTGTGTGTTCGGTGTGTTTGTGTGTGTCCGACGCCAGCATTTGTTTTCAAATTACCATGAACATTGATTTACACACATCTGGTTATTCATAGTTATATGTGTATTCCCAAGTGAAAGAAATGTGTTTAACCTCGATGATTGCTCTCCGGAGTTCATACCTAGATTTCCTGAACTCCTCCAAATCTCCTGCTCTGTGCGCGCTTTCAGTTTGCCACGCACCTCGCAGTTTATCCAGGGCTTTTGATTTGGGAATGTTCGTACAGAAACCTTCGGTACCACGTCATCGATGCATTTCCCAATGTAGCAGATGACCGTATCCGTGTGTGTGTTGATGTTGTTGTCCTCAAACACACTCCACTCCGTAGATGCAAAGCAATCCTGCAGAGCTGAATCTGACTCCTCACTCCATCATTGTAGTGTCTTTGTTACCGGTCTGGCGCTTTTAAGTTTCTGCCTGTAAGTAGGCAGCAGCAGCAGTGAGATGTGGTCTGATTTGCCGAAGGGAGGGCGAGGGAGACCCTTATTGCTTTGACAGCTGATATTTTGTTGGTCATTTTTTAGCAAGAACCATTGAGTTTGAAATAAAAAAACGAATTTGTGTGCATCAATTGATAGAGAAACAAAAGAGAGATGAATTGATATAAAACAAATGGTAAGTTGTATAAGTTGAGCCTCTAAACTGGAATGCTTTTAAATGCAACACATGCTATTCTCAGCTACAATGTGTCACTTACATGTTTCCTGAAGTTCTTTCTAATAAAGAAGCAACATTTTGATTGTTTTGTTCACAAATACCTCCATTAGACTTGAAGTTAGACTATAATTTCGACCGAGACCAGTAAACGTTTCGAAATAGCAGTACAACTTAAAGAAAATGAATCACCTAAGCTTTCAGTACAGTAAACCTGCACTGTCATAGGTCTTTGCGTATTCAACTGTTCATAAGCTCTAAAGGTGGTAACAGTTCATGGCAGTAAGTTAAGGGCTTATCAAATGGGTGAGGGAAAGTGACTAAAAGCCAACTTGGATCAAATAATTATTTTGTGGCTGTTCAAAACACTCTTCGAAAGCAGACATTGAAAGGTCTATATCTTTTTATTACACAAAAAATCAGCCAATAAACTGCTGAGTCATTGAACCTTTTTCTCTTGATCATTGTTCAAGGAAATATGTGGTGTATTACAATTTTTTCATTTGAAAATGACTGCTGATATCTGGAAAGGTGGGGACATGAGGTCCAATAATAAATAGAACCAGCATGGGCAGTGAGACAAACATACAGGTTTTAGCCAAGGCAACAGCTAGCTTGTTTGATGTTTTGGGGAATAGACTCATTCACTGTCATTTCAAGACAATATCTATTGCACTTTTATGTCTTTATGATTGTACAATGCTCCAGCTATCAATGATTAAACCTAATTAGAAACAGTGTCCACATTTGTGAGTCCCAGCGTCTTTTTTCTATTGTTTCCAATGGGGTGAGAGTGTATGCGGTCACATTGGATCCACTTTTCAGGACAGCACTGGTGACGCCACTGTAGAAATTGGAGGTGACAAAAACCGAAAATCCCGATTGTTAGCACTGATCGGCCAGGTAACACTTTGAAACTTGAAAGGCAGTCAGACTGAGCGTTTTTCCTATGATGCCCTGCCAGTAGCTTCCTTCCATAAAGTCTAAAGATAAAGCGCCTGATTTTATAACTTTTGGCCTAAGCTGAGTTGCAGCTTTTTTAACTGAACCTGGCCTCACCTATACTCTGTGCAATCGTGTATCACCCGCCAAAGTGCAATAAGGATTTCATAAATGACTTTTCTGACTTTCTGTCCGGGATCATAATTATTCTATATAATAATTTACACAGTGCCTGTAAACCGGAGGAGAACGCTGGCATTTCTCATAGACTACGGAGGGGTAGGGTCTGCAAAATTAGTTTATTTTGAGGATGGGCCGGATGCTCTGACCGGTCCACTTCCTGCCCGGCACCTCTGCAATGCCTCGCCTCGAAAAATAGACTTGAATCCTATTTTGAGCGGAGCCCAGTGCCGAGACGCTTCTGGGACGCTTCTGAGCCTCTTCTGAGCCGTAACGCGGCGCGTCTGGCGGAATAGCACCCATTGACTAGAGTGGCCGCGATCTTTGCGAACACCGCGGCACGGCCGTAACGCGGCCGTGACACGGCCGTAATGCTGCCGTAATGCGGCCGCGACGCAGACGGACCTGGTGGAATCTAGGGGTTAGCTTTACTTAGCCAAAACGGTAAATACGTCTTACCTTTGCTGTTTTCTGATCAAAGTTGTGTTCAATGGCATTAACACACATACAAACTCTGCTGAAGGTTAATCCAATGTCTCTGTGTCTCTTTGAAATGATTACTGATAATCCATCATCATATTTAAGGCAATATTCATATTTTTTTAGTGTGACGGAGCTTCCGGTTTTGGGCAAACTGCGTGCGCATCACTCTCAATCCTCAATGGTAATGATGGATTTAGGAACTTCCCCTCAATTCCATTGGCTCTAACGCTTAAAAAGAGGTGTCAATCACCAAAATCGACCAATGAGTTCAAAAGAAACGGTAAATACACCCAAATACACACCAAATTACCCCAGAGGTTTTTTTTTTTTCTAAACCTCTATAAAAAGGTCAAATGTCAATTGTTTTGCCTCAATCTTGATACAGGGTACTTATTATATGTTATAGTTTGGATTCCTAAACCTTTTTGTCTACTATCCCATCATTCAAGGGTGGTTTTCTTTGGACGGAAACTATAATTTACTTTTTTTTACTATGTTCAATCTGAATTTTTATTTAATTAAAAAAAACATCTATATTGATTCTGACTTTTCTACATCCAACTTACAGATGTGACCTTGCTTTGAGAAGAAAGATTATTAGTTTTCCCCTTTTATAAGTGAAGATATAGTCATTTGTTCTGGGCATGTCATTTTCGAGCCTGAAACCTGAAAAACAGGCTCAGGGCTTAACAGGTTAATAGACTAAGAGTTTTCTGAGATGCTAGAGGCATGGCTCTAGGGATGGCAGTGTTGGATGGGCCTTTAGTCTAGAATGAAATATCTTAGCAAGTACTGAATTGATTGCTATGATATTTTAGAAGGACATTCATGTAAACCTTTTACTTTGTGGTATTTAGATTTATGAACAATACCTATAAAACAAACAAAATTCCCATCAACTTCATATTAGGTAGTGCGGTCGCTTTTCAATGGGAGGATCGGGGTTTGATCCCAGCATTTTTTGTTCAACATGTCAATGTATCTTTGGGAAAGATATTTAACTCCAAGTTGCTCTTGATAGCATGGCAAACGGTGTATTAATGTGTGTGAATGATGGCTTACTTGAGCAAACGGCACATTGCTCTGTATTAATGGGTGAATGATGACTTTAGTTTAGTTTTTTATTAGGATCCCCATTAGCACTAGCATGAGCATTGGCTATTCTTCCTGGGGTCCTCACCCACACAAAACATACATAATACAAACCAGAACGGAACAACTCATCATTTCATGAAAAGTGCATGGTAAGGAAGTGAAAGCAAAAACAAAACAGAAAAAAATAGTCATCACATTTTAACCATCATCAAGTCAAAACCTAAACAAAATTTTACCAACAATATAATTTACATGATAATACTAATTACTAATTACTAATTGACCCACAAGTACAGTTCAAATTTAATTTGTAGTTCTCAGATATTGTTTTAGCAAATGTTTGAAATGTATGTTTGAGTTGTCTTGAATGATATGGACCGGTAACGTGTAACTTGAAGAATGTAAAGTGCTTTGAGGAGGATCAGAGACTGTATAAAGCGCTTTACAAATACAGTCCATTTACCACAAACCAAGCTATTCTTTTCATCTGATACTTTAATAAAGTAAAAATACAGAATGAAGAATATGTCATTTAGCCATGACCCCTGACTCATCCCATTGATTACCATCTATGTAAAAGTCTTCTTCTCTTTAATCTTCAGCATTGTAGGATTAGCTTGTGACCCATAGTGTTACCCACCATTGAGAGCAGTCTTCTTTTTAAAGGGCCTCTTTATATTACATTACATGTTACTTGTTAGACGCTTTTATCCAAAGCGATTTACATACTCAATACTTTGGGCAATCCCCACAGGAGCAATTTGGGGTGAAGTGTCTCAGGGACACAACGACATGCTGACTGCAGTGGGACTCGAACTTGCTATCCTCTGATTCGAAGATCAGCCCACTAATCCACTGCGCCACACGCGTTAAACCAGTTTAACAGGTTTCTCCACAATCATTACAGGCAGACCCTCTTCTCTCAGCCCCTTTATATATTGTTAAGAATATGAGATTACAACATGACACGCAGCACCCTTAACAGTGTGATTCTCCCAAGACAATGTTATTTTTAAACATCTCTGAAAGTCATTTCAGATGTGAAATAGACTTTGAAATGAGATGGGTGGGGGAGGCTTGGTGGTAGTCAATGTCAAGCATCAAAGAAGCGACAAAAAAAGAACTGAGATTAAAAAGTTGTTTTATATTGAAGAGCTTTTGCCCTAATTTAGCAACAATACAACAAAAATGGTATTTGTAGTTTGCCTATTTATTGTTGACCATGTCGTAGTGTATGTCTTTAATAGCAGTGTAGAGGCAGGGTTATTTTATCCATTAACTTCTATATTTTTCCTTCACTCAGAAGATCTAATTTAAATAACACCAGAATCCGCCAATCATTTCTCCTACTTACAAGAACTGTAGTGTTGCAAAAGCCTGATATAACTGTTAGCATAAATACTGACTAATGCACCAGATCTGTATTACAATCAGGAGAGACATGTGTTGATGTAAAAATATATATTAAATGCCAAGAATACGCAGATGAATGTGATGGTGTTTGGCGATTAGACCCCATTGTGCTGGAGTACCCCGTGGTGTCTAGAAACTGCTGGTGGTGAAGGCCAGACGGGATTGATGGAGGTCGATTGGTGGTGAGCGTAGTAAGAAGGAAATATGTGAATGACAGATATAAAGATGGTCTTCCTGGTTGAACTTGGCCGAGCTTCATTACCATTAGCTTAGTAATTATGTCATTGTTAGCTTGATGGCTGAAGTGCGATAGTTACTTTTATAAGAGTTTATGCAGTGATGCTAGAGTAGTATGCAGTGAGGCATTTCCGCTAAACATAAAACATTTTGAAAGATGAGCTAGTGAGAGATAAATGGTAAAAAAGTAGAATGCATTATTGTAATTTAATCTAACCCTAAGATTGGAGCCGATGGAAAATCTTTTTTACTCTATTTAAGTTAGTTAACTGACAGTATTGATTAAGTCATTATTTCTTTATTCAATAGTATAGTTAGTCATTAAGACTATGGCCTGTTTGCTGTGTTTGAACATGTTCAATAATGACCTGCAATATTTTTTTTACAATAATGTTCTTTGTTTTAAAAGTGGAATAATTCACATTTACAGGAATATATTTGTCATTCTTTCTTTCTTCTTTTTTTCTAAATATAGAATATTCATATTATTCTGATAATATATGATTAAAATAATGTTATATTTATTAAACACTTTGATCACTGTTTTTTATTTATTTATCTGAGTTCCCAACACGGTGTACGCCCAAAGTCAAAAGCAGTGGACTGAACTGAGGTTACCTACTGTAACCCCAGCTTCTATGAGTAAATGGCGCAGCCCTCTAAGGCTATCGCTATTGGGTAATCCCCCTACGCCCCCGCGCAGCACTGAAACGCTTGTAGTCCACGCCCACCCGCAAGGTGGGCCCCACCCTCGGGCCTCCTTCCGGTATAAATAGGAAGGAGGCCCGGCAATCTGCTCCCATACAAAATAACTTTTCTTCAGCTATTCGTAGAGCCAGTGGGGCCCAGCGCTTAGAGGGCTGCGCCATTTACTCATAGAAGCTGGGGTTACAGTAGGTAACCTCAGTTCTATTTCGTATATGGCTTCGCCCTCTAAGGCTATCGCTATTGGGTTAAGGGCGAAGCATGATGTAGTCTGCGTCCCACTGGGTCCGCCCGGCACTAGAAGCACAGACATACCTGCTAAATAACACCCCATGCCTGTTGTGCCATGCGTAATGGCGCATCATAGCAAAACATGCCTATCTTCCCTGACGGGGTGAAGGCTGGGAACAATACATACCGGCCGCTGTGAGAAAGTAGAGACGAAGGTCCCACCTTGCCCAGCGACCATAGAGGGGGAACAGCAGCTCTCTGCGTGTCAGACAGGTAGGAGAGCGCCCAGCTGGATCCCTGACGTCACTCACTCTGACCAGGCACTCCGTACAAAGTGTGTCAGAGGAAAAAGGAACATCCCTCCCATAAGAGGGAAAAAGGGCCGCTCTCCGCATGCCGAGAGGCAGGAGAGAGGCGCACAGCTGGCTCCCTGACGTCACTCACTCCGACAGGACACCCAGTACAGGGTGTGTCAGAGAGGAATGGGAGACATCCCTCAAATAAAAATGAATAAAGGAACAGGGGGAAGACCAAGATGCAGTGCAAATATCTTCCACTCCACATTCCTCCGTGCAAAGCCGTGGAGGAGGAAATTCCTCTGGTGGAGTGCGCATTGATGTTCTCCGGGGGCTCCACCCCAGAGGAGACATGCCTGTGACACAGCCTCACACAACCTCTGTGACAGCCGTTGTGCAGACAGAGGTTGCCCGATCGAGCGCTCTCTATAGTGCACAAACAGGCGCTGAGAATGGCGCAAGGCAGCCGTGCGCGCCACATAGCAAGACAGCGCGCGCACAGGACAGAGGAGATTTAGAAAAATAGCGGGGGTAAAAACCGCGCAAGACACTGTTCCTGGGATGACAGGAGTGTTTCTTGTATCCCATGGAACTGCTGGGGGGAGAAGCTTCTCTGTGAAGTGCCGTAACGGTCGTCATGGTGACGAGCCACGCCATCGCCGCCGCTGCCTGTGAGGCAAAAGGGCTGCGAGGGAGTTTCCACACGCTGCATTTCACTCCGTCTCTCATCATGAGGCGCGTACACGCCCAGGGGATGAGAGGTGTGTGCATGCTGTCCACACGAGGCGTTATAACGGTGCTCGTGGGTTATTATGACCGTGTGTAGGAGGCATATCTGGGACAGAGGAATGCCGCGAGTTCTGCAGTTTATAAACCAATAGGTTAAAACAGCAGGCTTCTGCAGCGAATGAACCACCTCTGGAGTGTCCCCCTGTTGGATGAGACCCAAGGGGATCATCATGTGACCAGCTGATGCCAACGCCGAGCAGCTGCGTCACGGAGAGGGCTGTGTGGGTTGTGACACGCCGGAGGAGAGTTGTCAGTTCCTCCCCTCGCTGCCGCGAGAGTGGCGCTCTCATGCTGGCTGAGTTTAACTCCACTCCCAGATAAACGATTGTCTGAGAGGGAAGAGGACAGCTTTTCTTCCAATTTATTATGAAACCCAGGCTTTGACAGATGCGATACGAGATGTACCGTCTGTAAAGTGACTTCCTCCCTGGAGCGAGCCAGCAAATAGCAAGTCGTCCAGAGAAAACCACACTCTCATCCCTCCTCTGTGTAGTGGCTCCAGCCTTCTCTACACAAATGCGAGGAGCCAGGAAATATCCGAACGGCAGACTATTGTCTGGTCTGATAATCACTGAATGGAAAACGCAGGAATTTCCTGTGTTTTGGGATGATGGGTACGTGGAAGTATGCATCCTTCAGGTGGAAGTGAACCAGTCGTCCTGGTGAAAACATTCCAGCACCTGTTTGATCGTCAGCATGTGGAATACTGACAGATCGAGGATGTCTCATTCCCCCAGTCTTTTTCGGGATTAGAAAGATAACGGGAGTGAAAACCCCTGATTTTCCTCCCTTTGAGGAACCCTGGAAATATCCTCTTTCAACAGGAGTTCCGGCAGCTCGGATTGGAGTGCAAGACATAGCTTCTGGGAGGACAGGAGTGTTTCCTGTATCCCATTGAACTGTGGGGGGGGGGGAGAGAGGCGAACTGCAGGATGTATCCTCTGCTGATCAGCCTGCTCATCCATCTGTCCATCAGACACACGCGCTGCCACTCTGAGAAACACTCTAAGAGCGGGCGCACATGCTCGAGATGTTCTGTGGTCGTCATGGCAACGAGCCACGCTAGGGAGCCTCCACACGCTGCGTTTCACTCCGGCTCTCATCATGAGGCGTGTACACGCTCAGGGGATGAATGTAGGTGTGTGCAGTGCTGTCCACATGAGGCGTTATAACAGCGCTCATGGGTTTATTATGACCGTGTGTAGGAGGCGTATCTCGGACAGAGGAATGCCGCGAGCTCTGCAGGTTATTAACCAAGGTTAAAACGGGCAGGCTTTTGCAGCGAGCCCTGCTGGTAATCAACAGATTAGTTGCAGCCGGCTTAATTAGCGAGCTCTGCAGTTAATTAACCGTTAGGTCAAAACCAGCAGGCTTCTGCAGTGAGCCCTGGCGCCGTGGCGCTGCGGGCGCTTCCGCTGGGGGCACTCATTCTGGAATACTGCTCATTCCCCCGTTCTGGCTTCTCTGTGATGTGCTGTAATGGTCGTCATGGTGACGAGCCACGCCATTGCCCTCGCCGCCGCTGCCCGTGAGGCGAAAGGGCTGCGAGGAAACCTCCACACGCTGCGTTTCACTCCGGCTGTCATCATGAGGCGTGTACACGCTCAGGGGATGAATGGAGGTGTGTGCAGTGCTGTCCACATGAGGCGTTATACCGGCGCTCATGGGTTATTATGACCGTGTGTAGGAGGCGTATCTCGGACAGGGGAATGCCGCGAGCTCTGCAGGTTTATTAACCGATAGGTTAAAACCAGCAGGCTTCTGCAGGGAGCCCTGCTGTCTTCTTAATCAACAGATTAGTGGCAGCGAGCTTAATTACCGGCTCCGCTTCCTCGGAGGCTCTCGCGGAGCAGACCAGGAGCGGGGGAGCCTCACTCCCCTTTGACTCGCCGCCGGGAGACTCTGTCTCTGGGGTGGCGGGGGAGCGGAGACGTGGGACGGAGCCCCTGCAGCCGCCGAGGCGGTTGCTGTGGGCGTCTGTCCGCTTGCGGCCTCCTGTGGCCGGCGTGGACGCCGCGGCTGCTGCGGGCGTTGGTGCCGCTATGGCAGCTCAGCCGACTGGAGCCAGCTGTACATGCTGGCGAATGCCATCCACCTGTTCCGCGGCCGTCTTCATGGACTCCACCATGGCGTGGAACTGGGGTCCGAACAGCCCGTCCGGGCTGATTGGAGCGTCCAGTAGCACTTTTCTGGCCGTCTCCGTAACAGACGCCACCGCGCTGTGGTGACGGAGAGGGGGAAAGCATGTTCGGCCGCCAAGCTGGCACCCTGCTCCGACTCTGTCTCCCCCGTCCGGGGGAGAGGAGGGAGGGGAGAACCGAACGGTGAACCGTGGAGGAAGGCGGGGCAGGAGTTGCTTCGGACTCCTGCCCGGCACTCTGCCCCAGGGACACGAGGCCCCGTCCGCGGGCTCGTAAGCCTGGACGGGCCAATCGTCCTCCTCGGCCACACTAGCAAGAGTGTCCGCTCTCCGCTTCCTGTCGCCCGAGGGGAGACGAGCGCAGTGTGTGCATGCTACCTGCTGGTTTAGAGCCGCGTACGCGTGCTCTGACCCCCGGCAGGATTCGCATACTGCTTTTATCTCTGCAGGTCATAACTCATTATGAACCCAGAGCCACATGAGGGACAATCACGGACGCAATTGTTGCTCATGATGATTCTCAATTGCTGTGCTTCAGTAACTGTGCTGGTTTGCTGAAAAAAAGAGGGAGCAGATTACCGGGCCTCCTTCCTATTTATACCGGAAGGAGGCCCGAGGGTGGGGCCCACCTTGCGGGTGGGCGTGGACTACAAGTGTTTCAGTGCTGCGCGGGGGCGCAGGGGGATTACCCAATAACGATAGCCTTAGAGGGCGAAGCCATATACGAAATAGAACTTAATTTTCTTTTGGTATCCTGAATTTTTCATTGTATTTGTCTTTTTATTCATACACTTCTTCTATAAAAAACATTGCTCAAAGATATCGCCTTACACTGTATGTACCAATATGTTTTTAGTTTTTCCAGAAATATGTGAAAAAACTGAGATATGTTGCAGATCTGTTTCTGTTATGTGTTTCTTTATGCTAACAGCCCCAAGGGTCGACCTGTTACTTTTCCAAATACGGGTCCTGGGTTGAAACTATGGCATTGGTTTGGCCTTTATTTTCATAAAAGTTTAGGAGCAGAAAGTCCCTCTCCCTGGTGCCTGTCTGCGGTGCTGACAGTCACACTCAGAGGTTCAAAAGGTAGCAGGTTGCCCCAGTTCTGACTGCTGTTTTCAAACTGCTGTCTGGAAAATAGGAAAACATAATCCTTCCATCTGAGTCCTGGTGGATTTCTACTTTGACCTGGGAATAGATCATGCTCAAACAGAGGTTCATTAATAAACAAAGCTTAGAACATTGGGTACAAACTGTATATTTCTAGGTCCTATTTTGAATAATGTTGAGAAAATGAAAACACTTCTAATTCATCTACAATGACTTCAAAGTGAAATGGAGTCATCACTGGGTTAGTTTAATTTTTAAGGCCATCTATCAATAGTGATACCAGTTTGAGTCATAGTTACATTTACATCATCATTGTGTGACCTTGAGAGTTGAAAGACCTCACACTTCAGTCTTCTAGCATTCATGTGGCCAGGGCCGTATCCAGGATTTCCTAAATACCGAGGTCCAAACATGCTAGGGGGGTTCGGGGTATACCCCCCAAGATTTTGGGGATTTTCATGATCTAGTTAGGTGCTTTTGAAGTACTGTGGGGGGTAGGGATGGGTACCGAGCCCCGGTATTAAACGGGCCCAGGGGCTGAATTATTAAAGACCGTGGTACCGTTAAGCTCCGACTTTAGCGGTGTTTTTATCGGTACTGGAGACATGTAAAAAATATGCCATATGTAGCTATTATTTCTACACAAACATTATATTGCAGTTTTAGTGTCGCCAACTCCGTTTCTAATACGCAAAAAGACTGCAAAATGCTTCAATGATTATTTTTCTGCCCCGCCTGCTTGCGAAGGGGCGGGGCAGTTTACACACACGCGGCTGCTACATGCAGCAACACACACACATGGAGGAGATGGCGGAGAGAACGCGCTCCGAGGTGTGGTTAAACTTTACCCGTCTCGATGCTCGTTGCCTAAAGTGCAATAAGAGTTTAGCATGTAAGGGTGGTAACACGAGCAATTTGTCTAAACATTTAGCAAAAGTGCATCACATTCAGACGGAGAAATGCACCGGGTTCGACTGTCTTTCTAGTAGCTCTGTAGCCCCATCCACGAGTAACGTTTCCACGTCAGGTGTTATGTATGCTAGCAGCAACACACAGAGTTAACTCCATTATACAAACATGGGTTAATGATTAGAGGTAGCTGAGTTATTTATTTTGTAAAAGTGTCAGCTATTCTGTCATCAGATTATTTAATACGATTCGTTAAAACGTTGTTGTTTCTTTTGATGTGAAATATTATTTATTTAATTTAAATAAAAAGCAATATTAGTTTTGCTCACAATTTGTTTAGTTAGTTTACCTTTTTTATCTCCAAAAGAACCGATAAAAGTACCGTTAAAAGACCGGACCGTTAAGCGGTATCGATAAAAGTAGTAGTACTGTTAAAACCTTAACGATACCCATCCCTAGTGGGAGGTCACAAATTGGATAATATATTGATTTCAAACCATGTCAGTGATGCAGCATAAATTATTTGTATTTATTATTTTTATAGTGTAATACATAAGAATCAGTTGATTGTTACCATTAATGATCTGGACATGCAGAAGAGGCTAAAATGATCACAAAACATTGTCAACATTCATTTTCCATGTCTCTCTCCTTTCCATAACCTGCAGCCTCTCTTCCATCTTCTTTAGTCTCTCTGTCTTCTTCCTGTTCATTACCCTCTCTGTCCTCTACTCTTTCCCTTTGTTCAATCTCTCCCTCGTTTTTAACTTTCTCTCTCTCTCTTTCTCTCTGAAGCTAAAAGCTGAGCTTTGGCTGACGTAATCTTTTCATTATATCTCAGTCAGTGTAAAAAGAAAACAATACAATGTTATATCTTCAATGTTTTACTCAAATTGAAATGAAAGAAAAGCATTACAACGATTGTTAAAAGGTAATCCTTCTGACATTGGATGAACGTAATTAACTTTAGCTCTCTAGCTAGTTTATTCACGCAATTGAAACCAAAGTATAGCCTATAGCTGCAATATAAGTTAGTGTGCATGTTGTCGGACGTCCACTGAATAACGTAGAGCGTTCACACAGGATCTGCTGCAGTGTGCGAACTATACCACGGTCTCCGGGGGAGCCGGGTGGGGGGGGGGGGGTAAATGCTGATCCGTGCATTAATAGCAACAGCACAGACATAGGCCTATTATAAAGAGAAAATCTGTTGCACACGGGGTGGTGCCACAGGTCTACATTTACATGAAACGTCCCGATGGATCATGTTCATGTCAACAGATTTCCCGAGCATGTATGGGCTACGCAAACTTCAATCAACTTGATAATAAATAATCCTCGGACCACCAATGTAACGTTTGACTGTTTAATTAAATCAACTTAAAATGACTCAAAAACAGGCCACATTGTTTCACATGGGCTATAGCCTATTATGGCTGTGGCCTACACAGAGCCGAACACACGCGATAAGAGCAGCCAGCGGCACCAACCATGAACAATATTAAAATTAATAATACAGCTATAGCACAACACAACCCTCTCACTGCCTGGAGAGACGCGACGCCACACACACAACACAACGATGCACATAGCCCTTCTCTCATAAGTAGGCCTATCACAGCAATCCATAGGCCTACAACACAGCAAAATTAAAGTAAAAGCGGGCCTTACCTAACATAAAAGCGACCACAGCGGCCTGGGCTCAGCTGCTTTTGCTCTAGGTCCACTAGCCCATGATGTGGACAGACGATGACCCGATTTAAGCCAAGATGTGATGAAAAGCGTTGGATCTAATCTCTCCAGTGGAGGTCCATTAAGGTCCACAAAAAGTAGTGATGAGATGCTGGCTTCACGCAGTCTATTGCGAGTCTTACTGTCAGTGTCATTCACAGCTGAAAAGCCCCTCTCGCACTCCGATGAAGTGGGCAGGTATGTTCTGCTTGCTATGGACAGTTTCTCCAGCGTTTTGCCTGGAGCAGGTGCAGCATCTTGTAACTTCCAGTCGCGAAGCTCCTGCACTGCTTCACTGGCAGATTCACCGAGTACTTTCGCAAGGGCCCGTATTTCTTTTTCCCCATAAAGTATAAGTGCGTCGCGGTCCTGTGGCCAAAAGCGCTTGTTGAGGGGTTTGAGCATATTAACAAGATCTGACTCTGGCATTCACTTCTTAAGATTGTCGATCACAGACTGATAGAACTGACCCCTTTTAATCTTACCGCTGCTCTCTACTAGCTCCAAACCTTTGAACAGTCCTTGTGTTATGCGGTCCTTGGCCTTCTGTGCTGATTTACCTCGACACTCTTTCATAGCAGAGAGTACATCGATGCACTGCTGAATCTGACAATTAGCGCTCACTATATCTATGTCCCTTTGCTGCAACCTTAGTGGCAGGGCCTGCTGCTCACGAAGCATGTCTTTCATGCAAGCCAGATCGGCTACAAATCCAGCGTTTGAGAGTTGTTTATGGAGCCCAAGGAATTTCTTCCTTTCAGTGTCATTACGAGATGGATCCTCACTTGCGACTTTAAAGTGGCTTGCTAAAGCAGGGTAGTTGTTCCAGACGGCTTTAACAGTTCTAAAACTGCTTGACACCCACCTGGTGGTAAAAATCTGCCCGATTTTTTAAAGCTGCATATTCAACTCCGCTGCTGCCTCCTCCAGGAGTCTCACATTCTTTGCGGACTGATTGTATAAAGTGTACAACTTTGAAACTAAAATTTCGAAGTGGTTACATCCAGCAACAAGTTTTAGAGAGTCACGGACTGCCAATTCTAGCCGGTGGCAAAGACAATGTATAGATTGGATTTTGGGGAAGTCCTGTTTTAGCAGAGCAATTACCCCACTGTTTTTGCCAGTGAGGACAGACGCGCCGTCAGTGGCTATGCTGATGAGATTGATAAACAAAAACTCGTCATCAAAACCTGCGTCACGTAGAGCCTCTCTCAGGCTGTTGTAGCTGGACTCGGCGTCTGTGCCCTGGGCTAACTCCTTGAGGTCTCAAAAGACATTATCCACATCTCCTTTTCCTGTCACGTCACATCTCACATATAAAATCATATATGCACGTCCGTGCACAGTGCTCTCATCGATAGTGATGCTTATTTTTGACTGGGCCTTTTTAACATTAGAAATAAACTTTTTCTGCATTTCGAGTGCAATGTGGCCAATAATCTCAGCACAGGATTTGTCGGATCTGTGTTTGCCCCATTGATCTCTTGGAGCTGCATGACAGGTGGGAGTTTTTTAAATGCCATCCTTTCCTTTGCTATCATATAGGCGGATCTGAAAGCATTGGACGTTTCCTAGAACAACTTTGCGTTAATTGCGAGATTGATCTGACTCGGCAGTATTGCTTGTTTCCTTGTTTCTGCCAGTTCAACTGCCCTGTTGTGCGCCACACTATCCCGATGCTTGTAGATTTTCTTACGCAAGTTGTTCTTTGTTTTATTGGTTACGTCCCCGTTCATCCATTCTTCTGATAAGTGCGCTCCATCTTTATCAGTAGCCCTACTGAGGAGAAGGCTTTTAGCATCCCTGCAAAGAGTACAGCCTATGCATCCATCCTTGGAGAACAGCCATGGGAGGGGTGTGATCCACTCACTCCACTGTTGGCTGGTCCAGCCAGCCGGCGGCCGCGGGACCACCGCAGCAACTTCGCCCCCCCCATCTCGAGCAGCAGGCAGGGAGGAAGAGGAAGAACAGGTGGGGTGGAAATCAGCAGCATCATCATCTTCTTCCACATCTGCTTCGATCTCTACTATGGTAGTTGTAGTCATCAAGTTAGCTTCTCTTGGCTCGTCTTCTTGTGTCTCTTCACCCCCCAAGTTAACGTTAGCTGTCAAGTTAGCACTAGCACTGACGTTAGCTCCCTCCTCTCTCGGTTCTGTTGTAGCAGCAGTCACAACGTAAGATGTGCTACCACCAGCTACATTCGGTTGTTCTTCTTGATCAGGTTGTTTGGCCGTCTTTTTAAAGAAATTGCCCAAGGTAAGTTGTTTTTTTCTTTTCGACATGTCAGCAGCAGCAACAATGCCTGGTAAAAATGCAGTGCTAACTAAACGAGCTTGTGAGTGAGTGGGTAGTGGGTGGAGCTGCGGGCAGCGTGCAAGCAGGCGACACTTTTTTCATGAATCATAAACTCTAAATATAATTTTATTTCACTTATTTTACACCTTTGAATAAATGGAATTTATTTGGTCATCATATCAGTATTTTAGAGAGCTCCCCCCAAATGTCACAAACCATTTTCCCAGGGGAGCTCATGTTACCACTAGGGGAGCTATATCTCCACCTGCTCCCCTCCAGTTCGCACCCTGATCTGCTGGTCATATGATGTCCTGTTTGTTTATTTGTTTGTAGCCTTTATATCAGGTGAAAGCCCCTTGAGATCAAAAGATCTCTTTTTCAAGGGTGACCTGCAGGACATTAGTTACACATGTAACATAAAAACAACAGAACAACAATAAGGATGACATACAACATAATGTACAGGGTACAGTTTACAAACTCTATTTACAGTGACAGGTACCATGAGCATCAAACAGCATGTCACCCAGCCAAGTTTTAAAATGATGCAGGGGAACCAAAGTGCTCAGTTTTAAACATGTTTGTAGACTGTTCCAATTTAGTGGAGCTGCACAACTAAAAGCTTTCTTCGCTAAGACAGTCCTAGCAACAGGTGATGATGACTCGACTCGGACACTCCGTGGGTGACTCGGACTTGTGACTCGGACTTGTGACTCGGACTTGAGTTGGACTCTTCTTAGGTGACTCGGGCTTGGACTCGGACTCGAACACAGGTAATTATGACTCGGGCTCGGACTCGACTCGGACACTCCTTGGGTGACTCGAACTTGGACTCGGACTCGAACACAGGTAATAATGACTCGGACTCGACTCGGACACTCCTTGGGTGACTCGGACTTGGATTCGGACTCGAACACAGGTAATGATGACTCGGACTCGACTCGGACACTCCTTGGGTGACTTGGGCTTTGACTCGGTCTCGACTACGACTCTCCCTTGGTGACTCGGACTTGGACTTGGACTCGAACACAGGTAATTATCACTCGGGCTCGGACTCCACTCGGACACTCCTTGGGTGACTCGGACTTGGACTCGGACTCGAACACAGGTATTGGTGACTCGGACTCGACTCGGACACTCCTTGGGTGACTCGGAGTGGACTCGGACTCGAACACAGGTAATGATGACTCAGACTCGGACTTGACTCGGACACTCCTTGGGTGACTCGGACTTGGACTCGGACTCGACTACGACTCTCCCTTGGTGACTCGGACTCGAACACAGGTAATTATAACTCGGGCTCGGACTCGACTCGGACACTCCTTGGGTGACTCAGACTTGGACTCGAACACAGGTAATGATGACTCGGACTCGACTCGGACACTCCTTGGGTGACTCGGACTTGGACTCGGACTCGACTACAACTCTCCCTTGGTGACTCGGACTTGGAGTCTGAATCGAAGAGTGGTGACTCGAGAGTGACTTGGACTCGTGAATTGGTGACTTGACTACAACAACACTGATGTGTATTCACTCTCTGTCCCAAACGCCTTGTTGGAGCTCCTGCCCCCCCCTCCCTGTCAGCCCAGTGTGCTCCGATTGGTCAGCTCGCCCACTCTGTTCTGATGAGTCCACCACCGTTACGGTGGAACATCAGTGATTGCATGTGTTACAATGGCGTTAGTAACCAGAAAATGACACCAGTAATGAAAAACAGAGGAGAATGCTGCCTGAGGTCTGGGTGCTGTGTCAGCGGGACGTTGCGAGGCTCGCTGCTGCGAGGAGCGGACAGTGTGAACTGGCTTACTGGTGTTGGTTCCTGGTTGCTGCGTGGGGTCGGCGAGACAGCGAGACACAGCGATACCCAGCCCGAAACCAGCAAAAGCACACACACCCGCAGCCTGGCTGTGAGCCTTTGTGTGAGCACACACACAGACTCACAGCCTCGCCGCATCCTGCCGTCTCAGGCTGAGAAATCCGCGGAGCTGCAGCTTCCTGAGAAAATATTGAGTGTGTGTTTGTGAGGGAGTCCGCGGATTGGTCCAAAAACGTAACGGCTCCACGTAGCGCCCATAAAGAAAATGTTGGGATCAGTCATTGAGGGTCCAGGTCTCAGAGCTTTACATGAGGATGGGCTCAACGGTTGCCCTGGACAGGTCCAGATTTCATTGTGTTCGATTTTTGTCCATTAGTTGCATTCCGCCCGTGCTCTGGCTCTTCAAGAGAGGAAATCTTTCCCCGAGTCCATGATGGTCCCATGTATTTAAAATCATTGACGAGTTTGAGCAGTGATCCATTTCTTGCTTACATGGTGGGATTTGTGCTGGTTGACATGAGTAGCTGTAAGTAATATTTTAAACAATTCACATACTTTGATGGTAAATGGCTGTTGAATGTCAGGTCAAGGCATGTTGATTTCATACATTTTTCACCTGGTCCGTGGCATAAGTGTAGTAGGTAACTGCCTGCTCTGAACCGAGCAGGCAGTGAGTTTATAACCACTATATATATTAAACTGTATATGTATATTTAAAACATCTTGTAAAACTATAGTTCCCGTACAACCAACGCTGCATTGTAAGTTTCTGTTCATGGGAGCTCATTTTCTCGCAGATTATATTTGTTTAAAATATATCCTTGTGTTTGAAATTACAGTCATAATATGTTAGCATTAAGTGACAATTGGTTAATGTGCTAATAAAATGGAAAGAAAGCATGAAATAAAAACCAAACCAAACTAAATCATGTGTGATATACACAACTTAGGTTTCAAATTCCTGGAGAGAGAGAAAATGTGTGTGTGGTAGGGATGTAACGATATACCGAATATCGCGGTATCGCGATAAATAAATGTCTCAATACCGTCGTGAGACTGACAAAATCTACCGCGATATTACATGGTTAATTTTTATTTTTTTATTTTTTTAATATTCTTTCTTTTAAACCTTGCAGGTGGTCCCATTGAGACCATCAATCTCTTTTTCAAGGGAGACCTGTCCAACATGGCAGCAAGTAGGTTACAACATGAACATAAAACAACTGATAACACAAAAGGAAATTGTATTTACAGGGCTACATGTACATACCTAGAGACATTGACGTACCAACAGTATATGTATATCTCACCCTGTCAATAAGCCTCACCTACTTGGCAAAAACTGTATTGTTTTTGAAGTGGTGGAGAGACAATGCACAGTTTTACCCACTGCTGTCACCCATGGCCAAAGCATATCTCTCTGTCCCACAGAGGTGGCGTTTTTCGCTGTCCGAACATTTCCGTCATAATCCATTATTACCCGTTGGGTCTGAACTTGCCACTAACGTGTCACGCTGACATGGGGGGGAGAGAGAGAGAGCACGCTGGTGAACTGTCAACGGGGGGACAGGAGAGTGCATGCATAACACGGCAAACACCAGAGCCTCGCTGCGGGGAAACTTTGGCGCTATTCCGAGTTTGTTCTAATCTGTCAAAATGACAGACTGCTTCCAGATTTTTCCTTCATTGTTAAAAAAAATATTCGGTTAACGTGACCACTGCTGTCCCAGCAACATCAGTACCAAGCGAGAGAGTTTTTTCCACAGCAGGGGATATTGTAAACGCCCAAACATCCCAGCTTCTACCTGGAAATGTGGACATGCTCATATTCCTCCAGTAAAACCTGTCTGATGATGCTGAGTGAGTGAGTTATTGTTGAGGTACTTGAAAAACTAAAGTGAAACTTGATTTATTTTATTGCAGGGTCTGATTATTCAATGTCCTTGTTTATTTGTGAGATGCAGTGGCACAAAGAAAATGCTTACTTTGTTTGGTACTAGTAGGTAAAATAAACACGGGTTGTTCTTGTTCCAGTCTGTTAGTCACTTTGCTTTCGACACTTTAAAATACTACTATCCTACAAAAATGCTGTACAAATCAGATTGATTATTTAATAAAGAACCTTTTTTCAAGTAAAAAAATAAAATAAAAACTGTTTCCAAATGTTGTATTCTTTTATTTTTTCACCCTTTAATATTGTAATTGGGCCTTTAGATGAACAATGCACACAGTTAATAAATACAACTATTCTTCTGGCTAAAATACATATATTTTTAAAAGTCAATCAAGGAGTAATCTTAATTTAAGGTGTTTGAAGAGTAGATTAAAAATACTCTTTAAAAATATTATTGCCACAAAAATCAAAGAACACGCCATGAAATGGGAAATAATTAGCCCTGACGAAGAGTGGGATTAAAGGAACAATACATTTGCTTGCCATGTTTTTTTTTTGGTGGTATATGGTTGTCAACCTATTTTTGTTTTTGAAATGTTGAAGTGGTCCTACTGACTGCATCTTTATTTCTTCAGTTTTTGTGTTGTTGTTGTTGTCTGAGATGTGAATGTCATCGCCTATTGTTATGCCCATGTTTGTGTCTTAAGCATGTAAAAAAAGAAAACAAATTAAAATGAAAAAAATGAAATTAGGCAGGGCTTATCCTCTTAAGCCCGATTGCCCCCGCCGGCGATTATTTTTTAAATAAACCCACCAATTAGTTAGAGAGAGAATTCCCTCCGCAAAAAAATGAATTGTATTTTCAATATATCAAATATGGCCTCTATTGTATGTCATCATGGTTGAATGCCGCTTTTCTACCTTTTACTCTGCCTGTGGGTGTCTTAAATCTGTGCGGGGGAGATGAACAAGAAACCAGGTGAACAGAGACACGGTAAAGGGGAAAGGACACAGAGTGGATTACACTGGAGTTACATCATTGTTTGAGAGCATCAAGTCATTTTATTTTGCTCACACTATTTTTATTTTTTAGTGACAAACGCTGTCAGTGAAATGTACAATTTTGAAAATGATTTTGTGGGCTCGTTTGTACTGCAGTTGATAACCCTAGGAGAATCCTGCAAAGCCATGTTGTCGTGGAAATGTTCTACAACATAATATAGGAAATATTAAATGAACATACTGTAAAGGCCTTCTTACAGAATGGTACACTGTCAGCTGCAACTACATCATTTAATTTAGCAGATTAATACACTGAGTGCTGCGTGTTTGATTATTCAGACATACTGTACTTTTGCCCATTGTAAAGTCTAAAGATTTAGTTCGGAGCATTGAGAAATATGCTTTTTCCTTTTCTTGCCAAAAGTCACATCACAACATTAGTACAAGTTTCATTGGTGCATGGTATGTTGGAGCTAGCAGTAGGTCAGCAGGTTAGCATTTAGGCAAACAATTGGGGAATAGAGCTAGTTCTGCCCAAAGGTAACAAAAATCCACCTACCAGCTACTCTAAAGCACGCTAAGGCCTTGTGTCCACATAGCCGATGTGTCCTTTAACTTTAACTAACAAAACACATTCATCGTTGAATGTATTCGGTTTATGAAGTCTCTAAAAATCACTGTTGTTCCATTATGGAATAGAAACAGAAAGGGATAGGACCTTGAAAATAACCCGAAAATATCACACTTACACTACGTGACTTCTAGATTTAGTTTTATTATATTAGATGGTGATGTTATATTTGCTTTATGAAAAAGAACATCATTTTCTATTTTAGTTAAGGGACCATCCCTTACCAAAGAGAAAGGAGAGGCGGTTGTGGGAACATTTTGAAACAACCGACAACAACATCTGGCATCACTATATAATTGTGCACTATGGATGCATTGAAAACGTCCTTTTGTAAGAAGTGTGATTTTTTTTTGGACAGGAATATAACTTGAATGGTAAAGAATATATTTTGTATGTGTAAAGAAATACTTGATAAAGAACGTCATTTTGAATATTCAACCGCAAACAATATTCCACCAACAAGGTCAGGTATGAGATGCAAAACCCACGGAAACAAAAAGTGCTGCTGTCACTTATTGAAACAGCCTTTGTTACTGCTCATAACACTCTAATACAAGGGAGACATTTGACCCCCCCCCCCCCCCTTCGCATTATCTATGCTCTCCATTGAAGCAATATGGGTCAGGATGGGTAATAGCCTCTTAAGCCTTGAGCTGGGCTTATGCATGCTGGGTACGATGCTAATATCTGGTGGATTCACTGTGTTTAAAGTGCAGCCTCACAATGACAGATATCATGCAGAGCTCATATTTAATGTGCTATTGCTTACAACATCTATTTTGCTAGTTAGAGCAGTGGATGAAGGCTAAGCTACGGCAAGGACATGACGGATGCAGGTGCAGTATACACTGTTGGACAGGCTGGTTTTTACTCTTTAATTGTCCTCCAAAAATGCTCCTAGACTAGAAATCACAAATCCCCCCCTCCAACATCATCCTGGTGACAGCATACTCTGTCGTTGAACCTCGAAAAATCGTATTTGGGGTAAGCAGCTGTGGATCTTTATGTCATTTGGTCCTCTCACCGTAACAACACATTACAACTGACCCAGACCCATGTTCTAAAGGTTAATTGATCATGGAAATCTTTGGTATTCAGTCTTAAACTAGTCTCAGATCACACTGCGGGACACGTCCACTGATGGCGGATGTAGAGCTTTGGAGACCAAAATCTCAATGTTGCTGTGTTGTATCTAAAATCGGAATATTTAGAATCCCTATAAATGGTGCTACACGATTATTTAACACTACTTTGTTATCCCTCTATGGCCCAGTGCAATATTTAATTCAGAGTAAGCGCAGTATTTGGAATAGTGTCTTCATGAAACAAAAAAAGTTGCTGAGAGACTTAGAATCGGCCTGGTTGCCTTTGTCTGACGCGCCATCAAAAATGAATGATGAGATCCAAAAATGTGTTGAGTGAAAATGTAATGAAAATTGTCTACCTAAAGCAGGGATGGGCAAATGGCGGCCCTCAGATTAATTTAGAAACAATGTAATTAATACAAAAATATATATATTTTTTTTTACTTGTAATACTGATACCGTCCACTAGACTCCTAGTTACGTCGTGAGCTGCGTACATGATTTTGTTCGGCAGCCAAATACCGCAAAATAATCTGTGACGCGTTTGTGTGTATTGTTTGTTTCCCGGGGAAGCACTCACAAGAAACACCGGCTGTTGTTATGCTTGCTGGGACGTTAAGTTGCCGCTTGTAATTATGCTGTTACAAGCTTCAAAGTTGTATTTATCATCTGAATTTGGTGAAACAAGTTTAATATTCTAAAAACCAAGACTTTGTTTATTTGAAATCAGATGAAAACAAGCTGTCACGGACCCTGCCGTTTATCTATGATTGATTACTATACGCTTTTCATTCATAATTTCAGCCGGAGGGAGGGGGAGCAGCGCTGAGGAACAGCAGAGTGCGGGTTGACAGGTGTCTGTGTTGAGATTCCCCTTATTGTGCCTCAGCAGAGACAGGCTACGTGTCTTAGGTTCAAGTTAGACAACTCATGTCTGGGTTAGTGTTCATGACTTCATGTTTATGTCATCTTAATGGTTCATCTCAATGCACACGCACTTTCCGTGCTTTCCAATAGTTTAAAATAGTTTTATTCCACTGTTAAATAATCTTTTCAAAACAAACATGCCACTTGTGAAAATTAAATAACATTTCTGTGAACTGATATTTGTTTAGTGAGCTTATTAGAGGATGTTCCCTGAAAGATTATAAAATGTCAATGAAGATGTCAGACTTAGTATATTTGTTAATAATTACATACAATAGATGGAATTTGTGTGTGTTCCAAGTGAATCTGCGGCCCCCCGGTGGCCAGTACATCAATTATGTGGCCCCCACCACCATCCAAGTTGCCCATCCCTGACCTAAAGTAAAGTAAAGGTAAAGTTGCGGTTACCAAAAAATACAGTACAACATATTGTACTCTAAACTCTGCATCCACGCCATTGTTGCACAGCAACCGCATTACTGCTTTGTTTACAAAAGGGAGCAGCTAAAAGTGCTAAAGCCAACTAGCATATGTTGGTCGGAACAACGGCTATCCCCTCTCCCTCCCTCTCATCCTGGGCAAAGTAAGATCACTGGCTAATAACGGACAGAGCTGCACACATTCCTGTGCCTCAGATGCTGTTCCTACAGTGAGAGTCACCATGGTTACAAGGACTTTCATTGCTCATTTTACTTCAACTTATGTCTATACAGTAGTCTAGTTGCCAGCTTAGTGAACCCGGAAATGGTGAGTACCCCAAAGTTTTATGATAGAAATGTATAGTACGGGTCCCCAGCACATAGAAACTGTCGGATGCTAACTTGCATATGTTAGGGAATGTGCACAATTAGCATAAGTTGCATTAATGTGCATTAGTTAGCATATGCAGAAAATTGTTAAAAAAAAAAAAATGGCAGCTTTGAAATCCCCTAAAACTTTCAAATTGACCCAGAATTCATCAAAATCAGCCCACTGGGAGTACAAATATGGACACTTTCTGGTTAAAACTGCCATTGTTGACCCTGAACATTTCAGAAATAGATTTAATATCCTCAATATCCCCCAAAACCACTGCAAAATAGTTTTTCCGATTGTCCAAGCCGTTTCTTTGCTTTTGGATGCATATGCAAATTCATGCTAATTAATGCAATTTAGGCTAGTTGTGCAAATTGCCCAACATATGCAAGTTAGCATCCAGCAGTTTCTATGCGCTGGGGACATGTAGAATTCATTTCTAACATAAAACTTTGGTGTACTCAACATTTCCAGGTTCACAATAGGACTCTATGAGCTGGCAAATACACAATTATATGTATTCATTTTAGTTTAATATGGTGCAACTGTCATGAAACCTCAATCCCCCTGCAATTTAGTAAAGTATTTGGATTGATTGATTGATGATCACTCCTGTAAATGTTAGAAAAATCTCACTCGTCACCGGCTTGAGTCTCAATATCAGGATACATGTATTTATTATCCTTGCAGAATGGAAGTAGTCATCACATACAGAGCATCAACTAGTTCCTGAATAGTGTCCTTCACATGCTGGTATGCAAGAGAGGGAGTTACACAGTCACAAGATGGAGGAATAGAAAGCAGTATTCAATGTTTAGTTGAGATTAGCTCCACGTCAGAAATGATCATGCTTGTCACATGTCTATCTCCATAGAGGCTGAATCATCATGTTAATCATATCATGTGCCTAAAACAGTCCTGATGCTGTTCTAGGTAATCATACATCCTGTCATGTACACAGCTACAGTTGGGATACCTTTGTTATCATGTTACTCTCATATTGGAAGAGGACATTCAGGATTTTCCCAACAGTAAATCATATAAAAATTGCAATATCAGTCAACATAATACAATTATTTGATTTCACCAAATCGTTCAGCCCTATAAATACAAAGCATGTTGGACAATTTAAAAACTCATAATTTACACCAAATACTAAAGTTCAGTTTCAATGCAGAAATACTGCATTTGAGGCATAGCCTGCCTTTTCTTACATCACCGAAGGGCAAAAACAGAAAAATCTTTTACAAAATATCACTGCACTGCTGTGGTTTTATTGCAGAAAATACAAGTGCATTGCATGCATAAATTGATCTTGCAAGAAAATCACATGAAGAAAAAAAAAAGGTGAGTCTTAAACAAGGATAATGATGCAACAGGTGCAGCAGCCTCGCACACTCATTTCCAAAATCCCTGTCAAGAACTAATTCCTCCATTAATGACTGATTTGCATCCAACAGTATAGCTATAAAATCCCACGTGTAGAAATATTTTGGATACACGTTCTCAATTTTATCCCCAAATTGCACACAGACCCTCACACACACATCTGGGTGATATAAGAGTGTGTTGTCATGCGGCTGTGAGGTCAGGATTGCACTCTGCAGGTCAGGGCTGCCACATCTGTCACTTCACTCCTCTGAGTACTGCCTGAGATGGATACAGAGAGAGATAATGAGCGGGATGGAGAGGAGGGAGGGAGAGAGTGAGAGGGAGGGATGTGAGCACCGAGTCAAACCGGAAGTAAAGGTTTGTGTCTCGGGCCTTGTGCAGGTGTGAATATGCAAACAGCATGCAGCTGGTAAAAAGTCTTACATGCATTTAAAAAGCCATCAAATGTGTTTGAAGCTCACACACATCAATCATTTAAACATCTATCGCATTTAGCCGAGCACATTAACTACAATTGATGAGTTTATTTTTACCATGACAGCTGTTTTACACTGTGAATTGTCATTAAGCCTCTTTCTGACAAGCATTATCACAGTTTAGCTAGTGATAAACCCTCTCATGTGTGTGTGTGTGTGTGTGTGTGTGTGTGTGTGTGTGTGTGTGTGTGTGTGTGTGTGTGTGTGTGTGTGTGTGTGTGTGTGTGTGTGTGTCAAATTACACTGGCTTTGGTATGTTCATCTAAGGACATGTGTTTGGACTTCTGCACAGTAAAAAGATTGAAGTCAATCATATTTATCTTGCCCACTATCACAATCACAAATGGGCCTCAAGAGGCTCTGATGTGTCTCTGTTTGAAGTCAAACAGCCACATCTGGCCGGCTTTGGGTTTATCTGTCAGTGCAACACTCCCGTCCAATCCCCATCCAGGATCAGCTGCAACGATGATCCTAAACAGATCAGCAGCTTGTAGACACATATATTATAACATTTGGAACCATGTCACATGATTAAAACTAGTGGTGTTTTCTCTTATGCTGTGTTATTGTTCTTCTTGTTCTTTTTTTCTTTATTCAGGACAGTTAATTATGAATCTAAAGTGTTGTGCTCTTAACTTATATATATATAAATGATCACTCAAAAGTATTCCATGGTGTTTTTCTGCTGAAGTAATGAAAGGGAAACTAATGGGAAGCTGTTAGCCAAAGTGGAGTTTAAATTGAATGGAATTATGTTTGTGGATTGATATGGCTGTACATGATCTATTCACAAGAGTGTATTAGCAAAGGCATGCTATCCTTAGCGGACCATATTAGGAAAAAGCAGACATTTAAATTGACCATCAGAATAGAGTATTCAAACAAGCTGTGTAATAACCGCAATTTAATTACACAGCCATCATAGTTTGGCTTAAAGTTCCACTGTTGATCAATAATGAAAATATCCCAGCTCAATATTGACAACTCTTTTCAAATCAATGTAGCTAGCAGCACCAGCTTTAAAAGTCACTATTGGGAAAGAAGGACACTACTAGCATTACTCATTTTCCAACTGAACAGCCAGTGGACGAGTTGCATTATGGGTAATGAAGGTTGCAGGTTTTGACTAAAGGCGCGGACACACAGAGCCGATTTTGGCCTTTGATGGGCGTCGGGCCGACGATGAGCGTCGAGAGGCCCTACTCAGATTGGTGTGTCCTGCACCGTCGTGTCTTGAATCGGTGGGACACACGGCCAAAGGCTGTCGGCAAAAGAAATCACTCTGATTGGCTGTTCAGCTAGCGAATCAGTGCAGGAAAAGCGAAACGGAAGTGAGGGACCCAAACAAACTATTAAGAAGGCAAATCTGAGATTTAATTTAACTCCAGCTCTCGACACAGGTTCGGGAAAGCCCCATGAGCTTCTCACTGTAGAGTGAAAATGGAACGCACACGCTATTTGTTGTTTGTTTATATCACGCAGTCTGTTCTTCTTCTCTCGGTGTATCACACAGTCTGTCTTCCGGTTGTTGCCTCTTTTGAATGACGAATACACACTACCGCTGCCTGCTGGTAAGGAGAGTTATTGCCACTCACGCATGCGCAGTTCGTACGTGCTTCTTGGCCGTCTGAAGTCTTTGCGGTGTGTTCCAGTGCGACACATGGCCAAGACGCAGAGACGTGAGGCGACACAACAGTCGGGGGTCCGTTTGTGTCAGTTCTTTGGTGTCAGCTTGGTGTGTCCGGGCCTTAAGAGGAAGTATGCATGTCATAAAAATAAGATGATATTTCTTGCTTCATCAACTTTATACTGGTGGGAGTACATTTTTAAATCTACCCTGCATTGTAAGGCAATTTTTACCGGAGTTTAACCTGTGACCTTATGGAGAAATGCATTCAGACTGTCCTGCTGGGATAGCTATGAGAGTAATTGTTATTCAGTGTTTCTCAAACTGGGCATATGGCACTCATATGGGGTACCAAAACAAATCTAGATGAATTATTGAGAGAAAGATGAAAGAAATCTGTTTGCAGAAAATTGTTTCCCTAAATGACAAATATTCCTGACCCATCTACAGTAGGGCAGTGATGAGGCTCACAACTGGACACTTTATCGTGTAAAAGACAACAAAGAGGAAAAGGTTGGGAGCCACCGCTATGGAAAGTGTGAGAACTGTTGGACAGACTTTAATAAAGTCAGTGTCTTTACCTTATTTAAACTTGCAGAGACTTTAATATAAAGCTAGTTTTTTTTGTCAGATATTTATGAAGTCCTATGTAAAGATCTTACTAAACTCAACATTTCTCATGATAATGAAGCTCTTCTGCTCACTTTCTCTCAATTTTTATGGTTTGAACTAGAGCACTAAATCACACACACTAATTAATGCTAATATTTCTTTTTCTTCTCTTTCTCCACCAGTCCCATCCTTCTGGGGTCTGGTGCACTCGGCCTGGAACCTGTGCTCCATAGGGAAGAGACAGTCGCCCATCGACATCGAGACCAGCCACATGATCTTTGACCCCTACCTGACCCCTCTGAGGCTCAACACTGGAGGACGCAAGGTACCATTTCGATCAGGGGTTCCCAAACTTTTCAGCCCGCGACCGCCAAAATAACAGTGCCAGAGAGTGGCGACCCCTTTCAACAGGGGGGGGAAGTCTGAAGTCTGTTGATGATCACAGGCTGTGGTTGGGGCTGCAAAAACGTTCTTTTATTTTTGTTTTGTAGGCAGACCATGCAGTCCAGCCCAATGGTCACCAAGGTTCATGTTTTAATAGCATTTTTACAAAAAAAAGCCCAGACGAGCCTAACATGTGAAAAAATTGCTTTGACCTCAGAGAGTTAAACTTGGGCCTGCGACCGTAGTTTTACTGTATTTTGTTTTGAAAATCTACAGCGGAGGTTTGTGTCGTACGACATGCGATATTTTGCATTTCTCTCAGTAGCCAACGATCTGTGAGTCTGTTGGCTCGGACATAAACTCCGTAATAAATGTACATTTCACAAGAGGTGTAAAACCTGAGAGCATTTAAAATCTTATTTGAACTAAATGCTTCTATAATCTGTAGTTGTATTTGTATTGTTGATTTAATGTGTGAACGAGGCGATATAGAAAGTATAAGCTGTCATTATTAGGCTGTTATGTGCTGTTGCAGTGGTAAGCAGGCCTATCGTTTTTAGATATTTGTAGAGTTAGGTGGTCCGTGAGTGTATTTTATTGGTTAAGTGGTCCTTGGTATGAAAAAGTTTGAGAAACACTGCGTTAGTGGATTATCAATGGGGGGGAGCCTCGCTGCGGGGAAATTATATAGACGGCCAGTCTGAAAAATGTCTATGCACACGTTATTATTAATACAAATAAAATAGTTTTTTATTTTATTTTAATTTTGTAATCATCTCGCGACCCCCACTCGGGGTCTCGCAACCCCCAGTTTGGGAATCCCTGATTTAGATGACCTGACATTAAATGCGTTTTTGAATCCTCTGGGGTTGGAAACTCGATGTTAAGCTGACATGGCCGATGAATTTCAGGCAGAACTAATCAAACATTCTGATACAAGCACGACTGTCCTTCTCTGACAGCGATTGCCTTTAATTTATCACTGCTGAGATCAGAACAGGACATTTTCTCTAAATCAAAAGCCAGATAAACTTCTGTCTGACAGAGACTATGAGCTTTTCATCCATATCTGAAGGCTTTAAAATTCCCAGCTGCATTTGACTCAGTAGGCTCAGGAGGCATTACTTTTTTAGCCCTTTACACAGCAAGCTGTATCTGTATTATAATTTTGGAGCAACCTGGCAAAAAGAATTTCCTTCGGGATTAATAAAGTTCTATCTAATCTAATCAGAGTAAAATCCCCTGTAAAGAACCCTGAATCAACGTTAAAAAACCTTTTAATGATGTTGCACATTGCTTCCTGGATTCATTTCAGTGTTTAGCAGTGTTTTCTAGTTATTTGACATATTAAGATGAAAAGAGGTCAAAGTTGACCCATTCTTAGATATCAGACAGTTACATAACAGGCACCCTTTTTATTCATTGTAAAATCTCATATCCAATCAAACTCTTATACAATTTGGATCCAACCTTTCATGCTCAGAACGTATTCTCTGCCATGAACGATAAACTTCTGTTTGTTAAGGCGAGCGGGAAGCTAAGACTGAGGCTGCTACGGCAGAGCAGGAAGTCATTGTTTTTTTAGAGAGAACATTTAAATAGTTCCACATGACTGTTTGGGGAATACAAAAGTGTTTTGTGACATGACAATGATTATTATTATTACTGATAGGGTTCAATCAATCAATCAATCAATCAATGTTTATTTATATAGCCCAATATCACAAATGTTACATTTGTCTCAGTGGACTTCAGAGTTTGTACAGAATATCAGTATGACAATACGAGAGGTAGTTAATAATTAAAATAAGATATTACAATACTACCATCACTTCTCTAATCTCTACTTGTAAGCTACTATTAGTTACGTTTTCTTCCCGTGTTTGCTGCTGTACTCTTCCTGCTGTTCTTAGTTTTCCCAAAACCAGCTGAGGTCATGATTTTTACTAATAGCAACTAGCTGCCATTGAGTTTTCATCTGTTAAACACAGCACTTTGCAAATAAATGTTACACATATTTATTTTTTCACTATTTAAGTAACATACCAGTACACTGTTGTTGATAAGATGCCATGTCAATCATTTTTGATTTAGCAGTCTGTAAGGATTTAGCTAATGATAGTTGCTTGCTAGCTAGCTAGATAGGTAACAGTGGAGATCATCCCTTCTGTTGAGGACACAGCAGCTGTTTGTGATTTGAGAAAATGCTACACTGTCAAAACTCACCCGCATGGCAGTATTAACAGAATAAACTGGATTGAGACACAGCACTTGCTAACAACCAGTTGCAGTCATAATGACTCAAGTCACTCGTACCTATATTTATTTTTTGATCAAATAGCAGCATGAGTTTTTACATTAACAGTACAGTAGAAAGCTAGCTTAGCAATATTTGTTTTGTTACAGCTTCTTCAGTTTCACTTATAGAGCAGTGAGGTGACATTGTATCATTTCTCTTTCTAAACTCCGAGCACTGATTGGTCCTTTGTAGGTAGAACCTTACAGAACAAAGTCAGAGAACGATACTTTCTATTGGTTTATCATTTCTTCAGAAAAAAAAGTTAGATCGAACTTTATAATGCATTTGTCACATTACTGTGTTAAACATCACAATGTACCTAAAGTGTGAAAGCAAATGGGGGTGGGATTGTCCCACTAGTTAAAACATCTAAATAAATCATTTAGGAATACCTTGTCTGCCTAAACAATTAAGAATCCATCAGTTTTTACATCTACAGCTTTAGACTTCACTTTCCCCTAGGGCTGCTCGATTATGGCAAAAATCATCATCACGATTATTTTGATCAATAATTGATATCACGATTATTAAATAAGATTATTCATTGACTTTGAAAATATAAATGTATTGAACTTTAAAACAAATACAAATAATAATTTGAACAGTATATTTTTAACTGTTGATTACCCTGAATGTATAATTCAACTGAAAAACCAATACAAAAATAAATAAAATAAATGATACATTTATATTTACATTTAAATAAATAATATAAAAAATAATAAATACCAATAAACAAGATCAACAAATATTTTGGAGCGCACTTCCACAAGATACTAAACATAATGATAAATAAAAATAAATTAGACCAAAAATAAATTAGACCAAAAATGAATTAGATCAAAAATAAATTAGATCAAATATGTTGCAGTGCACTCTCACAACCTAGCAAAGCACAATAATAGTTTTTTTCGATTATGTTGTTTTCGTAATTGTGGCAGGCCAAAATCGTAATTACGATTCAAATACGATTAATTGCACAGCCTTACTTTCAGCCAGAGATCAGTTCACTGTCATATTTTCATTAAAGTAATGCTTTTCAGTGTGACAGTATTTGATTAACGCTCCTGAAAATAAGCTAGACTTCCAATTGAGAGCACATTTTACCATAATGACATCTCTTTCTCTGACTATGAAGAAAACATGATCACAATTCTGGTCATGTTATAGTAGGTGGCTTTGAGCTTGACAGGGAAAAATATAAAGGCTTTGCTAGAAATGTTCCCTTTAGAGAAACTAAATGCAACATTCATGTATTAAAGTGTCCATAAAGTGTTACTCTATTTTCTGGATTAACACAAGAATTACAAGATGATAGGTTGGATGGTTAGGAAATTAGGTTTGCAAGCCACTGATTGCATTGCTCACTTGAGATAGATTTTTGTTATTATTTACTTCCATGTTGAAACCAAGTTAGCCAGACATCATTTATTGATATAGTATTTCAATATGATTCCAGCTTTCTATGATGATGATCTACTATGACAAATACATTTTTGATTGAGTGTCTCATGCTGGCCTTCAAGCTAATGCTTATTGTAATGTTATAAAGTCACAACAATGTTCAATAAGCCAATACAGTTTTTTTTATTTGATTCTTTTGACCAAAGAGTACGATGGCCGATGGGTGCAATTACGTTACAACGGCCCAAAACATTTTCATTGGGAGAAACGTGCTGAAGTTTCAAAAACTAAGCTAATAAAAAGACACAAATGTGCCAAAACACATTAAAATAAACACACATCTTCACCAACTTGATGCAACATGCGAGCGTTACTAAAGGTGCTGCATATACTGTACAACATGCTGCAGGAAGCTCAAAACACAGCTGAAACAGGGACAGTAAAAAGTGATGCATAAAAGTTGGGACCGGGAGTGCTTGTTGATGTTCAGGGATTATAAAGTTCACCAACTGATATGCAATATTTGCAGAGGTGGGAAGTAGTGGAGTACAAATACTTCCTTACTGTACTTAAGTACATTTTTCTGGTATCAGTACTTTGCTCCACTACTTATTTTTCTGACAACTTTTTACTTTGACTTCTTACATTTTGAACACAAATACCTGTACTTTCTACTTCTTACATTTTCCAAACAGGCTGGTTCCTTTAGTTTGAATGTGTGTTTGGTGGCGTGATTATTATTATTTAGAGTCATTGCGTGCCTATTGATTTGAACAACATCCGTGTATCTTTCATTTCCTGGTCTTCTCTAAAGAAGAAGGACCAATGAAAACTTTGTAATTTAGCCGTTGTTAAGCATCAAAACATTCATTAGCTAACAATGACATTATTGTTCTATTAATAGAGTGGCGAAGTCCATTACATTACATTACATTGCATTTAGCTGACACTTTTATCCAAAACGACTTACAATAAGTACATTCGACCAGGAAGATACAACCTTGAAGAAAACAGAATCATATCAGTACATCAGGTTTCATAGAGCGAAACATTTCAAGTGCTACTCAACTGGCTTTAGATAAGCCAGTCCAGTCCCTCCCCTTCCGGTGGATTTCGGAAAAAGTATGTATTGAAGTCAATGGAGAGAGAAAGATTATCTTTTGATCCCGTTTGAATTGTGCAACGAATTACACATATGATGTTTGTCAATTTAAAAGATAATTTTGCAAGTCAGAAAAATAAAAATGTGCCGTAAAACTGTAAAGTAACACATTTTTTTGTTTGAAGCGCTCAATGAACTACAACTCTGGTCTTGCATACGTCACCAACACCAAGATGGCCGTCACGTTAGCACATTTCACCTCTTTCTTTCAGAATGAAGCGAAAAGTATTAAAAGAGGTGAAAATCACTACAAGTCTGGCCATGTTGAGAACTGTACATACACAAAAGGGGAGTTAGTCGGTTCCAGCATGCGGGACCAGTGTAGGTACCATATCTGCACAGCCTACCAGATTAGCACAGGGTCCGTTACGCTTACTAATGACGTCATGCATTGGCTTACGGCAACCCAAGAGGACATTTTACACGGCCAGATTCTGCAAAGACTATTAAAAAATAACAATCGAAAGTGAATGTATGTTAGTGGAACTGTGTCAAGAAAGTGAAGTATTAATTAAGTAATGTTATTGAAGAACTGAAATGCATAAAATTGAAAGTTAATATGTATCATATCCCTCCGAAATGGTATCTGGTGTTTCCATAGCAACAACAACTTCCTGTCAACAGCGTAAACTCCCACAGACAAACGTTCATCCTCTGAACGTGTGTACTGTCTGTTAAAAAAAACGTCAGGAACCCAGAACACAGACAAAAAAACATAACCCCCTTCACATCTCAACTATTGTAAATGTTACGGGTCCCCGATGTGACCACAGTAGCAGTGATGATAACTGTATTAACAGTGCATGACATTAAGGATTTTTAGCTTAGATGGCCCTGTGTTCCTTGAATTAGGCTTTGATTATGTTTTGGCCCGCCATCTTGTGGCTCAGAAAAAAATTGGCCCACGGCCAAACTTACTTGCCTACCCCTGCCCTAGAACATTTAGATTTTTGCAGGTCTTACTGTAGATGCTGTCTGGTGCATTCTCTAGACTGAATTATAAGATGAACCACCACAATATTATATTGTACAATTTCAATTGTATTCTTCATTTCACTTGTTTGTTTGTTCTTGTTTGTGTTTGCTCGCTTGCATGCCCTGCATAGCTATAAGAAATACTTAAGTTGTTGGTCAAGACACTTTCCATCTGATGAAGGCAAATGCCTTCCCAGATGTAAAAAAGTAGAAAACATTACATTCAGTTATAACTGCCAAAACAAACATTATTTACACTATTATGGCCCCTGTTAAAAATGTTTGTAATGTCATCTACTGTAAGTTGGTCGAACGAATGCCTCCTCATCCGGAAGCTGACCGAGCAGACCCAAGCGCATCCGCGACGCACACAAAATGGCGACGTCAGAGTTCCCGTTAGCCGGCAAATCTAAATCTCTTCGCTCAAAATAATTTCCCTTTAGCGCAATGCCGCTTCAGTTGCGCCACTTCTGTGACAGACAAAAGAGTATGTGACAGACAAGAATAGTCAATTCTAATGTCTAACACTTAATGTGGAGAAAGAGATGTCCTGTATGGGTCGATTGTGCGTTGATCTGTTGGTAATGCCTCGGGGTTCCGGTGGGCATGTAAACAAATGCATAATGCTGCGCTATACTTTGCGGCCTCACCCGGTTGCATAGCGACACTTATTGTTTAGGTGTCTTTTAATAAGCAGGTAGTCATATCATTATCTAAAACTAGCTGGATCTGATCGATATGGACACAAACGCGAGTGAAGTCTAATCTGACTGGAGAGAGAGATCAGCTGCTGCTGACGAGTCGACACGCAGCTCTGCATGATCACATGCAGCGGTGAGCGGACAAAACACACACTTCAGGTTAGAATATCACACGTAGCTATTTTAATTACCTCTCAAACTACCTAAACTAGTTATAGATATGTTTAGTTTTACTGTCGGGTCACTCATTACTGATCCACGAGCTGCATGATACTGGCATAATAGATTGCCCGATCGGGCAACCAGCAGGTGAGGCTTCATTGCCCGAGCTAAATACTAGATGGCCCCGGGCCATTGAGCAGTCCTTAATGTCGAGCCCTGATTAAACTGCAGTCAAGCCAGCCTCCACTTCCGAAAACACAGTCAAGCCAGCATCCGCGTTGTTTTGCGGTGCGCGAATATCCTATGCATTACGGTAGCGGCCTGGAAAAACTGCCTTCAAAATAAAAGTGCTTACTCGGTCAATAACAATTATACCAAACGTATTAAAATATGTGCTGGCTTGACCGCAGATGTATTAAGCAGGTGAAACAGGAGCTGTTGACAGGAAGTTGTTGTTGCTATGGAAACAATATGACGGTATCTCATATCATAAAGACGGAGAAAGTAAAGAATAAAGTTTAAATGTTAGCACCCCACGAAGCTCTTACGTTGAGTCTGGAGTTTCAATACATTCTAAATCATCAGTAACGTCTAGGACCATATTTCGGAGGGATATGATACATATTAACTTTCAATTGTATGCATTCCAGTTCTTCAATAAGATTACTTAATTATCACTTCACTTTCCTGACACAGTTCCACTAACATACATTCACTGTCGATTGTTATTTTTTCATATTCTTTGCGGAATTTGGCCGTGTAAAATGTCCTCTTGGGTTGCCGTACAGCCAATGCGTGACGTCATTAGTAAGCGTAACGGACTCCGTGCTAATCTGGTAGGTCGTGCAGATATGGTACCTACACCGGCTTTACAAGGTTTCGGTGAGTAACACGAGTATAATGTGTAACGTTAATGCCAGCTAGCTAAATTCACCTACGCAACTCTGGGATTTGTAGTCTTTCTAGTTGCGTATTATTCATAGTCTTATATTTCAACAGTTTTAAGACAAACTGTGACTTTTTTGACATGGAAATGATTTTTAAGATTGGCAAACATCATATGTGTAATTCATGGCACAATTCAAACGGGATCGAAATATAATCTTTCTCTCCCCATTGACTTCAATAGGCTCTGTGCACAAGATGGCATCTATCAACTTCCGGCGGCTGGGTGTGAGGCCGAGTACTTCCGGTTTGAGTCCAGAGTTTTGACAGCTTGACAGTTTGACAGTTTGTTATGGCACACCGAGAGCAAGAATGAGCGATTTCGGGGTAAAGAAAAGCGATTGGCCTTCCTGCGTGTAAGAAAGTCGGCACTTCATTGCTGTGTGCCCCTTTGTACAAATTCGTCCCGTTATCAGAATACCTTTATTAGTCCCACAGAGGGGAAATTTGCAGCGTTGAAGCAGGAAAGAGCCACAGGCAGCTTAGTGTTGAATATCTTACATGCGTTAAAAAGTACTAAGTTATAATATAATAAACAATATGCTAAAAAATTACTAAGTTATAATATAATAAAAATATGCTAAGTTACATAATTTTCAAAAATACAGATCAAAAACAAATCAAATCTACAAATCAAATCCTGTAGCAGTTCTTAGGATTTAGCAGCCCGGTATATATTACAGTTATTAAAGATGGCATATGTATATAAAGTATATATTGCACATAAAGCACATATTGCACATAGTTTGACGGTATTTAACAGCAGCAAGTTACAAAATGTTATAATCGGGAGATAAGTTTCCATTCATTACGGCAAGCCTGGGCAACAACGATTAAAAGATTTCTTGCTCTGTAGGAGCAAACACAGTGGTGGTGGCTTAAAGCCCACCTCCGTTCCGCGCCGTCCGTTAGATGAGCCTGGTCACATTAATTTCAGAAGGAGTTCAAAACATATAAAAGTTATAACAATAATCAAATTTTAATGGTAAAAAAACTCCAATACAGGTTAAAGAGTACTCTGGACTCCCAGTTCTACTGCCGTGCGATACAGATATCGGGACCAGCCAGTCAGAAACAGGGGGCATCGTGCATGAATAAAGATCAGTATACATAGGCATATTTGGGGGCAGAGTTGTGTCGGCTGCTCCGCATCCCCAAATATCTAATTGGTCGATTTCACTCCTAAGCGAATCAAAGAGTCCGTGGGGAGGAGTTGTGTCGGCTGCTCACTCCCCCTAGGTGTTCTTACTGGTTGGATTCACTTCTGGCCGGGCCCAATACAGCGAATCAGAGTCCTGGGAAAAAGTATTTTACTTCTGAACAGAGCGTGAGAGCTTCGGAAGTAAACAAGGACAGAGTCAATCTTGTTTTTGTTTACATGCCCACGGAAACCCGAGGCATTACCAACAGATCAACGCACAATCAACCCATACAGGACATCCCTTTCTCCACATTAAGTTGTTTACATAATTTTCAGAATATTAAACTTGTTTCGGCAAATTCAGATGATAAATACAACTTTGAAGCTTGTGACGGCATAATTACAATCGGAGAACGGAGTAACTTGACGTCACAGCAGGCATAACAACAGCCAGTGGTTCTCGTGAGCGGTTTCCCCGGAAACAAACACAATACACACAAACGCAAAAATACACACACACACACACACACACACACACACACCACACACACACACACACACACACACACACACACACACACACACACACACACACACACACACACACACACACGCGAGCTTCCCCCAGACCAGTAATCCAAAGCAGTAATGTCACTCTCCCAAAGGTCTAAAGAGGAAAGTTGACTGTGAAAACAGGGCATTTAAAGAGGACTGGACAGCGAACTATGCGTTCATCCTACCTGGTTTCATCAATGCAAAGCTATTGTTTCTTATCTGCAATGAAGTTGTGGCTGCTTGCAAATAATACAATATTAAGCAGCACCACCAGACGAAGCATGACACCTTCAAAGTGGCCTTTCCACCCAAGACAGAGGCACGAAAGCGCGAGCTTGAAGCACTGACAGCAGGTTATGCGCACAGCAGCAAGATCCTGGTGCGAGGCCCTCACAGCCCAACAGAAAGTGACAACTGCGTCCCTAAAGGCGTCGCGGGTGCTCGCAAAGCACAACCGGCCATTCACTGACCCAGAGGTTTTCAAGGAGATGATGGTGACCGTTTTGGAGGAACTGGCCACCGACAAGTCCATGGATTAGACAAGGCTGCATTTAGAAATGGAGCTAATTGATTTTCAAACAAGCTCCCTGGTCAGCGATGCGCTCAGAAGTGCGGAGTCTGTGAGTGCCTTTTGGGTGGGAAGCTCAGAAGAGTATGGCACGATCAAGAGACTCACATTTTATGTGCTCACAATATTCCCTTCCACCTATACATGCGAGTCGTCCTTTTCTTCAATGAATGCGATAAAGACGCACGAGAGGAATTGATTGACGCATAAAAACCTTGAGAACTGCCTGCGGATTAAAGTGACGTCCATATCACCAGATATCCAAAGAATAGCGACCGATGGAAGATGTCCGTTTTCACATTAAGTGAGTACCAAGCCTGTCGTAATTGTATTTAATAGCCTAATTATATTTTTTATATTTTTGAATGAATGGCTCATTGTAATTATTATCCCTAATGTAGCGTGTTTGCTCTCTCGTTTCAGGAGCATATGCAAACACCACTCCTCACCCTCCATGATCAAGCGGCTTCTCCAATTTTGTTGTCAATGTTTTGCCTGAACTTTGTTACTGTTCACATATAAGTAAACATTACATTTGAATGATTTAGTGAGCTGGTGTTATTTTTTTCAAACCACACACCGAATGTTGGCTATTTCAGCACCACGCGCTATCCACCTATTGATCCACTATCAGCGTCAGTGCAACCCCGCAGCCTGATTGTGCCTGTGCTGTGTGTCATTCACTCTCAACATGGATAAAGGTAACAATAAGCATTCTTCAGGTGTAGGTAGATTCGCTATTCGGATAGTATAGCCTATATGTGCGACTGTCGGTCCGATGGTGTAAAAAAAAGAAAAAAAAAAAAATTGAAATCTCAAAATATATATATATTTTTTTATTCTCAAAATTACGGGCCAAATATTATTGCTGGCAGGCCAACAATGGCCCGCGGGCCGCCTGTTGCCGACCCATGTTCTAGGGGGAGGCCCCCCAAACCCTTCGTGCCATTTAGTCCGCGCGCATTTTTCAGGGCAATCTCTATTGGGCTCAGGGCCATCTGTAAATTAGCTTAGATGGCCCACAGGGCCATCTCCCAAAATCCTTAATGTCATGCACTGACAATGCTTCAATACAACACAGACAAATGAAAAAGCTGAGAGCAGGCTGATCAGGCAAGTAATAGGTGTGGGAAAAGGCTAAACCATTTCAGGTTGTCAGTCACATCACATACACAGAAGTTCTGCTGTTTGGAATACTTTAATTTAAGGACATTCAAACAGATACGCTTGTATAGCCTGTCTCAGCCCTCTCAATGTATTATCTTATATCATAACTACATAAAATAGTGTTAGTAGAACGTTGAACAGCTTAACATAGATGTAGGGTACAAAACCAGCACTTACCTAACACTGGCCAATACAAATAATTGGACCCTACATGGATTATACTAACCATTCAGTAAAGAACAGCAGCCGTCACAACCAGTTTCTGGGGTTTCCATGAAAGCAGAGACGGTGTTCAACCTCTCATTAAGAATCTTTGATGAAAGCTAAGTTTGGGTTTAGCTAATGTCTTTATCATTTTACACGAGAGGGTTACAAAACGAAAATAAATCTGTTGCCCCTTCATGCTACACCAGTGGTTCTCAAAGTGGGGGGCGCGCCCCCCCTGGTGGGCGCAGAGGCATGCCAGGGGGGGCGCGAGAGACCAGGAGGAAAAATGGTTATAAAAAAATAAAAAAAAAGATAAAAAAATAAAATAAAATAAAAATCATAATTTGAAAAATTATTGATTCGAAAATAATATGATGCAGTACAGTACTATTACGTCTGGGTCTCTGTTTCATTAAAGCTCGGCTCTGTTTGTGTGTGTGGAACGAGCCATTTTGTGTGCGCGTGAGAGAGAGAGAGAGCGCACCGGTACTGGAGATCGTTGTTGTTAGCTTCTGGTGCTAGCGAGCTACGCTAACGGATATAAGGAGTTTTTTCAACAACAAAGTGGAGGAGAGTCCTCTCCTGTCAGACTGAGAGCTAAAGGACTCTCTCAGTGTTATCTCAGTGGGTCTCAAATGTTTTGGTCACCATTAATGTAAATAATTATTTCCGAGGCACACGTTTATATGATCATTATAGTTATAAAAAAATAAGAGAATAAATGAAAAACAGGTATGAAATACTATATGACAGTAAAACAAGAATAAAGTTTAAAAGGGTGATTTGTAAAATATCCATCAAGAAAAAGTAAATCTGTTTACATTTCTGTTTCATATGGGTGTTGAGAGATGTATCCATAGATCTCTTCCTTTCGCTCTCAAAGTGCACCAGATTGATGCTTTTAACTTCAATATTTAAAAATAAATCTTCCCGGGGAAGCTTGCCCCCGGACCCCCCTATGTGACGTCCACACATCACCTATAAAAATAGCACTTTATCCCTGCTTACACCTATATGCCGTGAGCTGAATATCGAGCCTTCATTGTAACAGTCGCGGGTACGTTGTGTATTTGCGTGGGGATTGTTGCAGTAGAAAATTCCACTGTAGCGACCGGTACATTAATGGGAAACCCTAAATGTTTGAGCACCCTCTATGAAACGTCAAGCTACCCCACAGCACCCCCAAAATAAATCTCTGGCGCCGCCACTGAGCCTGATTATTCGTTTTGGGGGGGCCCGACTTTTTTTTTTCTCCAAAGGGGGGGCCTGACAGAAAAAGTTTGAGAACCACTGTGCTACACACACATAGCTAGCTACCAGTTGATGTGAGCAAATGTATTGTCACTATGTAATCTAGACCCTCCAGAAAAACGCGGGCAAAAATCCTTGATTATGCGGGCTAAATTCCTTGATTATGCGGGCTAAAATCCTTGATTATGCGATTAAACATGCAGGGTTTTTATGTGATTTTATGCGGTGAAATTGCGGGAAGTTGCGAAATATGCGGAAAGTTGCGAAATATGCTAAATATGCGGGGGAAAAGAATAACAATTTTTTTAAATATTAGGCTGTCTTATTTATTCTCTCTCACACACAACCTGCCACTAACGTTAAACCCCTTTACTATTCAATAAAACACATTCAATGTTTATTTATTGTAAAAGCAATTGGGCTATTTTAATCTCACACCCCCCCCCCCCCCCACACACACACACACACTTCTCCGCCTCATTCTGTTTTCATTTACTCGTTCGTTATCTGACCAGCTTCAATCTTGTAGGCTACTCACTTCGTTTCTTGTAGCCCTCGAAAGGGTTTTGGAGGTTGATGCCTTGGTGAACGTGAGTTGTTTGGCTTTCTTGTCCGCAGCAGCAGAAAGCATTTTCGAATGTTTGAATGAATCAAAGTGGGTCGTCACGTCGATTTTCTCTTATGCTCCAACACACAGTTGCACGGGGTGCAGAATAGTTTCCCCCCACTTTTTGCCCGGTCTTTAGTAGAAATGTTCGTCGGTAAATGAGATGGATTAGATTTTTTCATCTTGGTGTTTTCTCTATCGTGTGAGCTCCACACGTTCACTCTATACAGTGTTGTTTACATTCTGTGATGCGCGAGCTGATGACGTCACGTCGAGACGAGTTAACTTTCTTTTTCTCAACTTTGTTTGGAAAAATGCGGGGATTATGCGGCCTTTTGATAAATATGCGGCCTTTTAAAAATCTGTGCCATTTTGCTGATTATGCGGTAAATTCTGCCATAGCAGAATCACGTTTTTCTGGAGGGTCTAGTAATCTGTTGCAACACGTCAGCTAGCTGGGCTTATTTGAATCCTAAATCACAGGTTACCTACTCTAGCCACATCAAAACCCCAGAACATGAACCTGATTGAGGCTTTGAACCGATGAACACTTTTTATTTTCCTCCCTACTCTGAGATCGTGAGGCTTTTCATGCTTTCTCATGGACCTGTAACAGCTAGCCCTGATGCTCACTCTCCTTGAAGGTAGATCTTTGTCTGAAAATGTGGGGAATTGGATATCATTCATGTTATCCAAAAAAACGTAATAGTACATCATTAAAACGCTTTACACTGTATCAAGACTGTCAATTTGTCAAAGTTAGCCAGTAACTACAGCTTTGTTTGTCACTTACATACCTGCCAACCCTACCGATTTGTGCGGTAGTCTACCGCTTTTGACATGTTTCCACCGCCTACCGACTTAGCTGGCTTTCCCTACCGATTTTCGATCTTCCCAAACTATAACAAATAAAATGACACTCCATAGACACTGGACTCGACTTTTGGCGGACACCGTTTGCAGCGTGTCTGTGATCGCATCATACAAACAGTCCTCTGTGTTTCTGAAAGAGAAACAACGTGCAGACCGGGGGTAAGGGGTAACGCTGCGGGAAAGGCAGCATTACCCCAGACGAGGCATTTGAGTCCTGCAGGATTTCCCCGTTAATCTCATTGTCTCGAAAACACATGTTGGCGACTGAAAGACATCCAGTGTTTGGTCTTTTCCGGAAGCATCATACAGTGTCCCAACTGAAAGAGGACCACAAACACACATCAAAAAATAATACAATTTTGAGATTTGGGGATATTTATCTCCCGTTCTTTCACTTTTTCTGACATTTTCAACACCAAACATGTCGTTAATTTCTTTGTTTAGTGAACTACAGCAATCTGAAAGCCTGTACATTATTTATATCACACTTTATCAGTAGAAAAATGCAGGAAATGACTTTTTTAATGCAGTATTTTCTGATATATCGCGCAACACAAAGATATTTCGCTCTAACCTTTGACTCTAATAGTCTATGACTCTATTATGACATCAACATGAAACAAGAATATGAACCTGGCTTTATCCAATGTTCACACAATAGTTCTACATCCTGACACATCCTTCATCTACACTGTCTCAACTGAAAGAGTAGCAGAAACACATTAAAAATATAATAACATGTGGAGACTTTGGGATATTTTTCTCCCATTCTTTTACTTTTCGGGCATTTTACAGACCAGACATGTCGTTGATGTCACTGCTACCAAACTACCACTTTTCTGAAAAATGCACAAAATGATGCAATATATTTTAAATACATGGTTTATACATGTAATTACTGGGGTTCCATTTCTTCTGATTACCTAATTTGGGCGTGCACATTTGCCGTGCGCAAACCTACCTCTTTTAGATTTGGAAAGGTTGGCATGTATGCACTTACCTTCATAATTGTCGACGTAGCTGGATATGTAGCTACATCTTGAACCCCTTTTCTCTTTTGCTCCTCGAGGCTGAGCCTGCCGCTTGTACCAGCCGATGTACATCACTGATGTTAACCTTCGGTAGGTCTTGGAGACATCGAGTGTAAAATAGTGCCTATATAATATCTATACGCTATATCTCTTGCTATCTATTGCTATCTATACGATATCTATCGCTCTACCATAGACCGGAAGTTTACAACCGCACACTCAATGAACCGGAAGTTGATAGACGCCATCTTGTGCAACTTGCCAATACATCATTTTTCAGAAATAAGGTCCCATGGGGCGGAAGTAGATGGGCGTGACTTCGCCACTCTATATAAAGCAGTGGTTCTCAAACTTTTTCTGTCAGGAGAAAAAAAGTTGGTCCCCCCCAACACAAATAGTCGCGTAATGGTCCAAGTTAACATTTATTAAAATTAGGGCTGTCAAGTTAATAACCAATAATACATTTTTTTTAAATAACACTACTAATTATTTTAACGCGATTAACGCATGTGTATTTTTTGTCCTCGGCCGCCCCGTAGTTTCAGAGCGCATCGAGTTTAAAATACCATCTACAAGCTGATGCTGACAGCCCCGCTCCTGCCGTCCGCTTGCAGCAGACCAGACTTCCACGCTCACCGGCCAACACACTCTCACTCCATAATCGTTCAGGAGCGACACTTGGTCAGGGTTCTGTGGCGTGCAGTTGTGACGCTACTAGGCTCCTTCAGCTTCATAAAGGGACGCAAATAGCTTTCAACTGATTGCAATGTATTCCCATCTGCGGCGGGATTTGACGTTCATGGAAGCACGGCATTCGTTTGTGTCGGCTGCCCTTAAAGGCAATGTGAGCTTCCTTTCCCATTGGATAACGGAGAATTGTACACCCGGAAGTAAGTATTCCCCCTACTGTCGATTGATTTTACAGTGATATCTGCACTACTCATCGACTAAAAAACACCAGATTATCCTTGTTAATTACACAACATTGATTGGTTTAAATTGTGTGCAATGCTTTTGTATTTTTCCCCTTCGATTCGGAGAAACAAATAATTTTTCGGAGTAAAGGATGGCAGAAGACACTACACTACCCAGAATCCCCAGCTATCGTTTAGGACTACACCATGTGCTCTGTTTGACAAGCCCTGTGATTAGTTCTCAAGCTCTGTGATTGGTTGACCTCCCACTGCATTCCATTCATTCCAATGGCTGGCGTCTTTGTCACGTGATCTTCAAATTGCTCCCTTCAGAAAAAAAAAACATGGCCGAACTTCGTTTTATTCTCGGTGGAGAATGCCTATTTTAAAGTTAGTTTGGCCATTAAAATGCGTTTTGATGTCATTTGATGCGAGAAATATGAGGTTTAAATACTTTAATACTTGAAATATTTTCTTTCAGATTATGTGTGCAGTGGATGTACATGATCTTTAGTTTGCTAGTTATTACGAAGATTACTTCAGAAAATTGTGTCCAAACAACGTTTTCATTGTTACCAAGGTGGTTGCTAGGGACGCTGCTATCGATATAATTTCTGTTATGTCGTGTTACTGTTTAATGGTGTTTTATTGCTACCCCCTTCCCCGTCAATGTATAGTGTTGGTCCACAGCGCAAACGTATTAGTTTAACAAAATCTGCATCTAAAATTGTGGCATAGATACGTTATTTTCCCCTGTGCAATTCCAGTCTCACATCTCACATCACATCGCCATTAACAAATACCGTAAACAGACCGAATACATTTTTTAAAAATAAAATAATACTTTATTCAGAGTGTGCTTGCTTTTCTCTTTGAAAGTCATCACATAACGGCATTGTAATACACGGTTCGGCTGCATTACATATTACATATCTGCCGTAGTTCTCTATTTATAGAGCCCTGATGAGAAGACTTCTAGACAAACATGAGGAACTGCCGCCAACACTGAAAACGTGACGTGGATCATAAATATATAAGCAATTAAACAACGTCTTACATTTCTTTTCATACAATAAATCTCCTTGCAGTATCAACACTAATTCGGCTGACTTTTATATTTGATCCAATTGGTAGATAGGCTGTATTTACACCATAAAGGTGCACAGCTGATATAAAGGGACACCTAGTGGTTAAAGCATGTTATTGAATTTCATTATTAGATATTAATAGGATCCCTATAAAGTATATTCATTACTCGTTATTCTCTACTAATAGTTCATTAAAGACTGTATATAATGACTATTTTGTACATCCCTTTCAAGATTTCAAGATTTTCTAAGGTTTATTGACATATCATGTACACAAACGGTGTAGTTATGCAATTAATGAAAAACTTGGGTCGCAGGTTCCTCAATAGTGCATTACAAGACATCTATCAATATTTGTGCATACTGTGAGGGAATAATTCTTCCTTACTCCTAAGATATTTAACCTTATTGCCTGTTGACGTTTACGACGAAACCCTGGCTCTGTTATCTCTCTTAAGGAATGGGAGGCTCCAGCTATCTTGATAAACCAGTTCAACTATCGGTCACAAAATGGTTTACAGCTGTGGGAACGCTGGCTTTCTAAGCTCCACAGATGTTTACGCCTCCCCCAATATGCTCATTAACTCTCTGTAAACTAGTTAAAAGGTCTATCGAGACATAGGCTGATCAGGATTGACATGACAACCCACCCGCGCAGTCAGAACCTTTTGCTGCTGTGACTTGTGATATGAATTCTGGCCGTATTCTTGCAATAAACTATCATTGTTTGACATCAAAGCTCCAACTCTCCTCGTGTCTCTCTGAGTCCTGACTCTCCATTGCTGCAGAAGTTTCCCTTACACATACCTCCAGCAATGTTAACTATGTTGAAGCACTTATTTGAACTGATATTATACATATGTATTATACTCTTATAAGATGTATGTAGATATTTCATCTCCGGCCTTGTCAGGTATTGAACAATCAATAAATAAAGAACACAGAATTATTAAATATAAAACACAGAATTTGTGTGATTATACTAAATGATTTACAAATAAACACCGCTGCATATTTACAACTGTTACACATGCTGCTGTAACGCAAATGTTTCCAACTTGGGATCAATAAAGTATATCTTATCTTAAGATGATCGATGGCTACTGCCATATTTGCAAAATTTGCCTCTGAACCTTGACAAGTGCATGTTTCAGGCTTATCAATTAACAACAGGAGGGGTCACAGACATAAGACCAGCTGTTAAATAAAGCTATTCTGAACTTAGCTGGCATGTGGGTATATATATTAATGCTGCCCATTATGGGCACAAGCAATTTTCACCCATTTATTAATTATATGTTTTAAATTTGAGTGTTTCCTATCCCCTAAACCTCCAGGGATGTACACAGTTTAATACTGGCAACTTCTTATTATGGGAAATACGAACACGTCTTTTAAAACTACAACTCCCAGTAGAGACGTGCCATAGATAGAGAACATGTTGCGAAACACAATAGCCCCGTGCAGATCACGGACCCGCACGGGTAGGCGTCTGAAATGAAGCGCTACATCTGTAAAAACGTGTGCCTCGGAAATAATTGTTTACATAATTTGTGACCAAAACGTTTGAGACCCACTGAGATAACTTAGACTAAAGTTAACTATCTAAACAGTCCTTTAGTTCACTGAGTCTCTCAGTCTGAGAGGAGAGGACTCTCCTCCAACTTGTTGTTGAAAAAGCTCCTTATATCTGTTAGCGTAGCTCGCTAGCACCAGAAGCTAACAACAACGATCTCCTACCTCATTCACACCAACGCAACTCCGGTTCAAGCTCTGTGCTAGAGCTTTTCAGTTTCAGAACCGGTTCTTCCGTTTAGCTCCGGCTCTTTTCACACTGCCCAGAGTCCGACTGGTGCTGCGTCATTGCGTCATCGTTTGCGTCATGACGTAACCGTTTGCGTGCCTGCTTCATAAAGCCAAAGCCCGCGGAAACCCCTCACAGCTGGCACCGACAACAACAACAATGGCCGATTGTGCTCCAGCTTCCTCTGTAGCTCTTCGGAAGACCAGATTCCCAGTACGTAGCTGGTCTCTTCAGTGGACCACTGCTGCTTGTTAAGTTTCTTCATCGTTGTGTACAAACTGGATAAAATGCGGGCTTTTTTGTTGTTGTTCAGGAGTTGATCCCGCCCCTGCCCCTGTCCCCGCCTCGACGTAAGCGTGACGTATGTGGTGCTGTTGCTCTGGCCGGACAATTTTTTGGTGCTTGAAACTAACCGGATTCCGGAGATAAGAGGCTGCTCCGCTGCGGTGTGAAGAGGAAAACCCGGTGCTTTTCAAGCTCCAGCTCCGAACCGGCCCTGAAACACCGTTGGTGTGAATGAGGTATGTGGTGCGCTCTCGCTCTCTCGCGCGCGCACACACACAAAATGGCTCGTTCCACACACACACAGAGCCGAGCTTGAATGAAACACAGAGACCCAGACATACTTGTACTGTATTGTATCATATTATTTTCGAATCAATAATTTTTCAAATTATGATATATATTAATTTTAAAAAAAAACTTTTTTCCTCCTGGTCTCTCGCCCCTGTCATGCCTCTGCGCCCCCCTGCGACTATAAAACAGTTGGTAGTTATGGGTACTTTTTCCTTAAGTACATTTTAAAGCCCATATTCTTCACTTTTACTTGAGTATCTGTACTTCTACTTGAGCAAAGGATGTGTGTACTTTTACCATCTCTGAACATTTGCATTGTTTGTGAAGCTGCAGCATTCCTCTCAATAGAATGGTTTTGGGCGGTTGTAGCGTGTTTGCACCTGTCGGTCACCATAAAGGAGGACCGAATTCGCCATACAATGTAAGCGACAGTAGCTGTAATCAAAATCGAGAAATGTAATGTTAAGTCATTTGAGGTTACTTGAGACTATTTCATTTAAAACAAGTAAAACGTTATGCCTGGTAAGATTGGATGGATTTTCATGGGCATGGTGGTTGTTTAGCAATGAAGAAACCAACTACCATGCCATACTGCTTCACAATGTCATCGAGGTTCATTTGATTTTATAACACATTTCTGCAGTCTTTCCCACAACATTTCCTATTTTTAAATGTTCACCTTTTTTATCTCCACATTTCCCATTTTTCCCTCCACACTTTGCAACCACTTTTCCTATTACCATATCAAATATCTATTTTTTGTACCCCTTTTTGTATTTGCTTTTAGCAATAACCCATTTGTATCCATCAAATTTCCCATTTTTCCTATCACATTTACCATTTTCTCTTCCATATTTCCTGTTGTCCTAACCTAATTTCCTAATTTCTGTATCAAATTTCCTTTGCTCAACCCCTTTTCAGATTTTCTTAGAAACATTTCTTGTTTTCCTAATCACATTTTCTATTTCCTCCAACACAATAATTTCCCAATCATATTTTCACGTTTCCACATCACGTTATCTGTTTTCAACATCCCATTTTTAGTTTTACCCATTACATATCCCTTTGTCCACATCACGTTTTCCATTTTCCTCATCACATTTCCCCATGTTAACATCACATTGTCAGTTTTCCCATCACGCAAGGAGGTAATGCACTTCCAAAAAGCTCTGGACACACATTTTTATCATCAAATCAATGCGGAACCGGCTTGTTGCTGCTAATTTGAAAAAAATACGATCCAATATTTCACATAAAAAGAAACACTCAATATGCTTTTTCCTTAAAACATCCAATTAATTAATTAATTAAAACTACCCAAAAATATATATTAATTATTATAATTAATAAAACAAATGTTAAAGTAAAAAGTCCTAAAAAAAGATAAAATAATAGACTTAAAATGTATAAATAGCGATGTCATCAGGGTCATTTTGCAGGCGTTATTTTTACAACTGTCTCTACAGAGCTTCACTCTTCATGATAAGCACGTTTATGTTAATATTATGTAACCGCGGCCGCGCACATGGCCTAAAGTTTAGCTGTTCTACTGATCAAAGTTGCCCTCTGACTCAACTTGATCAAACAGCAAAAACTCCACAGATTCAATTTAAAGAAACACGATACAGTTGGCAGTCAACAAAAAGGCTTAAGACAAGGATTTTCTCCCAAGAGTATGAAATTTATTATCAAATAGACACATTTACAAACAATATTTTAACCAGTAAAAACAACAATTTATTAGGAATGCATCTACTATGCTATTTAAAATGGTATCCAGTGTATAAAAACCGACTAAATGAGCGCAGACAGTTACTGTTGGGAGGGGGATACAAGCAGGTCAAATCGGAATACTACTCACCGCCACTCACACGTGCCCTGTACAGACAGCAACTGAAGAGAAAGTGATCAATTAAGAAAGGTGCAAAATTAACTAAACACACACACACTTAAGGGGCAGTGAAGTGCACGTGAGGCCCTAACACTGCTGAATCCCAACTCCCAAGGCTGCCGCTCACGTCAGGGGTGCTGGATCCCTCAACAAAAGACACAAAGCACAGTAGTACATCAATTCATTGAGATAGTAAAAAAAAAACTAATACTCTCGGGAGATTAGGAATTGGAGCAACAATGTAAACAAAAGCATCAAAACGAAAAACTATAACAAACCAAAATAAGGGAAACAGAACAGTAAAACAAAGCAGCAATGGCGGACAATCTTATGTCCCTCGGACGGCGCAGCCCCTCACACACACAATACCGTCGGTCTTATCCCCGTCAAGGGCAAAGCTACAGTCTGCTGGAGTAATGTGTCAAAGTTAAACACCCAGAGCCTAACATGCCACTAACTCGGTAATTGTGGAGACTTACCGGAAACGTCTCGGTCAAACGGGAAATAACTATCAGCTGTATAAGTATTGTTTACTAAGTGAAGGGAATGCGGAAGTGGGCGGTACCTCTGTGGCACAATACTAAGGTGGCCGAAGAGTGTTTTACCTCTATGGTCGGCTACAATTACATTACATGTTAGACGCTTTTATCTACAGCGACTTACATACTCAATGCTGTGGGCAATCCCCACAGGAGCAACTTGGGGTGAAGTGTCTTGCCCAGGGACACAACGACATGCTGACTGCAGTTGGACTCGAATTTGCTATCCTCTGATTCGAAGATCAGCGCATTAACCCACTGCGCCACACCCCTCCCCGAATATGAAGTTAACAGTGTCCTTTACATTTACATACATTTCAATCTATTTCATGGTAAACATGGTTATTGCATCATGTGTTGTAGCCAGGAGTAGATATATGGAGGGATGACTACACTCCTAATAAAACAAGAGTAATGGAAAGCATCCACTTTATCTCTTAAAGCCATGCCACTCTTCCACTTAGCTTTTATATTTTAGATGCAGGGACATTTGATCCTAAGCTGTCAAGCCCCCGTTAGCTCAAAGACTAAAGGTTTTCCCATTTGGATAACATCTAGCAATTAGTGAATTTGTTTATGCTAAGTATATTATGTTGATTTGCAGTTGTTTTCAGTAAACTAAAGACAAAACAGTGCCACACAAATACAAATCTGACTAATAGCATGAGCACTAAATTAAAACAGGTCGTTTCTTTTGTTTCATATTAAATTACTGAGAGAGTCTCATTGTGATTACAGCTAGAAGTGCTGCAGGGTGAGCTCCATTTACTCACCACAGGAAAAGTATCAACCTTTTCTTGAGGCCGTCTGTGGTTCAGTGGAGATCAGATGAGTGGCGGCAGAAGCTCATGCTCTGCTGATCCCACCCACCGGGGAATGTAGGTCGCTGGGCTAATGAAATATCTGGATTACTGAAACCCTGTGCCAGAGCTCATATAGCATTCACTTGCCTAGAGTTGGCAAATTGCAATGCCTTTCGTGGTCGTTTTTTTCTATTCTGAAACAAGTTTTTACAGTGATTGAAACTACGGCAAAGAACATGTTCAAATTTATAATACCTGAAAGTATTTAAGTAGTTCTGCTTCTTAAAATCCATGTTTGGTGCAGAAAAGGAAAAGGAAAAGGTTCACTAATTGGCTAAAATGAACACTTTGTTTTATAGTAACTGGGATTTTGGATAAGTTTCTTCTCACGAAATATTTTTTTTTTAATTCAAGAACCCACCTCACATGTGCATTATATATTCCAAGAAATCAAAACATATATAAAAAATATAGTAAATGTAATCCCTCTTTATGAACAAAAAGACCAGGTACTGTAAATTGAGCCTAAAAAGTTTTTCCTTTTCACAAACTTGGCTTACTTTCAATCTTGATAGATCGCCATGGCAACATACAATATGCTGCCCACCTAATGGTGCATTCACAATGGACACGAAGCGAAGATTTGACCCGCGTCACTCAAACTAGCAAGTAGAAATATGAGGTGCTTTAGAGCTCTGGGTGCCATTGACACGGCTGATGTTTTTTTTTCTGATTCAACGTCAATACGTCAGTAATGACAGAAGGAAAATCACTGATTGGCTTTTGCGAGAGAGCTTCATGCCAATTTCTCGCTCAAATTGAAAGATTTCAGTAATATATGTGTAATCTCACGAAAATTTGCTTTGCGTACAGTGTGAACGGACATTTACTGATCCATAGAAGGAGGTTCAGTAAAACCCCATCAGACTCTCGATGCTTGGGTTGCACTAGCTCCATTCAAGCTAACAGCTACCTGGGGGTACGTCCCACAGGCTTTCTCTGGCCATTTGGTAGGCTATACTTTGCAACTTAAGTGAAGTGATTTATTTCAGTTCATTACTTACTTACTATCAACAGCAGTTAGCCCTAGCAACAGCTTTCTGTTTTATTTTAAAGACTTGTGATCCTTTTATGAAGTGAGGGGTTATACTCATGTACTGTGTTTAGCTCTCTGCTTGGATACAAAACTGGAACAATCAGCGACCTAACACTTTTAAAACTCTTAGCACCTTCCAGCTCCCCTTAGATGCGTGTTCAAAAGGGCTTCGGCCAGTGTTGTGTTCACTGTCAGTCTCCGGGGGGGCCTTAATCCAGCCATGCATCAAATCCACAATCCATGTTGTTTACTTAGAAAGGCTTAACTTGAACTATCCTGCGGGGTGTTTTATGTTTTATGCAGGTTTGTCTTCCTCATTTAACAAAGCGTGAAAGTTTCAATTCTTTTATGGCATCCCAGTGATTCTAAATGTCAGATTAGGATGGTTTACGAACCATTGATTGTGTGTTCCTTTATTTAGTGATTTCGGGAATAATGTTTTCTTTCATCAGGATCGGAAGAATCGGAATCAGAGTCAAGTTTATTGCCAGGTAAATTTATAAGGAATTTGCTTTGGTGTCCTGTATGGTAGTGCAAACATAAACAATCTAAGACAAATAAGTTGCAATAGTAGGTCAAAAATATAAAGATGTATTTAGACCAAATTACCTAATCTGAGGTCTACAACACTACGAGTAAAATGCACAGCTGCCAGGTTGCTTCACTTGATGCTCAAAGCATCCAAAAAAAGGTCTCGTATGGCAACAGCAGTGATGTTCTAACTTTGATGTTATTTCCCAAAGTAGATAAGCATCCACTTTGGGAAATAGTAAAGTTATTTATCGTTTTGACCAACAAAACTTTGGAAAACTGACTCTTATCTCCAACCTTATCCCGCTCCAATTTCCCTCGGTATGTCCTGCTTACTGCTAAAGGCCCTGGCTGAACTGCCGGCCGATGTGAAAGGAGGCCGGGGAGAATCAGATCCTCCTGCAGCAGTCTGGTGTCCACTCCCAGTGAGGACATGATTTGCTCTTCACCTCTATTCCAAGCTCCGACGGCAGCAGAACTGTTTTGTGATAAGTTTGCTATGAACTAATGAACCATCTGTGCTAAAACATTACTAGTTAACAGCCCTGATACTAGATCTTACAGGCTGGTTTGCACAGAAGCGTTTTGTGCTAAATGCTATTTGATCACTTACTATGCTTGCATGCTGGTGTTGAACAGGTATAGTGTTCACTATGTTGTTTAGTCTGTTAGCATGCTAACATCGTCTAATGAGCATAAAAACAAATAGACTAAAGCTGATCTAATGTGATAATACAAGATTAGGAGGTACTTGGTCACAACTCAGAGTACTGGAACAGTAAAGATCTGCTGTAGGGGCGATAACTAATGTTTCATGCTCTGATCGCCATGACCGTCTGTACCAAATATTATGGAAATGCATAGTTGAGATGTTCAACTTGGAGAACATGAAGAATAACCACCAGTCGTTGATTGCCATCCTTAAACCATGATTGTTTGTTGTAGTTTACCCCTCCTACAAAGAAATTCTGAAACGGTGGAACTACATCTGCTGTGTCGTTCTGCTGTCATTGGGCCCAAAAGGACTTTTCCAATAGAGAAAGAGACGTATGTAAATCAGCAGAATTTTTTCTTGAGCTAAATCAGATAGTATGAAAAAAATTCATACTATGTTTTGTTAATTGTTGGTTGAAATAATACAAATTCTATTAGTGTGAACCCACTGAGCATATATTTTATAACATTATGTTATGAACCAGCTAAAATGTTGTTTTGTAATCTGCTTCTCTCCTCACCTATTGTCATCTGAGTTTTTCACCCCAAATATCCAATGTTTTATTTGGTTTTAAAGCAGCCAAATAGCCAATTCCTTCTGTATCATGTCTGCATCTGTAACATTTAGGAAAGGTCGCACTGTCGGTGTTCTTCAACAGAGGAGTTTGTCTCTGATCTTCACGGGAAGCAGCACAACTGTAGAAAGAGTTAAACCCTCTGAATCTTTTCCCATGATTAATGCTCCTGTGCATCTGCTGAGCGAGAGCACATAGCATGGCCATCTGTCCTGGCGAGGGTGTGTGTGTATGTGTGTGTTTGTGAGTGTGCTTGGAGTATGCTAAGAAGAGAGAGAGACAGGAGAGGGATGGAAAGCATGTGTATGGTGAGATTTGTTTGCGTGTGAGAGAAAATGATGCCAAAGATCGAGGCGAGCAGTTCAAATGGGTTTGAGCAACTGTGGATTGCTTGTAGGTTATGGAGTCAACAACTAAATTGGAAACTGTGTGTGTGCTTTACTGGGCTCTAGCTGTTTTGGCTTCCGTTGTCAGTGACAGATTTCTTTGTTGCTGATATTCACAGGCATGTATACATCTTTACAGACTCCCTCACTGTTTTCACAGCTCTTATATTTGGCATCTCAGTAAGTGTAAATATAACAAATACAGTATATGGTATAGAGTTTTGTCATTGGTAACTGACAGTAAAACACTCCCTGTTCGATGATATTGCCATCTTCTTATGGTGCTTCCATCCAGAGCATGCAAAAGGAACATTTGTTTATAAAAACATATTAAAGGTTCATTTACGTTGAAATTGTTTTTCAAAATAGTTATATTTCCAATGACTTCGCTCACAATATTGATTAAAAATGATTTTATTGATTTAAAAATAATCATATTGCTTCCGCTATGAAATAATTTGTCCAACTTGACCAATCAGAATGGAGTATTCAACAAAGCCATGTTATAAAAGGAAATCATCATAACCTCCAGATTTCGAAACGCATAATAATAATAATAATTTTTCTGCAAAAAATTGTTTTCATTTTAGGCCAGAAAAGCCTATATTGGCGAGTAATCGTGTTGAAAGGGGGAGATAGAGGAGATGCCTTCCATACAAGGAGCAGGCCGGATACAAACATGCGTACACTGAAGCAAAGTGGTCTGCTGAAATATTCTGAGGCTTTTATCTAAAGCAACTTTTAAACATTTCTATACCATAGACAGGCCTACGGGAGTGATTTGGGGTTAAGTATGTTGCCCAAGGACCCTTGGAAATGACACTGGCTGGGGATCAAACCACTTACCCCTTAAGAGTGATCAAACCTCCAGCTCTCACTGACTCCTGTCATGGCAGCGCGACCAGTCGCAGCGGCTTTAGGACTCAAGTATAGTGCCTTTTTTAATGTTATTTCATGTTCATTTGTATATCTTTTTTTCACTTTTGTTAACATCATGCTGGGCAATTAACATCTTCAGCAGACATGATTTGTTAGAAATCGGATTACTCAGTGGAAGCGCCGTTACAGACGCGTTTCTCCGCGAAAACAACATCCCATCGGAAATTGCCAGGAATCCCAGAGACCCATGGTTCACTATTCCCGGAACTAAGCGTCACAGACGGAGAAAGGAACGTAAACAAAAGCGGGGATGCAGAGCCGGCCTGCTGGATAGGCTAAGGAACCACCCGGACAAACCACCGTTGCCGAGTATCTTTCTAACAAATGCAAGATCTCTCGCTAACAAGATGGACGAACTGAGATTACAGGTTGCAACAAACAGGACTGTGAAGGACAGCTGCGTGCTAATAGCCACAGAAACCTGGCTCCATCCAACCATCCCGGACTTAGCTATCGAGCTAGCTGGCCGCACCTCACATAGACTAGACAGGACCCGAGAATTGTCGGGGAAAACGCGATGTGGTGGCCTCATTATATACACTAAGGATTCTTGGGGCACAAACACAATCGCTGTGAGTAACCACTGTTCCCCAATCCTAGAATTTATGACACTTAAATGCCGACCTAGATACCTTCCGAGGCAGTTCAATGTTGTATTGATAACTGCAGTATATATTCCACCAGAAGCCAATGCTAGCGCGGCGCTAAGTCAGCTACATGATACAGCAGTCAACAAAGCATGTATCCTGAGGCTGTCCACGTCATTGCGGGGGACTTTAACCATGCCGACTTAAAGGTAGTGCTTCCCAGACTCTACCAACATGTTAAATGTGCCACGAGGGGGGATAAAACACTGGACAAGGTCTACACTAATATTAAGGGGGGGCTACAGAGCTAAAGCGCTAGCGCACCTAGGCCAGTCAGATCATGTGTCCCTTCTTCTAATTCGGGCCTGCTCCCCCATCAGGAAAAGTGTTTCCACCACTATAAAGACAATTAAAACCTGGCCTTTAGACGCCACTCCACAGCTGCAAGACTGTTTTGAGAACACCAACTGGGGTTTTTGAGGACCTGGAACAGTACACATCAGCGGTCCTGGGATACATCAAGCACTGTTCAGACTCTGTCACTGTGGATAAGCGCATCCGGGTTCATCCCAACAAGAAGCCGTGGATGACTGGAGAGGTGCAGCGCCTGGTCAGGGAGAGGGACATCGCCTTCAGGACTGGTGAGAGGGAGCTGTACAGCACTGCCAGAGCCGACCTGAAGCTGGAGATCAAGCAGGCCAAGATGGACTACAAGGGGAAGATTGAGGACTGCTTCCGGGGCAACGACTCCAGGCGGGTGTGGCAGGGGGTCCAGCAGATTACAAACCCAGCCACCCCTCGGCCGACGGGGGTGACCCTCAGCTGGCGGAGGAGCTGAACTCCTTCTACGCCCGCTACGAGACGGGGCTATCGGAAGCAGCCACACCATTACACCCACCTGCCCTCAGCAGCCTCACCCTCACGGAGCACGAGGTGAGATGCATACTGAAGGCAGTGAACCCGAGGAAAGCAGCGGGGCCGGACGGAGTCTTGGGACAGGTGCTGAGAGACTGCGCTGACCAGCTGGCGGGGATCTTCACTAAGATCTTCAACCAGTCCCTGTCCCAGGCCATCGTCCCATCCCACCTGAAAACATCCACAATCATCCTGGTGCCGAAAAAGAACAACATCGGCTGCCTAAATGACTACCGTCCAGTGGCACTCACCTCCACCCCCGCTAAAGTTTTTGAGAAAGTGGTCCGTCCCCACATCGTCTCATCCCTCCTTCCCGGACTGGACCCCCACCAGTTCGCCTACAGGGCCAACAGGTCCACGGAGGACGCCATCGCCACAGCTCTCCACTCTACCCTGTCTCACCTGGAGAGTAGGGGGAGCTACGCACGGATGCTCTGAGTGGACTTCAGCTCTGCATTTAATACCATCCTCCCTGACAGACTGGTGACCAAGCTATCAGTCCTGGGAGTATCCCATTCCATGTGTCTATGGATTAAGGACTTCCTGTCTGATTGCCCCCAGAGAGTGAGGATTGGCACCCACACCTCCACATCCCTCAGTCTCAGCACCGGGTCACCACAGGGCTGCGTGCTGAGCCCCCTACTATACGCCCTCTACACCTATGATCTCGTCCCCGCCCACACCAGCAACTCCATCATAAAGTTTGCAGATGATACCACCGTGGTAGGCTGCATCTCAGGGGGTGACGAGACCGCGTACATGGAAGAGGTGGAGCAACTGCTAGCGTTGTGTAAAGTAAACAACCTGCAGCTGAACAAGCTGAAAACCCATGAAATGATCATTGACTTTAGGAGGAAGAAGACCGACATGCAGCCCCTGTACATTGATGGAGGCTGTGTGGAAAGAGTCTCAGTGATCAAATTCCTGGGCGTTCACCTGGCGGAGGACCTGTCCTGGAGGACCAACACCACGGCAACCGTCAAGAAGGCACAGCAGAGACTCTACTTCCTTAGAATACTCAGGAATTACCACCTCAGACAGGGCCTGCTTGTGTGCTTCTATTGCTGCGCCGTGGAAAGCATCCTCACCTACTGCATCTGCGTGTGGTTCCTCAGCTGCACAGCCGCAGAGAGGGGTGCACTCCAAAGGGTCATCAACTCGGCCCAGAAGATCATCGGTTGCCCCCTCCCCTCCCTGGAGGTACTGCACAGCTCTCGTTGCCTTAAGAAGGCAGTCAAAATTCTCAAGGATCCACACCACCCGGGTAACAAGCACTTTGTACGGCTGTGCTCAGGCAGGCGCTTCCGTACCATGTCTTCCCGGACAAACAGACTCAAATTCATATTGACGACCCGACCTGCAAATATGCCTCTGAATTTAAGGAAACCCTTCATTGCTGCAACTTCTCTCAACACATCAACTTTCCAACACACAGCCGTGGTCACATCCTGGACTTGGTCTGCTCCACTGGTCTCACCATCCATCATCTGTCCAGCCTCAATCTCCACGTCTCTGATCACCTGGCCATCATCATGGACATCAACATCCCCATCCCCGCCCAAAAGCAAAAACGCACAATAACCTACAGAAACCTCAAATCCATCTCACCTTCAGCAATCAATGCCTCCATTACCTGCAACAAGTCTGTCTCCCCCCCCCCCACTTTCTGAAAACCCATCTGAACTTGTGGACTATTATAACAGCACCCTCTCCTTCTGTCTCAATGAACTGGCCCCCACAAAAACTAAAAATGTCTCTTTCATACACTCCGCCCCCTGGTATACCCCCGAACTCCGCCAAATGAAATCAAGGAAACGTCAACTTGAACGCCAACACAAGAAAACCACACTAACAGTCCATCTTCAAAACTACAAAGACTATTTCCAGCAGTAGAGTAATGCACTCAAAGCAGCCCGGTCTAATTACTACTCACAACTCATTCAGTCTGGCTCCAGCAACCCCAAGCGTCTGTTCTCCACCATCAGCAAACTTCTCAAACCCTGTGACAACGCCACCTCGTCCTTCACCACCGAACAGTGCAACTCCTTCCTTTCGTTTTTCCAAACCAAAATTAGCAACATTTACAGCAATCTGACACCCTCATCAGCACCCCCCACCTCCTCTCCTGGCTCCCCCCCCATCACCTCACAGCCCCTGTCCCACTTCTCCCCTGTGACCCCCATGCAACTGTCCAACTTCATGACTGGAATGAACTCCACCTGCACACTTGACCCAATGCCCTCCACATTTTTTATAGAGAGCCTCCCTGCCATCTCCCAGCTCATCGCCACCATCATTAACTCCTCCCTCAGATCTGGATCAGTTCCCCACTCTCTCAAACTGGCTGCTGTCACACCCATTCTCAAAAGACCTGGACTCACACCTGACATCATGTCCAGCTTCCGGCCCATCTAAAATCTCCCCTTTCTGTCAAAAATACTTGAACGTGTCATTGCCTCACAACTAAAATCCCACCTCAGCTCCAATGACCTCTTTGAGCCATTTCAATCCGGTTTCCGATCAAAACACAGCAAAGGAACAGCTCTTCTGAAAATCACAGACGACCTCCTCCTCTCCTCTGACTCCGGCAACCTGAACATCCTCATCCTCCTCGACCTCACCGCAGCATTCGACACCATCAACCACACCATCCTGCTGTCCCTCCTCGAATCATCACTCAACATCACGGACACTGCACTCTCCTGGCTGAAATCCTACCTCACCGACAGACATCAGTTTATCAACATCAACAACTGCCCCTCCTCCACTGCTCCTCTGTCCCAAGGCGTCCCCCAGGGTTCGGTGCTTGGCCCCCTCCTCTTCATCCTTTACATGCTCCACCTTGGCAAAATAATTTGTCGCCACAACCTTCAATTTCACTGCTACGTCGATGACATCCAACTTTATATCTCAACAAAAACCATCACCCCCACAACACACTCCACTCTCACCAACTGTCTCTCAGAAATAAAAGCATGGATGCAAACAAACTTTCTCCAACTGAACAGTGCCAAATCAGATATCATCATCATCGGCCCCGTATCAAAGACATCCAGAATTTCAACTTCACCATTGACAGACACACTCTATCTCCCCCCCCTCACATCCGCAACCTCGGAGTCATTTTCGACAGTCAGCTCAAATTCAACCACCACATAAATCACATCACCAGGACTGCCTTTTTTCACCTCAAAAACATTGCCCGTCTCCGCCCGTCACTCTCCTCCTCTGCTGCTGAAACCCTGATTCATGCATTCATCCCTTCACGACTCGACTACTGCAATAGCATCCTCTATGGCAGCGGTTTTCAAAGTGTGAGGCGCGCCTCCCCTGGGGGGCGCCAGAGAGCTTCAGGGGAGGCGCAGCGTGAGACACAAAAGAACGAGAAAAAGACGAGTAAAGTGACACTTGCCCACTTGTGGCTGTCTGTGAGACCGAGTTCCCCCACCTCGCCAAAAAGGCTGTAAAAGTGGTCATTCCCTTCACCTCCACCTACCTGTGTGAGTGCAGGTTTTCCGCATTGACTTTGATCAAAAGCAAGTACCGGTAAAGGCTGCAGCCAGAGTATGATCTGCGTTTATTCCTGTGTGCATCAAAGACGCAGACTCATTTTTCCCACTAAAGTAGGGGTGAGTGTAATAAGGAGGCAACGTTGACGTTCAGTGTGTTGCCGGGAGCATATAAGGATGTATCCACCATGTTGAAAATGTTAAAAAAAATATGTCTTGAGAACACGGCGTGCGGAAATATACGGGTCATGCTGCAGCTAGATGTGCCTGTCCTCTGTAAGAAGGTGTCGGCGACTGACATGCAAGGAAGAACGGCTGTCCACAGGCTGTTCCAACTTTAACAACTGTATTAACTTCCAGGGTAATGAATTGAACATGCAATTGTAATTGGGTGTGTGGTATATTTTCATGCACGGACACGCATGTTCCACAACACACAAACTGAACAACACTCAATTTTTCGATCGCTACCAGTGTCCTTGCGATCTTGTTATAATAACAAGTGCACGTTACTGATGCAATATGGTTGAGACCATTCGGGCTTATTCTAGAGGGGTGCAAGGAATAGTCCAAGTAGTGGGGGAGTTTTATACAATATGTTTAAAACATAAAAATAAAAATGTTTAAAAAAGTTATTGTTTAATGTTTTAAGGAGGTGACGCTACTCAGCCAATCAAATCGGTGCAGTCAGCACGATAGATTCAAACACACACACACAGAGACGAGACAAGAGGAGTGAAACAGTCGGAGTAATTTCAAATGGCGGAAGGTAGACAGCGAAAACAGAGCATTTAATTACATTTTCTCTTACTGGACCTCTTTGAAATGCAATTGAATGCCCCTGCATTATAGCAACAACAACAATAATAATAATAATAATAATAATAATAACAGCAATAATAATTGGGAGGGGGGGCGCGGCTGTTCTTATGTTCTCTGAGGGGAGGCTCACCTACCCACACTTTGAAAACCCCTGCTCTATGGCATACCATCCAACCTCCTCAATAAACTCCAACATATCCAGAACTCTGCTGCCCGCCTCCTCACCCACACCCGCTCCCGAGACCACATCACTCCCATCCTCCAGAACCTCCACTGGCTCCCCGTCCGTCAAAGAATCCACTTCAAAGTCCTCCTCATTACTTACAAAGCCCTCAACAAGCAGGCCCCCCCCTACCTCACAGACCTGCTGAACCACCACACCCCTTCCCCCTGCCTCCGCTCATCAGAAGCCAACCTCCTATCCATCCCCACCCGCACCAATCACCGGACCTGGGGGGACAGAGCCTTCTCCGTCGCTGCCCCCTCCCTCTGGAACTCACTCCCACAACCCATCAGAGACTGCACCAACCTCACCACCTTCAAAAAACTCACAAAAACTCACCTCTTCAATCTGGCTTTTCATGTGTGATTGTTTTTGTATTATTTAAATTTAACTTTAACTATATATTTATTTGTTGTTCCTTTCTTCTCTTTTCTTTTCTCTTCACTATTATCTGTAAAGCGTCTTTGAGCACCTGTAAAAGCGCTAACAAATTAAATATATTAATATTATTATTATTAAATTCATTTTTTTCCCCAGGGCCTATGTGCACTAAATTTAATTTATAATTTATTTATGTACATATTCCTTATCATGTCTATTTAAGTCCCATTTATTGTTTTTATAGTGTCTTGTTGTTTTTATAGTGTCTTGTTGTTTTTATATTGTCTTGTTGTTTTTATATTGTCTTGTTGTTGCGTGTTGGCACTTTGAGTTCATTGCAATTTCGTTGTACCTGTACAATGACAAAATTAAAGATCTATCTATCTAGATCAGGGGTGGGGAACCTTTTTCCTCTCAAGGGCCATTTCAATGTTTACAATATCCTCCGAGGGCCGTACAAATTATTTACCTCTGCTAAAAAATACTAAAATCACAGCCCATTCATTTGGCCTTTCTTTCATGCTGTGCAAAGAAAAAGCAACCTCTTAATCCCAGATATCGTACCATGACTCGCGTATGCATGCACGTGCACGGTTGTGGGAGTTTAGGTCCCCCACCACTTAAATCATGTTCACATGGATAGGAAACTAAATACATTTGAATACATCTTGTGTCCATATCTTTCTGTTTTGAAGTTAAAAGCATCAATCTGGTGCACTTTGAGAGCAACATTAGGAGATATATGGATACATCTCTCAACATCCATATGAAACAGAACTGTAAACCGATTTATTTTTCTTTATGGATATTTTACAAATCACCCCTTTCAAAACGGTATTCTTATTTATTAATAACAAATTGTTTTACTGTCATATAGTATTTTATACCTGTTTACCTCACTGGTTGTAGAAAAAGCTTCTTATATTCGTTAGCATAGCTAGCTAACCAGATGCTAATAACAAAGAAGTTATTGACTGTATGATCAGTATGACAGATGAACAGATCGCCACTGGGCTTTCAACTAAAGACACAGCCACGCAAAAACTGCAGCATGTGTATGGCTCCTTATGGGTGCTGCAATTTTTGGAAGTGCCGAGCGACGTTCTGATGCTCTCCGTCAGAACTGCTATGAGGTGTGACTTGTGCCAAAGAACAGATAACTAAGCTAACTGCAGTGTGAGAAACAGTTTTTAGAGAGTACTTGTCCATGGACAAGTGAGTTTGGCAATTTACTTGTCCGAATACATTTTTCACTTGTCCAGAATGGACAAAAATTGGGGCCACTGGAATCTTCTTCTTCGCCAACGTATTTTACATTTTCCCACGTTTTTTACGACACAGCTAACGTAAGTGAGCGGTAAGATTTTACTGCATCACACATAGGGTTGGGTATCGTTTGGATTTTCACGATTCCGGTTCTGCTTTTCGATTCCGGTTATTTTCAGTTCTCGATTCCGGTTCTTTGAGAGCGTAAAAATAAGTCCCATGACAAACTGGGAGAAAAATATATTTATGAAAACATTAAGTCAAATCCGTATCCCTATTTACAAATCACTTCATACTGTTTAATTTCTTTCGGTTATTGATACAATTATATAAAAATAATCTCTGCATTGTTTAGTTAGTTCTAAGTGGTGCAGTTTGAGAATCTACAATTGGTCCAGTCTCCTCCGATGTTACACTGCAACCTGCCTGTGAGACACAGTCCAACCACACATGTCCAACACATAGGCCTAATAATAATAATACATTATATTTATAGCCTAAGGCCTAGCGCTTTTCTACAACTCAAAGACGCTTGCACACTTACACATGTCCTGCAATACACATGCTGCCCAGCTGCTCACTGTTTGTAAAAGTAAATAAATAGTATTTTCATTTCAATAATGTAGCTACTTTCTATACCCTGCTTCATAAACAATACTGACATCCCTGTGCTCCTCCGAGTCGGGGTCCGGGGATGTGAGGACAGCGCGAGGACACAGACAGGGAGGCTGCTTCACTTCATAAAAGGAAATGGCGGTCAATATTAACAACACATGGGCTAAAACGCTTACTAACGTTCATTACGTGTTAGAGAAAGAACATAAGAAAGTTTGACAAAGATGAGGCTGTTAAACGTGTAGAAAGAGAGAGAGTTACGCTGAGCTGGACCATGCAGCGAACAGCTGATACGGAGCATAGAGAGAGAGCTGCGGCCCGCGGGGCTCCGCCTCCTGTCCTCACAACTCTTATTAATCCCGGTACCAGACAATTGTTATTTGTTCCTACTCGGAACCGAGTTTTGCTTCCCAACCTTGCCACTGTGCTACACTTCCCGCCCCGCTCCGCTCCGCCCCGCCCCGCCCCGCCCCGTAAGCGGCGAGATGCATTTCCTTAGGAATCAACAAGCAGAACCGAAACTAACATTTCTAAACGAACAATGGCGGACATGAGTTCTGCCTTTTGTAAACTGAATTTATCAATAATTGTTCAATATATCAGGGCGAAAAACGTCACTTGTCCGCCTGACAAGTCAATTGAAAGATCTACTTGTCCGATATGGTAAATAACACGTCCCGGACGGTGGGACGCGTACTTTTTCGCACACTGTAACTGAGCGGAGTACTGACGTGTCAACGTACGCCAACGCCTCCATCAATTTTGAATGGGTTGACGTAGAATACAGGCGACGTCACGACGATGTCAGACCTCAGACGTCACGGCGACGTATCATAGGTGCGCTCAAAGTACGCGCTCACGTGGTAGCAGCATAGCTTAGAATGCGCTATCTTAGATATGCGTGTCGATAACGTGCGTGTGTAGATGCGCGTGAATAACGTACGTGTGGATAAGCGTGTGAATGACGTACGTGTGGATAAGCATATGGATAAGCGTGTGGATAAGCGTGTGAATAACGTACGTCTCGCCTCCGTTAGCATTGTATAGTATCTGGTACGGGGATTAATAAGAGTTGTGTCTAGCAGCTCTCTCTCTCTCTGCTCGGGAACAGCTGATTACTGCACGGCGATCAGCTGTCCCTCCCTCCCTCCCTCAAGGTGTGTGTGGGTGGCTGTGTCTGTGTGTCTCATTCACTGTCCCTCAGGTTGTAGCATGTTTCGATTGCCAGTTTGTGGCTTGTATGTCTTGTGAACGCAACGCTGGCATAATATGATGTGGCCTGCTGACATGGCCTCTAAAGGCCCGGACACACCACGCCGATTTTGGCCGTTTTCGTTAGTCGGACGACGAAGCGTGCCCTGTCGCCCAAACTCAATTTGGTGTGTCCCGCACCGTCTGCCGTGACACGCCTTATTTGGCCTTTCATAGCCGACGCATGGCCGATTCAACATCATGGCCGATTCAACATGTTGAATCGGCCATGGGTCGGGTCGGGCAGTCGGGCCAAATAAATCACTCTGATTGGCTGTTCAGCTAGCGAATCAGTTCATGAGAAGCGAAACGGAAGTGAGGGACGTAAACAAACGCTTTAAGAAGGCACGAAGAATGTCTTCCGCAAGCAACACTCCAATGGCTGATAGCTCCAGTACCGCACAAGACATGTTTTCGATGGACGAGAGTGAAAATGGAACGCACACGCTATTTGTTGTTTGTTTATATCCAGTGTTGGGCAAGTTACTTTTAAAAAGTAACTAGTACTACAGATGTAGCGTTTCATTTCAGACGCCTACCCGTGCGGGTCCGTGATCTGCATGGGGTGGGCCCCTGCTGAAAAGGAAACCCCCCCCGCAGGACTTGATACGCCCCCTTGATAAATAAATGTAATTTTAATGAAACCAGCTGCAATGGATCATGGATCCACCAGGGGGAGCCGTGAAAAGCTGCCACACTCGAACTCATGTGAAATAAACAGCTGATAGATCTACAGGTGTCTGATATAGGGGATATTTGTTAAGATCCATATGTCACGGATAGGATCATATTCTGTGCTAAATAAGAGATATGTAATCATTTACAAAACATCACCATGTTTTTATTTAACAAAATAATGTTGTTTAATTCACGTAGGTGTAAGTACAAAACCATCGCTATGTTTTTTCATCAGGAAATGCAGCCCGGCTCAAACAAACGATTTTCAATCATCATCCTCACGATCATTTAATGTATCATATGTTTGCGAATTGAAATGAATGCACTAATACATGTAGTTTAATCCACGTGAGTTTACAACAACAAAAATAATCGCTTTGTTTTTATATCACATCCGACCGGAGGAAAATGCAGCACGGCTCTCACTACCGATAATTCTAATCCCAGTTTACTGTATTATTAGTGTCTAATATTACTGCTATAACAATCACACATTGAGTTGTTAAAATCAGACCGTTGTTCTTTTTTTAAACAGTCTGAATGAAACGGCAGCTCTCAGGTGATCAGGTGTGTGTTTACCAGTGTTGGGACTAACGTGTTACAAACTAACGCACACAACTACCTTTTGCGGTAACTAATAACGTTACGAGTTAACTATTCCCATTCAGTAACGCCGTTATAGTTACTGTGATTTAAATGGGTGCGTTACTGCGTTACATTATGTGATCCAACTGAACTGAATCTCCCTGCGGATGTAATTTACAGGTGAATACAGCGATGTCCTCTCACAGTACCATGGAAAAGTGAAAGTGACCAGAGAGGAGTGATGATTGGTTAACGCAGGGTAACATTTCAGGGTAAGCCAATCAGAGACAAAGTTGGGCGGGTCTTGCCTTATGGGGAAAATACACAGACACACAAAAGGCTTGTTTGAGACGCGTTGCGGCTCGCCTTGAAAGTAGACGAGAATAGCCGATCGCAGCCGGGGGAGGTCTCAAAAAGCTCGCCTGAAGTCGGTTATGGCTAGAAAGGATCCGTCTAATGTAAATATGACGTCACGTTCTCGTTCTAACTCTCGTTGTAATCGGAGCGGCTCGGCTGTAATCGGAAAGGGTCGGGGTGGGCGGGACGCGGGAAGATCGAGAAGAGACGTCGTTCTAACTCTCGTTGTAATCAGAGCAGTGGTAACCACTCAAAGTCCTCAAGAGATAGGAAACGACAGCAGTGTGGGACCTTATTGCGGGAAATTACTGAGCACACATACCACCTACAGGATGAGACGTTCATGTGTACAGTGATATCAAGACTAAATGATCTTTTGAAGGACGTAAAGCAGGGGTGGGGAACCTTTTTCCTCTCAAGGGCCATTTAAATGTTTTCAACATCCTTCGAGGGCCGTACAAATTATTGAGCTCAACGTCTGCTTAAAAAACTCAAATCACAGCCCATTCATTTTGCCTTTCTTTCATGCTGTGCAAAGAAAAAGCAACCTCTTAATCCAGATATTTGACCATGACCTGCGCATTCATGCACCGTGGCATGACCACCAAAACAGAAAGATATGGACACAAGATGTGTGAAAATGTATTTAGTTTCATATCCATGTGGACATGATTTAAGTGTGGGGGGGGGGTGGGGGCGGATCTAACCTTATCTAGGGGGGTTTGGGGGCATGCACCACCAGGAAGATTTTTTTTTTAATGTTGAAGTTAAAAGCATCAATCTGGTGCACTTTGAGAGCAACATGAAGAGATCTATGGATACATCTCAACACCCATATGAAACAGAACTGCAAGCAGATCTTTTTCTTTATGGATATTTTACAAATCACTTCCCTTTTAAACTGTTCTTGTTTATTAATAACAACTTTTCTTTACTGTCATATTAGTATTGTATACCTGTTTACTTTATTCTCTTATTTTTCTATAACTATAATGATCATATAAAGATGTGCCTTTACCTCACTGGTTGGAGAAAAAGCTTCTTATATTCGTTAGCATAGCTAGCTAACCAGATGCTAATAACAACAAAGTTATTGACTGTATGATCAGTATGACAGATGAACAGATCGCCACTGGGCTTTCAACTAAAGGCACAGCCGAGCAAAAACTGCAGCATGTGTACAGCTCCTTATGGGTATTGCAATTTGTGAAGTCCCGGCCCGGAGCCGCGTTCTGGTGCTCTCCGTTAGAACTACACTCCTGTCAGACGAGACATATATCACGTGATGACACGTTAGGCTCGTGTTGTGTTCAAGGACCCTGACCTTGGCCAGGAAAAATAAGCTTGTTTAATTATTTTGCGGTCTAGATTTCTTGAATTTTTTTCTTTTTTGCGTGTGTTTATAAATTACCTCGAGGGCCGTACCAAATGGTCTCGCGGGCCGTATACGGCCCGGAGGCCGGAGGTTCCCCACCCCTGACGTAAAGCAACACACCCCACATGACAGTAGTCTTCCTCTCACCTTCACGCCCCCCAAACACAAAAGGCAGAAGAGGACCATAACACCTCTCAGTACCAGCCATCGTAGACACCCTTTTTCAGGCCGGGTGGGTCGTAAAGCTGAGGTCATGAGATCCAACTACAGAGTGGACAGCTTGAACAAGATTTTAAAAGCTAAGTCCCCAGAGTCTAATGCGGGAGGAGCAGGCAGTGGTACGAAGAGGAGGATAGATGCTTTAGGTAAGAACAAAGTATATTTACTTTTGCCATCTCCTCTATATTCACAAAACACAGCCAATCATCCATTCCAATCCTATGTGACATGGCACAGTTCATTTCACTCCAATAGAAATTGGTATAAAAGAGACCATTAGTCTTCTCATTGTGCTTGTTGCTGTGGATAGGTGTTAACTATTGTTGTTGTATTGTATCTGAGGAGGAGAGGAGATGAGGAGAACAGAGGAGAGGAGACAGCAAAAGGAGGAGAGTATGAGGAGAGGAGAACAGGAGAGGAGAGGATACAGCAAAAGGAGGATAGTCTGAGGAGAAGATGAGGAGAGGAGAACAGAGGAAACAGGGAAAGCAGAGTAAAGAGCAGAGTTGAAAGAGAAGTTGAAAGCAGAGCAAACAGTAGCAGGAGAAGTAGAGCAAATGTAAAAGTAACTTTGAAAAGTATCAGCAAGAAGATCAGAGTTGCATAATGTTATTTTGTTTTATTCGTTACTGTTATATTAATGTTGTATGTTAATTTTTGTACATAGGATAATAAAGATGATCTTAACCTTGAACTCGATTCATGACCTTATTTCATTATTAAAACCTTAATATCAAATTACAGACTGGATTCAAATTAGGATCTCCAAATGTGTTGATGTAATGTTTGTGATAAACTGAAGGATAAAGTGTTCCTTTATGTGTTGAGAAAATTCCCCTCCCTCTTAAGCCAAGTAAGGTGTTTAAAAAGCCTCTTGGATCAGCTGGAAAATACATCATCACAAAGCTGAAAACAGCTGTTTCACTTTACTTTTGAAAGATACGACAGAGACAAAGCTACACATATATGATGATATTATAGAATATGATGCATTGCTGCAGATTAAACTACCCAACGGGATATAAAAGAGGTAAACACATCTACAGCAGTAACATGCAACATACATTTTATTGCACCAGGAGCTATCTTGGGACTTTTACTGCAACAACGTTGACTTGCCTGTGAATACAAAATAAACCATGGTGTTGCTGATCTACAGTGTTGTCATTCTTCTTTCAACAGCAAGACCGTTAACAAGTATTTACATACTTAATATAGTTTAGTTTCTCGCCATCCCAAGCGTAAACATTCAGCCACGTGACTGCGCTTCCGAGCCGCTCCGATTACAACCGAGCCACTCCGATTACAACGAGAGTTAGAACGAGAACGTGACGTCATATTTACATTAGACGGATCCTTTCTAGCCATAACCCCTGAAGTCGGACAGCTCCGAGTCGACTTCTTCTGCTTCTTCTACTTCTTCGCCTTCTTCTTCTTCTTGTTTCGGTTTTTTGGCGGATTGCAAACCACTTTAAGGTGCATACCGCCACCTCCGGAGTCGGCTTTACTCGGTTTGCATTTATAAAGAATGCACACATGTGTTTAATCGTTAATGTCAGATATGTACTAAGTAAATACATTTGTTCCTGCTCAAGATTAGATTCAACTTTATTGTTATTGCACATATTACAGGTACTGAGACAACGAAATGCAGTTTAGCTTTCAACCAGGAGTGCAACAAGCAGTAAAGTGAAAAGTAATGTACACAATCTACAGAATAAAATATAGAATGAATTGAATGATGAATAAACAGTGAGGGGTATGAATATACTAGATACACACAGCAGCCTGTGAGCAGTATGAACAGTGTGTATGAATATGCTAAGATATATAAAGTATGAAAACGGTAAGCAGTGCAAGTATAGTATAACATATATAGATATTAATTTCATGATGATAAACATTGTGGAACAATGATGAAAAATGTGAATGGAAGTGGCGACGTAAAACTGACACAAAACAACAACAAACTTTTGCCGAGCCAATGGAGAGCTTCATCAGCAGCACGGGGTAAAAACCACCAATGAGCGCTCAGCTCGAGATACCAGCGAGTCGTTTCCCATCAAGCATTTCGCCTCCGCAGCCCGTGGAGAGGAACTGCGGCGCCTCGCCGCGCCTCGCTCTCAAGGCTGCGGGCGTCTTTGTCCCGCGAGATTTCGACGTCTCATGTGAGCGAGCCTCCAGAGCAAGTCGGACAAAATGACTAACCATCATGCAACGCATGAGCAAGACGTTGATCGAAATTGCGCAGGTCTGCGCAGGTCTCGCTTGTCTCAAACAAGCCTAAACACTTGCTAAGGCTAACACACACACATACACGGCAACGCCCACCACCAGCACACACACACTATGGCAGATGCAAGTATCAGCGAGAGCAGCAGCGCATTTACAACTTGGAGATATAACCACTATTTTCAATTTGTAGGGATAAAGGATGCACAAAATATTACGGTCAAATGTAAACTGTGTGCAGGACAGAAAGCATTGTCCACATCGAATAACAGCAATGCCGATCTCCTGAAGTCGCCAAAGACCCCACCGTCTCAACCACCGGCAGTGACCCAGATGGAGCAACACCATCTAAACAGCCAAAAAACGATTTTTTTAAATCGCCACATGTCACCCAGAGTCAACTAAACAGATTGATTGCTGAAAATAGTTTGTTTGTCTTCAGTGTCAGTCTGACCGTTTATTATTTATCTAATTGTTACTGCCAAAAGAGTGTCGTTCTTGTTTAATTGTTACACTGCCAAAATAGTGCAGTTGTTGTTAATGTGTACACTGTGGTGATTGACATTATGTGGTGATTGACATTATTCACCCACGGATGGGTTAAGGCAGTGGTTCTCAAAGTGGGGGGCGCGCCCCCCGTGGTGGGCGCAGAGGCATGCCAGGGGGGGCGCGAGAGACCAGGAGGAAAAATGGTTATAAATTTTTTAAAAAAAAGATAAATAAAATAAAAATCATAATTTGAAAAATTATTGATTCGAAAATAATATGATGCAGTACAGTACTATTACGTCTGGGTCTCTGTTTCATTAAAGCTCGGCTCTGTGTGTGTGTGTGGAACGAGCCATTTTGTGTGCGCGTGAGAGAGAGAGAGAGCGCACCGGTACTGGAGATCGTTGTTGTTAGCTTCTGGTGCTAGCGAGCTACGCTAACGGATATAAGGAGTTTTTTCAACAACAAAGTGGAGGAGAGTCCTCTCCTGTCAGACTGAGAGCTAAAGGACTCTCTCAGTGTTATCTCAGTGGGTCTCAAATGTTTTGGTCACCATTAATGTAAATAATTATTTCCGAGGCACACGTTTATATGATCATTATAGTTATAAAAAAATAAGAGAATAAATGAAAAACAGGTATGAAATACTATATGACAGTAAAACAAGAATAAAGTTTAAAAGGGTGATTTGTAAAATATCCATCAAGAAAAAGTAAATCTGTTTACATTTCTGTTTCATATGGGTGTTGAGAGATGTATCCATAGATCTCTTCCTTTCGCTCTCAAAGTGCACCAGATTGATGCTTTTAACTTCAATATTTAAAAATAAATCTTCCCGGGGAAGCTTGCCCCCGGACCCCCCTATGTGACGTCCACACATCACCTATAAAAATAGCACTTTATCCCTGCTTACACCTATATGCCGTGAGCTGAATATTGAGCCTTCATTGTAACAGTCGCGGGTACGTTGTGTATTTGCGTGGGGATTGTTGCAGGAGAAAATTCCACTGTAGCGACCGGTACATTAATGGGAAACCCTAAATGTTTGAGCACCCTCTATGAAACGTCAAGCTACCCCACAGCACCCCCAAAATAAATCTCTGGCGCCGCCACTGAGCCTGATTATTCGTTTTGGGGGGGCCCGACTTTTTTTTTTCTCCAAAGGGGGGGCCTGACAGAAAAAGTTTGAGAACCACTGGGTTAAGGTATTGTTCTGCACGGACATTTTAGTGAACCGGACTTCCTGTTTCCAGCGGTCTTCGCTTCCCGGGCATGAAGTTGTTTACAATGGTTTTCAGATGCTAAATAAAAGTCTAGCTTGTACCTTTGATACCCCGCCTCCGACTCCCATCTCTCGGCACCACAACACTGCCAAAAGATAACAGGTACTGAGACAACGAAATGCAGTTTAGCTTCTAACGGTGCAACAAGCAGTAAAGTGAAAAGTAATGTACACAATCTACAGAATAAAATATATAATTAATTGAATGATGAATAAACAGTGAGGGGTATGAATACACTAGATATACACAGCAGCCTGTGAGCAGTATTAACAGTGTGTATGAATATGCTAAGATATATAAAGTATGAAAACGGTAAGCAGTGCAAGTATAGCATACATGCCAACCTTTCCAGATCCAAAAGAGGTAGGTTTGCGCGTGGCAAATGTGAATGCCCAAATTAGGTAATCAGAAGAAATGGAACTCCAGTAATCACATGTATAAACCATGTATTTAACATATATTGCATCATTGTATGCATTTTTCAGAAAAAGTGGTAGTTTGGTAAACAGTGACATCAACGACATGTCTGGTCTGTAAAATGCCCGAAAAGTAAAAGAATGGGAGATAAATATCCCAAAGTCTCCACATTTTATTATATTTTTAATGTGTTTCTGGTCCTCTTTCAGTTGAGACAGTGAAGATGAAGGATGTGTCAGGATGTAGAACTCTTGTGTGAACATTGGATAAAGCCAGGTTCATATTCTTGTTTCATGTTGTTGACATATTAGAGTCAAAGGTTTCCACAGAGCAAAATATCTTTGTGTTGCGCCATAAATCAGAAAATACTGCATTAAAAAAGTCATTTCCTGCATTTTTATACTGATAAAGTGTGATATAAATAATGTACAGGCTTTCAGATTGCTGTAGTTCACTAAACACATTAACGACTTGTTTGGTGTTGAAAATGTCAGAAAAAGTGAAAGAATGGGAGATAAATATCCCCAAATCTCAAAATTGTATTATATTTTGTGTGTGTTTGTGGTCCTCTTTCAGTTGAGACACTGTAGGATGCTTCCGGAAAAGACCAAACACTGGATGTCTTTCAGTAACCAATATGTGTTTTCGAGACACTGATATTAACGGGGAAATCCTGCAGGACTCAAAGGCCTCGTCGGGGGTAACGCTGCATTTCCCGCAGCGTTACCCCCGGTCTGCACGTTGTTTCTCTTTCAGAAACACAGAGGACTACTGTTTGTATGATGCGATCACGCTGCAAACGATGTCCACCAAAAGTCGAGTCCAGTGTCTATGGAGTTTCATTTTTATTTGTTATAGTTTGGGAAGATTGAAAATCGGTAGGGAAAGCAGGCGGTAGAAACATGTCAAAAGCGGTAGACTACCGCCCAAATCGGTAGGGTTGGCATGTAGTATAGTATAAAATATATGGATATTAATTTCATGATAAACATTGTGGAACAATGATGAAAAATGTGAATGGAAGTGGCGATGTAAAACTGACACAAAACAACAACAAACCTTTGCCGAGCCAATGGAGAGTTTCATCAGCAGCGGGTACAAACCACCAATGAGCACTCAGCTCAAGATACCAGCGAGTCGAGAGAGTGAATTATATCTGCATTTTCTCTTTTGAGAAGCCCCCACCCCCACCCCCCATGTTGCCAACTCTTTGTTTAAAGCTAATTGGCCATCGGAATGTGTGGAGTAAGTCTCCCAAGGGGGATGCTCACATTCCACAGCTCCACCTTTGATCTCCCAACCCGCAGTCTGTAGGGTTATGGCTAGAAAGGATCCGTCTAATGTAAATATGACGTCACGTTCTCGTTCTAACTCTCGTTGTAATCGGAGCGGCTCGGCTGTAATCGGAAAGGGTCGGGGTGGGCGGGACGCGGGAAGATCGCGGGAAGATCGAGAAGAGACGTCGTTCTAACTCTCGTTGTAATCAGAGCAGTGGTAACCACTCAAAGTCCTCAAGAGATAGGAAACGACAGCAGTGTGGGACCTTATTGCGGGAAATTACTGAGCACACATACCACCTACAGGATGAGACGTTCATGTGTACAGTGATATCAAGGCTAAATGATCTTTTGGAGGACGTAAAGCAACCCACCCCACATGACAGTAGTCTTCCTCTCACCTTCACGCCCCCCCAAACACAAAAGGCAGAAGAGGACCATAACACCTCTCAGTACCAGCCATCGTAGACACCCTTTTTCAGGCCGGGTGGGTCATAAAGCTGAGGTCATGAGATCCGACTACAGAGTGGACAGCTTGAACAAGATTTTAAAAGCTAAGTCCCCAGAGTCTAATGCGGGAGGAGCAGGCAGGGGTACGAAGAGGAGGATAGATGCTTTAGGTAAGAACAAAGTATATTTACTTTTGCCATCTCCTCTATATTCACAAAACACAGCCAATCATCCATTCCAATCCTATGTGACATGGCACAGTTCATTTCACTCCAATAGAAACTGATATAAAAGAGACCATTAGTCTTCTCATTGTGCTTATTGCTGTGGATAGGTGTTAACTATTGTTGTTGTATTGTATCATATCAAAAGTTGTTTTCATCCAAGGCACCACCGCCAGGTGAATGTTGGAAGCTTGGAGATGAATGGAGCTGTAAAGAGGTGCAAAGTAAAACAACCTTTTTTGGATCCATTGCATGTGATTGATGTAGTTATAAAAAGTATATCATAAGCTGTCATTACAGTCTAAATATCTAACAGCAAAAGGAGGAGAGGAGACAGCAAAAGGAGGAGAGTATGAGGAGAGGAGAACAGGAGAGGAGAGGATACAGCAAAAGGAGGATAGTCTGAGGAGGAGATGAGGAGAGGAGAACAGAGGAAACAGGGAAAGCAGAGTAAAGAGCAGAGTTGAAAGAGAAGTTGAAAGCAGAGCAAACAGTAGCAGGAGAAGTAGAGCAAATGTAAAAGTAACTTTGAAAAGTATCAGCAAGAAGATCAGAGTTGCATAATGTTATTTTGTTTTATTCGTTACTGTTATATTAATGTTGTATGTTCATTTTTGTACATAGGATAATAAAGATGATCTTAACCTTGAACTCGATTCATGACCTCATTTCATTATTAAAACCTTAATATCAAATTACAGACTGGATTCAAATTAGGATCTCCAAATGTGTTGATGTAATGTTTGTGATAAACTGAAGGATAAATTGTTCCTTTATGTGTTGAGAAAATTCCCCTCCCTCTTAAGCCAAGTAAGGTGATTAAAAAGCCTCTTGGATCAGCTGGAAAATACATCATCACAAAGCTGAAAACAGCTGTTTCACTTTACTTTTGAAAGATACGACAGAGACAAAGCTACACATATATGATGATATTATAGAATATGATGCATTGCTGCAGATTAAACTACCCAACGGGATATAAAAGAGGTAAACACATCTACAGCAGTAACATGCAACATACATTTTATTGCACCAGGAGCTATCTTGGGACTTTTACTGCAACAACGTTGACTTGCCTGTGAATACAAAATAAACCATAGTGTTGCTGATCTACAGTGTTGTCATTCTTCTTTCAACAGCAAGACCGCTAACAAGTATTTACATATTTAATATAGTTTAGTTTCTCGCCATCCCAAACGTAAACATTCAGCCACGTGACTGCGCTTCCGAGCCGCTCCGATTACAACCGAGCCGCTCCGATTACAACGAGAGTTAGAACGAGAACGTGACGTCATATTTACATTAGACGGATCCTTTCTAGCCTCTCTGAAGAACCAGCACCTTACCGTGGTAGAGAGGTTTGTGTGCCCTGATGAACCTGGGGGCTGTGTTGTCTGGAACCTTGTGTTCCTGGTAGGGTCTCCCATGGCAAATTGGTCTCAGGCAAGGGGCCAGACTAACATTGGTTCAAAAGACCTCATGAAAGACGACACACGAAGTGAGGATACCCGGCCCGGAGGAAGCCCGGGGTCCCCTTCTGGAGCCAGGCCCAGAAGGAGGACTCGTCGGCGAGCGTCTGCTGGCCGGGCTTGCCACGGAGCCCGGCCGGGCACAGCCCGAAAAGGCGACGTGGGCAACACCTCCGCTTCTCCGTCCCGCGGGCCCACCACCTACGGGAAACAGCGATGGGGTCGGGTGCGCTGCCAGAAGGGTGGCAGTGAAGGCAGAGGGTCTCGACGGACCAGACCCGGGCGACAGAAGCTGGCTTTGGGGACGTGGAACGTCACCTCTCTGGGGGGGAAGGAGTCGGAGCTTGTGCGGGAGGTGGAGCGTTACCAGTTGGATCTGGTTGGGCTCACCTCTACGCACAGCGTCGGCTCTGGAACCTTACTTCTGGATAGGGGTTGGACTCTATTCTTTTCCGGAGTTGCTCAAGGTGTGAGGCGCCGGGCGGGTGTGGGGATACTCACAAGTCCCCGGTTGGGTGCTTCGTTGTTGGAGTCTACCCCAGTGGACGAGAGGGTTGCCTCCCTACGCCTGCGGGTTATGGGGGGGAAAACTCTGACTGTTGTGTGTGCTTATGCACCCAACAGCAGTTCAGAGTATACGGCCTTCTTGGAGACCCTGGAAAGAGTCCTGTATGGGGCTCCTGAAGGGGACTCTTTAATCTTGCTGGGAGACTTCAACGCACATGTGGGCAATGATGGAGACACTTGGAGGGGAGTGATTGGGAGGAACGGCCCCCCTGATCTGAACCGGAGTGGTGGTTTGTTACTGGACTTCTGTGCTAGTCATGGATTGGCCATAACAAACACCATGTTCGAACATAAGGATGCTCATAAGTGTACGTGGTACCAGAGCACCCTAGGCAGAAGGTCCATGATCGATTTGGTTATCGTATCATCGGACCTGAGGCCGTATGTTTTGGACACTCGGGTAAAGAGAGGGGCGGAGTTGTCAACTGATCACCATCTGGTGGTGAGTTGGGTCGAGTGGCGGGGGAAGCCTCTGGATAGACCTGGTAAGCCCAAACGTGTAGTTCGGGTGAACTGGGAACGTCTGGAGGAGGCCCAAGTTCAGGAGGCCTTCAACTCACACCTCCGGCGGAGCTTTTCGGGCATTCCTGTGGAGGTTGGGGACATTGAACCAGAGTGGTCGGTGTTCAAAGCCTCTATTGCCGAAGCCGCGGCGGGGAGCTGTGGTCTCAAGGTCCTAGGTGCCTCAAGGGGCGGTAACCCTCGAACCTCCTGGTGGACACCGGTGGTCAGGGAAGCCGTCCGACTGAAGAAGGAGGCCTTCAGGGATTTGTTATCTCGGGGGACTCCCGAGGCAGTTGCAAGGTACCGACAGGCCCGAAGTGCAGCAGCCTCAGCCGTGGCCGAGGCAAAGCAGCGGGTGTGGGAGAAGTTCGGAGAAGACATGGAAAAAGACTTTCGGGCGGCACCAAAGTTGTTCTGGAAAACTGTCCGACACCTCAGGAGGGGGAAGCAGGGAACCATCCAAGCTGTTTACAGTAAGGATGGGACGTTGTTGACCTCAACTGATGGAGTGTTAGGGCGTTGGAAGGAGCACTTTGAGGAACTCCTGAACCCGACAACTCCGCCCTCTATGTTAGAGGCAGAGCTGGAGTATGAAGGGGGATCGACACCAATCTCCCGGGGGGAGGTCACTGAGGTCGTCAAACAACTTCACAGTGGCAAAGCCCCGGGGGTGGATGAGATCCGCCCAGAAATGCTGAAGGCTCTGGGTGTTGAGGGACTGTCATGGTTGACACGTCTCATCAACGTTGCGTGGAAGTCGGAAACAGTACCGAAGGAGTGGCAGACCGGAGTGGTGGTTCCCCTTTTCAAAAAGGGGGATCAGAGGGTGTGTGCCAATTACCGAGGCATCACACTACTCAGCCTCCCCGGGAAAGTTTACTCTAAGGTACTCGAAAGGAGGGTCAGGCCGATTGTCGAACCTCAGATTGAGGAGGAACAATGCGGATTCCGTCCTGGTCGTGGAACGACGGATCAGCTTTTTACTCTCGCAAGGATCCTGGAGGGGGCCTGGGAGTATGCTTATCCAGTCTACATGTGTTTTGTAGACTTGGAGAAGGCGTATGACCGGGTTCCCAGGGAGTCACTGTGGGAGGTGCTGCGGGAGTATGGGGTGAGGGGGTCTCTACTCAGGGCCATCCAATCTCTGTACTCCCAAAGCGAGAGCTGTGTCCGGGTCCTCGGCAGTAAGTCGGACCCATTTCAGGTGAGGGTTGGCCTCCGCCAGGGCTGCGCTTTGTCACCAATCCTGTTTGTAATATACATGGATCGGATTTCGAGGCGTAGTCGTGGGGGAGGGGGTCTGCAGTTCGGTGGACTAAGGATTGCACCACTGCTTTTTGCAGATGATGTGGTTCTGATGGCTTCATCGGTCTGCGACCTTCAGCACTCACTGGATCGGTTCGCAACCGAGTGTGAAGCGGCTGGGATGAGGATCAGCACCTCCAAATCTGAGGCCATGGTTCTCAGCAGGAAACCGATGGACTGTCCACTCCAAGTAGGGAATGAGTCCTTACCCCAAGTGAAGGAGTTCAAGTATCTCGGGGTCTTGTTCTCGAGTGAGGGAACAATGGAGCGTGAGATGGGTCGGAGAATCGGAGCAGCGGGAGCGGTACTGCAGTCTCTTTACCGCACCGTTGTGACGAAAAGGGAGCTGAGCCAGAAGGCAAAGCTCTCTGTCTACCGGGCCATTTTCGTTCCTACCCTCACCTATGGTCATGAAGGATGGGTCATGACCGAAAGAACGAGATCGCGGGTACAAGCGGCCGAGATGGGTTTTCTCCGCAGGGTGGCTGGTGTCTCCCTTAGGGATAAGGTGAGAAGTTCGGTCATCCGGGAGGGACTCAGAGTTGAACCGCTCCTCCTTCGCGTCGAAAGGAGCCAGTTGAGGTGGTTCGGGCACCTAGTTAGGATGCCACCTGGGCGCCTCCCTAGGGAGGTGTTCCAGGCACGTCCAGCTGGGAAGAGACCAAGGGGTAGACCTAGAACCAGATGGAGGGATTATATCTCTTCTCTGGCCTGGGAGCGCCTTGGGATCCCCCAGTCAGAGCTGGTTGATGTGGCCAGGGAAAAGAAAGTTTGGGGCTCTCTGCTGGAACTGCTACCTCCGCGACCCGACCACGGATAAGCGGGAGAAGATGGATGGATGGATGGATGGATCCTTTCTAGCCATAACCAGTCTGTAGGTTTGTGTTCGCTGCAGCATGTCTGTTAGGCCCCGCCCCCCGCACACAGAGAGACACAGGGAGATCGCTCTTCTGGAGTGAAGAGAGCGGAAATAATGATATTGCAAGTTAGAAACGTAAGATGCATTTTGACAGACAGGATGGCCAGTCCGCCACTGCACCCAGCCCAGCCCACGTAAACTGTCAACGGGGGGAGCCTCGCTGCTGGGGGAACGGTGGACCTAGTGTCCCGACCGGAGTGGGAATAATAATAATAATAATAATAATAATCCATGCATTTTATCCATTAATTTCCCTAACATTGTGGTAAAAAAACACACGTTTAATCCATGTTGGTGTACTACAACTACAAAAAGCATCGGTTTGTTTTCTGATCAGGAAATGCAGACCAGCTCAAACAAACGATTTTTAAATCATCTTCCCCACGATCATTTAATGATCGCGGAATTGACATGAAAGCACAAATAAATGTAGTTTCATCCACTTGAGTTTACAACTAAAAAAATAATCGATTTGTTTTTATATCACATCCTAAGGGAGGAAATTCAGCAGCTCTCGCTACCGATTTGTAATCCTAATTTAATCATCATCTTCACCACGATCATTTATGTTTATGTTCCCCGAATTGACATGAAAGCACTGACAAATATGAATATACTGTAGTCAACTTCATTAAAACGTTATTAACGTGCCTAAAGTCAGTAATTCACAATTTCTACGCATGACAACAAACTTTGTCCGTGTTTGGTTCTCTCGCCGCACAGTGAAGCGTTCCCGCATTGACGTCACTTCCGGCTTCCCCCAAAACTTCACAATGAGTCGAAGGAATTTCCCCGCAATGTTCGAAATTATGGATATTTATCGGAACGGTATCGCACCTTCTTTTTTAAACTGACGGTTCGAGATGATTAGTAGCCCAATATTTCATTGCACAACAGTTGTTGGGATGCTGTCACAGGCTCTTTAAACTGTCGCACTTTCTGTTGTTTCTATCGCGCATTGCCGGTATGAAAGGGTCTGTGCCGGAAATATCAAACATTTAATAAAAGTGAAAAACAATGAACAAGACTTAACGTATTAATAATAATTAATTATATTTATTCCGTTTGGATGTAGGATTTTTGACTTTGTTTAGAGCAGCAGTGATCTTCAGCAGAGAGCTAAGCGCTGTCAGACCGGACCTAACCCTGAAAAGTATTATCATCTGAAATTAATCATTATGTTATACATATTAAATACATATTGTATTTTTACAACTTGTATTTATAAATACTCTGTTGTAATTATTGATGCATAAATGTGTTCATCCATTCAATGTGGCATCTGCTATAATGGGGTTCATGTATGATATTACTTAATAATACCATACATTATAATATATGATATGATAATTATATTTTAGTTTTATTCATTTCTTATTTCATAGTTTCTCATTATTATTATTTTTATCGCTGATCTTATTTTTGATTTTATTAATCTGTGTGAATCTGTGCTATCCTGTTTTTCACTCTTACCTTGTTGCTGTTTGAACTACTGAATTCCCCCACGGGGATTAATAAAGGTCCATCTTATCTTATCTTAATGTATAAATTGATTTACTTCAATCTACTTCAACAAATACATTATTAAAAAGGCATTTAAAAACAGGCATAATAAGCAAAGGTAATGAAATAAAATTCATAAATAAAAAAAGCAGGTACAGAATACATGACTAAAAAGGCATACTGTAGTGTGAGTATGGGCAGCTCAATTAAAAGCAGCGGCAAATAGGTGCGTTTTTAATCTGGATTTAAAAATAGGAAGTGTTTCAGCGGACGTGCATGATTTAGGCAGTTTGTTCCAAATTGTTGGGGCATAATAACTAAAAGCTGCTTTTCCATGTTTAGTGGTTATTCTCAGAACAGAGAGCAGACCCGACCCAGAAGACCTGAGACTCCTGGATGCTTCATAGTGATGGAGTAGGTCGTCTATATACCTCGGTCCTAAGCAGTTTAGTGATTTAAAAACTAGCAGTAGTATTTTAAAATCAATTCTTTGGCAGACTGGAAGCCAGTGTAATGATCTCAGAACCGGAGTGATGTGATCCTCTTTTCTAGTGTCAGTGCCAATATTATGAGCCACATTTCTTTCTATATTGTAGCCTGATGTGCACATTGACTGTCAACAAAACAGTTTCTCAGTCCAATGCTAAGTTAGTGGCAGGCCCTGTGTGAGTGGAGACTATAAGGCAACATAAAACCCAAACATGTCCTTAATGTTACTCAAGGCAAATATATGTAATATAACCGTTAGACTGCAGCTAACTGTGGGGCTACAAACCCCTCATACTGTGACTGAATAACTTGAGATGGTTATGTTGTCGAAAGGGGAGACAATCATTATGGTATTAGGCCATGCAAATACAGGGTCAACTAAGTGATAAAATAAGTGTTGCATAATATATGTTCTTGAATAATGTTATTTCATAAATAGTTGTTAATGTAATGATTACATGTTGTCCTTATTCAGTTCCACTATCAGATGATGCTGATGGTGATGGCTCTGAGGGAGAGATGCAGGCAGAGCACAGTGGACAGAACTGGCAGGTAGAGAGGAAACTGTTTCAATAGGCTATGACTGACACTGAACAAAACCAAAAGAAATGTAATGAAAACAGTATAAGCGAGCTATGTTCATGTTCTCTCAATTAGTTATTATAGTTATTGATCAGAGTTGAATCCATCCCAATGCTGGTTCTTATTCAGTACCAGCAGATGCTGAGGAGGTTGACAAGACAAGTCAAGATTCAGGGTCCAGCACAAGGGAAATTGCAACTGAGTAGGGCAGCAACGTTGTAGATATTGACGATACATCCAGCAAAACGCCCCCAAAAAAGAATTGGTAGTGGCCCGGCTGGGTGTATAAATCCCGGCCTGACCTATGGTCCCAGTCCGGCCCTGCTGACTCATCACACACCCATACACTACACACACATTACTGATGAACTGATATCACAATTGAGTTATTCTCTTTAAATAAATATACTGTAATTGGAAAAGAATCATGTGTGGTGTCCTTGTTTTGTCCGTCCTTGAGCCAGGGCTCTATTGTTGTATGTAGGTTATTCTTGTTTTTAGAATTAATTCAGTAATGGTGTGTGTGTAACACAAACATAATAAATCATTGGATAGTGTTTCTCCAATGAAGGGGGAAATAATGAAATAAATGGATGTATTAAGACTCAGTGTGAGTTATTACTTTCTTTCTTTACTTGGCATTCTTCAAAAATACACAGACAATGCAGCACATCGTTTCACGTCTTTGTACAGCCTTTCTCAGCAGTAGAGTAATGTGTTGGCGAACCTTTGTTTCCTCCTGACAGCCCACTTAAAGGCATACTCAATTCAATTCAATAGCTTTATTAGCATGACCTCAGTTACATATAGTATTGCCAAAGCTCTGTATAGTTGCAACATCTATACAATATATATATATATATATATATATATATATACTCCCCCTTGTGGCCAAAGGGGGACACAACTCTTGTCTTCAGATGTATGCTTGAGTGCAGCAAAATGTAGCTCAGTGACTATTTTGTCAACTAAACATCATAAAACAATACATATTTTAGTAAACGGGAAATTATAATCTCTGCACATCAACTCTATATTTGCCTCTGCCATGGTGCCAAAGTGAAATGAAATAAAAATAAACAATATATAGAGGTTGCTTCTTCTCTGAACTTCATGTATACTGCATCACTCCATATAAAATAAACCATAAAGAAATATATAAAGTCGTGTTCACTGCAGCGATCTATTTCACACACAAAACTATATGAACACTTGGTGATATACAGTGGCGTTTTCTCCTGGAGACCAAGGGAAGACAGGCTTCTCCTGTTTTTTCAGCCTTTGTTATCATTTTGATAATTAAAAATATATATTCTTGTCTGTGGTTGTTTTTGCATTCAGGGCATACAAGGGGTGTAACATTATTTGAACACCAAAACTACATTGAAATAGAGTCTAGCTTGAACAGCAACTAAGTAACATTACTGGGTTATTTGGTGATAACCAGTGGTTAATTTGAGCCGGATCCTGCCGGAACAGGATCCGGCACCTCTTCATTTTGGCCACCCTGTGTTCCGGCACCTATTTGGGCAGATCCGGTACCTCTCACAAAAAATTAAAATTAAAAATGGTTAAAATGAAATAAAATATGCAGATATTAATTTACAGAAAAAATCCCAAGAAGTTCATGTCGTTTATTAAGATTAAGATTTGAAAGAGTCGGAGATCTGTGTTGACGCACTGAAAAGCTGGACCAACGGACAAACGTCTTTCACTTTTGAAATTCGCCACATGAGGAGCACGTCGCAGAGAGGAAGAAACGGTGATTCAATGCAAGCAAGTTCAAAAAGACAGTTAAATTTACTGTCTTTCTTCAAAAAGAAGGAAGAGGTAATAGACACTTCAAAACGAGTCAGAAAAGCCTCCACAAGCAGCGACGAGGGCAGCTGCAGCGGTCATGTTGATGGTCAAAACCAGGAGGAGGTTAGCGCCGCAACAGCTAGCCAGCTAGCTAACCGACAGCTAGCCAAGCCCGGGCAGCGGGTCAGGTTCACCGCCAGCCGGAACAGGAGCCAGCTACCGTCAGCCAGGTGGACCACCAACAGCAACGGGTGGGTACCCTGGCATCAACTATCCCGGTACAACAGCCGGAGCAAGAGGCGAGCGGAACCGCGACATCAGCTGGCTTACAGCAGGAAGATTCAGTAGGAGAGGAGAGCGCATTGAGCGTAGAAGAGTGTGGGACGTCCAGCGACAGGTCAGTTTTTTCTAACTGTGGCCAAGAACTTGGAGGACCGTATGTTATCTCAAGGAGGCCGGATGCCAGATAAAACTGGATATAACAAGTTCATTGAGGAGTTGAAGGTGATTTACGCACAATACTGGCCCGAGGACGCAGGTGCGCTGTATGGAGAGACTGAGGTCAAGTCACTGTGTCAGCGCTTCAACATTGCCAACCCGCGCGCAGTCATACGGGCCTACAGAACGTACAGAGACTCAGATGGTAAAGACACCCCCGATGAGCTGATGGAGTTACTTGTTGCTGTCAACAGCATTCCCATTGCAAGTGCTGAATGTGAGCGCGGATTTTCTCAAATGAACTTGATTTGCACTCCCAACCGTAGCTCTTTGCTCACATCTACCATGTCATCTTTACTCTTCCTAAATCTTGTTGGACCCCCCCTGGCTAAATTCAATCCAGTCCCGTACGTGAGGTCCTGGGTGGCCAAAGGACACAGAACTGCCACAGACACACGCAGTAAAAGCAGAAAAAAAGAGATAGAGGACAATCCGGACATGCTCGTGATGTGGGGTGTTTTAAACAACTAAATATGGTGAGCAAACATACTGTCTATTAATAGGCCGCCGTGCCAATCTTTGAATAGGCCTAATTAATATTTTTTTTTACACGTTAAACCTGTTGAGAAATTAATTAATGGCTGTATACTGAAGTCCATCCTGTGGTGATGTGGGCATTTGCCTATGTTGTGCGTACTAGCCTAAAAAATTATAAATTATCGTCATAACATTTATACCATGGATACTATTTGAAATTGAGGCTTGTAAGTCCCACAGCGTTGCAAGTGGACATTTTCATGTTGTTTTCAGCACCTTTTCTGTATACGTTCCGGGACCTGTACGCGTCTCGTCATCCCTGAGCTGTCATATATACTTTGCGTTCCGGCACCTTATGATTTACAAATTAAGCACTGGTGATAACTATCAAAGTAAAGTAACTTCAGACGCAGACGTCACGTAGCTTCTCAGACAAGAGGGGTGGCGACGACAGTGTCAGGTTACTTCTCTCGCGGCATAGTAGGCGACAATCGATACGTTTGTGAGCTCAGTGAGTTCGTTCATTGGCACAAATCAGACCTCATACACTGCACCCCTGAGACATATAGAGAGGCGAAGTCACGCCCATCTACTTCCGGTCCATGGGACCCCGGAAGCGAAAAATTATACATTGAATTTAATGGAGAGAGAAAACGTATCTTTTGATCCCGTTTGAATTGTGCCACGAACTACACATATGATGTTTGTCAATCTTAAACAATCATTTCCATGTCAAAAAAGTCACATTTTGTCATAAAACTGTTGAAATATAAGACTATGAAAAATACGCGACTACAAAGACTACAAATCCCAAATCCCATTCTGGGTCGCGCATGTGATGTCACAGGCGATAATGCTCCAAGTGGTTGCGACTCGTAATTAAAGCGAAGAAGAAGATTTCATAACTGATTTATTCCCTCCAATAAATATAAGAGATTGCTCCAATACATTCACTTTTACAAGATGCCCGTGTGCTTTGTACCATGTTGTAATCACAAAAGTGATCATACCACTTGCTCGTTCTATCGCTTCCCGTCTGATGAAAGGACCAGGAGTCGCTGGATCAGACATATCAGGTAATATCATACATGTTGTGCATGGAACATAGTCAAGTTAGCTACCTAGCTAGTAGCGACGAGTAGCGAGCATGTTAGTTAGCATTACATTACTTAGCCTTGTCATTTTTAGTAGCCTTACCATGAAGTTATTATTTTATTACATGAAGTACACCAAAATGTTAAACAGTAAGAGTAGTCATCATGGTAAGTATTTCGTGAAACATTTCAAGAGTAGCCTACTGCGCCCTCCACCGGGTGCTAAGGAAGCAGTTCAGGGAGAGTCGAAGGAAGGCAGGCAGGCAGGGAGCTTTGCATGACATTCTTCTGGACATGTGTCATTGTGATGACAGTGAGGGTGAGTCAATCTGTTTGTTGGAAAGACAGTAGTTGAGTGATTACTGAGAGAAAATTATTAAAAGAGATAATTATTCAGTGTTGTTACTTTAAAGTGTTGTTACTGACCTTTTTCTCTTATTTTCTTTACCTCACCTGTAACTGCTGAGACCCTGAGGAACATGCACACTGGACTGACCTGCTCTGGCAACCTGATTTCCACTGTACGTAATAGTATTTGGTTATGGTATATTATTTATATACATCAAAGGCACAATGCACCCCCCAGAGAGACACATGTATTGAGTGATATTTTGCATAGGTCATGTGAAATCATCTTTACATACTATAAAACTGTAGGAGCGGCAACTTGTTTTGAAATTGAATTTTTAATATCCGATAATAAAGTTGATCTGTTTTCTTTATTCTTCTCTCTTCCCAGCTCCATCCATCACCGTTCTCTGTTCCTGCAGGTCCTGCTTGCTAATAAATGCTCATATCTTTTTACACAATTACAAATAAAGTCAATGTATTGTATGACATGAAGTTGTGCTTCATTCTGAGTCAATAATAAATTAATTCTGCCTTCAACTGCAAAATGATTGTGGACTGCACCGACATCCATGTAGCTGCCCCCCAGTAAGATGAACCAAGCAAAGCTGACACTCAACATACAGCTGTGCTCTTAAGTTGACATGAAGAATTTGTGAAATATTGGTAATTATTTGGAAAAAATGACTGACGATGCAGAAAACTTTTTTTATTTAGGAACAGTGGTCAGGTGAAGCATTTATCACTACATTTGTGTCACACTTAAAAGGCCAAACACACTGGCCAAACACACCTCGTTTACAACTCCCCAGTTGACAGCCATGACTCCCGTCTAAATTGTACCCTCCAAGCACCCTCTTCATGAGGGACGCGCATGGAGTGGATGAAAGTCCCGACCTCAGCACAGCACCAAAATTGCTGGCTGTCAACCTGCCCTGCCTGTGTAACTGCCACTGAGGATTTGTCTGCTGTCCTACGGTGGCTGTCTGGATGGCAGCTTGCTGGTCTCTGCTCAGTCGCATTGAGGCAAGAATTGCCTCAAGCCCCCGACCCCCATGCTCCTTCACCAGCTCCGGCACGTTGAAAATGGCCTGATGTTGAGGCTGCAGCTCTGGCTCAGGTGACAAAAGCCATGCCATGCCACGCTGCGCCCCTCAGTGCAGACCTGAACCAGTCTACTTCCTCAGTGGCGATGTCTCTGGCCAGTGGGTTGTATGTCTCCTCTTGCTGTTGGTAGAGTTGAGACACCGGCTGGACTACTTTTGAAGTGCCAGGCTTCCTCCACTGGCACTCAACTTCTGTGGAGCTGATCTGCCACATGGCAAATATTGCCAATGCTGCAGCGTGGCTGCATTTGTACATCCCCCGTGCACAACCACAGACAGCGCTCTGCATCGCGCCATCCTCTCCCATGTAGATCTGTACAAATAAAGTAAGTACCATGTTTGTTAACATGCTATAATAGATTGAATGAGCAATACAAGGATGGTCCAGATCTGGGGGTGGGAGGGTTTATTTTTCCATAGTTTTGTCCTCTTGTCTGATTGTTGTTGTTTGTTTTTTCTGAATTTTTTGTAATTTGTGTTTTATTGGTTGTGATTGTACATTGTATTTTTTTAAATGTGTATTACATTTTTGAAAAACATTTGATCAACAAAAAAGGATTTGGTCAGGACCTAGACTCAGTGTGTAGTTTTTGAATTAATCAATGCTCTCTACATTAGGAAAACACATACCAGTGTACCAGAGGGAGTCACAAACAGCTGTGCCTAGATAACCAAACAAATTGACAAGATAACCAAAATCCTTGAATCTACACACAGCAAATAAACTCAAATGACACAACGAGATGTAGAAAGGAGATCAAACATATAGTCGATATAAAACTGGCCGCTTCAATCTGAAGAGCAACTAAAACAAAACACGGGAGTGTACCTTGTTCTTGTGAACACTCATGTTATCCACAGCATACACACCCGTATACAGTACACCCGTTCTAGGTTCTGATTGGCTCTCTATGTTGGCATTCTAGCTTCTGACTGGCTGTCCAGGTTGTCAATCACAGCCGTGGTTCATATTATGCTAGTCGACTCGTAACATCGCTAAACTTTTTTTCTTGACGGTTTTCTCAGTCAACTAATGCTATTGATAACAGTAACATAAATTAACACAGCCCTGCACACTGCAGTCATTATATGCCGGGTCTGTGGTTCATCATCTTCTTTTTCATTCTCCTCCTTATTGACTGACATTAACGTTAAACATTGCACTCATATTACTCACCGAAACCTTGTAAAGCCGGTCCTGCATGCTGGCTCTTACAGAACCGACTAACTCCCCTTTCGTGTATGTACAGCTCTCAACGTGCCCAGACTTGTAGTAATTTTCACCTCGTTTTATACTTTTATTCTCATTCTGAAAGAATGAGGTGAAATGTGCCAATGTGACGGTCATCTTTGTGTTGGTGACGCGTATTGTGCGGGACCAGAGACATGTAGTTCACTGAGCGGCTTAACACAAAAAAATGTGTTACTTCACAGTTTTACGACACATTTTAATTTTTTTGACTTGCAAAATTTTCTTTTAAATTGACAAACATCATATGTGTCATTCGTGGCACAATTCAAACGGGATCAAAAGATACGTGTTCTCTCTCCATTGAATTCAATGTATAATTTTCCGCTTCCGGGGTCCCATGAGCTCCCCCGGAAAGGGAGGGACTTCGCCTCTCTATACCACGTGATGACACGTTAGGCTCGTGTTGTGTTCAATGACCCTGACCTTGGCTAGGAAAAACAGGCACTCGCTTGTTTAATTTTTTGAGGTCTAGATTTCTCTAATTTTTTTCTTTTTGCGTGTGTTTATAAATTACCGCGAGGACGGGTTGCAGTGTGACAGCAGTGGTGATCATAAATACTCTCAAAGAACCGAAAATAACCGGAATTGTTCAAATCCAAATGAAGCCCAACCCGGCTTCTCCTAGACTTTGACTGTTCGTAAGGCACTCTCAGTCATTTTGTGAGAGCAGAAAACTTCTTCTCAATGGTTAAAGTTCACTAATAGCCAATCATCAACAGTATCACCCTGCAGTCTATTATATGAAGACCTGTGACCATGGTGCTGAAACAAGGCCATCAACTGCATCTCCATCCAACACCTTCACACGCAGCACAGAGAAGCTGCAGAAAGGTGTGATTAAAACTCTAAATTTGACAAATGACTGTCTTTCTTCTCTTGACTTTGAATGCGCTGCAGCATGATGACATTTTACTAATAGATTGAACAGTCTGTGTGTGTGTGTGTGTGTGTGTGTGTGTATGTATGTGCGTGTGTGTGTGTGTGTGTGTGTGTGTGTGTGTGTGTGTGTGTGTGTGTGTGTGTGTGTGTGTGTGTGTGTGTGTGTGTGTGTGTGTGTGTGTGTGTTGTGAAAGTGACAGTTCATTAGTCATATCCTCTCTCACGGACTGACTCTAGTACAGAAAGTCACACACACACGTTCACATAGAGAGACATGCACACATTAATTGATCCGTGGTGACAATCTCTAATTAACCAACCAGAGACAAGGAGAGGCCGAGTTTGATCTTCAAGGCCGAGAGACAAATTCCACTCGTTAGTGCCTGTAATTAGTGATTAGGGATGGGTACCGAGCCCCGGTATTAAACGGGCCCTGGGACTGAATTATTAAAGACCGTGTTACCGTTAAGCTCCAACGTTATCAGTCTTTTTATCGTTACAGGAGATATCTAAAAAAACATGTCATATATTATGCTACACAAACATTATATTATTATATATTGCAGTTTCTAATATGCAAAAATACTGCAAAATGCGTCTATGATTATTTTTAGTATTTTCAATCTTTCCAATCCAGACGAGAGATCTCTCTCTCCTGTCCTGTCTGTGTGCGAGGGAGTAGCATGAAGCTGCAGCGTCGGAGACTGCAGTTTCAGGACCGCACTCCAAGGACCGCACTCCTTGGACCCTAGTTTTTCGTGACACTGCCACCTAGCGAGTAGGAGACATGAATATGAACGACAACGCACAGAGTGTGAGTAATGTGAAGTGCTTTTAAAGTTGTATTTGTTTAACATTAACAACAATTCCGGTGTCTTGAAATGAAGTGTGATTAGCTAACGTTAACTATAATAGTCTTAAGGCAATACAAACAAACATCTGTTAGCTTATGATAGCTTCTAACCGTATTAAAGGCACTAAAAAACAATTATTCGTTAGCTAGAGATGTAGCACCGAATTTCAGACTCCAGCTTACAGCTTCCTGCCTACGACCTGCCTAAGAGCAGTATTGAGGAATGTCAAGCCCTCCCACTATTTTCCAAGAGGGCGTTGCCAGATTTTCAATTTCAGGTTTTAACCAGGAGATGGCGCTTCATTCACAAATACAGAAAGACAAGTTTCATGGACTTTCAGTTGTGTTTTGAAGAGCATTTGAACACATCAATATTTTAGACTACTAAAGTATATCTAATCTTGTAATTCAATAATATATAGTCTTTATATATTAAATAATCATAATTATAATGTAAATATTTACATTACACTTCTTTATTTGTTATGCTCATACTTTTAACTTTACAATCGTTTGCTTTAATATGCAGTATATTTTTTGTATATTTTTGTGTTTGCTTCCTCCTGCTCCCTTTCAGACACATACTGTATGATTTATTATTAATATGAAGATATTATTAAGATAAGATAAGATGTTACTTTATTGATTGAACATTTTAGTTTAGAATGTGCTGTCCCACGGTAATTCAGAAGGCTCACAGGTCACATTCCGACCATTATTTAAAACAATAGGTGCTTTCACACCGTCTACAGTTTGATTTGTATAGAGGGAGCTCTGTGGCTGAATGGCCAGATTAGGTGTGGCGCATTTATCATAGGTGATCAGAGCTAACTGCCTGCAGTCAGATTTCTTTTAAAAAACAGATCTGATTTTAAGACTATTTCTGCGCTCATAAAGAATGAAAAGAATAACAATAATGCGTATTGAACTGGTTTCATTAATGAATGAGTTTATTTAACACTAGAACCGCCAATCGGGTCAATTTGTGTGATGTGTGTTGTGTGTGCAATGTAACTTTTTTTCAATAAAATATTAAAGTCTCCCAGTCCGTGACTTTTCCTGAAAGTGTGTTATGTAGCACCCTATGTTGTTAAAAATTGCATTCTAATAGCGGGATTTGACGGGTTTAGGTAGGCCGATACAAAAACCTTTGGCGGTTCTAGTGTTAAGGTAATTAGGTACAGTAGAAGCCCTTTTTTATCAGTAACAAATGTAGCAGTTGAACATAAAAGTCAACTAACTGAGGGTCACTTGCAATGACAGTGTTGTGTCTAACTGTAAGCTTGTCACTCAGAGTAACCTACAGTTAATTTAGCTGCTGGAGAAGAAAGATCAGGGGGGGAGGGGGGGAGGGGGGGAGAGAGCTGTGGTTGATGGGCCATTAGTTGTGTAAATACACAGCTGAGAGCTGCCGTTTCATTCACACTGTTTAAAAAACGGTAACAACGGACTATTTTCCTTAGCGGATGCATGTCAATTTAAATCAATACATACAACTATTTTTTAAATCAATACAACTATTTTTTAAATCAATAAAAAAAAAATCTAAATCCATAAAAGCATTTCAATTAATATTGGGAGTCATGTCGTTACTTTGTTGAGAATGTGGCCATGTAATAAGCGGGATAATTTGCAGCGACTTGTTCCTTATGGGGAAAAAAACACCCGTCATGTGTGTGTAGAGGTGTGTGTGGTTAAAACACTTTCATGAAGTGAAGGAGGTTTTCCTTCTATAAAACAGCTGTGGGCAGCAGTGAGTGTCACGGACATGAATTCATAGATCAACACAGACTGGTGCACACACTCTCCTGTCCTGCCAGGCGACACGCCCGTTCTAAGCCATGTCCCTCACTCCTCACATCCCAAGCTGCATCCCCACAAGTGTATTATGTTGTTACATCATTTCAGATGTTATGTTTCAGTTGTGCTCTGTCTATGTTCAGTGATGCAAACTTGTCACCTTTCGGCGTAATTCGCCATTTTGAATCCAAAATAGGTCGTTTGTGTGATTCATGTAGATCTGCAATAAAAATATTTTTGGGGTATGGGGGGGTCTGGGACCCGGAGTAATCTGTGGCCGTGAGCTGTTATGTGCCATCATGACACGCATGGTGTTCTTTTTTTATATATTATAATGAAGTGCGAGCTGTGTGCTCGAGTCTTCCTGCCTGTCGGCTCTGCTCATGGATGTATAATAAGTCTCTGCTGCTCCGAGATGATGGTCTAGCTTCAGCAGCTACATTACCTACGGGTGCGTTCGTTAATATTAACTGTGCGTCCGGAGTCACTGTGGCACAGACTGGACTGCTGGTGAACAGCTGTTTGAACGGGCCGTTCAGGTGTTCAGAGCAGAGCTCCCTGTTGGAGCGGCAGAGCGTGATGTGAACTGAAAAGTTTTTCTGTGGCAATATTATTTAAGGAATCGTTGAGCTAGCTAGCTAGCATACATTGTCACTATCTATAGTGTCACTAGTTTTTTTCATAGGCTATAAACAAAGTATATATATATTGTACTTGAGTAAAAGTAGAAGTACTCAGATCTTGTACTTGAGTAAAAGTAGAAGCACATAGATCTTGTACTTGAGTAAAAGTAGAAGCACTCAGGTCTTGTACTTGAGTAAAAGTAGAAGCACACAGATCTTGTACTTGAGTAAAAGTAGAAGTACTCAGATCTTGTACTTGAGTAAAAGTAGAAGCACATAGATCTTGTACTTGAGTAAAAGTAGAAGTACTCAGATCTTGTACTAGAGTAAAAGTAAAAGTACTCAGATCTTGTACTTGAGTAAAAGTGATAGTCCCAGAGTGTAGGAATACTCTGTTACAGTAAAAGTCCTGCATTCAAAATGTTCCTCAAGTAAAAGTAGAAAAGTATTCTCATTAAAATATAGTGAAAGTAGCGACAGTAAAAGCAGTCATTGTGCAGATTGGTCCATTTCAGAATAATATATATGATATGTTTTATAATGATTGATCATGAAAGTGTTCTCAAAGCTGGTAAAGGTGCAGCTAGTTTGAATTACTTTGTATACTGCAGGGTAGCTTGTGGATTTGCTCCAGGTGGAACTAAAGTCTGATTTAACACTTGATTATATTTCACATCATTCATCCACATCTGTAAAGTAACTAAAGTTATTAAATACATGTAGTGGAGTAGAAGTACAACATGTTCCTCTGAACTGTAGTCGGGTAGAAGAACAAAGTAGCAAAACATTGAAATACTTAAATAAAGTACATTCAGACTGTTTAAAAAACGGTAACAACGGACTATCTTTCTTAGCGGATGCATGTCAATTTAAATCAATACATACAACTATTTTTTAAATCAATAAAAACATTTTCTAAATCCATAAAAGCATTTCAATTAATACTGGGAGTCATGTCGTTACTTTGTTGAGAATGTGGCCATGTAATAAGCGGGATAATTTGCAGCGACTTGTTCCTTATGGGGAAAATAGCACTCGTCATGCAGATCTGCCGACGAGGCTCCATTAAAATATAAATATTTGGAGTGAATTACTGAGTTTAGGCACGTTAATAACGTTTTAATGAAGTTGAAAACAGTATATTCATATGTGTCAGTGATTTCATGTCAATTCGGCGAACATAAACATAAATGATCGTGGTGAAGATGATGATTAAATTAGGATTAAAAATCGAGAGCCGGGCTGCATTTCCTCCTGTTCGTTTTTTTCGACTAAACAACATTATTTTGTTAAATAACAACATGGTGATGTTTTGTAAATGATTACATGTCTCTTATTTAGCACAGAGTATGATATCCGTGACATATGGATCTTAATAAAGTTCCGCTGTACATCCAGCGTACTGTATCTGACTTTATTTCACATGAGCTCCAGTGTGGAACCCCACTGCACCCCCTGGTGCATCAATGATCCATTGCAGCTGGCTTCATTATAATTACATTTATCTATCACGGGGGCGGTCTCAAGTCAAGCTGGAGGTTTTCCCTTGAGCGAGGGCAGATCACGTACCAATCACGGCCCTCGCGTTTCAAACTGTCTGAAATGAATCGCTACATCTGTATGGCTTTCGGCAAAATAAACTGTTAGCATTTTTGATTATTTGTTTAATGAAACTGTTGCTTGATTTTGGCAAGCCCAACTAGGAGTCCTACATTCATTATTAAATTAATAATTTAAAGTTGACAACTATTCTGGTGTATTGAATTGGACAGCAATACAAGCAACACGTGTTAAATGTGAGTCTTACATGGAAACAGTCATCTGTTAGTCTATGATGACTCGCTGCAAAACCAAGTGTTACCCTTTTTGTTTATTTGTTTAATGAAATCGGGTGCTTTCAATGCGACCATCTTTATAAGGACGTTGGCACAGGCTACCGGGGAAGTGGACGGCGAGGAATCTTGGACGGTGTTTACTTCGAAGAGGGCTTCCCAGGGTACTGCAGCTTGAGCTGTTTTCTGGTGGCTGTGGAACAACAAACCCGCCGCACCCCAGTGAAGAATCCTCAGTGTCCTCTCCACTTTCAGAGGAAGGGTCAGAGGAACTCAAAGACATGCTGGACTCCAGAAGTCATTCTGTGTCCGTGTTAAAGGTCCCATGTCATGGCCATTTCTACTGATCATATTTCCATTGTTGAGGTCTACTAGAATAGATTTATATTATTTTATTGAAATGTCCAAAATCGCATTGGTTTCTCATACAATATCTCTGTATAGTATGTGGATTCACTCTCTGTCCTAAACGGCTTTTCGGAGCTCTTGCCCCCCCTCCCTGTGAGCCCAGTGTGCTCTGATTGGTCGGGACGTTGCAACGTTGATTTGGGTATTCACACGTCACAGAGAAATCTCCAACGAGGCGTTTTGGGGCAGTTTAGACAGGTCTTTTCTGTGTTAGAGTTTTACTCGCTACAGGGTGTACCTTGAGGGTTTTTGACTCAGCAGACCGTTTACATGCAGAAAAACCTTCATAACACACAAGGGGACGGGCAATAACCAGAAAAGCATGACATGGGACCTTTAATAATCGTGATATTAATATTGACCGAAATAATCGTGATTTTGATTTTTGCCATAATCGAGCAGCCCTAGTTAGACCCTCCAGAAAAGCGCGATTCTGCGATCGCAGAATTTACCGCATAATCAGCAAAATGGCGCAGATCTTTAAAAGGCCGCATATTTATCAAAAAGCCGCATAATCCCCGCATTTTTCCACACAAAGTTGAGGGAAAAAAAGTGAACTCGTCTTGACGTGACGTCATCAGCTCGCGCATCACAGAATGTAAACAACACTGTATAGAGTGAACGTGTGGAGCTCACACGATAGAGAAAACACCAAGATGAAAAAATATAATCCATCTCATTTACCGACGAACATTTCAACTAAAGACCGGGCAAAAAGTGGGGGGGAACTATTCTGCACCCCGTGCAACTGTGTGTTTGAGCATAAGAGAAAATCGACGGTGACGACTCACTTTGATTCATTCAAACATTCGAAAATGCTTTCTGCTGCTGCGGACAAGAAAGCCATTCAACTCACGTTCACCGAGGCATCAACCTCCAAAACCCTTTTGAGTAGCCTACAAGATTGAAGCTGGTCAGATAACGAACGAGTAAATGAAAACAGAATGAGGCGGGGAAGTGTGTGTGTGTGTGTGTGTGTGTGTGTGTGTGTGTGTGTGTGTGTGTGTGTGTGTGTGTGTGTGTGTGTGTGTGTGTGTGTGTGTGTGTGTGTGTGTGTGTGTGTGTGTGTGTGTGTGTGTGTGTGTGTGTGTGTGTGTGTGAGATTAAAATAGCCCAAACTTTTACAATAAATAAACATTGAATGTGTTTAATTGAATAGTAAAGGGGTTTAACGTTAGTGGCAGGTTGTGTGTGAGAGAGAATAAATAAGACAGCCCAATATTTAAAAAAATTGTTATTCTTTTTTCCCGCATATTTAGCATATTTCACAACTTTCCGCATATTTCGCAACTTCCCGCAATTTCACCGCATAAAATCACATGAAAACCCTGCATGTTTAATCGCATAATCAAGGATTTTAGCCCGCATAATCAAGGATTTTAGCCCGCATAATCAAGGAATTTAGCCCGCATAATCAAGGATTTTTCCCCGCGTTTTTCTGGAGGGTCTACCTAGTAGAGGCACGGAAATACTAATATGAACCTGAAAAGGAAGATAATATGAGAATATTATCCTGCTGTACCAAAAGCGTGAGCCATAGATAGAAGAGAACCCGGAAGGTGTCTTCTTGTCCTAACTTGTCATCACTGCACCACTCTATTATCAGCAAGGACGATTCTGCCACAATTTATCAGCTATATTTATAATTATTTGTTAGCGCCACCCTCCTCCGCTTCAGATGAGCATTACAGCTCCTCTAAATAAACAAATGAAAGATATATGTTGCTTGTCACTCCCTCTCACACGGATGTGGACCTTTTCTGACTTGATTCCCATTCGTCAACAGAGGTGACGCTGGGTCATTCAAACAGGGAATTCATCATTATGGCAGCCTATCCATGTCTCTTTTTCTTACGCATCACATGCAGTCCTTCAGCCACTGAGGCACATGTGAGCATAAAGAACCCCGGTAGAAAACAAGTCAAAGCTTTTACATTTCTACTCAAATTAAATATTGTATTAAAACAAATCATGTGGTTCTTATTCTCAGACCTTTAAACATGAACAAACAATCCTGATGCAAAATAAGAATCATGAGTTTGACATGTTTTTTTTGTTAGCTGGCCTGTATTCACAGTTTTATTGTGATTAAAATGATCTGCTCCTGTCATCTAGTTGTCTTTTTCCAAGCTTTTATAAAAAATCATCCTTTAAGTGTGATTGTAACAGATCAAAAATTGTGGAATTGGACAATGATGCATTCAATCGCATTGTTTTTTTCTTTCAATTGACTGCTGTACATTTTATGTTGAAACATCACCTTATCAGTATATAAGGTGATGATACTGCGATGATGATGCTGTTTCTAAATGACCTAAGACCTAGTTTGGTATTTCTATATTGCAGTTTCTTGTTACTTTTGGGCTGACATGTATTGATATATACAATAAGGCCTTTATCAGCCAAAATATACCTCTTCTCTTTCACTCTCTTACTCCTAAAGCGGGTTTTGTTTGTTGTGTAAAAGCAAAGCAGATGATCCAAAGGGATTTCTGATATTAAATGTCAGTACAGTATATGATGAATTCTAAATAAAGCTATTTAAAATCCATCTGCAGTAGTATTATTCATGCTGACCATGACTGGTAAAGAAACAGATGCAAGTGATACAAGTAATGTACATACATATGTGCACATTATGTAAGATTATAACATCACCGTGCATCTGTGGTTTTCAGCATGGTGCAGCAGTATTAACACTAGAACCGCCAACGCGTCAATTTTCTTCGCAGCTGTTTTTTGATTGATCAAATGTTTTTCAAAAATGTATTGTAGATTATATAGCAGCTGCACATCACAGACCAGAGTCTCTGCTACTGTGGACCACGAAGGAGGCGATCATCATCCCCATCCCCAAAGACCCTGCATGGCATGGAAATCTCCTCCTCCTGGAACAATTCTACACCCAGCATATGCTCCCTGTGTTGGCCAGTAGAGAGGTGGACATTTAAATAAACATACTCTTAACACCCTCGGACTCTGCGTTGTGTTTCGTATGTGTGATGGGGTGTTATGCAGAGCGGAGGAAAACAGGACACAGCCGATTGGGATTGTGGTGGAGATGCTGAGCAGTTATTTAATTGTTGCGTGTAATTATTATTATACTGCGTGCTTCTTAGTTATTCCATCTTTTGCTGTAACATGGATCTGTATGTAACTCTATATTTACTTGTTATCTACCACACTTCCTTCTACATCATACACCATCGTTATACATGGTTTATATAGGATATATATATTTGTATACATATCTGTAAATTGTATAATTTTATTTTTCGTATTTGGGATTTCTCTTTTGTCCACTCAAATACACTTGGCCCTTTCTCTTTTCCATTTGGAAAATGGCAGCTGCATATTCTGCTTTTCTCATCTGGCTCCCTGTCTGCTCGTCTACAATGAGAACATTATATAACTAATTACTAATAATCATTTAAACCTGTTATTACCAATATTTCACAAATTCTTCATGTAAACTTAAGAGCACAGCTGTATGTTGAGTATGTCAACTTAGCTTGGTTCATCTTACTGGGGCGCAGCTACATGGATGTCGGTGCAGTCCACAATCATTGTGCAGTTGAAGGCAGAAGTAATTTATTATTGACTCAGAATGAAGCACAACTTCATGTCATACAATACATTTACTTTATTTGTAATTGTGTAAAGAAATATGAGCATTGATTAGCAAGCAGGACCTGCAGGAACAGAGAACGGTGATGGATGGAGCTGGGAAGAGAGAAGAATAAAGAAAACAGATCAACTTTATTATCGGATATTAAAAATTCAATTTCAAAACAAGTTGCCGCTCCTACAGTTTTCTAGTATGTAAAGATGATTTCACATGACCAATGCACAATATCACACTCAATACATGTGTGTCTCTGGGGGGTGCATTGTGCCTTTGATGTATATAAATAATATACCATAACCAAATACTATTACGTACAGTGGAAATCAGGTTGCCAGAGCAGGTCAGTCCAGTGTGCATGTTCTTCAGGGTCTCAGCAGTTACAGTTGAGGGAAAGAAAATAAAAGAGAAAAAGGTCAGTAACAACACTTTAAAGCAGGGGTCCACAAACTTTTTTCTCTGGGGGCCACATTATCGTTCCTGACTGTGATGAGGGGCCGGGATCGATCATGTGGGCTGTATACTAGGCCACTGCCTGTTATAGCCATAATTTCTAGCACAAAATAGTTCATCATTACAAGTGATTTGCAAAAGAAGTGAGTACTTCACATGTTTTTCAATTTGAAATACCACAGGTATTCCTTTTATTTTCTAATAACAACCATGTAAAAATAGCAGGGAAAGGTTAGAAAAACATGGTGATTGACAGTTTATGAGTGATACAATAGAAATGGTAGGCCTATATTACAGTGAGATGAGAAATCATCAAGACAAGAAACTTGGTGAACAATATATCAACTAACCAACTCTTATTTGTATATTCAGGTGAGATTTTTTTTGTTCAAGGTGAAAATGCAATGAGCACCCAAACACTTTTACAGCACAATTATCATCCCTTTGAAATAGGAGATTGAGATGAGGGGCAGTGCATAAAGAGGAGAAAGAGGAGAGAGAGGAGAGAGAGGGAGAGAGAGAGACAACGATGGAGAGGCAGATGCTGAGAGAAGAGATTGGGAGGAGAGACTGAGCAGTAAACCCTCGGCAGGTTAAACTAGAAGAGAGTAACAGAATGGGAAGTCAGCAATATGTGCAGTAGGTGAACTGAATTGGTACTTGTAGCCAGGGTGGAAGGAAGGATGGATGGGCAGTGATCTTTGAGGTCAGCAGTTGCAGTCCCCTCTCTTGCTGCCTGGAAACCTGGCATAAAGGGATGACATTGGACACATTCAGTAAATTACATAAATATGCTGCCTGTTGTTCCTTGTGATGTGATTTTACAAATACAGTGTAGCATTATTCATTAAAATTCATTAAAAACATTAATCATATTTCATCAAAAAATCATAGTTCATGTTTACAGCTATATAAAATTGTAATAGTTAAAATCAGTATATTTACCATATCAGTGTGAACTGTGTGCTTGCTTCTGGCTGGTGAGAAGTCCGATGTCTGGGTGTAGCCTAGTGGTTGCCAGTCTCAAAGTTTGATGCAAATGTTCATCTGAGAGTCTGTTCCTCGTTGGATTTTTTATTTGCTTCATGCGGGAAAACGTCTGCTTGCAGGTGTAGGTGCTGCCAAAAACGGTACACATCTTCAGAGCATGTTGTTTAATGTTTGGGTAAGTGCCCTCTGGTAGCTCAGCATAGAACTCAAGGAGGTGGTCAGGCTTGAATGCGTCTTTAAGGACATCACAATTCTGCAGCTCGGCTAGTTCAAACTGAAGAGAGGGAAGTGCGTCGTCAATGTCAGCAGCAAAGGGGTTCTGGAACAGACTTATGTCTTTGTTGTTGACATGAAGCTCGCGGAAGCGCACACGGAACTCTCGCTGCAGCATCTCCAGGGCATCTTTGCACTTCGCGACTGGGAAAGGGGCGGCTGGTTTCTCGGCGCAGTAGCTTTGGGTGGCAGGGAGATGTGTGAAGTCCAGCTTTTGGACCTGTCGCACAAGGAGCTGCAGTTTGACCTCGAATGCTTTTATGTGGGAATACATGTCGCTGATGAGATTCCCTTTGCCTTGGAGCTGTAGATTGAGGTGGTTCAACAGTTCAGTCACATCAGTTAAAAACGCGAGGTCCCATTTCCACTCCGGGTCGGTCAGCTCCCGTACCGTTTCACCTTTAGACTGGAGGAAGGTGTTGATTTCGGGCAGCAGGTCGTAGACACGGCGCAATACTTTGCCTCGACTTAACCACCGGATTTCGGTGTAGTACAGCACATCCTGGTGAGCAGACCCCAGCTCGGAGAGAAAGGCCTGGAACTGCCTGTGTTTCAGCCCATTTTTCCGGATGTAGTTGACACAGTGCACAACCACCTTCATCACAGACGCCCACTTCAAAACTTTGCAGCACAGCGCTTGCTGGTGAATCAGGCAGTGGACTTGAATCGGTGGGGCGAGACCTCGTTCCTCGAACTCGCCGTTCAAGCGCCCTACTAGACCCCTCGTAGATCCGACCGACCATGCTAGGCGCACCATCTGTAGTGACACTGGCAAAATTAGCCCATTGCAGACCAAGTTCGCCCATTGTTTTGCACACTTCGACAAAAAGGTCTTCTCCAGTTGTTGTGCCTTTTAGGCTTCTCAGTGATGCCAGCTCCTCTGACACTTCAAAACGTGTGTTGACTCCACGAATAAAAATCAACAGTTGTGCCGTGTCCTGTACGTCATTACTTTCATCCATGGCTAAAGCAAAACACTTGAATTCTGCGGCTCTCTCTCTCAGTTGGTCAAACACGTTTCCCCCCATCTCCTCAATTCGTCTCGTCATCGTTTGTGCTGAGAGACTCACCCCACGGAAGGCATCTGTCTTCTCGGGACACACCTCCTCGGCCACAGCCAGCATCATGGCCTTCCCGAATTCTCCGTCTGCGAACGGCTTGCCGTGGGTAGCCAGTAGGTTAGCTACTTTGTAGCTAGCTCGGACAGCAGCCAGGTTGACCCGGGATTGACGAAGGAAGGCATCCTATTGAACAGCTAGTCCGCCTTTCAGACGCCGAACCTTATCATCTCTCGCTAGCCCGCTCAAGCTAGCATACTCTCTGTGCCGGGTTTCGTGATGGCGGCGAAGGTTGAATTCTTGAAACACGGCCACATTTTCTTTACATATAATACAAATGGCACGGTCCTTCCATGGAACAAAAAAATAATCCTTGGTCCATTGTTCTTTAAAAACCTGACACTCTCTGTCAATTTTCCTCACTTTACTGCACGCCATTACACTGCTGTTCAACTGTAGCATAATATTTTCTGCGCATGACTTCGATCAGCTTGTAAGGTGGCGGAAATTCGGTCATAAACATACGTCATATAAATAATACAGACACACATATTAAATTATATAAAATATAAATGGTTAATAAAAAAATATTTTAGTGTTAAAAAAACAAGATGTAAATGTAACAGATGTCAACCAGAATGTTACATAACGTTGCTTTTAAAGCGTGATAGAGGCGCTGGCGATCTGATTGACAGTTCCACTGTTTGGCTCATGGCCACTACCAGAGCCGCTCTGGCCACTACATACTGACGGCCTCGAGTTCTAATCTCAGGTGACGGAATGAACAGCGATTACCGCCCTTGTTTGGAGAGTCATGTTATTATTTCACAAAACAAGTTGGACAACTAAAATAAAATATTTAAAAAAATATTTTATAATCTTTTTTTTTTTTTTTTTTTCTTCTTTGGGCCAGTTCAAATGGTGAGGTGCAGAGAGGTGGAGGGCCGGTCAAAGGGGCGTGGCGGGCCGTATCCGGCCCGCGGGCCGTAGTCTGGGGAACCCTGCTTTAAAGTAACAACACTGAATAATTATCTCTTTTAATAATTTTCTCTCAGTAATCACTCAACTACTGTCTTTCCAACAAACAGATTGACTCACTCTCACTATCATCACAATGAAACACGTCCAGAAGAATGTCATGCAAAGCTGCCTGCCTTCCTTCCTTCGACTCTCCCTGAACTGCCTGATCTTTTAATGTTCAATGTTAACCATTTGTGCAGATAGCATTAAGTAGAAAAGATCGCTGATGCTAATGTGGTGTTAGCCTACCTCCCGCCCCCTTAGCACCTGGTGGGGGGGGCGATAGGCTACTCTTCAAATGTTTCACAAATTACTTACCATCATGACTACTCTTACTGTTTAACATTTTGGTTTACTTCATGTTAAGGTTAATACAAATGACAAGGCTAAATAATGTAATGTAATGCTAAATAACATGCTCGCTACTAGCTAGGTAGCTAACTTGACTATGTTCCATGCAAAACATGTATATAGAGAACCGCAGTGACGCGTCGTAAAACCCGGAAGTAAACTTCTTCCGGTTCCTTCATGAAAAACCAATGCAAATTCTCCATAGGATTTTGGAAAATAGCTTGAAATAAGGTCTGTGGTAGACACACATTTAAGAGAGGGATCACGTTTTGTTCAGCCGGATAATCTCCACATGCCAACCCTACTTTTATAATTTTTAAATAATAAATCTAGTCGCCAAAAGCGAAATGCTAACGTTATGCTATAAACTACAAGCCAGTACAGCAGCAGGGTCGCACGACTTCAACGTCACGCCAATTTAAGATCGTTTCAACTGACTTGCACTGAAACTGCACTTTGAACACTTTAAATATATTAACATTTTAAACTGTATACCCCGGTTATCTAGGCCCGTTTTGTTTAATGTATACCACGTTTATCTAGGCCCTTTTTGTTTTATGTATATATGTCACACTGTGGGAAACGATATTTCGATATTTCTGGATGTATAACACATGTAGAATTTTTGACAGTAAAGCTGAATTTGACTTTCGCGTGCTTGCATATCTTAACAAAGCTTTTCATTTTAGCCACACTGAATTTAACTAGAAGTCATGGCTGTGTCAATTACCAGTCTGATATCGTTTTACAAAGATGACAAGAAGAGTGTAGATAGAGGGGAGAACCACTACAAGTCAGGACACGTAACAGTGCAGCTTAGATGAAGGTGTGCTTACCGGTGTTGTCAGGGCTAGCATGAGGGACCAGGTTTATAGTGTCGGTGAGTAGTGATAGCAAGAGTACCGTTAACCTTTTAAGACCGAGTTAATTTATTCACATTAATTCCCATCAACAAATCAATTGTATGTGTCACATGAAATCTTTATTAGGCAAGGCAAGGCAAGTTTATTTATATAGCACTTTTCAACACAAGGCAATTCAAAGTGCTTTACAAAAAATGAAAGACATTAAGAAAATGGCATTTAAAATAAGATATGAATAGTTCAATTAAGAGCAGCGACAAAAAGAAAAGTCTTCAGCCTGGATTTAAAAGTAGTAAGTTGCAGCGGACCTGCAGGTTTCTGGGAGTTTGTTCCAGATATTTGGAGCATAATAACTACGCTGCTTTACCATGTTTAGTTCTGACTCTGGGGACAGAAAGCTGACCAGTCCCTGAAGACCTGAGAGATCTGGATGGTTCATCATTTAGCAGGAGGTCAGAAATGCATTTTGGTCCTAAACCATTCAGTGCTTTATAAACAGCAGCAGTATTTGTGAAATCTATTCTTTGAGACAAAGGAAGCCAGTGTAAAGACTTCAGAACTGGAGCGATGTGATCCACTTTCTTAGTGTTGGTAAGGACTCGAGCAGCGGTGTTCTGAATCAGCTGCAGCTTTCTAATAGATGTTTTAGTGAGACCTGTGAAGACACCATTGCAGTAGTCCAGTCTACTGAAGATAAAAGCATGGACACGTTTTTCCAAATCCTGCTGTGACATTAGTCTTTTAATCCTAGATATGTTCTTTAGGTGATAGTAAGCTGATTTAGTAACTGTTTTCATGTGACTGTTGAAACCAATAACTAATTTAACCCGCTGACAAGGGAGCCCACCTCCGAAGATCGTGACTGGCTGAGGGACAGACTCGGGGGCAGGTTCTCAGGAATTTCTTGGCTTCTCTCCCCTGAGCCAGAAGAGGAACACTACAGCTTGGAAACACTTACTGTTCCTGAAATTATCAAATCTGTTGGGCATCAGGGACCTGAGGCTATTGTGGCAAGCATGGCATTGTCTGAAGCGCAACAGAGGGCAATTCAGGTGGCTACCACTGGTCAGCGAACCAACCCAAACTGGCATTTGTTCAGGAAAGGAAGGTTGACTGCCAGCAACTTTGGAGCTGTCCTGAGGTCAAAGCGTGTGACTGCTTCCTTTATTGCCAGGGTGCTAGGGCAACAACAGGCCCTTGATGGTGTTTTGTCTGTACAGTGGGGGACTATGAATGAATGTGAGGGCGTCAGGGCATTAACCACTGCAACTCAGATGCAGGTCCATGAGTCAGATTTGTGGCTCTCCCTATCAGGATTGTTGGGGGCATCTCCAGATGGTCTGGTAGGGTCTTCCGCTGTGCTGGAGGTAAAGTGTCCCTACGGAGCCAGGGAAATGACAATTAGTGAAGCATTGCAAATCAAGGGCTTCTGTGTCAGTAAGCAAGGAGAAACATTCAGCCTGCGTGAGGAACATCCTTACTGGCACCAAGTGCAAGGTCAGCTTCACCTCACTGCAAGAAAGAAGAAGAAATAAGAAAAATTGTGAATCGTTTTTAATTTACATTTACTCGCCTTTGCAATGTTGTGGTTGTTAGAGTATTAGGTTTCCTGTCAGCTCGTCTGTTGGGAAGATATAAAATATTAGTTTCATGGAAGTCACACCGTCACATATACTGTAAGAGCATTAAGACATACAGTACATAGGCTAAAACAAAACATCTAAAGATATAACCTTGCACTTTGATAAGTCTCGTGAACATTTTCACTATTTTGACATTTTTATAGATGAAAATTGAACTAAAGAAATAAATGGTAGATTAATCCATATTGAAAATAGGTGTCAGCTGCTACACTAATTATAATAGTTATATTTCTTAATTAATTAAGATAAGATATTACTGTATTGATCCCAATCTGGGAAATGTTTGTGTTGCAGCAGCATAACAAGAAAAACAAAATATAAGTTATTATATATACAAAAGTATGTGAGGGATGGAATATTAAATTGAATTTAAATGTAAAATGTACATGTGATTTTACGTCCAAGAGAAGCTATGGAGCAGAGAGTTCTCTGCCAGCCAGAGTTGATTTGTTATTAGTTCAATATGTCAAACTGATTTCCCTGACTACAATCTTTAGTTACATGGTGAAACGTTATGCTGCTTGTACTAATTAGACTTATCATATAAGCCACACAGATTTTAATAGGATGTATTCATTATCTTTACTTGTGTTGCGGTCTTTTCAGCGGCGCCATCTCTATAACGGCGATACAGTCACTACCCATTATTTACATTTCACCGTGACATGGACAAAAATGTAACGTCAGCTTACCTCATGGCACGAATCCAGACTCTCCTTTGGAAAACATTGGCCGGGAAACGATAGAACAAGCACGTTTCATGCGAAGACCTGTGGCTGCAACCCGGAGCAAAGCAACAAACCATTGCGTAGCTAACTAGTAGCGCTAGCTTTAGCTAACGTTAGCCAACGAAACGAACTGCCGAGTAAAATTGTAAAACACTGGTAATTAATTATTCTATAATTTGTAAAACTACGGTGTTAAAAACGACAATTTCAAAAATACAGATTCTAATGGTCAGATATAGATATACACATACTAAAGATAGGCAGGTACTTGCTTTCAAGCAGAACACAGGGGAAAACAAACTTAGCGGGAGTGTTTACGTGTTCGGCGTAATGACGTACAACGGCCTCGACAATTTCTGTAGTCCTATTCAGCCATCGTTTTTCAGACACGTAAACTCTTCAAAAATCCCCAGTGGGGTCACTGCTGATGTATTTAATGTCGTAGACCAAAACGTCAATTACCTCTTAAATTTGTGTCAACCACAGACCTTATTTCGAGCTATTTTCCAAAACCCTATGGAAAAAATGCATTGCTTTTTGAGGAAGGAACCGGAAGTGCTAAAAATGCTAACTTACTTCCGGGTTTTACGACGCGTCACTGCGGTTCTCTATTACCTGATATGTTTGGTCCAACGACTCCTGGTCCTTTCATCAGACGGGAAGCGATAGAACGAGCAAGTGGTATGATCACTTTTGTGATTACAACCTGGTACAAAGCACACAGGCATCTTGTAAAAGTGAATTTATTGGAGCAATCTCTTATATTTATTGGAGGGAATAAATCAGTCTTCTTCTTCTTCTTCTTCTTTGCTTTAATTGCGAGATCTTCTTCTTCTTCTTCTTTGCTATGCGAGTCGCAACCAGTCTTGGAGCATTATCGCATTGCACTATGACATCACTTACGCGACCCAGAATGCATTTGGGATTTGTAGTCTTTCTTGTTGCGTATTTTTCATAGTCTTATATTTTAATAGTTTTACGACAAACTGTGACTTTTTTTACATGGAAATGATTGTTTAAGATTGACAAACATCATATGTGTCATTCGTGGCACAATTCAAACGGGATCAAAAGATAACTTTTCTCTCTCCATCGACTTCAATGTATAATTTTCCACTTCCGGGGTCACATGGAGGCTCCCGGAAGGGGAGGGACTTCGCCTCTCTATAACTAAGAAGCACGCAGTATAATAATAATTAAATGCAACAATTAAATAACTGCTTAGCATCTCCACCACAATCCCAATCTGCTGTGTCCTGTTTTCCTCCCCTCTGCATAACACCCCATCACACATACGAAACACAACGCAGAGTTCGAGGGTGTTAAGAGTATGTTTATTTAAATGTCCTCCTCTCTACTGGCCAACACAGGGAGCATATGCTGGGTGTAGAATTGTTCCAGGAGGAGGAGATTTCCATGCCATGCAGGGTCTTTGGGGATGGGGAGGATGATCGCCTCCTTCGTGGTCCACAGTAGCAGAGACTCCGGTCTGTGGTGTGCAGCTGTTATATAATATACAATACATTTTTGAAAAACATTTGATCAACAAAATAGGATTTGGTCAGGATCTAGAGTCAGTGTGTAGTTTATTAATTAATCAATGCTCTCTACATTAGGAAAACACATACCAGTGTACCAGAGGGAGTCACACACAGCTGTGCCTAGATAACCAAACAAATTGACAACAGGGATGCAAACTCATCAGGTATGAAAAAGGTGAAAAGGATCCGAGCCCCCCGACCCCACAGAATATCGGCTTTAAAATGAGGAATAACAGAGGATTTTAGCAGTCAGAACAACTAAAGCAGCAGTGTTAATATTAACAGAAACGCCAAAGAGTCACATCTAATAGAAATATATAAAAGCATTTATTTTAATTGTGTAGCAGCCAGTTTATAATTTTGGCAGCACTGTCGAGCATTTTGAAAATGTATTTTCATGCCTCTGTGCAAGGCTTAAGTCTTTCTATCTTTATAGCCACTGGTGTAAAGTAACTAAGTTCATAAACTCAACAAGTACTATAATTGTGCACCATTTTGAGATACTTGTACTTTACTTAAGTATTTCAATGTTTTGCTACTTTGTTCTTCTACTCCACTACAGTTCAGAGGTAAATGGTGTACTTCTACTCCACTACATGTATTTATTCCCTTTAGTTACTTTACAGATGTGGATGAATGATGTGAAATATAATCAAGTCTTAAATCAGACTTTAGTTCCACCTGGAGTAAATTCACAAGCTACCCTGCAGTATACAAAGTCATTCAAACTAGCTGCACCTTTACCAGCTTTGATAACACTTTCATGATCAATCATTATAAAACATATCATATTATTCTGAAATGGACCAATCTGCAAAATGACTACTTTTACTGTCGCTACTTTCACTATATTTTGATAATAATACTTTTCTACTTTTACTTGAGGAACATTTGGAATGCAGGAATTTTACTGTAACAGAGTATTCCTACACTCTGGTACTTCTACTTTTACTCAAGTAGCCTACACGATCTGAGTAGGCTACTTCTACTTTTACTCAAGTACAAGATCTGAGTACTTCTACTCAAGTACAAGAACTGAGTACTTCTACTTTTAATCAAGTACAAGATATATACTTATACCACCTCTGTTTATAGCCTATGAAAAAAACAATTAGAAAACGAAGGCTAAAGCTAACGTTAGCAGATAGTGACAATGTATGCTAGTTAGCTAGCTAAACGATAATATTTCGACGGAAAAAAAAAACTTGTCAGTGTACATCACGCTCTGCCGCTCCGACAGGGAGCTCTGCTCTTAACACCTGAACGGCCCGTTGTAACAGCTGTTCACCAGCGGTCCAGTCTGTGTCACAGTGACTCCGAACCACACAGTTAATATTAACGAACGCACCGTAGGTAATGTAGCTGCTGAAGCTAGACCATCATCGCCGAGCAGCAGAGCCTTATTATACATCATGAGCAGAGCCGACAGGCAGGAAGACTCGAGCACACAGCTTGCGCTTCATTATAATATATAAAAAAAGCTCGCGGCCGCACATTAACCCGGGTCCCAGACCCCCTCCCATACCCCAACATATTTGTATTGCAGATCTACATCAATCACACAAACGACCTATTTTGGATTCAAAACGGCGAATTTTGCCGAAAGGTGACAAGTTTGCATCCCTGGACAAGATAACCAAAATCCTTGAATCTACACACAGCAAATAAACTCAAATGACACAACGAGATGTAAAAAGGAGATCATACATATAGTCGATATAAAACTGTCCGCTTCAATCTGAAGAGCAACTAAAACAAAACACGGGAGTGTATCTTTTCTTGTGAACACTAATGTTATCCACAGCATACACAGAGACCACAAAGTTCTTAAGGAGAAAACTAGTTGCTAAAACAAAACACGTTGGTGTACCTTGTTAGCTAATGTTAGCTAGCTGACATAGAGAACCACAGTGACATGTCATAAAACCCGGAAGTAAACTTCTTCCGGTTCCTTTGTCAAAAACCAATGCAATTTCTCCATAGGATCTTGGAAAATAGCTCGAAATAAGGTCTGTGGTTGACACACATTTAAGAGAGGGATCACGTTTTGTTCAACCGGATAATCTCCACATGTCAACCCTACTTATATAATTTTTGAATCATAAATCTAGTTCTTCAACGTCACGCCAAGTTAAGATCGTTTCAACTGACTTGCACTGAAACTGCACTTTGAACATTTTAAATATATTAACATTTTAAACTGTATACCACGTTTATCTAGGCCCTTTTTTTTTATGTTTACATGTGACACTGTGGGAAACGATATTTCGATATTTCTGGATGTATAACACATGTAGAATATTTGACAGTAAAGCTGACTTTGACTTTCGCGCGCTTGCATATTTTAACAAAGCTTTTCATTTTAGCCACAATGAATTTAACTAGAAGTCATGGCTGTGTCAATTACCAGTCTCATATCGTTTTACAAAGATGACAAGAGTGTAGATAGGAGAGAACCACTTCAAGTCAGGACACGTAAAACAGTGAAGCCTAGATGAAGGTGTGCTTACCGGTGTTGTCAGGGCTAGCATGAGGGACCAGGTTTATAGTGTCGGTGAGTAGTGATTGCAAGAGTACCGTTAACCTTTTAAGACCGAGTTAATTTATTCACATTAATTCCCATCAACAAATCAATTGTATGTGTCACATGAAATCTTTATTAGGCAAGGCAAGGCAAGTTTATTTATATAGCACTTTTCAACACAAGGCAATTCAAAGTGCTTTACAAAAAATGAAAGACATTAAGAAAATGGCATTTAAAATCAGTCATTAAAAAGAAAAGCTAATAAAATAAACATTAAAAGAAAAAACACATGGATAAAAGTTACAGTGCAGTCTAAGATATGAATAGTTCAATTAAAAGCGGCGACAAAAAGAAAAGTCTTCAGCCTGGATTTAAAAGTAGTAAGAGTTGCAGCGGACCTGCAGGTTTCTGGGAGTTTGTTCCAGATATTTGGAGCATAATAACTGAACGCTGCTTCTCCATGTTTAGTTCTGACTCTGGGGACAGAAAGCTGACCAGTCCCTGAAGACCTCAGAGATCTGGATGGTTCATCATTTAGCAGGAGGTCAGAAATGTATTTTGGGCCTAAACCATTCAAAGCTTTATAAACAGCAGCAGTATTTTGAAATCTATTCTTTGAAACACAGGAAGCCAGTGTAAAGACTTCAGAACTGGAGCGATGTGATCCACTTTCTTAGTGTTAGTGAGGACTCGAGCAGCGGCGTTCTGAATCAGCTGCAGCTTTCTAATAGATTTTTTAGTGAGACCTGTGAAGACACCATTGCAGTAGTCCAGTCTACTGAAGATAAAAGCATGGACAAGTTTTTCCAAATCCTGCTGTGACATTATTCTTTTAATCCTAGATATGTTGTTTAGGTGATAGTAAGCTGATTTAGTAACTGTTTTAATGTGACTGTTGAAACTCAGGTCAGAGTCCATGACCACACCTAGATTTCTGGCTTTGTCTGTTGTTTTGAACATTGCAGACTGAAGCTCAGCGCTAACTTTTAAACGTTCTGCCTTGGCTCCAAAAACCATTACCTCAGTTTTATCTTTGTTTAATTGGAGAAAGTTCTGACACATCCAGTCATTGATTTGTTCAATGCACTTACTCAGTGTTTGAATTGGAGCATAGTCTCCTGGTGAAATGGTTACGTAAATTTGTGTGTCATCCGCATAGCTATGGTAACTTATTTTGTTGTTCTTCATTATCTGAGCCAGTGGTAGCATGTAGACGTTAAAGAGAAGAGGTCCCAAGATTACAAATATTACACACCAGAAAACACAAATATCCATGAAATAAACATACAGTAGGCTATAAACAATTAAAGGGATAATTGGGAAGGCATTACAAATGTAAATATATTTTAAATAATAAAACAATCCCACCACCACAGGTATCTACAGGAGAAGAGGGAATTCTCTCCACAAAATGTGAATGCCCATGTGGAGAATGGAAATGCAGTCATGCGGCTGCATGAGCCATCTTTGCCATCCACAATTTCAGCTGCACTGACACCCCCTGTCAGTGGAAGAAGCCAAAGATAGCTAAACGTACGCATTCAGTGGAGGAGCTATTTCCTCCAACCAATAACTCATTAAACCCGCTGACAAGAGAGCCCACCTCCGAAGATCGCGACTGGCTGAGGGACAGACTCGGGGGAAGGTTCTCAGGAATTTCTTGGCTTCTATCCCCCGAACCAGAACAGGAACACTACAGCTTGGAAACACTTACTGTTCCTGAAATGATCAAATCTGTTGGGCATCAGGGACCTGAGGCAATTGTGGCAAGCATGGCATTGTCTGAAGAGCAACAGAGGGCAATTCAGGTGGCTACCACTGGTCAGCGAACCAACCCAAACTGGCATTTGTTCAGGAAAGGAAGGTTGACTGCTAGCAACTTTGGAGCTGTCCTGAGGTCAAAGCGTGTGACTGCTTCCTTTATTGCCAGGGTGCTAGGGCAACAACAGGCCCCTGATGGTGTTTTGTCTGTACAGTGGGGGACTATGAATGAATGTGAGGGCGTCAGGGCATTCACCACTGCAACTCAGATGCAGGTCCATGAGTCAGATTTGTGGCTCTCCCTATCAGGATTGTTGGGGGCATCTCCAGATGGTCTGGTAGGGTCTTCCGCTGTGCTGGAGGTAAAGTGTCCCTACGGAGCCAGGGAAATGACAATTAGTGAAGCATTGCAAATCAAGGGCTTCTGTGTCAGTAAGGAAGGAGAAACATTCAGCCTGCGTGAGGAACATCCTTACTGGCACCAAGTGCAAGGTCAGCTTCACCTCACTGCAAGAAAGAAGAAGAAATAAAGAAATTGTGAATCGTTTTTAATTTACATTTACTCGCCTTTGCAATGTTGTGGTTGTTAGAGTATTAGGTTTCCTGTCAGCTCGTCTGTTGGGAAGATATAAAATATTAGTTTCATGGAAGTCACACCGTCACATATACTGTAAGAGCATTAAGACATACAGTACATAGGCTAAAACAAAACATCTAAAGATATAACCTTGCACTTTGATAAGTCTCGTGAACATTTTCACTATTTTGACATTTTTATAGATGAAAATTGAACTAAAGAAATAAATGGTAGATTAATCCATTTTGAAAATAGGTGTCAGCTGCTACACTAATGATAATAGTTATATTTCTTAATTAATTAAGATAAGATATTACTGTATTGATCCCAATTTGAGAAATGTTTGTGTTGCAGCAGCATAACATGAAAAACAAAATATAAGTTATTATATATACAAAAGCATGTGAGGGATGGGATATTAAATTGAATATAAATATAAAATGTACATGTGATTTTACGTCCAAGAGAAGCTATGGAGCAGAGAGTTCTCTGCCAGCCAGAGGCGATTTGTTATTAGTTCAATATGTCAAACTGATTTCCCTGACTACAATCTTTAGTTACATGGTGAAATGTTATGCTGCTTGTACTAATTAGACTTATCATATAAGCCACACAGGTTTTAATAGGATGTATTCATTATCTTTACTTATGTCGCGGTCTTTTCAGCAGCGCCATCTCTAAAACGGCGATAAAGTCACTACCCATCATTTACATTTCACCGTGACATGGACAAAAATGTAACGTCAGCTTACCTCATGACACGAATCCAGACTCTCCTTTGGAAAACATCGGCCGGGAAACGATAGAACAAGCACGTTTCATGCGAAGACCTGTGGCTGCAACCCGGAGCAAAGCAACAAACCATTGCGTAGCTAACTAGTAGCGCTAGCTTTAGCTAACGTTAGCTAACGAAACGAACTGCCGGGTAAAATTGGAAAATACTGGTAATTAATTATTCTATCATTTGTAAAACTACGGTGTTAAAAACGACAATTTCAAAAATACAGATTCTAATGGTCAGATATAGATATACAGATACTAAAGATAGGCATGTACTTGCTTTCAAACAGAACACAGGGGGAAACAAACTTAGCGGGAGTGTTTACGTGTTCGGCGTAATGACGTACAACGGCCTCGACAATTTCTGTAGTCCTATTCAGCCATTCGGTAACAACCATCGTTTTTCAGACACGTAAACTCTTCAAAAATCACCAGTGGGGTCACTGCTGATGTATTTAATGTCGTAGAACAAAACGTGATTTATCTCTTACATTTGTGTCAACCACAGACCTTATTTCGAGCTATTTTCCAAAACCCTATGGAAAAAATGCAATGCATTTTGAGGAAGGAACCGGAAGTGCTAAAAATGCTAACTTACTTCCGGGTTTTTGGACGCGTCATTGCGGTTCTCTATTAACCTTAAACATTGCACTCATATTACTCACTGAAACCTTGTAAAGCCGGTCCCGCATGCTGGCTCTTACAGAACCGACTAACTCCCCTTTTTTGTATGTACAGCTCTCAACATGCCCAGACTTGTAGTGATTTTCACCTCGTTTTATACTTTTTCGTCTCATTCTGAAAGAAACAGGTGAAATTTGCTAACGTGACAGCCACCTTTGTGATGGTGACGCGTATTGTGCGAGACCAGAGACCTGTAGTTCACTGAGCGGTTTCACACAAAAAAATGTGTAACTTCACAGTTTTACGACACATTTTTATTTTTTTGACTTGCAAAAGTTTCTTTTGATTTGACGAACATCATATGTTTCATTCGTGGCACAATTCAAACGGGATTGAAAGATGACTTTTCTCTCTCCATTGACGTCAATGTATAATTTTCCGGGGTCCCATGGGTCGGAAGTAGATAGGCTGGACTTCGCCTCTCTATTCCATCTTTTGCTGTAACATGGATCTGTATGTAACTCTATATTTACTTGTTATCTACCACACTTCCTTCTACATCATACACCATCATTATACATGGTGTATATAGGATATATATATATATTTGTATACATATCTGTAAATTGTATAATTTTATTTTTCGTATTTGGGATTTCTCTTTTGTCCAGTCAAATACACTTGGCCCTTTCTCTTTTCCATGTGGAAAATGGCAGCTGCATATTCTACTTTTCTCATCTGGCTCCCTGTCTGCTCGTCTACAATGAGACAATTATATAATTAATTAATAATAATCATTTAAACCTGTTATTACCAATATTTCACAAATTCTTCATGTAAACTTAAAGACCCTGTGAAGTGTGCACCTGTGCATGATCTGTTATGCTAATACGTATAGTAATGACCAAAATTGTCCATTGGAACCCAAATCAAAAGATGTTGGAATAGCAACAAATTTGACGAGTTTTGAATTTGCCGGGGAAATCTGCAGTCGACCTTCGCCTTCGTGGGCGTGGCTTGCGATCTACTGCGTGACTTCACGAGATGGACGCCGCCGCACTGTTTACATTCACCACCGTTCATTTTTTCTCTTTTTCAAAGTCGAATTTCTCAACGTTTTTGAGCTAGTATTTTCCTGGAAAGTGTGTCGGAGTCGACTGGAAGTGATTGCCAATCGAGAAAACCTGACAATGGAGGCGACAGTGAAGAAAGAGGGATGAAAAACACAGGGGAAACGATGCATTGCCGCTGGCTGTAGTAATGTCAAGTCTGCCGAAGTGGCGATGTTTCTGTTCCCAAAAGATGAAGGTGAGCCTGGCTGGTGTCATTGTTTCGTAGATTCTTTGATTGATCATGATAAATAAAGGCCACTTGTCGATTCGAGAGAGAGAGAAAGAGAGACTGAGAGAGTTACAGGGTTGTCGTTAGCATCTGGTGCTAGCTCGGAGCTAACGGAGATTAGCTGTTTCAACAATAAGGAGAGGGAGAGTGCTCTCCTGTGGGACTGAGAGAGATAACGTCAGCTCAGGGAGGTAAACTGTAGCCTAAGTTATCTCAGTGGGTTTGGTCATCTATGTAAACAAATATTTCCATCTATGTAATATTAGTTGTATAAAATAGGTTAAGAAATCCTTCCAATGTTTTTTGATTATTGAAATATATGTTTCATATGAGTGTTAAGAGCTGTAGGCCTATCCATACATCTCTTAATGTTGCCCTCAAAGTGCACCAAATTGATCACTTTCCTCATCTATCCTGTCCGAAAAGCTGTCCAAATCAATCATTTCTCTCACACTAGTATCACTTTCCAAAGTCTCCGCCATGTTTACAATCGCAACTGGGTACATCTTGTGACGTCACAGCCACTATCGTCTGCAACTTCCGTTAGGCTCAGACGGCAAAATAAATAATTCATTAATTATGAATTATTAAAAATTACTTTAGCCATGAACAGGCACAATGATATGTAAGGAATGAAACTGCCATTTTATTTTGGTGCAAAAACATGCACTTCACTGGGTCTTTAAGAGCACAGCTGTATGTTGAGTATGTCAGCTTTGCTTGGTTCATCTTACTGGGGGGCAGCTACATGGATGTCGGTGCAGTCCACAATAATTTTGCAGTTGAAGGCAGAATGAATTTATTATTGACTCAGAATGAAGCACAACTTCATGTCATACAATACATTGACTTTATTTGTAATTGTGTAAAGAAATATGAGCATTGATTAGCAAGCAGGACCTGCAGGAACAGAGAATGGTGATGGATGGAGCTGGGAAGAGAGAAGAATAAAGAAAACAGATCAACTTTATTATCGGATATTAAAAATTCAATTTCAAAACAAGTTGCCGCTCCTACAGTTTTATAGTATGTAAAGATGATTTCACATGACCAATGCAAAATATCACACTCAATACATGTGTGTCTCTGGGGGGTGCATTGTGCCTTTGATGTATATAAATAATATACCATAACCAAATACTATTACGTACAGTGGAAATCAGGTTGCCAGAGCAGGTCAGTGTGCATGTTCCTCAGGGTCTCAGCAGTTACAGGTGAGGTAAAGAAAATAAAAGAGAAAAAGGTCAGTAACAACACTTTAAAGTAACAACACTGAATAATTATCTCTTTTAATAATTTTCTCTCAGTAATCACTCAACTACTGTCTTTCCAACAAACAGATTGACTCACTCTCACTATCATCACAATGAAACACGTCCAGAAGAATGTCATGCAAAGCTGCCTGTCTGCCTTCCTTCCTTCGACTCTCCCTGAACTGCCTGATCTTTTAATGTTCAATGTTAACCATTTGTGCAGATAGCATTTCGTAGAAAAGATCGCTGATGCTAATGTGGCGTTAGCCTACCTCCCGCCGCCTTAGCACCTGGTGGAGAGGGCGATAGGCTACTCTTCAAATGTTTCACAAAATACTTACCATCATGACTACTCTTACTGTTTAACATTTTGGTTTACTTCATGTTAAGGCTAATACAAATGACAAGGCTAAATAATGTAATGTAATGCTAACTAACATGCTCGCTACTAGCTAGGTAGCTAACGTGACTATGTTCCATGCAAAACATGTATATTACCTGATATGTTTGGTCCAAAGACTCCTGGTCCTTTCATCAGACGGGAAGCGATAGAACGGGCAAGTGGTATGATCACTTTTGTGATTACAACCTGGTACAAAGCACACAGGCATCTTGTAAAAGTGAATTTATTGGAGCAATCTCTTATATTTATTGGAGGGAATAAATCAGTCTTCTTCTTCTTCTTTGCGAGATCTTCTTCTTCTTCTTTGCTTTGCGAGTCGCAACCAGTCTTGGAGCATTATCACCTATGACATCACTTACGCGACCCAGAATGCATTTGGGATTTGTAGTCTTTCTAGTTGCGTATTTCTCGTAGTCTTATATTTCAACAGTTTTACGCAGTGCTTGAATTGGAATAAAAAAGGTGCCAGTACTCTAAATCAGCAAATGTTTCAAGTCAATTTATTTATACAGCCCAAAAACAAGTATTTGGCTCAAAATCATTGTATATCCTATAATGCTGGTGGGTTTGTCTCTTTACTGTACATTTTAGAAAGGCTCACTGTACTTAAACAAAATGACTCAGGGTGCCAAAAAAAGAAGTGCTATTTTTATAACATTTTATAACATTTAGAACATTTTTTTTTAAATATTGAAGTTAGATGCATCAATCTGGTGCACTTTGAGAGCAAAATGAAGAGATATATGGATACCTCTCAACATCCATATGAAACAGAACTGTAAGCAGATTAACTTTTTCTTTATGGATATAAAATAAACTAAAGCCTGACTCCTACTGGCGTCTGGTTAAATGACTCCTCGTCCCTGAGTACACTCACCATCTTTCAGCAGGAAAGGAGAGAGGGAATCAATGGAGCTGCCAGGGAGGACACAGGGGAATCCAGACGGTGGTCTATGGGATGTAGACGTAGCACTTTGTATGGAGACCTGAGAGAGAGAGAGAGAGAGAGAGAGAGAGAAAGAGAGAGAGACAGAGAGAGAGAGAAACATTATATACTGTATGTGTTCATTATATCTACTATTTCAATATTATTATGTATTGTTTCATACTCACATTGTTAAAAAAGGCTCCAGAAGGCCTTGGGGACAGCAGTATCAGGGGCTGGAGCTGGACAGGCTCTTTCATCAGCACTTCTCCTTCCCTTTGCCAGCCACGACCTCACATACTTTTCTGGATTGAACTGTCCTAGCGGTGGTCCATTGCATTTGATAAAAACCAGACTGGACAGTCGGCTGACAGAGAGAGCATTCCTTTTTGCAGTAAGGATATCATTCATGCTGCTGAATGCCCGCTCACACTCACTAGTGGAGACAGCGATGGTTCGGACTGCTTTTAGTAGAGGCTCCATGGCAGCAGGCGTACGGGATGCCCTGATTTCCTTGTATTCACGAAAGCCCTGAACAGTCTCTCTTCTGTCAACTTTCAGCACTTCGCACAAACGTAGCACCTCTGCGTCCCCATACTGTATGTCTAACTCCTCTTCAGGCCAACTACCAGGATGGAGAACTTTTATGTCATGTATTAGCTGATTGTCCCGGGCCTCCCGGCCATGTAATGGGCTTTCTCTTGTGCTGACATGAGAGGAGGTTGTGGAAGTCATTCTGTGTCTCAGATTCTCTACCATACTGCGGAAAAACTGACCTGCATGAATCTGTACAAGCCTGCCATTCTCACGCAGGGCAACACCCTTGAAAGATTTCTCAGCTAGAGCTCTATGAACTGTAGTCATATGTGGGCCAGGCATGGAGACCATGGATTCAAAAACTCGTATTTCTTGAGTTAGGAGCCTATCTGCTGTAGGCAGTGTCATCTCTCTTTTTTGGAGTTGCCGAGAGAGGTCGCTGAGCTCTGTGAGCGCATCATACATCAGTCCCAGATTGCTGACAAACGGTGCAGATGTGAGCACATCATCAAGGCCCTTGTACTTTGCTCTGTCTCTGGAATCCCTGCTCGTGTCGTTTCCAGCATTTTAAAAGTGATCATGAAGCACTCTGTAGTTTTCCCAGACTGCTCTGACGCTCCTTTCACTTGAAGCTACCCAGCGGATGGACAAAACACGCCCGATCACCAGGAGACGCTGTCCGACTGCTTGTGCAGACTGCGCTAACTGCCTCTGATTTTTGGGGGAGGCATGAAACAATGAGTAGAGTTTATCAAAAAAGATTTGAAAATGATTGACCCCTGAGACCTCCTTGACCACATCCCCAACTGCCAGCTCTAGTCGATGATTTGAGCAGTGCCGCACAAACAGGCTTGGGAATTTACTACACAACTGGGTAGCAACGCCTGTTCTCTTCCCTAGCATTACTGAAGCCCCATCACATGCAAAAGAAACTAAACACTGACCTAAAAAGTCCTCGTTAAAATGTCTTCCAGGACACTCCATTAAAGCCTTTGTGATGTCATCAGCAGTTGTTCCATCCAACTCGATCAGCTCCCAAAAAAACGTTTCGGGCTCAGCATCAGCTAATGCTGAGCGTAGACACACAACAAGCACAGTTTTACCACTAATAGTGGTAGATTTATCGACCAAAACACAGAGTTTTCTTTTGTTTTCTATAATGTCTTTGGCCATTTTTTTCTTCAGCTCATCTGCTATGTGGTCGATGATTTCACCGCAGGTTTTATTAGAGTGCAAAACCCTGCCCACGTTCAGCCCGTTCAGTTTCTGCAAGTTCAAATCAATTGGCATGTCCGTGAATGGCCGGCTAAGCTTTCCAATTTTATATGCCGTTCGAAAAACTCTGATGGTGGTCTCGTATTCTGATCTATGCATAGACTGCACTTGCTTTTGAATTGCTTCACGTGAAGCAGACTGAAGTATTTCAGCAGCTTTTACATGGGCTTGTGATTGTTTGTGTTCTTTGAATTTTTTTCTCAGGCTAGCTTGTTGTTTGCACTTCTCACTACCAAAATGAGACACTGCACACTCACCCCATTCACTCGAGAGTTTCAGTCCTTGTCCAGTGTGTTTTCCCAAATATTTCACCTCTTTACATATCCGACATCCCAGCTTTTTGTCTTTAACAATGAGCCATTCATTGGTCTTGCAAAAATAGTCCACCTGGTCCCTTGTCCAGCAGTCAGGTGCATCGCTTTGCCCGGTGTTGTTGGTGGTAGTTGCGCCAGCAGCAGCTAACGTTAGCGGGAGAGAAGGCTCTGTTGGAGCTAGTGCTACTGAACTTGGAGCAGGAGGGTCGACGAGAGAAGGCACAATTTCAGACACAGGCACAGCATTTTCTGTATTTGCAGTCGGGTCCTTGTCCGGCGACAACCGCTGTCTTTTCGCACTATTAAGCCACGCTAACATTTTTGAAATGCTAACGTCGTCGTTATGTGATGTATTTTCTGCTCTAGTCTATCGCGGCGGTGCGTCAGAGATGCGTCATGAGATGTCGCCGGCATATTTGTTGACATGCGTCATGACGTGCCGCCGGCTGCCGGCGGCTGAGTACCGGCATTTTACTGAGTACCGGCAAGGTGCCGGTACTCTGTAAGAAGTGCCGGTACTACAAGGGTAAAAATCAGAAGTGCCGGTACTGCGTACCGGTGAGTACCGGCCCAATTCAAGCACTGGTTTTACGACAAACTGTGACTTTTTATTACATGGAAATTATTGTTTAAGATTGACAAACATCATATGTGTCATTTGTGGCATAATTTAAATGGGATCAAAAGATAACTTTTCTCTCTCCATTGACTTCAATGTATAATTTTCCGCTTCCGGGGTCCCATGGAGGCTCCCAGAAGGGGAGGGACTTCGCCTCTCTATAGCAACGCCTTTTGTCTACTGCGGTACCTTATAGAGAGAGAGAGAGAGAGAGAGAGAGAGAGAGAGAGAGAGAGAGAGAGAGAGATTGAGAGAGAGAGATTGAGATTGAGAGAGAGAGAGAGATAGACAGATACAGATGTAGCGATTCATTTCAGACAGTTTGAAACGCGAGGGCCGTGATTGGTACGTGATCTGCCCTTGCTCAAGGGAAAACATCCAGCTTGACTTGAGACCGCCCCCGTGATAGATACATGTAATTATAATGAAGCCAGCTGCAATGGATCATTGATCCACCAGGGGGTGCAGTGGGGTTCCACACTGGAGCTCATGTGAAATAAAGTGAGATACAGTATGCTGGATGTACAGCGGAACTTTGTTAAGATCCATATGTCACGGATATCATACTACTGTGCTAAATAAGAGACATATCATTTACAAAACATCACCATGTTGTTATTTAACAAAATTATTTTGTTATTCGAAAAAAACGAACGGGAGGAAATGTAGCCCGGCTCTCGATTTTTAATCCTAATTTAATCATCATCTTCACCACGATCATTTATGTTTATGTTCGCCGAATTGACATGAAATTGCTGACACATATTAATATACTGTATTCAACTTAATTAAAAAGTTATTAACGTGCCTAAACTCAGTAAATCACCAAAAATATGTATATCTTAATGGAGCTTCGTCGGTCGATCAGGATCCCAAAGTGTAGCGGAGGGATCCTCATCTGGATGAAGGGTGTTATTTTCCCCATAAGGAACAAGTCGCTGCAAATTATCCCGCTTATTACATGGCCACATTCTCAACAAAGTAACGACATGATTCCCAATATTAATTTAAATGCTTTTATGGATTTAGAAAATGTTTTTATTGATTTAAAAAATAGTTGTATGTATTGATTTCAATTGACATGCATCCGCTAAGAAAAATAGTCCGTTGTTAAAGTTTTTTAAACAGTCTGAATGAAACGGCAGCTCTCAGCTGTGTATTTACACAACTAATGGCCCATCAACCACAGCTCTCTCCCCCCCCCCCCCCCCCCCTGATCTTTCTTCTCCAGCAGCTAAATTAACAGTAGGTTACTCTGAGTGACCATAGACTGTATGTGACAAGCTTACAGTTAGTGACGTAACAACGCCATAAAAGCTGGTGGGTTGAAAGCAATACGGGAGGTAAAAATAACTAGAATAATTGTGATTTATTTATTGTGGCTTTTATGTTTTTAGGTATAAAATGTTATGTAATTCAGGCTTATAGTTCACCCTTCTCTAAAAGCCTTCAACAATTACAATATTCATTGTAATTTAATAAATCCTTCCAACACACATTGTAAAAAATAGCCTACTGTAAGTTAAGAAATCATTTCAATATGTACATCTTTTGATGTAACAACAATAACATTATAAATAGTAACATAGCTGAACATGGTATTGCACATTTAGCTTTGAGTGTTACTGAACTGAGATGTTTTTATTACATGAATTAAGGTGACTGAGGCTTTTTAACATACAGGGATGCAAACTCATCAGGTATGAAAAAGGTGACAAGGATCCGAGCCCCCGGCTCCCCCACCCCACGGAATGACAGAGGATTTTAGCAGTCAGAACAACTAAAGCAGCAGTGTTAATAATAACAGAAACGCCAAAGAGTCACATCTAATAGAAATATATAAAAGCATTTATTTTAAATTGTGTAGCAGTCAGTTTATAATTTTGGCAGCACTGTTGAGCATTTTGAAAATGTATTTTTGTGCCTCTGTGCAAGGCTTAAGTCTTTTTATCTTTATAGCCACATGGTGTAAAGTAACTAAGTTCATAAACTCAACAAGTACTATACTTCGGCACAATTTTGAGATACTTGTACTTTATTTAAGTATTTCAATGTTTTGCTACTTTGTTCTTCTACTCCACTACAGTTCAGAGGTACATGGTGTACTTTGACTCCACTACATGTATTTAATACCTTTAGTTACTTCACAGATCTGGATTAATTAAGTGAAATATAATCAAGTGTTAAATCAGACTTTAGTTCCACCTGGAGTAAATCCACAAGCTACCCTGCAGTATACAAAGTCATTCAAACTAGCTGCACCTATACCAGCTTTGAGAACACTTTCATGATCAATCATTATAAAACATATCATATCTATTATTCTGAAATGGACCAATCTGCACAATGACTACTTTTACTGTCGCTACTTTCACTATATTTTGATGATAATACTTTTCTACTTTTACTTGAGGAACCTTTTGAATGCAGGACTTTTACTGTAACAGAGTATTCCTACACTCTGGGACTATTACTTTTACTCAATTACAAGATCTGAGTACTTCTACTTTTACTCAAGTACAAGACCTGAGTACTTCTACTTTTACTCTAGTACAAGATCTGTGTGCTTTTACTTTTACTCAAGTACAAGACCTGAGTGCTTCTACTTTTACTCAAGTACAAGATTTGAGTACTTCTACTTTCACTCTAGTACAAGATCTGTGTGCTTCTACTTTTACTCAAGTACAAGATTTGAGTACTTCTACTTTTACTCTAGTACAAGATCTGTGTGCTTCTACTTTTACTCAAGTACACGATCTGAGTACTTATACTTTTACTCAAGTACAAGACCTGAGTACTTCTACTTTTACTCAAGTACAAGATCTGAGTACTTCTACTTTTACTCAAGTACAATATATATATACTTATAAAACCTCTGTTTATAGCCTATGAAAAAAACTATTAGAAATAGCAGGCTAAAGCTAACGTTAGCAGATAGTGACAATGTATGCTAGCTAGCTAGCTCAACGATTCCTTAAATAATATTGCCACAGAAAAACCTTTCAGTTCACATCACGCTCTGCCGCTCCGACAGGGAGCTCTGCTCTGAACACCTGAACGGCCCGTTCTAACAGCTGTTCACCAGCGGTCCAGTCTGTGCCACAGTGACTCCGGACGCACAGTTAATATTAACGAACGCACCCGTAGGTAATATAGCTGCTGAAGCTAGACCATCATCTCGGAGCAGCAGAGCCTTATTATACATCCATGAGCAGAGCCGACAGACAGGAAGACTTGAGCACACAGCTCGTACTTCATTATAATATATAAAAAAAGAACACCATGCGTGTCATGATGGCACATAACAGCTCACGGCCGCAGATTACTCCGGGTCCCAGCCCCCCCCATACCCCAAAAATATTTGTATTGCAGATCTACATGAATCACACAAACGACTTATTTTGGATTCAAAACGGCGAATTTCGCCGAAAGGTGACAAGTTTGCGTCACTGAACATAGACAGAGCACAACTGAAACATAACATCTGGGATGTAACAACATATTACACTTTTCGGAGATGCTTGGGATTTGAGGAGTGAGGGACATGGCTTAGAACGGGCGTGTCGCCTGGCAGGACAGGAGAGTGTGTGCACCAGTCTGCCTTGATCTATGAATTCATGTCCGTGACACTCACTGCTGCCCACAGCTGTTTTATAGAAGGAAATTCCTTCACTTCATGAAAGTGTTTTAACCACACACACCTCTACACACACATGACGGGTGTTATTTTCCCCATAAGGAACAAGTCGCTGCAAATTATCCCGCTTATTACACGGCCACATTCTCAACAAAGTAACGACATGACTCCCAATATTAATTGAAATGCTTTTATGAATTTAGAAAATGTTTTTATTGATTTAAAAAATAGTTGTATGTATTGATTTAAAAAATAGTTGTATGTATTGATTTAAATTGACATGCATCCGCTAAGAAAAATAGTCCGTTGTTACAGTTTTTTAAACAGTCTGAATGAAACGGCAGCTCTCAGCTGTGTATTTACACAACTAATGGCCCATCAACCACAGCTCTCTCCCCCCCTCCCCCTTGATCTTTCTTCTCCAGCAGCTAAATTAACGGTAGGTTACTCTGAGTGACAAGCTTACAGTTAGACACAGTGTTGAAAGTGTGCCGGTCCTACCCGGTCCTTAGTACCGGTAAGAGATTTCCAGGCGGTCCGGAGGACCGGGAAGAATTGATAGCTCCACCCGTGGAATTTATACTACGAAGGGCAGATATTTTGGTTTGGATTACTGGTCTGGTCGCGTGTGTGTGTGTGTGTGTGTGTGTGTGTGTGTGTGTGTGTGTGTGTGTGTGTGTGTGTGTGTGTGTGTGTGTGTGTGTGTGTGTGTGTGTGTGTGTGTGTGTGTGTGTGTGTGTGTGTGTGTGTGTGTGTGTATTTGTGCGTATTGGTGCGTATTGTGTTTGTGTCCCGGGGAAAACACTAACGAGAAACACCGGCTGCTGTTATGCCTGCTGTGACCTCAAGTTACTCCGTTCTTCGCTTGTAATTATGCCGTTACAAGCTTCTAAGTTGTATTTATCATCTGAATTTGCCGAAACAAGTTTCATATTCTGAAAGCCAAGACTTTGTTTATTAAACAAAACACCCGAACCCCGAAAAACAATTTTTTTACGCAAATCCACGTTTATTTTGAAATGAGCCGTTGCGACTTCCGACTGATTTCGATAGAGCGGGTCACATATTAGCTTTTTCCCACTTGATCAGAATAGCGGGAGGAGAAAAGAATGGAGTGACTGAATGACAGCTAGAAAATTAGGCTACGTGGTAATTAAAGCAAAAATGCAAACGACGACTCTTTAGATGTTTAAGAGAAAGGAGAGAGATGAAGAAACTCAGAATGTGCTTAAAATTTGAAAAACAACGCCCACAGATGACACAGGTGATGATGCTTATTTAGCCCAGAGAATGGACATGAACATGGCCATGATGAATATAATAAGTTAGCTAACTAGCAAACTGTATATCTCTATATGGGGTGCCCAACCAGTCGATCCCCAGTCGATCTCGAGATGTCTAAAAGTAGAACAACAATATTCAGTTTTATCGTTAATGTCCTACAACAGGGGTGGCCAAACTTTTTGGTTCAGGGGCCACAATGATGTATCAATGTGACAGCCGGGCCGGGGGGCATTGTTTGGTTCCGTCTTGATTCATGTCGGGCTGAGGGTTGTTTTAATCTCATTCTCCCGCGCGCGGGGTGACGTCCACGCGCAGCTGCGACGACCAGGGAGGAAGGGACTTTTCGCGGCGCGCGCGGCGTGTGGACAGTGGGGGATAACATAAATAAAAATTGGATCGTTGTATTTTAGACTTTAAGGCTTTTTAAGATCAGCGCGGGAACCCTGGCTCATTTATACCAATATTGGACGGGCCACATTAAACACATCAACGGGGCGCATGTGGCCCGCGGGCCGTAGTTTGGCCACCTCCAGGCCCGGTTCTACGGGGGTGCATAAGGGTCCCAGTTGAATGTTAAGCACCCTCACTTGAAAAAGAGAAGGGAGTGAAAAATATTACATATACAATAACAATAATAATAATAATAATAATAATAGTAGTAGTAGTAATATGAAGAAGAAGAAGAAGAATATAGTTGAAAATAAAATAAACTGTAATTGTGTTCAAATATTGTGGTCAAATAACTATAGTTAATAACCCCCCCCCCGTCAACGATCGCCGCCGTCTTGGTTCAAAAAAGGTTGGGCACCCCTGATCTATATAGTCAATGGCTATTTTACTCAGAACACAACATGTACACAGCATACTATTTTAACATTAAATATTTAGCTTTGATATCTTCTATTTTAATCTGCACATTGTGGCATACATTTTATTTTATTAGTATTTTAATTTATGTCACCAATATTCTGAAAATTCAAAGAAAGACAGAGACTTGTACATTTTTGACTGTCTGCTGAATTTAGTTATACATCTTTATTCTAATTTATAACAGTTGAGGCCCAGAGGGAGGAAGAGGAGACTCAGCCAGAAGAAGTGGCAGCAGGTCCCTCAGAAGCCACCATAGGTGATGCTAGCCCTACTGCATACCCTTCTATATGGAAAGAAGAACAATATGAACAGTTCAAACAGAAAAATGAATGGATGTATGCTCACAATGGAAGGCTAGGCTGTACCCCATGCCATGATGTGAAGGATCTGGGTGTCATGGCCTCCCGTGGTGTTAATATTGCTATTCAGTGGGCTGATGGAAAGATAATCCCAGCTGGTCCATCAAGGGATGTCCAGCTTTCATCACTGCGCAAAAAAATCCGTGAACACAAGAACTCTGCAGCACATAATGAAGCAGTCAAGATTATTCAGACAGCAAATAAAGATATTCTTCTGAACATGAACGCGAGTAGTCAGGAGTCTGTGTTTGAGTCTACTGCCAAGGTATTCATGACAACCTATTATGTGGCCAAGAACAACAAGCCTTTCACAGACTTTGAGATTCTGATTGACCTGCAGCATGCAAATTCTGCTGATTTGGGGCGTGTTTTGCATAGCAAAACTGTCTGTTGACATAATTGAGCATGTGTCATCACAGATGAAAAAGGAACTTCTAAAAAAGATAATAGAGACCAAAAGCAAAATCACAGTATTGGCTGATGAGTCAACCAGTGTTGGGCACAAATCAACACTAATTGTGTTCCTGAAGGCTAGTGTTGATGGAGACATGGAGCCCATTGCCTTTCCGTTGTACCTGGTTGAGCTGGATAGTATGTCTGCTCCTCATATCAAGGAACAGATTATGGGTTGCTTGCTTAAAAATGGCTTTACTGTTGAGTTGCTGAGAGAAATCCTCATTGGATTTTGCAGTGATGGGGCCAGTGTCATGCTGGGAGTGAAGTCAGGTGTTGGGAAGTTGCTCCAGGATGACTTCCCAGGCATCATACTATGGCACTGCCTTAATCACAGACTGGAGCTTGCTGTTGACCAGGCACTGGATGTGACAGGGGGAACAAAGGACTTCCAGGCATTCATGGACAGCCTATATTCATTATATAGCCAGTCACCAAAAAACATGCGGCAGCTGAGTGAATTTGCTCACAACCTGGACATCGCCCTCAGGAGGATTGGAAAAGTGTTCAGTGTTCGCTGGGTAGCTTCTTCATGGAGGGCAGTCTCTGCAGTTTGGTAGTCTTATCCAGTCTTGGCACAACATTTCCGTGAGGCATCAGAGGATGATAAAAGGGACAGCAGAGAGAGGGCCAAATTCAAAGGTCTGCTTTCTAAGTTGTGCTGCATCAACTTCCTGAAAAGTCTTGCACTGATGGCAGATGTTCTGACTGAACTTAAGAACTTGTCAGAAATTCTTCAGAACAGGAAGACCACACTCCCAAAGGCCCATGACATCATGACGACGTATGTCAAACGCATAGAAAGTTTCAATCGCTACCCAGGACAACATGCAGTTGATGCCAGTCAGGCAGAGGAAGTGATGGAATTCAAGGGAGAGGATTTAAGAGTTGGCAGGTCTCCCATCATTGACTCTGCTCAGTTCATCCAAGCAGTGGCAGACAATATGAAAGAAAGACTCTTCACAACCACAGCAAACAGAGCACAGGCCAGTGTTGCAGCCAACCGAAAAGAGGCTTATAACAGCCTTATCAATCAAATGGCAGTCCTCAACCCTGACAACTGGGACCATGACAATCCTCGATTTGGAGATAATGAGGTGAGGGCTTTGTGTGATGTCCTACATGTGAACCAACAATAGGCCCATCTTGGATTCACAGAATACAAGGCCAGTGGAGGAAGAAACATTCCCAACAAAATGAAGAAGTTGCTCATGGCAGTGGCACTGTCTCCAAGCAATGCTGACTGTGAACGGGGGTTCAGCACAATGAATAACATCATAACTGAGTATAGGAGCAAACTTACAACAACAAATGCAGCAAATCTCCTCTTCATCAGCTCTGTGGGACCACCATGCAGACAGTGGGATCCACTGCCTTATGTGAAGACCTGGCTGGGCAAAGGAAGAAGAGCAGCCCACTCAACAAGCTGCATGGCTCGCCGGTACACAGAAGAGGAGAGCTACTTCAGCCCTCTGTGGAAAATGTGGAAAAGTGTGTAGTTTACCTCCCTCAACATGCCTTGCTAATGGTCTGTTAAGTTTTGACACAAGTTGTATGCACAATTGAAAATAAATAATTGACTATACATATTGTCAAGTGTTTCTAATTTCTACCCCATAAAGACATTACAAATTTGAAGTTTGTGTTCAGGGATGCATGAAGCTGGGGGCGGGAGGAGAACAATATGAACCAATGAAGGTCGGGGTAGCATTATAGTACCTGCAAGAAATTCAAACCACTTTCACCCCTGGTTAGACACAACACTGTAATTGCAAGTGACCCTCAGTTAGTTGACTTTTATGTTCAACTGCTAAATTCGTTACTGATAAAAAAGGGCTTCTACTGTACCTAATTACCTTAACACTAGAACCGCCAGAGGTTTTTGTATAGGCCTACCTAAACCCGTCAAATCCCGCTATTAGAATGCAATTTTTAACAACATAGGGTGCTACATAACACACTTTCAGGAAAAGTCACGGACTGGGAGACTTTAATATTTTATTGAAAAAAAGTTACATTGCACACACACAACACACATCACACAAATTGACCCGATTGGCGGTTCTAGTGTTAAATAAACTCACTAATTAATGAAACCAGTTCAATACGCATTATTCTTATTCTTATCATTCTTTATGAGCGTAGAAATAGTCTTAAAATCAGATCTGTTTTTTAAAGGAAATCTGACGGCAGGCAGTTAGCTCTGATCACCTATGATAAATGCGCCGCACCTAATCGCTGGCCATTCAGCCACAGACACTGTTCGAAATGGGGGGGAGCTAGGGGGAGCTTGGCTCCCCCGAAGAGGGAGGGAGCTCCCCTGAAGGCTGACTTTGAGATAAATAGGGGGAGCCCAAAACAATCGTGCATATTTGTGTCACACAGATTAGAAATGTTGAGTTTCTGTAAATAACAGTTCTTGAAATAAAAAATAGTTATTGTTCATTACAGTTTCTGAATATTTGTTTTATATTTGTGAATATGTCTGGGTGTTGCCATCTGTACGTGGCGGCGCTGCATTCTTACTTACGTTGCTATGGTTATGGCGGTGATGCCGGCGCGGTATTTGAAATGTTCATATTGATATTTTTTTAATTCTGGCTGTGTAATAAAAAAATATGGCAAAACGAAAACAGCCAAGCGTCACAGCTTTTGGATTCACAAGCAAAGAAGCGAAGGAGTCTAAAAATGACAACGTGAACGGAAAACAACTTTTAGTTGGCCGGCTGTAAGCGGTGTTAGGGTCGAGCTTGACAGCTCTAAACCGAGGGAGAGGCCTGCCGATGCGGAGCCTGAAGAGGCTTCAACAACGGCCACATCCGCCGGCATAGTGACACCGTCTGTATTAGTAGAAGAGTGTTTTTATAGCAATTGATCGCATCCGCGCTGCTGCGCCAGTCAACAGAGCGTGTGTGTGACATATTTAGTAGCAGGATGTGCTCTGAAAAATAGGGCTCCCCGAAAGCAAATGGTTAATTTGAAAACTGACAGAGCTCCCTCTATACAAATCAAACTGTAGACGGTGTGAAAGCACCTTTTGTTTAAAATAATGGTCGGAATGTGACCTGTGAGCCTTCTGAATTACCGTGGGACAGCACATTCTAAACTAAAATGTTCAATCAATAAAGTAACATCTTATCTTATCTTAATAATATCTTCATATTAATAATAAATCATACAGTATGTGTCCGAAAGGGAGCAGGAGGAAGCAAACACAAAAATATACTGCATATTAAAGCAAACGATTGTAAAGGTTAAAGTATGAGCATAACAAATAAAGAAGTGTAATGTAAACATTTACATTATGATTATTTAATATATAAAGACTATATATTATTGAATTACAAGATTAGATATACTTTAGTTGATCTAAAATATTGATGTGTTCAAATGCTCTTCAAAACACAACTGAAAGTCCATGAAACTTGTCTTTCTGTATTTGTGAATGAAGCGCCATCTCCTGGTTAAAACCTGAAATTGAAAATCTGGCAACGCCCTCTTGGAAAATAGTGGGAGGGCTTAACATTCCTCTATACTGGTATTTGGCAGGTAGTAGGCAGGAAGCTGTAAGCTGGAGTCCGAAATTCAGTGCTACATCTGTAGATAGCTAGATAGATATATTGATATATGGATAGAGATAGACAGATAAATAGTTATAGATAGTGTAACATCTTGGAGAATACAAGATCTTGGATGACTGAGCTCACGTTGAGGACGTAATGCATGTGTGCAGGTTACGTGCCAGTTGAATAAAGATGGACACTCGGAATGAGAGAAGTAGTCCACGTCGTCTGTTTATGTAGACAATTATATGTCCATAGAACAGAACATTACAGATAGGTCGATAGTTATAGATAGAGAGAGAATCCACAGATTCCATTGGTATAAATGTCATCCCTGTGCGATCAAATCTCACTGTTCTGTATGATAAATAAAAGAACATTGTACCTTGAAAATCAATAGCGGGTAAATGTGACCCGTTGGCGGTTTTAGGTATACAGCGACTTCTGGCGGTTCTAGTGTTAAAGCGACAAAGCTGTCACGTTGTTAGTAACAGTATCTGTAGCTCGGACAACCCTGCTATGTTTAGTCTAATCAGATTGCGGCTCATTTGACATGAATTGAGCATTGTCATAGAGAGGTGGAGTGATGTTGATGGTTTTTGTCGGCCGACCCGGAAGTTAGCAACGCAGATTTTCCCATTGGATATCAGTATATTGAAGAAAATAAACTCCGTGGCAAACAAAGGTTATTTAATAGGTTTTGTTCAGCAGGATAATCTCCACATAATTAGCCCAAAAGTGACTTCGAGAAGAGGGAACCGAAACTGTTAGCTTGATAAATGATTTCCGGATTTCAGGACTTGTTTCTGCATCACCTTATTGGGGTGATAGAAATACGATTTATCACCTGCGATTCATTGATTTGTCGACTATTTAGTAGTAGTCAATGACTGATAAATTGAAGCAGTAATAAATGCCCACTTGTGAACATGATGTGTATCAGAATTAAAAAGCAAATTGTGTTTTATTCATTCAGGCCCAAAGTAGTATTTTCTGCCATTCAGCTTCAGCAAAGCAAATACAAGATTTAGACTATTTTGGGTCTCTTTGCTCAAATTCAATTCTGACATTTCTGGCAGGAAATCAATTAAGCAGGACGTGACTAATTAAAAGCTTGCAGTAGAGTGCAAGAGGCACTGAAGCTACCTATAGCTGCAGCTTTAAAGGAATACTCTTTTAAAACCACATTGAAGCAGCTCTAAAGGGCTCAAGCTGATATCTTCACTGTTTCCACATTTTGATAAGGAGAACACACAAAACGTAATTTAAAATCAGATCAATATGAAATTGGAAAAACACCAAATATGCATGTTCATTAACCTCAAATTAACCTGTTTGTTTATGCAGTTCCAGCACAAATGAGCCTGGCTTTAAGTACATCCATTAAATTGGATTAAGTTATTATTTATTAGTGCTGGTTAGTTGCTATTAGCAATTGATATTAATGTCCCCGTTGCAGGACAATTACGGGATTTTGATTCGCTAACATCATCTTGAAGTCAAAACTTCTTCTGCCATAAAAAAAGAATGGTTTTAAAAAAAGAGTGAAATACAGACGAGACTGTACAGCCAAAATAGCAAGAGATTCTACTGACCTATCTTTTACTGAAACACAAATTATGTAAATTCCAAGAAGAACAGAGCTAGTTGCATTGGAGCACTCATCAAATACATACATAAACAAATACATTAACAAAAGATGGAGTAGCTGACCGTCTAATGAGGACTTTTGATGAATGTTCTGGATCTGAAGGAGTACTAGAACAGTGGTAACCTTCAGAGCTAATAAACAGCTGAAGGTTCTTCTGAGAGCAATCAGTGAAATTGATGTTTCCCACCCTGTTTCCATGAGCAGTAAACACAATTATTGTTGAGTTAATGTGCAGTACTTTGCTGTTTACATCACCTTTCATTTAGCTTACTCTTTTATCCAAAGCAGTTTACTGTAAAAGTGCATTTAACCATTAAGATACAAACTCAACATAGCAATAATTATGTGAGTGCTTTCAATTAGCCCAACTGTTGTAAGTGCTTCTGCATTGGCTTTAAATAAGCCAAACCTTTATAGTACTACAGGGTTTTGTCTAAACCAGGTAACAGGAGCACCGCGCCTTCTTACTTTAGGGTTTCGGGCGGACGGCCCGGGGGCAAGGCAGAGTCCATGGTGGGGGTCTCGGGCGGACGGCCCGGGGGCAAGGCAGAGTCCATGGTGGGGGTCTCGGGCGGACGGACCGGGGGCAAGGCAGAGACCATGGAGGGGGTCTCGGGCGGACGGCCCGGGGGCAAGGCAGAGTCCATGGAGGGGGTCTCAGGCGGACGGCCCTGGGGCAAGGCAGAGTCTATGGAGGGGTGAAGACCACAGCGGGCGAACTCAGGGGGCCGAGCATGAGGGCGAAGGCCGCGGCACTCAGGAGGCCGGGCTCGAGGGCGAAGACCGCGGCTCTCAGGGGGCCGGGCTCGAGGGCGAAGACCGTGGCACTCAGGGGCCGGGCTCCAAGGCGAAGACCGCGGCCCTCAGGGGGCCGGGCTCGAGGGCGAAGCAGGCGGCGACGGAACAACTCCGGAGGACGGGCAGGAAGGAGCTGACGGGACAGCTCTGGAGGCCGGGCACGACCCGGTGTCGGCCGGACAGGAACCGGAGCCGGTGAGACAGACTTCGGCAGGATCCCCCACGGAAGAGAACCTGGAGTTGGCAGGACCCCCGGCGAGACAGGTGACGGCGGGACCTCCAACGGAACAAGACATGGGATTGGCAGGACCCCCAGCGGAAGAGTAGTCGGCGGGACCCCCAACGGGACAGGACATGGAGCCGGCAGGACCCCCAGCGGAACCTCCAATGGCACAGGACATAGGGTTGGCAGGACCCCCGGCAGAAGAATCGTCGGCGGGGTCTCCAACGGCACAGGACACAGGGCCGGCAGGACCCCCGGCAGAAGAGTAGTCGGCGGGGCCTCCAACGGCACAGGACACAGGGCCGGCAGGACCCCCGGCAGAAGAGCAGTCGGCGGGACCCCCAACGGGACACAACATGGAGTTGGCAGGACCCCCGGCAGAAGAGCAGTCGGCGGAACCCCCAACGGGACAGGACACAGGGTTGGCAGGACCCCCGGCAGACGAGTAGTCGGCGGGACCCCCAACGGGACAGGACACGGGGCTGGCAGGACCCCCGGCAGAAGAGCAGTCGGCAGGACCTCCGACGGCACAGGACATAAGGTTGGCAGGACCCCCGGCAGAAGAGCAGTCGGCGGGACCCCCAACGGGACAGGACATGGAGTTGGCCGGACCCCCAGCGGAACCTCCAACGGCACTTCAGTAGGGACTTGAGTTGGGACTTGAGTAGGGACTTGAGAGGGGACTCGAGAGGGGACTCGAGAGGGGACTGAGAGCGGACTGGAGAGGGGGCTCGAGAGGGGACTCGAGAGGGGACTCGAGAGGGATCTTGAGAGGGAACTCGAGAGGGAACTCGAGAGGAGACTTGAGAGGAAACTGGAGAGGGGACTCGAGAGGGAACTTGAGAGGTGACTTGAGAGGGGACTTGAGAGGGGACTGGAGAGGGGGCTCGAGAGGGGACTCGAGATGGGATTCGAGAGGGGACTAGAGAGGGGTCTAGAGAAGGGACTAGAGATGGGACTAGAGATGGGACTAGGGAAGGGACTAGAGGAGGGACTGGAAAGGGGACTAGAGGAGGGACTAGAGGAGGGACTATGGCTGCTGGGGCCGGAACCAGGGCCGGAACCATGGCTGTTGGGGCCGGAACCATGGCTGCTGGGGCCAGAACTGGGGCCGGAACCGTGGCTGCTGGGGCCAGAACTGGGGCCGGAACCATGACTCTTAGGGCTCGGGCTGCTAGTCTGCTAGGGCCGACTCCCTATCTTAGGAGCCTTTTGGAGGCTCCGTGGACCTCCAAAAGCCAGACGAGTTCCAGAGATCGGCTCCTGGACAGGAGCAGGAACTGGGGAAGAAGCAGAGGTTGACTCCGAGACGTATGGTGTCAGGTTGGGAATTGGGAGGCAGGGGGCTAGCATGCCTGGGGCTAGCATGCCGGAAAACACATGTCGGGAGGAATTCCATAATCCAGCCAGGTAAGAACTTCACAAGGCATGGTTTCTCTTTTGCTATCTAGTGCGCCTCTACCAGAGCAGCCTCTTTCTGCTCAACACTGGACGCTCCCCTCCACCTACCATAGCAGAAAGCCAAAGAATAGGTAAATGTATGTACTTCCACCTCAAATGGATCATCTGCTGGGTCCATCTTGGTTGGTTTCTTCTGTCAGGGTAGAGTGAAGCAGTTAAGACCCAAACGCAGATTTAAACAGAAAAATCTTTTATTTCAAGGCTAAACGTCAAAAACGTGACACAGTCAAAGACACACAATGAACCAACAATGACAGACACCAAAAACAGAACTTAAATACACACAAGACTAATCAACGAAACAAGAGACAGGTGAGGAGGGAGGAGAAAACACAGGGGCCCCAGGTGAACACAATCAAGTAAACAGGTAAGAGGGAACAGGTAGGGGGGAACACACACAGGGCCCTTCTCACTTCTCTTATTTTTCATTTCCTCGCTCCTCGGTCTCGCTCTCACTGGAAGTTGATTTGTCTGCGCCATCTTGAGTAGTCCCAATGGCCTTATTTTTGCCGGAGGAGCGAGGAACAATAATGGAGGAGCTATAACCGAGGAACCACCAGACCATCCTTCGATGAAATCCTCAGACACTCGCCCCGCCCCCTTACTGTGTATCGCTCACTGATTGGACGAGGCAGTGCATGCACTGATCTGATGCTTCTTGACATGAGAGCGGAAAATACATGAACCTCACGGGAGTCACTCCTCAGTTTATACTGTGTTTTGTTTCAATTAATTTATCATTTAGTTACAAATATGTGATATATCTGAACAACAAAGTGGTAAAAAATCATTTTCTTCATTTATTGGAAACATTTTCATGATCGCTTTTTTCGTTTATACATTTTAAGAATGGCGTTTATCTTTTTTGAGAATGAGTTATTTTTTGATGTATTTGGGTCTACAACAGATGATACAAATGTTTGTGTCAGTAAATGTGTACTAACAGAGGCGGGGGTGTGTGTGGAAATAACGGGGACAGAGCTGGGTGCTGTCAGACGATCAGCTGTGTAGCGTCATCACAAACGGACGTCGCTTCACGTGACGCTTCGGAGGAAACGACGTCCCATTGCTCTTAAAACTAATTTCCCTGCTTCTCGTGGTTTCCTTGCATCTCTCCACGCTTCCCTGGTGGGAGGGACTAGTCGCAGGTAAACGACGCAAGTGAGGGACGCAAGGTATCCATTTAACCAAGGTGAGAAGGGCCCAACGACAGGAAACCAAGGACAGATCTAAACAAGACAAAACACAACGCAGACAGAAAACAAAAGACAGATCTAGACAAGACAAAACACAACACAGACAGATCGTGACAAAGAGATCTAAAATAAAATGAAGACACTGACGTGGAGAACTAATGACCAAACTTCCAACTTTAACTGACTATCTGTCAATTGAAACATGAAGAACTCTTACACCTAGAAATGATCCATGCTTTTTTGGACATGTTTTTAGGTAGATGCCTGAAATAGGGTTTTCGTTTGTTGTTTTGTGATAATAAGATACATTATTCCCCGTTGGTGAGTCGTATACGATTTTTAAGTATAAGATCGTCCGTTGCCATCAAGTTTCTATATCAGACTACTAAAGTTCATCACGCCAAACATTAGCCACCTTTAGCTTAGCGATGATGGCGCTGAAGTCATGAGTCCATCATGTCGTTTTTTTATTAGCTTTACATTAGCTTTTTATCTTTGCATTTGCATTTACTCTTCAGCTATTATAGAAATGAAGCTCATCGCAAGTTCAACCAGGGAGACCGTCTTTATATCTGTCATTCACATATTTCCTTCTTACTATGGTCACCAATCCCAATCAGCGAGGGGGGGCGTTCACTCCCCATCCAAACCTATCACTTTCGTCTCTATTCCCACAAGCCAATAATAGAACATTGTCAAACCTTTAAAATCCGTTCTCCCCTCCTCACAGTAGTACAAAACTGAAAAAAAGGAAGTATCATAAATGAGTGTTTTTTTTCTGCAATATACCAAAATCCAATTAAAAAGTTGGCTTTTTGTCGAGGGAGCCCTTGCGATGCTCAGTTCAGAGTCGGCCTACAAAAAAACACTTCATCCCTGCACCACTCTATTTTAGGAAATCCATAATCCATAACTTCCATCACCCATGTGGCAGGCTAAATGTTGTCACAGCTGACAACTTGATCTACGGTGTATCCCCCCCCCCGGCTCCCCCTCAGGTTTACACTGTTCTTGCTGTTAGCGCGACTCAACAGGCTCCATGCTGAGAGCCGTGTGCAGGCAACCCCTCAATCATAGATACGCTTCTAAAAAAAGATTCAGAAGTTGCTGATCTAAAAGTGAATATTTTCTATTTCATCTATAGTCGATGCTCTCTTATATCCAATATCCACCCTGCAAAATGACTCCCAGTGCCTCCAACGGCAAGTTTAAAATTGGGTGACTTCAAGAAGCATTATGTGATATTTCTACATGCTGTTCTGGAACTACACAAAGCTTTTGACAGTATTTTTATGAGCAGTTCTATTGCTGTAAATAGGGTCTATATACTTGTATGTCAACAGGGTAATTTAGCAAAATCAAATTCTAGCTTTCCACATAATAATAATAGATTAATTTTGTTAGCGCTTTTACAGGTGCTCAAAGACGCTTTACAGATATAGTGAAAAGAAAAGAGAGAAACAACAAATAAATATATAGTTAAAGTTAAAGTCAAATAATACAAAAACAATCACACAGGTGAGTTTTTGTGAGTTTTTTGAAGGTGGTGAGGTCGGTGCAGTCTCTGATGGGTTGTGGGAGTGAGTTCCAGAGGGAGGGGGCAGCGACGGAGAAGGCTCTGTCCCCCCAGGTCCGGTGATCGATGTGGGAGGGGATGGATAGGAGGTTGGCTTCTGATGAGTGGAGGCAGCGGGAAGGGGTGTGGTGGTGCAGCAGGTCTGTGAGGTAGGGGGGAGGGGGGGGGGGCTTATTGTTGAGGGCTTTGTGAGTAATGAGGAGGACTTTGAAGTTGATTCTTTGATGGACGGGGAGCCAGTGGTGGTTCTGGAGGACAGGAGTGATGTGCTCTCGGGAGCGGGTGTGGGTGAGGAGGCGGGCAGCAGAGTTCTGGATATGTTGGAGTATATTGAGGAGGTTGGATGGTATGCCGTAGAGCAGTGGTTCTCAAATGGGGGTACGCGGACCCCTAGGGGTACGTTGGAGTACTGCAGGGGGTACGTGAGATTTATTTTATGTTAATGAAAACAAAAAAGAAAAGTTGAGCAGTGTGGGTTTTAAATTAACAGAGTTACACATATTTCAAAACGCGAAGTGCAATAACTGCAGTTGCCTTGCTGTCACTGAGAATAACAAAGATCCTCAGTGAAGCACAAGCCCATGTTTCTCACTAAATTGTAAGTACAACTTATTAAAAAGATCAGTTCAATGCAACTAATGTCGTCTTAGTGTTATTGCATGATGTTAAAATTGGTTTGCCATGAATTTAGTGATGGATTGTAAACATTTGAAATGTACCATTTAAGTGTTTCTCAGTTACAAGATTGTTGTTTTAATAAATTAGACTCTGATGGTGCAGCACTGTACTGTACCTCTTTATATAGGCATTTCTTCCCTAACTAATTGTTTTTGTGCTGATCAGGGGGTACTTGGCTGAATTTTTTTTTCAAAGGGGGTACATTATTGAAAAAAGTTTGAGAATCACTGCCGTAGAGGATGCTATTTCAGTAGTCAAGTCGTGAAGTGATGAATGCATGAATCAGGGTTTCAGCAGCAGAGGAGGAGAGTGATTGGCGGAGACGGGCAATGTTTTTGAGGTGGAAAAAGGCGGTCCTGGTGACTGCTGACTATCGAAGATGACTCCGAGGTTGCGGATGTGAGGGGGGGGAGATTGAGTGTGGCTGTCAATGGTGAAGTTGAAATTCTGGATGTATTTGATACGGGATGGAGGGTCGATGATGATGATGTCTGATTTGGCACTGTTCAGTTGGAGATAGTTTGTTTGCATCCATGCTTTTATTTCTGAGAGACAATTGGTGAGAGTGGAGTGTGTTGTGGGGGTGATGGTTTTTGTTGAGATATAAAGTTGGATGTCATCGGCGTAGCAGTGAAATTGAAGGTTGTGGCGACTAATTATTTTGCCAAGGGGGAGCATGTAGAGGATGAAGAGGAGGGGGCAAAGCACCGAACCCTGGGGGACGCCTTGGGACAGAGGAGCAGTGGAGGAGGTGCAGTTGTTGATGTTGATAAACTGATGTCTGTCGGTGAGGTAGGATTTCAGCCAGGAGAGTGCAGTGTCAGTGATGTTGAGTGATGATTCGAGGAGGGACAGCAGGATGGTGTGGTTGATGGTGTCGAATGCTGCGGTGAGGTCGAGGAGGATCAGGATGTTCAGGTTGCCGGAGTCAGAGGAGAGGAAGAGGTCGTTTGTGATTTTCAGAAGAGCTGTTTCTGTGCTGTGTTTTGATCGGAAACCGGATTGAAATGGCTCAAAGAGGTCATTGGAGCTGAGGTGGGATTTAAGTTGTGAGGCAATGACACGTTCAAGTATTTTTGACAGAAAGGGGAGATTTGAGATGGGCCGGAAGTTGGACATGATGTCAGGTGTGAGTCCAGGTCTTTTGAGAATGGGTGTGACAGCAGCCAGTTTGAGAGAGTGGGGAACTGATCCAGATCTGAGGGAGGAGTTAATGACGGTGGCGATGAGCTGGGAGATGGCAGGGAGGCTCTCTTTAACACATTTGGAGGGCATTGGGTCAAGTGTGCAGGTGGAGTTAATTCCAGTCATGAATTCGGACAGTTGCATGGGGGTCACAGGGGAGAAGTGGGACAGGAGCTGTGAGGTGAAGGGGGGGGGAGCCAGGAGGGGAGGTGGGGGGTGCTGATGAGGGTGTCAGATTGCGGTAAATGTTGCTGATTTTGGTTTGGAAAAACGAAAGGAAGGAGTTGCACTGTTCGGTGGTGAAGGACGAGGTGGCGTTGTCACAGGGTTTGAGAAGTTTGCTGATGGTGGAGAACAGACGCTTGGGGTTGCTGGAGCCAGACTGAATGAGTTGTGAGTAGTAATTAGACCGGACTGCTTTGAGTGCATTAGTGTACTGCTGGAGATAGTCTTTGTAGATTTGAAGATGGACTGTTAGTGTGGTTTTCTTGTGTTGACGTTCCAGTTGACGTTTCCTTGATTTCATTTGGCGGAGTTCGGGGGTATACCAGGTGGCGGAGTGTATGAAAGAGACATTTTTTGTTTTTGTGGGGGCCAGTTAATTGAGACAGAAGGAGAGGGTACTGTTATAGTAGTCCACAAGTTCAGATGGGTTTTCAGAAAGTGGGGGGGGGGGGAGACAGACATCTTGCAGGTAATGGAGGCAGTGATTGCTGAAGGTGAGATGGATTTGAGATTTCTGTAGGTTATTCTGCGTTTTTGTTTTTGGGCGGGGATGGGGATGTTGATGTCCATGATGATAGCCATGTGATCAGAGATGTGGAGATTGAGGCTGGACAGATGATGGATGGTGAGACCAGTAGAGAAGACCAAGTCCAGGAGGTGACCACGGCTGTGTTTTGGGAAGTTGATTTGTTGAGAGAAGTTGCAGCAGTGAAGGGTTTCCTTAAATTCAAAGGCATATTTGCAGGTCGGGTAACATGAATGTTAAAATCACCTAAGAGGAGAACAGATGGGGATATGGCAGAAAGCTGAGTGAGAATGTCAGAGAGGTCGGAGAGAAAGGAGGGGTTTGGCTTCGGCAGTGGAGGTTATAGAACATTTTATATGGGGTGGCAAAGGGGGGGCAAGAGGTCATGCCAGGGTGGCATGGTAGGGCGGACAGTACGTGGTATTCTATACTGTATACAACCTATTTATTGTTAATTCATGCCCTAACAGTTTCTCTTAATGCACAAGAGAAACAAGGTGTTCAGACAAACAATCGGGTGCCCTTTGAGTCCCCCAAGCTTACCTCAATAATTTTGAAATGAAATTAAATGAAAGGAAACTACAAAATGTATTTTAAAGCAATGAATTAATGGAACAGGTCGTTTTGCATTACAATGTAAAACAAAATATATACTGTATATATATATATATATAAATATATATATATATATATATATATATATATATATATATTGTTTTAAAAAAAATTGGTTGTCTTAGTATTAGACAGACATATTTGCATATCCTCACTAAGCATTATTACATATTAATTTAATATTAAACAAATCAAAATGGCCAATTATCCCAAAGTGTTGCTGCTAATAGATTCATATGCTTGTCAACTTTAACTGATCAAAAATAAATTCTGAAAAAATACTTGAATTATCTATGAAATTGCAATATTGACACTCAGTTGTTTCAACCCCGTCACGCCATACCATTTACCCTCCTATTAAAAATAATGGATCAGTCCATGTGTGATCTGCATTGAGGGAATTACATCACAGAAGTCTTTTGAAGGAAAGATGGCAAAGAAAGGCAAGTGTCAGTTTCTTCTCTTACCTATATTTCAGTTTTTGTATTTTCAGATTAAGATTGACAAGCTCAACATTTCAACTTTGTTATATGAATTAATAATAGTAAACAATTGTTTATTACAAAATAAACAATATTTTTGCAAAATATAACAATTTTGTAATGTCCTTGACTTCCATGTGGTGCCATATCTTAGCTAAACATGGTCTCATGGCTACTTTTTGTCAAAAACTTCAACCCTGTTAAATCTTTTCAAAGAAATTCCTAATAATTATTTATATTTTGTGCCTGAGGTGGGAACATGTAAGTAGTCCACTACCAGATGTTATGACCAAACATTTTGGTTTCATTTTTCAAAGATGTAAATACCTAAAAGGCACCCGATTCAGAGAATGCTCAGAATTCTGCTTACTGGTACAGTAAAAGTATTTAGTTATAATTAAGTACACAAATGGCATCACCCATCTCTTCAGAGAGCTAAAGGTGACCTGTGCAGCAACGCATTTCAATCAATATTTGTCAATACTAAGAGCTGCTAGATTGTGCTACTGTGATGGAATATGTACGGAGAATAAGAACATACCATGTGGTCCAGCTGGAGTTTCATCTGCCTCCTGATCCCTGCCTCTGGCCCTCTCTCTGACACTTAATCTTCCTCACATACATTTCTTCTTCTTCACTAATGTCTTCATCTCCTCCTCCTCTTCCTCCTGCTCTGACCTTCCTGGTCTCTTCAGTGAACTCTCTTTTCCTTTTCCTCTTTCTGTTCGTCCTGATCACTTCTCAGATATGTCTTTTTGTTGTTGTGGAATCACTCCAGCTACTCTGGCCTGCAAGAGTCTACTTGTGAAAAGCACTGGTACAAATGCTTTTATAACTTTACACGTTAGGGCCATGTAGAGTAGCATATCATAAATATAACATCAGAAAGTATTTTTCAAACGCACACAGGCAGCTGTGTTCAGATCCAGTTTGACGGTAAAGTATGTATCCTGGTTTCATTGATCTTGCTGTGATGTGTAGTTTACGTGGATTCAATAGTACCGCCTAGTTTAGCAAAGTGATCGATCTCCCAGCTAGCGCTGTCTGCGTAGCATTTCGTAACGTAACGCCCCAAACAGCGCCCGTCTGTTAAATGCTATCGATTCAAACGGCAGCGTTTTATTAATATTTAGTTTCAAGCTCTCGTCCTTAGTAAAAACAAAACTAGTGGAAGGGGAAACGCTCCCAGGGGAAGCTGATCCATAGGTGCTGGGACAGCTCGTTCCCTCTCTGCAGCTCTGTGAGCCGCGGTCTGTGTGAACGCCGCTCCGCAGTTTAATGCAGGGGCGTAGCTGCGTTTTTAACGGGCCTAAAATGATATTTAAAATGATTCACTTTTAACTAATGTAATGCTTGTTTCGTTGCTTGAGAAGCTTGTGGAAATAGTGTAGGTTTGTTTTAGTACAGTTGTAGGGAAACAAAAGTTAGGGGGACAGCTGGGGGGGCAAGGCTCGACAGTGGTGGGGGGGGCAGCTGCCAGGGGAGTGGGACCAGAGAGTTTGAAGATCAGGTGTTCAAATGAAGAAACAACAGGGATGGGGATTATGGTAATTTTTATTTCCTTTCTGATAATAGCAGCTATACCACTGCCCCGCCCTTCTGAGCGAGGTTTGTCAATGTATGTGAATCTTGCTAGGGTGATTTGATTTAAAGACAAATAGTCCAGGGGTTTTTGCCATGTTTCGGTCAGATACAGAAAGTCCAGGTTATTGTCTTTAATGAATTCATTCAGAGTGTGTCTTTTATTGTGGATGGAGCGTGTGTTGAGCAGGGCTGCTCTGAGGTGAAGTTGCATTCGACACGGTGAGTCATCAGATCCTCCTTCGCACTCTCCAAGAACTTGGCGTTTCAGGCTCTGCACTTTCCGTCCTCACCTCATACCTCAAAGACCACACCTACAGGGTAACTTGGAGAGGTTTCGAGTCCGACCCTTGTCAATTAACTGTCCCTCAGGGCTCTGTTCTTGGTCCCTTCCTCTTCTCCTTGTACATAAACTCGCTCGGATCAGTCATTAGCCCGCATGGTTTTTCATACCACTGCTACGCTGACGTCACCCAATTCATTCTGTCCTTTCCCCGCTCAGAGACCCAGGTCGTCGCACGCATCTCTGCTTGTCTAGCAGACATCTCTCAGTGGATGTCTGTTCACCACCTCAAGCTCAACCTTGACAAGACTGAACTGCTTTTCCTTCCTGGAAAATATTGTCCCACTCTTGACCTAACAATCAACATCGGCCGCTCTGTTGTTTCCCCGACTCAGACTGCAAGGAATCTGGGTGTGATCCTAGATAACAAACTGTCCTTCACTGCAAACATAGCTGCTACAACCCGCTGCTGCAGATACACCCTTTACAACATCAGGAGGATAAGTCCCCTCTTGACCCAGAAAGCGACGCAACTTCTGGTCCAGGCTCTCGTCATCTCACGCCTTGACTACTGCAACTCCCTCCTGGCTGGTCTACCTGCATGTGCCATCCGACCTCTGCAGCTCTTCCAGAATGCAGCGGCTCGTCTGGTCTTCAACCTTCCTACATTTTCCCACACCACCCATTCATATATATATGAATGCACCTGCCCATTGCCTGAACAAGTTAGATGCCGCCTATCACAGCGCACTGAGATTTGTCACTAATTGTAAAGCACTTACACATCACTGTACCCTGTATGCAAAGGCAGGTTTGCCATCATTTACTGTACGGAGGCTCAGTCATTGGTACACGTTTATTTATAAAGCTATGCTGGGTAAACTCCCATATTATATCTGCTCACTGATAACACAGAGAGTTGCAAGCAGCTATTGTCTGAGACAGGGGCGGACTGGGAGGAAAAAGTGGTCCGGGGATTAATTGACAGACAGGTCCACTTAATGCGCGGAATGTATCGGCCGGCCGGCGACGAAAGTATGTTACAAAAACCTTATGCATTTTATGTTATTTTGGACCATTATTCATATAGTAATCACATTACCTGAGCCCTTGAGTTGCCTAGAGCAAAATAGTTACAGCATATACTGTATGTACTCATTTTAATGTTAACAGATCATTGATGCAATAACATTTGGACCCAATTTGCCTGACTTGACGCATGGAATAAAACATGGGCGTAGGAAGCATCTTCAATGTGGGTGAGACAATTTAATAGGGGGTGTGGGCAGGTGGTGGACCTCACCTCCTCTAGGGGGGTCCGAGGGCATGCTTCCCCGGGAAGATTTTTTTTTAAATGTTGAAGTTAAATGCATCAATCTGGTGCACTTTGAGAGCAAAATTAGGGACTAAATATGTGGATACATCTCTCAACACCCATATGAAACAGAACTGTAAACAGATTTACTTTTTCATTCAACATTTATTTGAACAGCAAGTGGAGGCAAAAGTGAATGCACCCAAAACAATAAACCTGCTAGCTAACTAGCTACTGTAAACTCAGTAACAGAATGTGGGCAACACGTTCTTCTCCACAGCCGCGCGACCTCTGAGTCACTTCCCCCTTTTCTATCCTACAGGTACAGCCACTCCCCCTGAACCCTGTTTTCGTGCCAACCCCGCCTCCCCTCTGCAAGCCCCTCCATCTGAACCCAGGGCTCGCTACAATACTTTATACTGTATACACAAACTATACAAAAACGCCTTTACGCTTTGGAGCTTGTTTATCCATCTGTAAGCAACTGCCAGCTAGGTCTCTCAGCCACTCACTCCTGATCGTTCACTGCGCAGTGACAGCTGCTATGGGCCTGATGTGTGAAAGTGAAACTATCTGATAGATAGAACATAGGTAGCCTATCAAAACGGCCCAGCCCAGCCCAGTGGGGTGTGGGCCACACCTCTCCAAGGAGTGGCCGGAACACTTACAAATGTGGGCCGGTAGGATTTAGGCAAGCAAAAAAATAAATAGAAAGGGAGTGGCCGGAACACTTACAAATGAGGGCCGGTCGGATTTAGGCAAAGAAAAAGAAAAAAAAACTCCCGGTATTCCCAATGGCCAGTCCGCTCCTGGTCTGAGATTGCATGATGTAGTCTTGTTGGATGTGCCAAGAGCAAGGACTGTCTTAGGTAAGACAGCTTTTATGTGCACAGCTCCACTTGCTTGGAACAATCTTCAGCAAGAATTGAAACTGAGCCATTTCATTCCTCTGCATGTTTTTACAGCTAAGCTAAGTGAAATGCTCTTTGATACTATGGGCACTTGTACATTTCGATAACTATTCAAATGTAGCCTGTAAATATAATGTATGACATCCTTTATTGTTTTATGTTGTTTTATGTTTCATGTGGAACCTATTTGCTGCAGGTCTCCCTTGAAAAAGAGATCTATGATCTCAATGGGACCAATCTGGTTAAATAAAGGTTTGAAATGAAATGAAACACCGCTCCTCCACTCCCTTCACTGGCTTCCAGTAACTAGAATGCACTTCAAGACACTGGTACTTGCGTACCATGCTGTGAATGGATCTGGCCCTTCCTACATCCAGGACATGGTGGGGGGGGAGGGATGGCAGAGAACATGTCTCTTATAGAAAGCGACAGCAGAGGAGCAGAGGACTTAAATTAGAGCCCGACCCTCGCTTCATGCTCATTCGGTCACATGCATTATGCAGCGGCCTTTTACAGCCCAGGCCCAGGTGGGAACGATCACTCTCCTGTTTTAAATATTAGCATTTAATTTCCTTTACTTACTCCAACGAGCCCAATCTCTCCCCAAACCATTTCTCCGTCCACTAAAAGTGTTTCCAGTCTCTCAGACTCTCGCTCTGCCCAATTTTTACTCTGTCAATCATTGAATTTTGTTATTTTTCCCCATCATTTTGTACCCTTTTCCTCATTATCATTCTGTCTATGTCAGTTCTGCTAATTCCACTATCCTTTGTCTCTTTCCTGCTGGATGCGTAATTGTTTGACTGACTGATTCCTGAATCTCTGTAACTGTCAGTATCTGTTCCTCTTTTAATGAATTCTTAGTGTGAGTTACGATGGTGTGTCGGGCTAATACTATGCAGTACACTCCGTCTCTTTAGGATATTTTAAATAAAATAATAATCCATGATATTGATAGAAGTGAGTCCTACTCCCAGTTCTCCTTAATGTAGCTGCGTGTATTATGATAATCTATATATCTCAAGGATAACTACATTAAGCTATACATACATCATGACTAGATCTGTGCAGGAGGAGCTCTTTCTATTCTTGTTTTCGATTTCCCACTGCCTGCCCAGGCCAAGCATCTTCTCTAATTACATATTGTGTTATTATTTGGACTAATGACTTTTCTAGAGAAGACAAAGGAACTTTAGCTTGAGTTGCATGATAACACTGAACTGGGAATGTTTCAGACTCATTTTAAAATAGGTGCGAAAAAAATTCCTTAAATTGAGGTGGTACTTTGATGACGCAACCAGGGTTTTTCCCTTTCTTGATTATTGCAGAAAATAAGATCGATGGAAAACGTTTCGCATTCTAACACATTTTGTTCAGCAGGATAATCTCCACATATTAAACCCACGTTTATTACATTGAAGTGTAAATGCAGTCACCAGAAGTAAAAAGCTAAGATTACGCTATGAACAAATTGCATCACAGTCATGACTTCATGTTATTTCAGAAATCTAACCAAACCCTCATTCAAAAAAACCATTGACTTCGGGAACCTCAAGTGCTAAAATGCTAACCCATTTCTTGGTTTAGGACTCGTTCCACTCTACTGCACCACTCTACATGCACTAAAGAACCATTGTTATTATACGCTGCAAGAGTTCAAGGTTTTCTGATTGTCATTATACAATACAAGCCCCCTCGATGCTGCACGCACGGAAAATGTGGACAGATATTCAAATTGCAGTGTAGAGCTAATTAGACCTAGTGTTAGGAGTATAATGATGTATAATTAAAATCTTTATTATATAACCTTCTTCGGCTTCTATACACAGACAAAGAAGACGTTAATTTCATTAATGCTTTATTGTTCTGATTTTCAAATGGCAAGTTTCACTTTCAACCTAACAGCACATTGCCCCAGTACTGGTGGAAAGTAACTAAGTACTCACAGTGTTTCCCACAGATCTGAAATATATTTTGGGGGGTGGTGGTAGCGGGGGGTGACGTGACATGCAACAACATTAACCTTTCTGTTGGTCGCTTGTTAGCAGACCCTTTGTCAGGGTTGAGTGAGGCAAGCAGGACCCAAATGCAGATAAACAGAAAATACCTTTATTTTAAGGCTACCGATACAGAGCTGAACTCTCTTCCCCGTGAACACAGTCCAACTACAACAAGGAACTCACAAAGACTATCAGAAAACACAGAACCTAAATGCACACAGCACTAATCAAACAAACAAGAGACGAGGGAGGAGAAAACACAGGGGCACCAGGTGAACACCATCGGGTAATCAGGTAGGAGGGAAAACAGACAGAAAGCAACAGGCAAGACAGGGGGTGAACACTTTTCAAAATAAAACAGGAAGCCAAAGACAGAAAAAGACAAGACAAAACACAACCCAGACACATCGTGACAGTACCCCCCCCCTCAAGGCACGGATCCCAGACGTCCCAAAGAAAGTCCAGCAGGGTGGGTGGAGGGGGACCGGAGGAGGGACACAAAACTAGGGCCAACAGGGTGGGTGGAGGGGGTCTGGAGGACGGGTTTGGGCTGACAGCCCAGGGGCACAGCGGAGGACCCGGAAGGGGTCTCGGGCGGACGGCCCGGGGGCAAGGCAGAGATCAAGGATGGGGTCTCGGGCGGACGGCCTGGGGGCAAGGCAGAGTTGAAAAAGGAGCCACGGCCACAGGGGGGGAAATCAGGGGTCCGTGCATGAGAGTGAAGGCAGCGGCTGGAAGAGCCCGGAGGCCGGGCTCGAGGGCGAAGACCGCGGCACTCAGGGAGCCGGGCTCGAGGGCGAAGACCGCGGCTCTCAGGGGGCCGGGCTCGAGGGCGAAGACCGCGGCTCTCAGGGGGCCGGGCTCGAGGGCGAAGACCTTGGCTCTCAGGGGGCCGGGCTCGAGGGCGAAAACCAGACAGCTCCGGAGGCAGGGCAGGACCCGGTGTCGGCCGAACAGGAACTGGACGGGTTTGGGCTGACAGCCCAGGGGCACAGCGGAGGACCCGGAAGGGGTCTCGGGCGGACGGCCCGGGGGCAAGGCAGAGATCAAGGATGGGGTCTCGGGCGGACGGCCTGGGGGCAAGGCAGAGTTGAAAAAGGAGCCACGGCCACAGGGGGGGAAATCAGGGGTCCGTGCATGAGAGTGAAGGCAGCGGCTGGAAGAGCCCGGAGGCCGGGCTCGAGGGCGAAGACCGCGGCACTCAGGGAGCCGGGCTCGAGGGCGAAGACCGCGGCTCTCAGGGGGCCGGGCTCGAGGGCGAAGACCGCGGCTCTCAGGGGGCCGGGCTCGAGGGCGAAGACCGCGGCTCTCAGGGGGCCGGGCTCGAGGGCGAAAACCAGACAGCTCCGAAGGCAGGGCAGGACCCGGTGTCGGCCGAACAGGAACCGGAGCCGGTGGGACAGGCTTCGGCAGGATCCCCCACGGAAGGGGACCAGGAGTTGGCAGGACCCCCGCGAGACGGTGATGGCGGGGCCTCCAACGGAAAAGGACAAGGGGTTTGCAGGACCCCCGGCAGAAGAGTTGTCGGCGGGACCCCCAGAGGAACAGGACATAGGATTGGCAGGACCCCCGGCAGGAGAGTAGTCAGCGGGACCTCCAACGGGACTGGACATGGAGCTGGCAGGACCCCAGCGGAACCTCCAACGGCACAGGACACAGGGCTGGCAGGACCCCCGGCAGAAAAGTTGTCGGCGGGACCCCCAGAGGAACAGGACATAGGATTGGCAGGACCCCCGGCAGAAGAGTAGTCAGCGGGACCTCCAACGGGACTGGACATGGAGCTGGCAGGACCCCCAGCGGAACCCCCAACAGGACAGGACATAGGGTTGGCAGGACCCCCGGCAGGAGAGTAGTCGGCGGGACCCCCAACGGGACAGGGCATGGGATTGGCAGGACCCCTGGCAGGAGAGTAGTCGGCGGGACCCCCAACGAGACAGGACATAGGATTGGAAGGACCCCTGGCAGGAGAGTAGTCGGCGGGACCTTCAACGGGACTGGACATGGAGCTGGCAGGACCCCCAGCGGAACCTCCAACGGGACAGGACATGGAGTTGGCAGGACCCCTGGCAGAAGAGTAGTCGGCGGGACCCCCAACGGGACAGGCGTCGGCAGGACCCCCAACGATACTGGACGCGGAGTTGGCAGGACCCTCAGCGGAACAGGACATGGTGTCGGCAGGACCCCCGGCGGAACAGGTGACGGCGGGACCTCCAACAGGACACGGGGAGCTGGAGTGGGCCGGAACACCGACAGAACACGAGGGACTGGAGTGGGCCGGAGAGCCGGAACGTGAGCCAGAATCATAGCTGCTGGGGCCGGTACTGGAGTCGGAATTGAAGCCGGACACATGGCTGCTGGGGCCGGAACTGGGGCCGGAACCATAGCTGCTGGGGCCAGAACTGGGGCTGGAACCATAGCTGCGGGGGCCAGAACTGGGGCTGGAACCATAGCTGCTGGGGCCAGAACTGGAGTCGGAACTGGAGCCGGAACCATGGCTGCTGGGGCCGGTACTGGAGTCGGAATTGAAGCCTGAACCATGGCTGTTGGGGCCGGAACTGGGGCCGGAACCATAGCTACTGGGGCCAGAATTGGGGCTGGAACCATTACTGCTGGGGCCAGAACTGGGGCTGGAACCATGGCTGCTGGGGCCAGAACTGAGGCTGGAACCATGGCTGCTGGGGCCAGAACTGGGGCCGGAACTATGGCTCTTGGGGCACGAGCTGCTAGCCTGGACTTGCGACTCCCTCTCTCAGGAGCCTTTTGGAGGCTCTGTGGACCTCCAAAAGCCAGACGAGTTCCAAAGAATGGCTCCTGGACAGGAGCAGGAACTGGGGAAGAAGCAGATGTTGATTCCAGACGGAATACACTGAGGCGTATGGTGTCAGGTTGGGAGTTGGGAGGCAGGGAGCTAGCATGTCTGGGGCTAGCAGGCCGGGAATCACACACCAAGAGGAAGTCCAAAATCCAGCCAGGTAAGAATTTCACTAAACCTGGTTTCTCCATAGTCATCTGGTGCGCCTCAGCTAGAGCAGCCTCTCGCTGCTGAACTCCAGACGCTCTCCTCCACTTATCAGAGCAGCCAGCCAAAGAAAAGGAAAAACTGAGTAATTCCAACTCAAAAGGATCTGCTGGGCCCATCTTTGGTGAGTTTCTTCTGTCAGGGTAGAGTGAGGCAAGCAGGAACCAAATGCAGATAAACAGAAAATACCTTTATTTTAAGGCTACCGATACAGAGCTGAACACTCTTCCCCGTGAACACAGTCCAACTACAACAAGGAACTCACAAAGACTAACAGAAAACACAGAACCTAAATGCACACAGGACTAATCAAACAGACAAGAGACAGGTGAGGAGGGAGGAGAAAACACAAGGGCACCAGGTGAACACGATCGGGTAATCAGGTAGGAGGGAAAACTGAGGTTATCTACTGTAACCCCAGCTTCTATGAGTAAATGGCGCAGCCCTCTAAGGCTATCGCTATTGGGTAATCCCCCTGCGCCCCCGCGCAGCACTGAAACACTTGTAGTCCACGCCCAACTACAAGGTGGGCCCCACCCTCGGGCCTCCTTCCGGTATAAATAGGAAGGAGGCCCGGCAATCTGCTCCCATACCAAATAACTTTTCTTCAGCTATTCGTAGAGGCAGTGGGGCCCAGCGCTTAGAGGGCTGTGCCATTTACTCATAGAAGCTGGGGTTACAGTAGGTAACCTCAGTTTTATTTCGTATATGGCTTCGCCCTCTAAGGCTATCGCTATTGGGTTAAGGGTGAAGCATGATGTAGTCTGCGCCCCACTGGGTCCGCCCGGCACTAGAAGCACAGACACACCTGCTCAATAACACCCCATGCCTGTTGTGCCATGCGTAATGGCGCATCACCGTCCCTGGAACATAGCAAAACATGCCTATCTTCCCGACGTGGTGAAGGCTGGGAACAATACATACCGGCCGCTGTGAGAAAGTAGAGACGAAGGTCCCACCTTGCCCAGCGATCATAGAGGGGGAACAGCAGCTCTCTGCGTGTCAGACAGGTAGGAGAGCGCCCAGCTGGATCCCTGACTTCACTCACTCTGACCAGGCACTCCGTACAAAGTGTGTCAGAGGCAAAAGGAACATCCCTCCTATAAGAGGGAAAAAGGGCTGCTCTCCGCGTGCCGAGAGGCAGGAGAGAGGCGAACAGCTGGCTCCCTGACGTCACTCACTCCGACAGGACACCCAGTACAGGGTGTGTCAGAGAGGAATGGGAGACATCCCTCAAATAAAAATGAATAAAGGAACAGGGGGAAGACCAAGATGCAGTGCAAATATCTTCCACTCCACATTCCTCCGTGCAAAGCCGTGGAGGAGGAAATTCCTCTTGTGGAGTGCGCATTGATGTTCTCCGGGGGCTCCACCCCAGAGGAGACATGCCTGTGACACACAACCTGTGTGACAGCCGTTGTGCAGACAGAGGTTGCCCGATCGAGCGCTCTCTATAGTGCACACACAGGCGCTGAGAATGGCGCAAGGCAGACGTGCGCGCCACATAGCAAGACAGCGCTCGCACTGGACGGAGGAGATTTAGAAAAATAGCGGGGTTAAAAACCGCGCAAGACACTGTTCCTGGGATGAAAGGAGTGTTTCTTGTATCCCATGAAACTGCTGGGGGGAGAGGCTTCTCTGTGAAGTGCCGTAATGGTCATCATGGTGTCGAGCCACGCCATCGCCGCCGCTGCCCGTGAGGCAAAAGGGCTGCGAGGGAGTTTCCACACTGCATTTCACTCCGTCTCTCATCATGAGGCGCGTACACGCCCAGGGGATGAGAGGTGTGTGCATGCTGTCCAAATGAGGCGTTATAACGGTGCTCGTGGGTTATTAGGACCGTGTGTAGGAGGCATATCTGGGACAGAGGAATGCCGCGAGTTCTGCAGTTTATAAACCAATAGGTTAAAACAGCAGTCTTCTGCAGCGAATGAACCACCTCTGGAGTGTCCCCCTGTTGGAAGAGACCCAAGGGGATCATCATGTGACCAGCTGACGCCAACGCCGAGCAGCTGCGTCATGGAGAGGGCTGTGTGGGTTGTGACACGCCGGAGGAGAGCTGTCAGTTCCTCCCCTCGCTGCCGCGAGAGTCGCGCTCTCATGCTGGCTGAGTTTAACTCCACTCCCAGATAAACGATTGTCTGAGAGGGAAGAGGACAGCTCTTCTTCCAATTTATTATGAAACCCAGGCTTTGACAGATGCGATACGAGATGTACCGTCTGTAAAGCGACTTCCTCCCTGGAGCGAGCCAGCAAATAGCAGGTCGTCCAGAGAAAAACCACACTCTCATCCCTCCTCTGTGTAGTGGCTCTAGCCTTCTCTACACAAATGCGAGGAGCCAGGAAATATCCGAACGGAAGACGATTGTCTGGTCTGATATTCCCTGAATGGAAAACGCAGGAATTTCCGCTGTTTCGGGATGATGGGTACGTGGAAGTATGCATCCTTCAGGTGGAAGTGAACCAGTCGTCCTGGTGAAAACATTCCAGCACCTGTTTGATCGTCAGCATGTGGAATACTGACAGATCGAGGATGTCTCATTCCCCCAGTCTTTTTCGGGATTAGAAAAATAACGGGAGTGAAAACCCCTGATTTTCCTCCCTTTGAGGAACCCTGGAAATATCCTCTGTCAACAGGAGTTCCAGCAGCTCGGATTGGAGCGCAAGACATAGCTTCTGGGAGGACAGGAGTGTTTCCTGTATCCCATTGAACTGTGGGGGGGGGGGGGGGGGGAGGCGAACTGCAGGACGTATCCTCTGCTGATCAGCCTGCTCATCCATCTGTCCATCAGACACACGCGCTGCCACTCTGAGAAACACTCTAAGAGCGGGCGCACATGCTCGAGATGTTCTGTGGTCGTCATGGCAACGAGCCACGCCAGGGAGCCTTCACACGCTGCGTTTTACTCCGGCTGTCATCATGAGGCGTGTACACGCTCAGGGGATGAGTGGAGGTGTGTGCAGTGCTGTCCACATGAGGCGTTATACCGGCGCTCATGGGTTATTATGACCGTGTGTAGGAGGCGTATCTCGGACAGGGGAATGCCGCGAGCTCTGCAGGTTTACTAACCGATAGGTTAAAACCAGCAGGCTTCTGCAGGGAGCCCTGCTGTCTACTTAATCAACAGATTAGTGGCAGCCGGCTCCGCTTCCTCGGAGGCTCTCGCGGAGCAGACCAGGAGCGGGGGAGCCTCACTCCCCTTTGACTCGCCGCCGGGAGACCCTGTCTCTGGGGTGGCGGGGGAGCGGAGACGTGGGACGGAGCCCCTGCAGCCGCCGAGGCGGTTGCTGTGGGCGTCTCTCCGCTTGCGGCCCCCTATGGCCGGCGTGGACGCCGCGGCTGCTGCGGGCGTTGTTGCTGCTGTGGCAGCTCAGCCGACTGGAGCCAGCTGTACATGCTGGCGAATGCCGTCCACCTGTTCCGCGGCCGTCTTCATGGATTCCACCATGGCGTGGAACTGGGGTGCGAACAGCCCGTCCGGGCTGATTGGAGCGTCCAGTAGCACTTTTCTGTCCGTCTCCGTAACAGACGCCGCCGCGCTGTGGTGACGGAGAGGGGGAAAGCATGTTCGGCCGCCAAGCTGGCACCCTGCTCCGACTCTGTCTCCCCCGTCCGGGGGAGAGGAGGGAGGGGAGAACCGAACGGTGAACCGTGGAGGGAGGCGGGGCAGGACTTGCTTCGGACTCCTGCCCGGCACTCTGCCCCAAGGACACGAGGCCCCGTCCACGGGCTCGTAAGCCTGGACGGGCCAATCGTCCTCCTCGGCCACAGCAGCAAGAGTGTCCGTTCTCCGCTTCCTGTGCTACCTGCTGGTTTAGAGCCGCGTACGCGTGCTCTGACCCCCGGCAGGATTTGCATACTGCTTTTATCTCTGCAGGTCATAAGTCATTATGAACCCAGAGCCACATGAGGGACAATCACGGACGCAGTTGTTCCTCATGATGATTCTCAATTGCTGTGCTTCAGTAACTGTGCTGGTTTGCTGAAAAAAAGAGGGAGGGAGAAGATTGCCGGGCCTCCTTCCTATTTATACCGGAAGGAGGCCCGAGGGTGGGGCCCACCTTGCGGGTGGGCGTGGACTACAAGTGTTTCAGTGCTGCGCGGGGGCGCAGGGGGATTACCCAATAGCGATAGCCTTAGAGGGCGAAGCCATATACGAAATAGAACAGACAGAAAGCAACAGTCAAGATAGGGGGTGAACACTTTCCAAAATAAAACAGGAAACCAAAGACAGAACAAAACACAACACAGACAGATCGTGACACCCTTCACGCGATGGCAGAGCGAACAATAGTGATAGCCCTATAGTTTAAATCTACTACCCACATATAAACATATGGACATGGGTTACTATTTTAAAGAAATGGTAAATGTATTTAGGAACATATGTGATTTGATCAGTGGCGAGCTGTCAGGGCTCTCTAGGCCCTCTGTGAGGGCCTTGAGAGCCCTCCTTCCGGTATAAATAGGAAGGAGGCCCGGCAATCTGCTCCCATACCAAATAACTTTTCTTCAGCTATTCGTAGAGGCAGTGGGGCCCAGCGCTTAGAGGGCTGTGCCATTTACTCATAGAAGCTGGGGTTACAGTAGGTAACCTCAGTTTTATTTCGTATATGGCTTCGCCCTCTAAGGCTATCGCTATTGGGTTAAGGGCGAAGCATGATGTAGTCTGCGCCCCACTGGGTCCGCCCGGCACTAGAAGCACAGACACACCTGCTCAATAACACCCCATGCCTGTTGTGCCATGCGTAATGGCGCATCACCGTCCCTGGAACATAGCAAAACATGCCTATCTTCCCGACGTGGTGAAGGCTGGGAACAATACATACCGGCCGCTGTGAGAAAGTAGAGACGAAGGTCCCACCTTGCCCAGCGATCATAGAGGGGGAACAGCAGCTCTCTGTGTGTCAGACAGGTAGGAGAGCGCCCAGCTGGATCCCTGACGTCACTCACTCTGACCAGGCACTCCGTACAAAGTGTGTCAGAGGCAAAAGGAACATCCCTCCTATAAGAGGGAAAAAGGGCTGCTCTCCGCGTGCCGAGAGGCAGGAGAGAGGCGAACAGCTGGCTCCCTGACGTCACTCACTCCGACAGGACACCCAGTACAGGGTGTGTCAGAGAGGAATGGGAGACATCCCTCAAATAAAAATGAATAAAGGAACAGGGGGAAGACCAAGATGCAGTGCAAATATCTTCCACTCCACATTCCTCCGTGCAAAGCCGTGGAGGAGGAAATTCCTCTTGTGGAGTGCGCATTGATGTTCTCCGGGGGCTCCACCCCAGAGCAGACATGCCTGTGACACACAACCTGTGTGACAGCCGTTGTGCAGACAGAGGTTGCCCGATCGAGCGCTCTCTATAGTGCACACACAGGCGCTGAGAATGGCGCAAGGCAGACGTGCGCGCCACATAGCAAGACAGCGCTCGCACTGGACGGAGGAGATTTAGAAAAATAGCGGGGTTAAAAACCGCGCAAGACACTGTTCCTGGGATGAAAGGAGTGTTTCTTGTATCCCATGAAACTGCTGGGGGGAGAGGCTTCTCTGTGAAGTGCCGTAATGGTCATCATGGTGTCGAGCCACGCCATCGCCGCCGCTGCCCGTGAGGCAAAAGGGCTGCGAGGGAGTTTCCACACTGCATTTCACTCCGTCTCTCATCATGAGGCGCGTACACGCCCAGGGGATGAGAGGTGTGTGCATGCTGTCCAAATGAGGCGTTATAACGGTGCTCGTGGGTTATTAGGACCGTGTGTAGGAGGCATATCTGGGACAGAGGAATGCCGCGAGTTCTGCAGTTTATAAACCAATAGGTTAAAACAGCAGGCTTCTGCAGCGAATGAACCACCTCTGGAGTGTCCCCCTGTTGGAAGAGACCCAAGGGGATCATCATGTGACCAGCTGACGCCAACGCCGAGCAGCTGCGTCATGGAGAGGGCTGTGTGGGTTGTGACACGCCGGAGGAGAGCTGTCAGTTCCTCCCCTCGCTGCCGCGAGAGTCGCGCTCTCATGCTGGCTGAGTTTAACTCCACTCCCAGATAAACGATTGTCTGAGAGGGAAGAGGACAGCTCTTCTTCCAATTTATTATGAAACCCAGGCTTTGACAGATGCGATACGAGATGTACCGTCTGTAAAGCGACTTCCTCCCTGGAGCGAGCCAGCAAATAGCAGGTCGTCCAGAGAAAAACCACACTCTCATCCCTCCTCTGTGTAGTGGCTCCAGCCTTCTCTACACAAATGCGAGGAGCCAGGAAATATCCGAACGGAAGACGATTGTCTGGTCTGATATTCCCTGAATGGAAAACGCAGGAATTTCCGCTGTTTCGGGATGATGGGTACGTGGAAGTATGCATCCTTCAGGTGGAAGTGAACCAGTCGTCCTGGTGAAAACATTCCAGCACCTGTTTGATCGTCAGCATGTGGAATACTGACAGATCGAGGATGTCTCATTCCCCCAGTCTTTTTCGGGATTAGAAAAATAACGGGAGTGAAAACCCCTGATTTTCCTCCCTTTGAGGAACCCTGGAAATATCCTCTGTCAACAGGAGTTCCAGCAGCTCGGATTGGAGCGCAAGACATAGCTTCTGGGAGGACAGGAGTGTTTCCTGTATCCCATTGAACTGTGGGGGGGGGGGGGGGGGGGGAGAGGCGAACTGCAGGACGTATCCTCTGCTGATCAGCCTGCTCATCCATCTGTCCATCAGACACACGCGCTGCCACTCTGAGAAACACTCTAAGAGCGGGCGCACATGCTCGAGATGTTCTGTGGTCGTCATGGCAACGAGCCACGCCAGGGAGCCTTCACACGCTGCGTTTTACTCCGGCTGTCATCATGAGGCGTGTACACGCTCAGGGGATGAGTGGAGGTGTGTGCAGTGCTGTCCACATGAGGCGTTATACCGGCGCTCCTGGGTTATTATGACCGTGTGTAGGAGGCGTATCTCGGACAGGGGAATGCCGCGAGCTCTGCAGGTTTACTAACCGATAGGTTAAAACCAGCAGGCTTCTGCAGGGAGCCCTGCTGTCTACTTAATCAACAGATTAGTGGCAGCCGGCTCCGCTTCCTCGGAGGCTCTCGCGGAGCAGACCAGGAGCGGGGGAGCCTCACTCCCCTTTGACTCGCCGCCGGGAGACCCTGTCTCTGGGGTGGCGGGGGAGCGGAGACGTGGGACGGAGCCCCTGCAGCCGCCGAGGCGGTTGCTGTGGGCGTCTCTCCGCTTGCGGCCTCCTATGGCCGGCGTGGACGCCGCGGCTGCTGCGGGCGTTGTTGCCGCTGTGGCAGCTCAGCCGACTGGAGCCAGCTGTACATGCTGGCGAATGCCGTCCACCTGTTCCGCGGCCGTCTTCATGGATTCCACCATGGCGTGGAACTGGGGTGCGAACAGCCCGTCCGGGCTGATTGGAGCGTCCAGTAGCACTTTTCTGTCCGTCTCCGTAACAGACGCCGCCGCGCTGTGGTGACGGAGAGGGGGAAAGCATGTTCGGCCGCCAAGCTGGCACCCTGCTCCGACTCTGTCTCCCCCGTCCGGGGGAGAGGAGGGAGGGGAGAACCGAACGGTGAACCGTGGAGGGAGGCGGGGCAGGACTTGCTTCGGACTCCTGCCCGGCACTCTGCCCCAAGGACACGAGGCCCCGTCCGCGGGCTCGTAAGCCTGGACGGGCCAATCGTCCTCCTCGGCCACAGCAGCAAGAGTGTCCGTTCTCCGCTTCCTGTGCTACCTGCTGGTTTAGAGCCGCGTACGCGTGCTCTGACCCCCGGCAGGATTTGCATACTGCTTTTATCTCTGCAGGTCATAAGTCATTATGAACCCAGAGCCACATGAGGGACAATCACGGACGCAGTTGTTCCTCATGATGATTCTCAATTGCTGTGCTTCAGTAACTGTGCTGGTTTGCTGAAAAAAAGAGGGAGGGAGAAGATTGCCGGGCCTCCTTCCTATTTATACCGGAAGGAGGCCCGAGGGTGGGGCCCACCTTGCGGGTGGGCGTGGACTACAAGTGTTTCAGTGCTGCGCGGGGGCGCAGGGGGATTACCCAATAGCGATAGCCTTAGAGGGCGAAGCCATATACGAAATAGAACAGACAGAAAGCAACAGTCAAGATAGGGGGTGAACACTTTCCAAAATAAAACAGGAAACCAAAGACAGAACAAAACACAACACAGACAGATCGTGACACCCTTCACGCGATGGCAGAGCGAACAATAGTGATAGCCCTATAGTTTAAATCTACTACCCACATATAAACATATGGACATGGGTTACTATTTTAAAGAAATGGTAAATGTATTTAGGAACATATGTGATTTGATCAGTGGCGAGCTGTCAGGGCTCTCTAGGCCCTCTGTGAGGGCCTTGGATATTCTAAAAAATAATATTTGAAAACATTAAATATTATTTTTTATATTTTGTTGTTGTTATATTTTTCATTACTTTTACCAAAAATAACTTGATTTAATTGTATTTAAAATAAAATCTCCAAAGAAATAAATCCTTCGAATCTGCCTGTTCAGTTTCTGTTGGAATGTGAAGGGTTAAATGCCGTTTCTGCGAGTTACTGTGAAGACGGGGGGGGTTTGTTGGTCCCTCTCTACATTCACAGAGGGCCCGCTATAGTAACTCAATGAGAGAGTAATGTCAAATGACAGTACAATTGACTAATCATATCTTCCCTCTAAATGGACGGGCTTTATTTTCTGGGACTTTATGACAAGTTGACCGCTGTGAGGTCTATGCAAGTGGTGCAGTGACGCGTCCTTAAACCCGGAAGTAAGCTGCGCTCGGATTCCCTGAGAAGGGGTTATGGCTAGAAAGGATCCTTCTTGTGTAAATATGACGTCACGTTCTCGTTCTCGTTGTTCTCGTTGGAGCGGCTCGGAAACACACCTACAGCAGTAACATGCAACATACACATTAATGCAGCAGTAATATTAATAGAGAAACATCAGACATAATAGTACAACACTGAAAGGGAACATTGTATTGCATCAGGAGCTATCTTGGGACTTTTACTGCGACAACGTTGACTTGCCTTTGAATAAAAAATAAACCATAGTGTTGGTGATCAACAGTGTTGTCATTCTTCTTTGAACAGCAAGACCGCTAACACCCTATTTCAACAATCACACTCCCTGTCATTGACATAATTAATAGATGGTTTAGCTTCTCGCCATCATTTGCTGTGGCCAACTGATGTTAACGATCGTAACTGAAAGGCTGCCTGCCAAACGTAAACATTCAGCCACGTTACTTGCAAACTATCGCGAGAGTTTTACACTAGACGGATCCTTTCTAGCCATAACCCTGAGAAGGGTCCATGGGAGCCTGCCTGCAGACCTCCACTCTCAGGACAGTTCCGGTGCAGGCTGCACTCTCAGGACACCTCCACTGTCAGTACAGGAAGTGACGATTCTGACGAACACGTTTTTTTTCGACTCGTTTGATGGAAGTTTTCAAATCACAATGGAGACTCATCACGAAGGTGATGAGTCCGCCCACCGTGCACTTTGGGTCGGCCTTGGTCATGCCCTTTTGACCCCCCCAGCCTGGAGGAATGTAACGGGAGTTGACAGGGGACTCTGCCCGCCTCACAAGTGCCTATTTTCGGACACTTTTTTTCACTTTCCCCCCTATTTTCCCCGGTTTTATTATTATTATTATTTTTGGCTATTTCACACGGTTTCTACCGGGGACATTGCCCGTCATCCATATATTAACGGATTTTGACCATTTTTGTTGCATTTTTCTCCTCTCCTCTCCTCTCACTGATCGAATGGCAAACGCGACCCACTGTCGGAGGGCCTCCGCGCCGGGCCGGCCTAGTGCCGGTGCTCTGGCGGTCGGTTCCTCCGAACTGCGGGTTCGACTCTGATGGCCGGCAGGGTGTGCTGCGTTGGGGTGGGGGACTTCCCCCACTCTGCGTGTCTCTTCCTTCACGGGTCCCGCAGCGGGGTGGAGGTTTCCAGCTGGAACCTCCCCACCTCCGCCGCGTATGTCTATATATATATATATATATATATATATATATATATATATATATATAGGAATTAGCTATCATTAGCATCACTATTCTAGCACACGTCAGAATCGTCACTTCCTGTACTGACAGTGGAGGTGTCCTGAGAGTGGAGGTCTGCACCGGAACTGTCCTGAGAGTGGAGGTCTGCAGGCAGACCCCTCTCGAAGGGTCTAGCTCATGGATGTATAATAAGAACTGGATACAGCGTGGGAGGCGGGGCCTGTAACAGGATCTAGTGATATCCAAGCAACAGAGCTTCATTTAGCATGAAAGAATTATTGCACTGCACATATATATATTAATTTATATATTAGGGCCGGGACTTTAACGCGTTAATTAAGATTAATTAATTACACAAAAATTAACGCGTTAAAATGTTTTACGCATTTTAATTGCACTTATTTTTGCACCACGGAACGTTTCTCACTGGATGAGTTTCAGGGGTACCGATTATACTGGAGCACCAACTAACGTTCATGACTTCAGACAACAACAAACCACAGTGAACAATAGTCAAACATGAACGAAGAAGCTGATGAGACCGCTTTGGTTGGCCCGTGGATGTGACATTTTGTTTTAAAAAACGGACGGATGGAAGCGTCGATAAGAGCACGGTTGTTTAAAATTATGCAAAAAGGAATTCGCATATCACCGCAGCACATCAAGCCTCAAGTATCACCTCAATGGAAAACATATAGCAGCTAGCGTGGAAGCTAGCGTGGACGTTAGCCCGACTCGGAGTACAAGGACCCACACCCAATTCGCGTTGATCAAACAGTGGCCTATGCAACAGAGAGATTTTATTTTTCATCAGGATATTGGAAGAATAGGAGGGATTGAGGTCAATCACTGGCACTTTTTTATTTTATTTTAAATGGTACACTTTATGTTGAATTATTTATTATGTTGTTGGTGCAACTGGCACTTTATGTTGAATTGTTTATTGTTTTGGCCAAGGTTATTGAGAGAGTTGGACTGAAATGTATTAGATTTTTTAAATCAACTGTTGGTAAATCCACAAAGTCTGTTATGGCCTCTGAAGCAACAGAGAGATGTTTTCTAATAGTCAGGGTTTCCAATGTTCTGAATGTACTTGAAAGTATTGTGTTTTACTTAAAAAACAAAGTGTTATAGTTTACAGAAGGTCTACCTACCTATAGGCTACCTGAATCTCTGAAATGTACTATATTCCTAAATATGCTATTGCTACACTTTATGGCAAAAATTGCACTTTTCTGTTGGTCTTGGTTAAGTACCACCTTGAAAAAAATAAACAATGTTTTGTTGCTTAAGCTTATGTATTCAGTCATTATTCAATGGTATACTAAAATCCATGTGAAAAAAATTGCTTCTCACTGTTCTCAGGTCAAATATTTATATGTGATTAAAAATGCGATTAATTTCGATTAATTAATTACAAAGCCTCTAATTAATTAGATTAATTTTTTTAATCGAGTCCCGGCCATAATATATATATATATATATATATATATACACAGTGCAATAAGCTTCTTAGTGCAATAAGAAGCTACAGGGACGTTAATCTAACGTCGGTTATATTAACTTTATTTAATACAACATTTACGGTACAAGATTTAATCATACAGCCCATGTAGTATAATATTTTACAAATGATGAATTACAGCAAACATGTGCAATATATCCGTTATTACAGCTCCGTGGGATGGCAGTGAGACGATATGGGTCCGTTGTTATTTTGCATCCATGGGTAAAGATAAACGCATGTAGTGCTGAACCTGCTGAACACGTAACATGAACGTGCCGAGCGGCGCGGTCCCGTGGGTTAGATGCGCGTTCATAATGCAGAGGGATATAACTCTCAGAATAACGTTATTAGCACATTTTTACAACTTGAGGAACAAATGTTTTTAATAAGGGCTATACAAACGTTCATACTGGGTAGTTTAAAAAAAATATCCAACGACTTACAGACATAGGTTACAGACGACTCTTTCCCAATGTAAGTCAATGGGAAAAAGTGTTTCCGGGACCAGCAACCAAACGGAAGTGTAGTACCGCCGTTTGGCCACAACGAATATTCTCATCAGACTGCGGTGCACTTCCTCGGGGCTTGGTCTAGCTGCGGCCGCGGACAGTACACAACACTACACGACACTACACGACATGCCCACCTGACACGACACTACGGTGGCTGAGAGGCACTACCGTTAAAAGCAAATTGACGAGATTTACATCATACAGCCCATGTCGTATAATATTTTACAAATGATGAATTACAGCAAATATGTGCAATATCTCCATTATTACAGCTCCGTGGGCTGGCAGTAAGGCGATATGGTCCGTTGTTATTGTGCATCCATGGGTAAAGAGAAACTCATGTAGTACTGAACACGTAACATGAACGTGCCGGGCGGCGCGGTCCCGTGGGTTGGATGCGCGTTCATAATGCCGAGGAAAATAACTCTCAGAATAACGTTATTAGCACATTTTACAACTTGAGGACCGAATTTTTTTAATAAGGGCTATACAAACGTTCATACTGGGTAGTTTATTTAGTTTTTAAAAAATTATCCAACGAGTTACAGACCACTCTTTCCCAATGTAAGTCAATGGGAAAAAGTGTTTCCGGGCCCAGCAACCTAAAGGAAGTGTAGTACCGCCGTTTGGCCACAACGAATATTCTCATCAGACTCCGGCGCACTTCGTGGGGGCTTTGTTCAACCTCCACTGTCCGCGGCCGCAGCTAGACCATATTGGATTCCCTCGACAGAAAGCAATGGGATTTCTCCATAGGATTTTGGAAAATAGCTCGAAATAAGGTTTGTGGAAAACGAACCTGTTAGATAAGTGCACGTTTTGTTCAGCCGGATAATATCCACATGTCTACCCTACTTTTATTATTTTCGAATCATAAATCTAATCGATAGATTTATGATTAGCATAAGTTCGTTCATGATGGCTCAATTCAGTGATAGTGATGACATCCTTGCGAAATTATTAACCGAGTCATTTTCAAGATTGAGTTACTATGATAAACTGGAGTGGCAAAGGATCAGCTGAATGACCCCCAAGTGCTTCATCCAAAAGGAAAGGAGGATGGACTATGTGTTTAAGTGATTTAATCATCAAAGGTAGGCCTAAGTCATTTTCAATGTGGGCAACCGTGCCGACTTAATTCATTTGTAATTGTTACTTGGCTGTGGGTGCCCTGTCATGATAGGTGTTTATATAAATGGTGTTGTTTTGTGTGGTAGAGGGTCGCTGTAATTGATGCGTTTTGCACCCCGGGCCGCTGTTTTGATATCCACGGCTCGCCACTTGATTTGAAGTGGGGGTGGACCTCAAATCTTCTAGGGCAGGGGTGCCCACACTTTTTTGGCTGGTGAGCTACTTTTGAAATCACCAGCTAACCGAGGTCTACCAACCAAAAATAAAATCCCAAATTGCAAGGGTTGCTGAATAACACGTTTTATTTTTACATGGGATAACTACAATAGGGCTGCAACAAACGACTAATTTGATTATCGATTAATCTATAGATTAATGAAACGATTAATCGACTATTCGGACTACTACTGTGTGCCTTGCACAATTTCTCAAACGCTCTTATTTAGCCATCAACTTTTAGATTTAGTTTGAGGTTGTTTTAGGCATGTGGAAACTAACAATGAAGACAATAAAGATGAATACTTGATTCAAAAATACATATATTATTAAATTAACTTAACAAATTGTGAACAAAATTAACATTGCTTTTTATTTGAATTAAATAAATAATATTTCACATCAAAAGAAACAACAATGTTTGAACAAATCTTATTAAATAATCTGATGACAGAACTGGAAACAGAATAGCTGAAACTTTAACAAAATAAATAACTCAGTTACCTCTAATCATTAACCCATGTTTGTATAATGTAGTTAACTCCGTGTGTTGCTGCTAGCATACATAACACCTGACGTGGAAACGTTACTCGTGGATGGGGCTACAGAGCTACTCGAAAGACAGTCGAAACCGACGTCATTCTATGAAAACGTGCCATTTTCCATTCTGAAAATCAGATTTTCAAAGTATTACTTTTATTGTCTTTAAGGACTTGTTTGGTTTGAGTAGACTCTTACCTGTCAGAAAAATATGTGGTGCCATCTCAGGCTATCTTATTATTTAATTATTTTCTGAAAATAATCAACATACAAATATGTGTTTTGTCAATCGCGTTACCAACACCAAATTGTATTGTAAAGTATTTGAAGTGACATTTCAAATTAAATCTGGTGTATTATGAAAGATACATCATCCCTGTTCACATTCAGAGTGTGTATAAATGAAAATAACAAGGAATATATATTTTTTACATGGATGGATATGCTCAAACGCATATTGGCCAAGCCACTGTAAGTAATTTTTTAGGAAAAATCATGAAAAAGGTAATATGTTTAAAATCTTATCCAAAATCCTCCTAATGGGGAGTATTGTTATATTTTACTTAACCTTAAAATAAGATATTTATATTTGGCTTTTTTTATTTATTATATATTTAGAGTATTCTAAGAGTAACAGGTTTGACAATAGAATATTTTTTCAGGAGACGTGCTTATTTTAAGACTGTATGTAGGTGGATTTGGCAGGGGAAATTATTGAATCCATACATGTAAAAAATGTTATTTAATCACAGGATCATGTAGATAACATTTCATCTCAGGAATATCTGACGAAAAACAGCAGAGCAGCCTCTCCTTAAGCAAATAGCTGCAAATAAGAAGTAACACAGGAACAATAACAGGTAAATAAACAGGATATCTGATGAAAAACAGATAACAACAAACTTAACAAACTGATAACATCAAACTTAACAAACAGGAAGAAACACAGGATCATAACAGGTAAATAAACACATAAGTAATGATTTAATTAGACTTAGTTAGTTCTGCCCAGATGTCTTTCTGAATTTCGACATGCCGACATGTGACGTTCTGGGGTGCAGGAATGAGCCTCACAATATCATCCAGTAGGTACCAAATTTGATCGTCGCGGGTGGGCCAGTAAAACCTGTTTTTTCCCAGACCTGCATGGTGCATGCACTTCACTTGTACATTGGCTTCATCTTTTGCCAAAATGATTCCAGGGTACAGCTCTTGATCATATGTAATGACGCACCAGCTTCCAACCATGTCATTTTGACTCCAGTCAATGTCCTGGGTTCCTTTGTGTGGCTCTTTTTGGGGCCTCTCAGAGATGACTGGTTGAGGGTTTGAGGGTCCAGGTTCCTCAGCCTGGATAATCTGGCATCCCCTCGACAGAGTGGGGAAGATGAACTGCCGAGCATTGTAACAATTACAGGACATGTTTTTATGTGTGATACACATGCAACTTGCATCCCTGGTGATCAAGTGGCCTTTTTGGTTGGTGACCACCTGGTGAATTCTCATGGTCCCTGGGACCGGTGGAATGTTCTCTGGCATGAGAGAGTGAGCTTCCTCAACTCTCTCAGCCTCCACGTAAAAGAGCTTCACTGTGGTGCCTGTTGTGATCAAAGCACGATAAAGTGTGGCAGGGTCTGGTATGTCACGCCCATGACACACAAGCTGATCTGCCAGTCTCTTTAACACTCCCCCCACGCCATCAGGGGCTCCCTTTCCATGGCTGGCCTCAAAAAAATTCCATGAACCACTCATGAAACCTCTCCTGTACAGCTCTGTACAGAACAAAAAGAAGTTTCCCTTTTGCCTGTACTGTTTACATGGCCCATCACTGAAGAAGTGGACCACAGACACGGTTGGATAATTGGCCTGAATGAAGTTTAATACTGGGTCTAAATGCTGCCAGATTGCTGGTGGACCTTTGTACTTGCATTCTGAGATGGTACAGAAGCAGACAGGGCTTTCATGTCCACCAACATACAGCACACCGGTATGCATGGTCGCCTGTTGGTGCGAGAAATGCACAGATTGGATCTCTCTGCCCATTTTGCACACATAATTCTCTGAAAAGTCCACATGGATAATGCATTCCTGTGAGGATAGACTTTTCTTCAGTTCTCTGGAGAATGAGAACTGCTGCTTAATGTTGAATATGTGCCTCTTGAACTTGTGAAGCAGTAGGGTGAAGTGGTCAATGAGATCCACTAAGGAGCTTTCAATTAGTTTTTTGATTGTCACTTTGAATGACACGGCCTCCTTTTCTTGTGGCCTGGTCATCTCTTTCTCTACCATCCCCCACTCTGTGTATGTAACACGGTCTGAGGGGTCATAATCAGCAGCCAGTGGGAAGCTTTTCTGGTTACATGAAGAACACTCTCCATACATACACTCCTTACTGTCAGTGCTGCAAGTGACCTCCTCTGTGAGCCTATCAAGATTTGTGTGCGTCAACAAATTTAGTTGCTTCAGCCTGTCGACAACAAAGCCAAGATTCTCGTGGACTTTACACATGCAGGTATCTCGGTCCTGCATGGTTGGGTGTATAACCCAAAAGGGACGGAGTCTGCAAAAGAGAGCGTAGGACAAGGCCCTGTGTGGGTTTTCAGATTCAAACTTCTTGTGAAGATTTTGAAGTGAATCAACAAGTAACCTCTTTTGTTTCTTAACACCGTGTCGAGTCATTGTCTGTTTTTTTCCAGTCGTCACGCGACTGACATCATCTCTGACATAGAACTCTCTAATTTTGGATTTGAATGCGTTTGGGATGCGGTTCTTATCTTTACGGGTGAAGGTAAGTGGATTTACTTCTAAAGTCTTCCATCTTCTCCTCGGGAACCCAGTGGCTCTTTGTGCACATTTTTGGAGTCGGTATTTTTGTATTATTTTCCCAGAGAGCAGTTGGGAGATAACCTGTCGCTCTCTTTCATCGTGTGACTCTTTATATCTATTCTTTAAGTCCCTCAAAAGTGCTGTGTGAAATTTGAGTGTTCTCCGTGCGTCTGACCGCTCAGATGGGGTTCTCAGGTGGTACTTGGCTTTAGAAGATGGGGAAGCGGCTTCATTCTTCAGACGAAAGAACCTTTTCTTGTACTTCTCTGTCTTTTTTCTTTCTTCTACCAACTTTTCCTTCACTTCCTCAAGTTCAAGTCGGAGGCTTTTTCTCTCCTTCTTTGATCTTAATTGCCCCACACGACGTTGCCTGCAACACAATGAAATGCTGATTAAATAATATTTCTAATTGTCATCTATGTATCCAATCTATCTTTCTCTCGCTCACTCTCTCTGTCTCACTCTCACACACGCTCACTCTCTCTGTCTCACTCACACATACTTTCTTTCTTTCTTTCTGTCATTCACTTCAGGTAGTAAGCCATAACCTCTGTCCTTGAACTCTAACCTTGAGGGCCATGGAGCTGGCTCTGGCTCTGGACTTAGGGGAGGGGTCATGCACTGCTCTAAGGTAGTTGTATGTTGTGCCTTGGCTCTTCTGGATCTTGCCTGTGCTTCTCTCCAGTAGTTCTGCTTGGATTTCCTCTCCCTTTCATCGAGTTCCCTAATAGATGGCCTTTTGCCGGCAGCCTTGTCCCTCCTCGATCTATCCTTCTCTTTTTCTAAATGACTTTTTCTTTCCTCAGGATCAGCATCCCTACGCTGCCTGTATCGGCGCTGTTTTTCTGCTGCAGATAGAGGCATCCTAACAAAAGCATGTAAAATACAAATGCATATTAAATCACCTTTCTTGTTCAAAATAAGTTATTTCATATTATATCATATAAATAACATTAATAATAACTAGAAGCACTCAGAGAGCGCAAACCTCCGCCATGACCATGTCACTGATGCCATAACATCTACACGCCATAACATCTACACGCTGATTCAGATGACCACCAAAATTGAATCACTTATTCCTTTTTGTCATTTCCAACAACTCCACAAAACAAACACACAAACACAGAAATCAGGCGATCACATAACCTCCTGGGCGGAGGTAATAATTATGTATTGTATTAATAATTCTGGTTTTGGACACAGAATAAATATTGGAACATGGCAGGGAAAGGGTTAATAGTAACAGGTTTGACAGTAACAGGTTTGACAAAATACGTTTTTGGCAGCCATTACTTGCCATGTGGTTCACACAATGACACCACATGGTGTGCATTCTAAAGAGGCCAAAATGCATTTTTATATGTACATTTTAATTTAAAGTGTTTAACTTTTTAATGCATGATATTATGGTAACGCGGGTTGACACACTATGACCGTCCCCTTCAGTCAAACTAAACACAACTCATTGAAAATTCATTAAAAAATAGGAGCACTTACTTGTCTGTTTGTCAGTCTTGAGAAAAGGCATATGATGTCACTTCCTGAAAATGATGTCACTTCTGGGATGCTCATTGCCCCTCAGGGGGGCGTGTTTATTCAAAGTAACGCATTTGACGTAAAACGTAGGGACAGTTATAAAATTGAATTTTTTTCAATATTTCAAAAAAGTGAAGAATAAAATACATGCGTCATAGGTTAACTAACAATTGAGGCTTTTCAAATATAAAAGTTTTTTTAAGATAATTTGGTTTTATCCTCTTAAAAAGCCAGTTGTAATGTAAAAGTTTTACCGAGGGACAAGACATTTTGACCATATTTAACAGATATACAATACAAAAATCTTTAAAATAAAAAAATATATAAATGTATGAATTTTTTTAATGAACTTTATTTGTTTACCATATAATAACAACTACATTTGTTTATTTTCTGATGTTAATACAGCTTTTATACAGCTTAATGGGGTAGTTTTTGTGTCAGGGAAACAAAATGGCACGTTTTCATAGAATGACCCCGGGTGCATTCCTCCGTCTGAATGTGGTGCACTTTTGCTAAATGTTTAGACAAATTGCTCGTGTTACCGCCCTTACATGCTAAACACTTTTGGTGACGAGCATTGTCCACCTCAAGACGGGTAACATGTAACCACACCTTGGAGCGCTTCTCTCCACCATCTCCTCCGTGTGTTGCTGCATGTAGCAGATGCGTGTGTGTAAACTGCCCCGCCCCCTTGCAAACAGACGGGGGAGAGAGAGATCTCTTCTGGATTGGAAAGATAGAAAATACACCGACCATAGACGCATTTGTTTGTCTTTTTGCATGTTAGAAACGAGTTGGCGACACTAAGACTAAGAGATAATGTTTGTGTAGCAATAATACATGACCTTTCTCTTTCTCAACTCGCTACTCGGAGGGAAGTCGCTGTCATATGCCTTGTGAACACTCCGATAATGCCTCTCCACGTTACCTTTCTTTGGCAGAGCGACGCTTGCTTTACAAATAAGGCAAATAACCTTTGAATGTGAAATCACAAAAAAAGATTCTCCTTCCCATTCTGTGTGGAAGTGGTATGTCTTTAGCTTTTTGCTCGTTCCCGCACTCATTTTGTTGTTTGTCTCTCCCGGCACTTGACTGATTTTGTATCGCTTTGCATTCTGTGTTAACAGACTGGAAAGCAATAGGTCGCTTTTTCTGTCAATCAAGTCAACTCCTGAATTAAGTGGCAGGGAGGCCAAAGGAGGAGGGATCAAAACCTGTTTTGTCTATTTTAACGGAGCTGGATTTTTTTTAATTTATGAATGACTTGCGATCTACCAGCATTGCCCCCGCGGTCGACGTACTGGGCACCTCTGTTCTAGGGGGTCCGGGGGCATGCTCCCCCGGTAAGATTTTTTTATTTTATTTTGGAGGTAAATGCATCAATCTGATGCACTTTTAGGGGGAAATAAAGAGACTACATCTATGGGAACACCTATATGAAATAGAACTGCATACATTTCAAAAATCCTAAAATCATGGCCATAACCAATAACATCCCATTTCCAATATGAAAAAAACACTGAAACTTGTTTATTTATTTATTTTTGTTTCATTTATAGTTGAGTGTGTTCGTGCTCCTGAATCAGCCTCTCCTGTTTCCCTCCTCTCCCCCCTTCTCCTCTTTGAGGCAGCAGCAAAGACTACAGTAGTTTTAGCTCTCAACAAGTTTAAAAAGTGTATCTTACCTTTTTTCACCTCGTTAACTTTTTTTTTTTATTCATGCGTATTTTACTAATCACTACCCTCTCAAATGGGTCCTACATGTGCAAGTCATGAGCAAGTCTCAAGTCTTGACCTACAAGTATAAAGCAAGTCCCAAGTCACTGTGGTGAGAGTCAAGCAAGTCAAGTCAAGTCATACACAATTCTGATGAATAAGCCCAGTTTCCGCATCTAAATCAGTTAAAAGACAGTGGTTATGAAAATGGATTCAAACCACACTATGATCTTCATTACATACACAGTTAATCATTTGAAATCTAATTTAGACCGATGACAATCATTAGATTCATATTAGCCCTAACTGCAGACAATATAGCTAGGACTCAATCAAAAAGTCTGTTCAAAAAGGCAGAATTCCAGGTAAGAAAATCATATATGGCATTTGCCATTACACATATTTAATTTAAAACACTAGAACTGCCAACAGCAACAGCATCAGCACCTACATAGATATCATTTTCAAATCATTTAATTTGTACCTCTTCATAATTTCCTTATAAACTAAGTAGGACGATTTAAAACTCACTTCATTGGGTTAATTTAGAAATTGCTTCAGTTTATCATCATAACAGATCAAAAAGTTCAGATTCATTTTACAATAAATCAAGGAATGATGCACTTCTACAAACAAAAACAACATAATTAAAACATTTAAACAAACTACTAAAAGTAGATGAACTACATTATTCAAAAGTTTACAGTAACTTCTGATAATAACACAGGGGAAATAAACGAGGCATCTTTTTTCCTCTCTCTATCTCTCTCTCCCTCTCCTGACAGCCCGTCAGTATCGGGGTTAGTCAAAATGAATCCCTTGGAGGTTCTAGTTTTCATTTACCGTTTTGTCTTCTCTTTGCAATGCTTAATCGATTTGAAACCAAGTCTAACGTAGCTTAAACTTAAGGTTAGCTTTCTAGCTAACACATGCACGTAGCCTACCTTTCTCTGTGGGTTTTTTTGTAGTAACGAATGAAGTTGGATGTTGTGGTGGTCCTGTCACCGATCTTTATGCTGCAGACCCTGCATACCGCTGTTCTTTTCTTATTAGCGTCACATAATACAACATAATCCTTGAATCCAAACTTGACTATTTCTGGAGTAACGCTAGCCGCTGCCATGTTAACTGACACTGCCTACTAGTGGTTTGCCTGGTTTGCGCGCATGGCGCTATAATCACCCATCACATTTCGAAAAAACTAAACGTAATATCTCAATACAAAAACAAACGCAAATATTTAATAAAAAAAAGTCAAGTCCTTTCAAGTCATCTGTCTCAAGCATAAGTCAAGTCTCTAGTCATGAATACCAAGTCAAGTCTTTTATCAATGTTAGTCAAGCAAATCTCAAGTCCACAAATATGCAACTCGAGTCGGACTTGAGTCAAGTCATGTGACTCGAGTCCCCACCTCTGCTGAGAACTTAGACTAAGTTAACTATCTAAACACTCAGAGAGTCCTTTACCTCACCTGAGCTGAGCTTTGATTTATGATCTGTATGACAGTGGCCATGTCGGCAGGCCACATCATGTAGACTGCCAGTCACCCTGTGTGAGGCAGGCCACTTAACAGGCCAGGCCATCGGGAAACCCCCCGGTCCTCCCGATGGCCAGTCTGGGACTGGGTACTGGAGGCGTAGAGCGAGGGATCATTGTCCACAAGCTAATCGATCGCAGATGGCGTCGCGGTGACGGACGAAAAAAAAAAAAAAAAAAACTAAATGGGTCGCGAAATATACTTGGGCGGCCATTAATATACCTGGGGGCCCGCCCAAGTATAGTCTATGTGTGGGAAACCCTGCATTTACTCAAGTACCATACTTATAGGGGATGTCATATGCTACTTGTAATGTTCATATTAGTATATAGTGCCCCTATGTGACATGTTTACATGCTTTAATGTTCAAAAAGGATATATACTACAATTATTATACTCATTAGGTAGGGGTGTAACGGTTCACAAACATTTTGGTTCGGTACGTACCTCGGTTTTTAGACCACGGTTCGGTTCGGTACGTTTTCGGTACAGCATAATTTTTTCCCACAAAACATAAAATATTTATATATTTTTTTTAATTATTATTAAACTGTATTCACTCAAATAAATACAAAATATAATAAAATAAACATTAAGGTGCAGCATTTCGATGAACTGAAATAATCTGTATTTGAACTTTACTGTACTAGTACTCACAAAACATAAACTATTAGTTTTGGATTTTAAATTATTATTTAACTGTGAATATTCACTCAAATAAAATACAAAATATAATAAAATAAACATTAAGGTGCAGCATTTCGATGAACTGAAACAATCTGTATTTGAACTGTACTAGTACCTAAGCAGCCAGTTTGACATTATGACTTGCATGTCATTGTATTTTTAAAGAAAAATTAACTTGTCCACATTGCTTACCAAAAGGGCAGATCTGCTGGCACTAACAATGTCTCCTGCTGTGAAGAACACCCTCTCGCTAGGGACAGAGGTAGCAGATACAGCCAGGTAGCGCTTTGCTAACATGGCAACATAAGGATATTTGGCGTTTGTAATAGCTTTGGCTCGGTCTAAACTTTTTGCAAGTGGTGGAGGCTTAAATGCTAGCGGGAGTTGGGTTTGCACTTCAGTCTTTTGGTACCCGTGATATTCACGTTCAAGTGCTTGCCTTTTCAAATGAGGTCCACCTGTCTTTGTCCGTCATCCTTGTACGTAACTGCGAAACCAAAATGTTCCCCAACCGGAGACTTCAATGATGCTGGAGGATTTTCGAGCTCAACTTTATCTGCGTTCGCCATTTCGACAGTTCCTCAAATTACTGACTACATTTGAACGCATCCCTGTGACCAGCTCTCATAGTATGCCTCTCGTCCAATGAAATGACTTGCTCGCTGTATGACGCGTTGAAAACTCTGAATGCTGTGACGCAGCATCTGAGATTACATCCAAAAAGTTGTTCACGTTCTAAATTTTTTACGTTTAACGTTATATTCGTTCTGTACACTTCGGTACACATGTGTACCGAACCGAAGGGCCCTTACCGAATAATTTCGGTACGGGTACGTGTACCGTTACACCCCTATCATTAGGGTTTATATACTTTTTACATATTTTTATATGATATGATGCAGTACTTAAATACTAATCAACAGTATTTTCTGAAGTCTCTATAATTGGCTTGACATTGGCAAACTACAACATTAAATGCTAATGCTGAAATGCTTTTACATATGTTTGTTAGGGATGAAACAGGACAATATAATAACCAGAATAATAAAAGTACTTTGGCTGATAGCAATTCTCCTGTACCATATATTATTGGGAAATGGGCCATTGAGCAGAATAAATGTACTAAGACCATAGTATTTCTAATTTGACGTAAAGGATCAGGGGCCTCATTTATAACGCCGTGCGTAGGATTCACATGGGAAGGTTGCTTACGTAGTAGAAATAAAAAAAATAGGTAGGCCTACAGACATTTTCCGACATTTTCCGATTCACAAAACATTGCGTACCGGCGAGGGAAGTGCGTATGGCACCTCCTACGCCTGGTTCCCTTTATAAATCACAATCAACTCGAAATGCGGCACAGCTTTTGCGGGCTTCAAGTAAAGCCCATATTTGCCTATAAATAGTCAAAGAAACGGCCATTCATTCATTCATTTTGACTGACTGCATGAAGAAGATCGCAGGAAATGACGACAGAACAGCTAAAAAAGATATCTCGCACCGTGTCAGATTTTGGTTATTTTGGGGAAGTGGAGATAAATCATATTGTTTGGTGGATGCAGTTTGAACCAGAGTAGCAGCATGGAGGTCGGACCGTCACCAAAATAAATAAATAAGTGGTCCGAAAAAGTCTAATGACAAAATAAATACACATAGCTTAACCTTCCTCAGGCAGTGTGTTTGTATCGGGGACAGGAGACACCCCCTTTATGAGAAACTGTAAGAAATTATCGGGGAATCCCTCCGGAGTGGAGTCATGACGACTGGATCTGAATTATTTGTTTGTATATGGTGGTTTGTCACCCATCATATATGATAAATGAGAGGTAACATTTTATTTATGGTATTACTTCCACATATTTCTCTCCATTCTTCCTTCTGCCAACGGTGTCGCAGTTTCTCGTCTCTCCCGTTTTTGTGCTTAGTGCGTACGCATGGGTTAGAGTTTGCGTGGAGGACCGCACGTTTTCCCGTCACGTTAGTATTTTATAAATCGCAAACATTGCGTAGAAACTGGCGTACTCCATTTTTTGAGCGTATCCCTTTGTAAAGGAGGCCCCTGAGCACTTCCTCCCCATGGATGTCCGCGAAGAAGTGGGAGTGAAACTGAAAGCCGTCCCATATGAAAAGCATTCCTCCTTTCACTCTGGCAGCAGCGTTTGAGCCAACTCCTCATTAGATCCATCGCCTTGCCCAGTAAGCCATCACTTCTCTCCTTTACTTCACTTCCATCTTTGACATTATTAATCTCAACTCCATTCTAGCTTTTTTTGTCCTGTCATTCCTCGTCTTCCTTTCCCATTTTCACTCTCCTTTCAATTTTGCACTTCCTTAATTTCACCGACTGTTCGTCTATTTTTGTTAATTTGGGTCAAATATTTCCCGCTGAATTTTCTACTGTTTCATGATTGTGTTCTCCATTATCTTAAAAGAGCAATCATTGGCATGACCATACTAAAACACAGTATTGTCGGGCCGGTGTTTAGCTAACTCTAACCCTATATGCGCCATTCCCCTTTCAGCTCCGTCTCTCCAATAAAGGCCTTGGTGCTCCAAATAATAATCTTAAAAAAATAATTAAAAACAGTTTTGCCAAAGCCTATTGCACAAGGCAGTAGAACTTCTCCATATCGACCCTCTGGTCCCTCAGCGTCTGTCTCCATACTTCAGATTTCATCAAACGCTTGGCAGAAACAGAAGAAGGCTTTGAAGATTTCCCTCACGCTGGTTTGGTTTTCTAAGACCACACATCAAACAACTTTAACCTGTTTGTACTCAATTACTTGGAGTATGTTTGATTTGTTTTCCGCAACCCATTGCAGGGAGCTCCCACATGATATCGCTAAAGCCCACCTGCCGTGAAACAACCCCGTCATATCAAGCAGTTTTGTAAAAATACGTGGAGATCCTTGGAGACTTTCGCTCATGTGCTGCTGTAGCTGCAGCTGCTCATCCACTCCAGCTCATACCTATGTTTTAGAGATGAGTTTAAAAGAAAGATTCATACAGAAAATAGGTTTTATATTCAGCTGTCACTGATTTGTCCCAGCTGAAGCTGCTTGCTGCGAAGGCTGAATTATTTTCCGCATATCCTAAGATTTGGACGTTTTGAGGGTTCCTTGCTATTTCTCCTCAATTAAATGTGTGCTCACAAGGCATTTTGTACCAGATTTATGAGAGAACTTGCTCAAATTATCATTATACATTTTTGATTTTCACCAATGGCATACAACAAATTCACAAGTGGTCCAACCCTGTCATAATGTAGTGTAAATTTAGGGATGAACAGCTTTTATACAGAAACACATTTTTTTTTTTTTATTTACACCACAAAGTAGCAGATCAAAAATAATTGAGAGTACGATGCGTTCGAACTAGGTCACGAAGGCGTCACGTTACCATGACACATGGGAAATACTTGAGCTACTCAAATTCGGCTGTCTTCGCCGACACCGTGGTCCCATCTCGATGTCATCGTACTATAATACGATGGCTACACGACAGCATTGCGAGGGCTTCACATAGTCGTGTTGCCTTCCTAAGACAATCGGGCAGCTTCTTGTTTCCTTCGTATCGTCTTCGTGAGGCGAAAAAGGCCCGATTATCACACAAAGTAAAGACGAAGATGACACGATTTGATGCCCTCACGATGGCTTTACGAAGGGCAAAATGGACACACAAATTCAACACGAAAATGAACCTTCCCAAGGTCTTTCGGCAATTTTTTGGCATGCCAAAGATTTTTCCACCGCTCACGAAGTTGCTGCCGGAGCCTGAGAAACTCCACCGGCAGTCATACGATGGCTTAAGATGCCCTCACGAATGGCCCGATGTTGTTACGATCAGAGCCGAATTTGAACATTTCCTTTATCGTGTGTCCATCTGGTGTCCATTTCAGGACAGTGTGACGTGGGCTTAAAGGATGCGAATAGTTCCTCCACCACCAGCTAGATGTTGAACTGTTGTAGCTGGCTAGTTAACTGGTAAAAAGCTAGCTGCTCACAGGCTAGCTGGGACATACTTTTGTTATCAAAAAGATAATCACAATTGTTTCTTTTTTTTCTCTGTAATGGGATAAATACTCCACCAGCTTCTGTTCTTGTGATTGTTTTTTTAGTTTAGTTTCTTGTTGAGCAGCTATACTTTATAGCAGAGGTTTAATACAAGTAAATGGGGGCACACGGCTAATAAGCTACATTAGCCAACTCCATTTTATATTGACAGACTTTCAGATTTTTGCACTCCCCTGATTACTTGCTATTGGGAAAAGGCAACAATATGCAGATTTAAAACATGTTTTTCTGCATGGATTAATAGATACAATTTACCACCAGATTTAGCCATTTTACATGCTTTAGGGACTAAGCCTTTGTAGTGCCCAAAACTAAATACATTTGGATCCATATATACAGTAGGCTCCAGGAAGTTCTTGAAATCAGCTGACAGATGCAAGTAGTTTCCTACATCAGCAGGAAGTGTATTCCTGTAGCAGCTGCCTCATTCTGTAAGCAGGTCACCGTCCAGATGAAAATTCTTTATTTTAACATAGAAGGTGACGTAGAAAAGCGAAATCCATTCAGTCATTTTTAGACTCTAAATCCTCAGCCTCTTTTAAAATAATATTGTGCTAGGATTATGCCGTGAATAGATTCCAGTCTGTCGAGTAATGATTTAATTTCATACTACCCCAGCAGTGGCAAACCACAATTAAACCGAGGCTTGGTGCTTTCTCCTCATTTATTATAAACAAACAGCTGTAATGAATATGTGAATGCAGCGCGTGTCATATAATATGCATGATGAATATGGTTGGCATGCGGGTAAAGAGCATAAATGGTTTATGCGTTGCCAGGGGCGTTGTGAGGAGCTGACAAAAATTATGTGGCCATACTGTGTGAGCAACAAGAAGAGCTGTTTTAATTCACACATAGAGAATTACTTTATTTGTCATATGCTGTAAATATAGAGGAATACGTTCTGTACGTCAAAGCAAGGCAAAAGGAAAGGGCAATAGAAGAAGACGCATAAACAAGTCATTGCTCTGCAGATACATTCAATCCACTAGAAAAAATCTGCAATACCATATGTAGTCTCCTAAAATAGTGTTTTCAATCCTTGATCTGATTTAAGGATGAATTAATGTGGGTTTCATAAGCAGGAAAGGGTTATTTATCTCCAGATATAATCAGAAATTCAAATATATTACAAATAGGTACTTCGGCACCTGTGCAATTATGCATTACTTTGGTACTGTGATTTAATGAAGACAGAAACCTACTATAATTAATTATATTTAGTGCTGCATTTGTTGTTGCACTGTCGGATTTGGTTTATAAAAACACTAATATGCCAATATAGTAAAGAAAGGATGCAGTGGTAATTATGGTTCCTGATTTAGATTTAGTTTTAATCTTAATCTAAATGGTAAACTAGCTTTTGTAGAATATTAGTCAACAAATGCAAATCTGTCTCTTACTACGGCAAACATGGAGTAACTCGGGTTCGAACTTTCTGTGTTAAGCAGAACATAAATGGCATTATCAAGGTTTTATTTGTCACTTCCTGCTACCTGAGAATACTATAACTTGGGTGAATTCCCAGGCTTTTAATTCCCTGAGGCTTCCTATTCTTCCAGATTCTAAATGATTGATTTTTACTTTACATTAAATCTAGTCGAATGTGCTGTGACCAGATTTCTTCTCCTTTGTTTGTTTCATTTGCTGGTTGGCTTAATGACTGTGCGATAGATGAAATAGCATACATAAGACATAGAATACTCTACTTGGGTTAACAGGCACATAACATATTAATCAGACTGAATAATGAAACATATTGTATGGCCTACAGTACATTAACAAACACGCAAAAGCACTACCAACCTAGACAGCACTCTGCAGTTCTTCTCTCCTACCTGTAATATACATTACCTCTTTCTCATGCTGCTTTTTATAACTTAGCATAAAATAACAGATATCCCGCAGTAAAGCATAGCTGTATTATTAGACTGAGACCTTCGGCTCACTGACATACTAGGAAGTATGAAAAAAGAGGTTAAAAAACGCTGTTATTCATGCTTTTCGACATAAGCTGATATATTTCTATAAGTGGGCCATGATACTGCTAAGGCTCGAGGCAATGGGATTACCCATGTTAAAAATAGAAAAGGGGGCTCATTACAATACTTAGGGGGATAGTGTCATAAAGCAACATCCACATGGTAATTCACCAAAATCTTGTCACAGTGTACCTCCAGTGCTGTTGCAATAAAAAGGAAACTTTGACTGACATTTCTTGAGTCATGACATGAAGTTTTTTCTGACTATGACATTAATTATGGTTGTAAACAAGACTTTGCCATGCTAGCAGCTCTGCTAGGATCCAAATGCTAAAATTAGCATGCTCAAAACGAAAATCCTAACACGCTGATGTTTATTGGGTAATATTTAACCGTCTTTATCTTTTTTGTTTCGGATGGTTGAACAAGTATAGGTTTTTCATATATTAAGTCATCAAACTAAGATAATAAGATTTTGACCGGATGATGGCAAGAGAAGATAAGTCAGGGGACAACCAAAGATGTATACTGAAGGAACGAAGTAAAACCTATTGTCACGACTTGATATCATGTTTTCCATTAAGGAATACTTCATCATTCAGAGAGGACTTCCGCATTGATGGGGCCCATAAAGCATGTCAATGGGAAAGTCTTTTTTGGCCCAATGACTTCACATACTGACACATAAGTGTTAGTACCACTGTTTGGCCACCATTAACATTTGCTTATACGCCTGGTTCACTATGTTTGCGCTTTGATATAATACCTTGGCTTTATTACCATGAAGTCAGACCAGACACTAAATATAAGACACATGTCATAAGTTGCTGGGGTATTAGAGTAGTTGTCAATAACAACCATAATATCATTGAGGCTCACCCCTCCCTTTTGTCTGATTTACTTGTAGATGGGAGGAACCATGTACAACACTGGGAAGCATGTGTCATTACGGCCAGACAAAGCCCACCTGGTGAACATCTCCGGGGGCCCACTGGGTTACAGCTACAGGCTGGAGGAGGTCCGCCTCCATTTTGGGAGTGAGGACTCCCAGGGTTCAGAGCATCTTCTCAACGGACAGGGTTTTCCAGGAGAGGTAAGAAAGAAAATATTGATAGGTTACACATTTACACTGATACACACACGTGGAAGGGAGGCTAGAGGGGAAGGGACTCCAATGGTAGAAAAAATAAGGCATATGTATGTATAGGCAAAATAAGGGGGTTGATTTCATTTCCATGTTGGGGGACTACACATAAAGTTTGGTGTCTAGGGATTCGACTAGGAACATTTGAGCTTCAAACAATTTTCACAAAGGTTGTGCAGGAATGAGTCCAGAAACGTGGTTCACATTTAGCACTTCCTGTTCACTTATATTGAAGTTAACGTTTCTTTTTAATGGGTTGGATTCCAGAAATACGATTTTTATCTACAAAATAAAATATAGTAAATCCGTAAAGGTCAGTACACACCCCATCGTTGAATGTCTGAAGATTCTATGTTTCATAAAAGGGCAGTGACTAAATGAGACTACTAAACGTCATCACGCCGACACATTAGACACATTAGCCGCCGATATCTCAGCATTGGTGACGTGATGTCAAGTGACTGTTATATAGTCTGTTTGTAGTTATAATGTTAGCTTTTTAATCCTGCTGAGTGCATTTACTCTTTTAAAGTCATAAAAGTTGTTTTAGTATGCAGAACTTATTCTGTCGAACATGCTAGTAATTCCCTGTACCAGTAATCCGATTGTTTTTTAATGTAACTGTAGGGGGATACCGTTTTTTTATTTTTATCCTAATTCCCGTACGCCCCAAGCCAGGTCAAGACTGAAAGACATTCGTAGCTACTCGTGCAACCAGTGGGGTATTTACCATTCACGCGCATGTGAAAGAAGTAGCAACCTTCAGCAGTGTGTCAGAGAGCTCATACACCAGGTGTCACTGAGGCAACCATCCTTTGAGTCACACACACAGTGGTTCACACAATGGGATGAGTCAAGGCTTCCTATTCTCATCCAAACACGCTCTGATAGGAAGATCTTCATGCTTTTTACTTCTGTTAATTGCATTTAAGCTTAATAATAGTAATAATAATAATAATAATAAAGCTTTATTTATATAGCACTTTTCATACAGTTCGTGCAGCTCAAAGTGCTTTACAAAATGGTGATACATCACAAGTTAAAAATAATAAACAACAAGAAATTCCCCTCGGATCAGATGTTAAGACCTTTATAGATACATGCAGCAAAATATAACATTTTAACAGCTTAAGAGACACAAGGAGGTAAAAGGTATGATAATAAAAACAAAATACAATAAAAGAAATAATAATTTCTCTCGGAAAGATAAGACACAAGACAAGTGAATAGAATAGATGCAACAATATAAAACCCTATTAAATAAAGTGAACATATAGGTATAAAAAAATAAATAAAAATAAAAGGATTATACTAATAAAAACGTCATCATTGTAATAAAGGTTAAACGATTAAAATATAAAAAATCCAACTTAAAAATAAATGTTGCTATTGAAGCTGTTATAATATAAATAATATAAGATAAAACCTTTTAAAGACCATACAATAAATAAAACAATATAAAAGTAGGTAAATAATAAAGACTAAAACAACATTTAAAGTGTGTGTGTCCCGGGGGGGTGCTAATAAAAAGCTAATCTAAAAAGATGTGTCTTTAGCTGGCGTTTAATAAAGCTTCTTAGTAGAAGGTTTTAAAACTAGCTTTACATGGATTGTAATTACATTTCTTATTATCAAGGATGTAATATGACCTGTTGTCATGTTATCCGTTCATTTCTTTGGTTTACACAGCTCATCTTGAAGCTTTGGGATGTCATCGTGGACAAAATTATTTTTGCTTTGAAATTAATAGCATTTATAGATAAATCCAAACCGAAGTCGGACTGGAAAATGGGAATTAGTTGCAGTCCTGCTTCAGATTTAGGCTAAAAGTTAGGGTTAGAGTAACTAACTTAAATCGGGCTTGTAATGCTTTCTTTCATTGTATCTATGTTTCAGGTCCAGCTGATCCATTATAACCAGGATCTGTATGCCAACTACACAGAGGCAGCTAAGAGCCCCCATGGTATCGCTGTGGTCTCCATCTTCATAAAGGTCAGTGTGGACTTCTGGGAGTACATTGAAACACAATACATTTGAAAGAGTTAATTGGATGGTTTGATTCATACATATTCTCGCAATTGAGGATAAATAATGTATTATTTATTATAACACTTATACAAGAATTGCAGAACAGTAAACCAAAAAGTTAACTTGCTACATGAGTTTAGCTGCATCTTTGCATGTGTGTGTGCTGCACTGTAGTCTGTGATGAATATTTGATGGCCCTCTTCCTTCGTCATCTCTTAGCTCTCTGAAATCCCCAACGCCTTCCTCAACCGCATGCTCAACAGAGACACCATCACCAGAATCAACTATAAACGTAAGACACACACTCTCTTTCTCTCACCCTCTTACACACACCCTCTTACACACAGGAATTACTTAAATGATTTCAGAGGAGATATGGCATTTTTGAACATTATTTAATTACTTCATTATTTGGAAGTAAGCTTGACATTGCCATATTTTAATCATACAAGTGTAATGACAAGTAGTCAGCCGCACGGACTGTGTCTCATCACACAGCGCTGTGGCCTGAGACTTCTGACAAATCAGAGGCTGCAGATTCATCATTATGTGTCCTGCTGCCTGCAGATCAATACAGGGACAAATCCCTACACTGAAGGAGATGTGAAGCAGCTGTGGAAAACTGTAAAGGTTACTTAAGTTATCCTATGAATCAGTGCAGACTGCTCTAACTATGTTCTTACTTAATAACAAATGCAATAAAGCTGTTTTAAACCTGGTTTCTCTCTTATATTTGCCTATGTGTAAAAAACAAAGTCTATATGGCATGCGCTCCCAAGATTGTATTCAGATGCTGGTTCCTAACGTGAGAACAGAACTGGCTAAAAAAAGCTTTTAACCCTCCGGTATCACTGTGGACGTTTTTGTCCATATGGGTCATTTTTCACTTTTCATTTTGCAATAACTTTGGTTGTGTTGGTGCCAATGGCCTGATTTTTTGTAACAAGGCTATTTTCTCGATCTATTTTGAAATTTCAACTTTCAAATTGGTCTTTAATTCACTGTGTAACAAATCGACTACGCTTATTGACCATTCGAGACAGAAATGTCCACTGCAAAAGACTAAAAACATTATATTAAAAGTTTTTTTCACAACTTTTTTGGGTTCAATCTTTAAAGCAACTTCCGCCCTAATAGAAAATACCAATAATGTAATCATTTTCAGGATTTTAACTCTTTAAATGCCATTTTGAATACATGAAACCGCTGGTTTTTTTCATGATGAAAACAGAGAAAATTAGTTATTTTACATAAAATACATATCTGGGGACTGGCTCTTTTTTTTATAACAGTCTTCAGTGATGCAAATTAGTCGCTTTTCGGCGCCTCCCGCTTTTTTAACGCTGCTTTGGGTGACTTGTGTAATTCGTGGAGAACCGAAGAGTTTTTGTTTTGGGGGGGGGGGGGGGTCCGTCAATTCGTCAGTCCGTCCGTTAGTCCGTCAGTTCAAAAAAGAAGAAGAAATCTAGATCGCAAAATAATTAAACAAGCGAGTGCCTGTTTTTTTTCACGCAGTTATGTCTCGTCTGAAAGGAGTGTGCTGACGGGGTGCAACGGAACGCCGCTCCAGCTCTTCAAATATTGCAGTACCCATAAGGAGCCGTACACATGCCGCAGTGTTTGCTAGGCTGTGTCTTTAGTTGTAAGCACAGTGGCGATCTGTTATTAGCATCTGGTTAGCTAGCTATGCTAACGAATTTAAAGAGCTTTTCTACAACCAGGTGGAAGAGAGCTCTCTCCTGAGAGGCTCAAATAACCTCAGCTCAGTGAGGTTAAGGCACACCTTGATATGATCATTATAACAGAGCTCTCAAGTCTCACGCATTTGGCGTGAGACACACGCATTTCACTCCATTCACACGCTCACACGCCACACCTTGTATTTCTCACGCAGAGATTTCTTTCCAGGGTACCGCCCACCAAGTTGCGCCGCAATTTTGTAAACAAACTAGGCTTGTTTGAGACGCGTGCACTCCACTAGTACCCCCCCCCCCCCCCCTATAAAATACTATATGACAGTAACAAAAAAGTTGTTAAAAATAACAAGAATAGAGTTTAAAAGGGGAGCGATTTGTAAAATATCCAAAAAGAAAAATCTGCTTATAGTTCTGTTTCAAATGGGTGTTGAAAGATGTACCCATTGATCTCCTCATGTTGCTCTCAAAGTGCACCAGATTGATGCTTTTAACTTCAATATTTAAAAAAATATCTTCCCGGGGGAGCATGTCCACGGACCCCCCTAGAGGAGGTTAGGTCCCCTCCTCTTAAATCATGTTCACATGGATACTAAATACATTTGCACACATCTTGTGTCCATATCTTGCTATTTTGGTGGTCATGCCACACCGTGCACATGCATGCATGCATGCGCGAGTCATGGAAAGATATCTGGATTGAGAGGTTGCTTTTTCTTTGCACAGAATGAAAGAAAGGCCAAATGAATTGGCTGTGATTTTAGTTTTTTTAAACAGAGGTTGAGTTCAATCATTTGTACGGCCCTCGGAGGATGTTGTAAAAATTTAAAGGAAAAAGGTTCCCCACCCCTGCTGTGAATAATAATAAAAACCCTTGATGTATAACTTAACATCTCTGTCTCCTATTGATCTGAGTATATTATAAAGAACAGTTAATTGAAGCATTATAGCACAGGCCTTTGTCAGATGGTATATTACGCTGTTTTTTTCCTGCTTCGAATAGTTCTCTTTTTTTTCACCATACCTGTGTTTGCATCACTGAGTCTTGGATATGTCAAAGATTAGAAACAAAATTTATTTTTTTGCATTATTAGTTTTTGCACAAAATCAGATTCAACAAAAAAACTCACACATTAGTCATTCGGGAAAAAATTTCCACTTCCAAAAACTGCTCTAAAATTACAACAGATTAGTATTTTCTTTAAGTGTTTGGGGTTAAATCTTTAAATCAACTTCAGTCCTGATCAAAAATACCAAATGTTAAATTATGTTCAGGATTTTAATCCTTTAACTGCCAGTTTGAAAAAATGAATTTGCGTTTATGAAAAACATGCACAAAAAGGAAGTTATTTTCCATATAATAAATGTTGGGGGGGTCGGCTTTTTTTTATCAGAGTCTTGGATATGTCAAAGATTAGCAACAACATTTATTTTGGTGGATTATTAGTTTTTGCACAGAATCAGATTAAACAAAAAACTCACACATTAGCCCCTCGTGAACAAAAATGTCCCATCCATTCTCATTACAACCACATCTTTTGATTTCTCCACCATACTGGTATATAATCATGCATTTTGTAATGTCAGGGTTTTATATTGGAGGAAAATAGTTCAATTTGTCCTTTTTACTGAATATCACCAGATGTGACATTTTACCATTGAATTACATGCTTGTCATTTCTCTGTTCAGGTTCAAGTTCCGGTTCAGGTTATTTATCTGTACCCGTAGGTAGATTCTGTTTGCAGAGAAAAAGACAAGGGTTCCATCCTGACACTAAAAACAAAACAAAAAAAAGACACATCTTGAATAAAGGACGAGTAAAAGTACAAGTATACCCTGCTCAACCAAATCTCAAAATATTTAAAAAACATTTTAAGAAGGAAAACACTAGTACAAACATGTACATTCAAAATTCACAATGAAATAAATAAATAAAAATAGGCATCTGTATGACGCTCCTATGATGTGTTAATTGTTGCAATAGCTGCTGTGATAAAACTGTTTTTATACCGCTTCGTTCTACTCCTTGGGACAAGTAACCTCCGGCCCGAAGGAAGAAGCTTGAATTCTGAGTGCAGAGGGTGGAAGTCATCATCTAATATGGAGCTGGATAACCGCTTGAACTGCCTGAGGTACATGGTCTCCAGGTTTAGCTGTGGCTCACAAATCAGTCTGTTGGACCACTTTATGATCTGACTCAGAGAGTTTCTGCTCTTTAAAGTCAGGTTACCAAACCATGACATTCGTGAAAAAGACAGAATTGACTCGATTGGTTTCTTTGCCTGTTGTATAATGGGGCCCTGACAGCCATTGGAATACATGTATGCAACTAATATGATGTAGGTGTGTTGGTATGGATGTTGAAGAGTGGTATCAGCTGAGAAATGTGTGTGTGTGTTTGTGTGTGTGTGTCTGGATGTAAAATGGGTGTGTACAGAGACAACAACATACAGTAGATTTGGTTTACAGCAAGTCACAGTTTTCGCCTCGTATCTTTCTTTCTCTCTCTTTCTCTCTCTCTCTTTTTCTCTCACTCCCTCATTCCCAAACTCATACACACTCTAACATGTTAAACCTCCTTATACCTTGTATGTGTGTGAGTGATTGTGTGTGAAAATGAGACAGGACTAAGTGTGCTCTCATGGCGTTTTGTTTTTCATTTGTGCTGTTTCATGTGTCTTTGAGGTAAACAGATGAATGATCTTGACCCAGCGTGACCTCGATGTTTTGAATTGTTTGAACTGGTTTCAAATGTATGGCTGTGTATGTCTGTTTGCTTAAGAGACATTATCAAAGGACTTTGAAGTTCCAAATAATTCAAAACATCGAGGTCAAGCTGGGTCAAGATCATACATCTGTTTACCTCAAAGACACATGAAACAGCACAAATGAAAAACAAAACTTAGTCCTGTCTCATTTTCACACACAATCACTCACACACATACAAGGTATAAGGAGGTTTAATATGTAAGAGTGTGTATGAGTTTGGGAATGAGGGAGTGAGAGAAAAAGAGAGAGAAAGAGAGAGAGAAAGAAAGAAAGATATGAGGCGAAAACTGCGACTTGCTGTAAACCAAATCTACTGTATGTTGTTGTCTCTATACACACACATTTTACATCCAGACACACTAAGACACACACACACATTTCTCAGCTGATACCACTCTTCCACATCCATACCAACACACCTACATCATATTAGGGCTGGGCGATATGGTCTCTAAATGATATCGCGATATTTACTGACTATATCGCGATATACGATATATATCGCGATATTCTGAAATGTCCTCTAAAAAAAATATATATTTCTTTTTTATTTAACCCCTTGATGTTTACAGTCACGCCAGTATGATGATTCTAGTAGTCCCTGCAACATATGTCTGCATTAAAAAAGACTAATAATGAAGAAAATGAACACATTTGTTGCCATAGTAATTTATGCACTAACTACATTACTACTTGAATCATCAGTTCTTCCTCATTTTCCTCAATTGTTCATATTTGGTTTATTAAAATAATGATATTGTGGTCATTGTTCAAAAATGTCTGCTATTATTATGAGTATTATTATTTGTATAATGCGCTTTCTGCCTTCCTGTCATCAGGAGTTAGACATGTAATGGCTATGTAATTGATTTGATTAGAACCTTCATTATCCTGCTGGGACATTTCCCTATAGCCAATACCTTTATAATTTCTACTCTTCACTTACTTGTAAGCATAGGTCGGCATTGATGTACAGAGCCGACAGAAGACCTTGTTTATATTGGCATCATATTGAGAGGTGCAGTGACGCGTCCTGAAACCAGGAAGTAAGCTGCTGGTTCCCTCGACAAAGAGCAATGGGATTTCTCCAAAGGGAAATAAGGTCTGTGGAAAACAAACCTGTTTGATAAATGCACGTTTTGTTCAGCCGGATAATCTCCACATGTCTACCCTACTTTTATAATTTTCGAATCATAAATCTAATGGATAGATTATAAAAGGGTTTTAGGACGCGTCACTGCACCACTAGAAAACAACTCCATCGATCAAGCTGGCTGAAACGTTCTCTCCCTCTTCTTCTCATGCTCCCTGTCACTCTCCTTTAACTCCTCCGGTGACTTTCTTTTATTTGAAGATAGTTTTTTGCCCGGCGCTCACGGGCAAACGGGAGCCTGCTCGCGCTGGCTCCGCAGCTTGCCTTTCACCCAACAACGACAACCGCCTCACGAAACGCTATGTTGTAGCGTTAATAAACGAAACAATTTAACAACATTGCTTGTCAAAGTACCTATACCACAGGACAATTTTATTTTTTGAAAAGCAATATTTTTAGTGGCCCGAGCGGGCAAGTGGAAAGTACGTTATGCTGGCCCGGGGTGTCTAAATAGTGCTTCCGAGCCAGCGGGCCATTTATAATGTCGAGCCCTGCTCTCTGTCACTGTGCATGTGTGTAATGTTTGTGTGCAAGTTAGACGGGGCCTGCCTGTGTGCCTGCGTGTGTGCCTGTGTCTATGAGGGAGAAAGGAAAGCTAATTTTGGCCGCGGCGGGAAATTGATTTGACAACATAATACTCGATGTTCACGATGTGGTCATTTACGACATCGCATGGAGTGCAATCCACGATGTATCATGTAAACTCGATATATCGCCCAGCCCTACATCATATGAGTTGCTTATATGTATTCCAATGGCTGTCAGGGCCCCATTATACAACAGGCCCAAGAAACCAAGAAATGACAAGCATGTAATTCAATGGTAAAATGTCACATCTGGTCATATACAGTAAAAAGGAGACATTGAACTATTTTCCTCCAATATAAAACCCTGACATTACAAAATGCATGATTATATACCGGTATGGCGGAGAGATCAAAATATGTGGTTATAATGGGAGTGGATGGGACATCTTTGTCCGCGAGTGGCTAATGTGTGAGTTTTTTGTTTAATCTGATTCTGTGCAAAAACTAATAATCCACCAAAATAAATGTTGTTGCTAATCTTTGACATATCCAAGACTGTGATAAAAAAAAGCCGACCCCCCCAACATTTATTTTATGAAAAATAACTGCCTTTTTGTGCATGTTTTACATAGAAAACGCAAATTCATGTTTTCAAACTGGCAGTTAAAGGATTAAAATCCTGAAAATAATGTAATATTTGGTATTTTTGATGAGGACTGAAGTTGATTGAAAGATTTAACCCCAAAACGTTTTTCAAAAAATATTAATCTGTTATCGTTTTATAGCAATTTTTGGAAGTGGACATTTTTGTCCCGAATGACTAATGTGTGAGTTTTTTGTTGAATCTGATTTTGTGCAAAAACTAATAATGCAAAAAAATGAATTTTGTTGCTAATCTTTGACATATCCAAGACTGTTATAAAAAAAAGAGCCAGTCCCCAGATACTGTATGTATTTTAAGGAAAATAACTAATTTTCTCTGTTTTCATCATGACAAAAACCAGCGGTTTTATGTATTCAAATCACTATGGGGGAATTCAAGTCCATCTTAAAGAATCAATCAATCAATCAATCAATCAATGTTTATTTATATAGCCCAATATCACAAATGTTACATTTGTCTCAGTGGACTTCACAGTTTGTACAGAATATCAGTATGACAATACGACACCCTCTGTCCTTAGACCCTCACATCGTACAAGGAAAAACTTCCAGAGAAAACCCCACGGTTTAAAGGGAAAAATGGGAGAAACCTCAGGGAGAGCAACAGAGGAGGGATCCCTCTCCCAGGACGGACAGACGTGCAATAGATGCCGTGTATAAATTGAAAAGATAATACATTTGCAACATAGGTAGTCCAAATGTTTGGAAATGCATGTGTGTATAATAATAAGATGAATCCACGAGGATATCCATCCAGGACTTATGATCCAGGACCACAGCCACGACTCAAGATCCAGGACTCGCAATCCATGACACAGGACCGCAGGATCATCCATGACTCCGGATCCCGGCGTATATAGACACCAAAAAGAAAGAAATTTGGGGAAGCTGGGTTAATCGGAACATGAGAGTACACAGGTATAGACAGAGAGAAGGAAGAAGTAAGATGTCCCCCGACAAACTAAGCCTATATCAGCAAAACTAGGGGCTGAATCTAATCAGCCCTAACTATAAGCTTAATCAAAAAGGAAGGTCTTAAGCGCACTCTTAAAAACGGATAGGGTGTCTGCCGTCCGAACACAAACTGGAAGCTGATTCCACAAAAGTGGAGCTTGATAAGAAAAGGCTCTGGCTCCCATTGCACTTTTAGAGACTCTAGGAACAACCAACAACCCTGCATTCTTGGAACGCAATGCCCTAGTAGGACAATAGGGTATAATGAGTTCTTTAAGGTAAGATGGCGCCTGCCCATTAAGGGCTTTGTAGGCGAGAAGAAGAATTTTAAATTCTATCCTGTGTTCTATAGGGAGCCAGTGTAAGGCAGCCAGAACAGGAGTAATGTGGTCCCTTTTCCTAACTCTGGTTAGTACACGAGCTGCAGCATTTTGAATCAGCTGAAGCGACTTGACTGACTTCTTGGTACACCCTGATAATAAGGAGTTACAATAATCCAGCCTTGAAGTAACAAATGCATGGACTAGTTTCTCTGCATCGTTTTGAGGCAAGATATGCCTGATTTTTGCAATGTTACGTAGATGGAAGTAGGCGGTCCTTGTAATTGATTTTATGTGGGTGTTAAAGGATAAATCCTGATCAAATATAACACCAAGATTCCTTACAGTCTCACTGGAGGCCAAATTAATGCCATCCATAGTTAATATATCTTTAGATAATTTGTTTCGTAGATTCTTCGGGCCAAGTACAATAACTTCAGTTTTGGTCGTGTTTAACATCAAAAAATGTAAGGTCATCCACGTTTTTAAGTCCTTGAGGCAGTCTTGAATTTTATTTAGATGATTAATTTCATCAGGCTTGATTGATACATATAGTTGAGTATCATCCGCATAACAATGACAGTTTACAGAATGATTCCTTATAATATTGCCTAACGGAAGCATATATAGGGTGAACAAAATAGGTCCAAGCACTGAGCCCTGTGGCACTCCATGGCTAACTTTGGTTTGCATGGAAGATTCATCGTTGACACGTACAAACTGAGAGCGTTCAGATAGATAGGACCTAAACCAGCCTAAAGCAGTTCCCTGTATGCCAACTAAGTGCTCTAGTCTTTGCAATAGGATATCATGGTCGATAGTATCAAATGCAGCACTAAGATCGAGCAAGACAAGAATAGAGACAAGTCCCTATTCAGAGGCTATTAGAATGTCATTTGTGACTTTAACCAGAGCTGTCTCTGTGCTATGTTGTGTTCTAAAGCCAGACTGAAAATCTTCAAATAAATCATAGTTTTTTAAGTAATCACACAGCTGTTTTGCGACTGCTTTCTCAATAATTTTTGAGAGGAACGGAAGATTAGAAATAGGTCTATAGTTGGCTAAAACCTCTGGATCGAGGTTGTGCTTTTTAAGAAGCGGTTTTATCACTGCTACTTTGAATGATTGTGGAACATAGCCTGATAATAAAGAGAACAATAAACCATTGGTCGATGTGATTGCTCTTTTCTCCCATAATTGACTGGTTAATGTGCCATTTCATTTGTGTTTTACGACCGCTGTATTGTACTACCTGTATTGTTTTGTGTTCATTTGTTGTAACTTTGTTCATGCTGCCCTCTTGACCAGGTCGCTCTTGAGAAAGAGATTATAATCTCAATGAGACTGTTACCTGTTTAAATTAAGGATATATATATGAAAAACACATCGACTGGCTCAAATATTATTATGCTTGTTTATGCAGTACCATGTGCATTTGCTACAAGTATTTTGTTTATCAAAAAAAGATTGACTTTGCATCAGAAACAATAATCTGTTCTCAGTGCAAAGCCTAAGAAAAAAAAGGCCCCAAGAGTGTGCTAAATGCTACATGTATTTACATTCCAGCACGTTTAGCATCCTAACATTCTCACACTTGATAGTAATTATCAAAGCGTAGCTAAGCCAAAAGGGAATGTCATTGGTTCCTCAGGGATGGGGTTATGAAATGACATTTACATATAAATCAATGATGACGTTAAATGAAATGTTAGGGGATTGTCAAAGTTATTAATTCAAAATAAGTTTCTGAACCTGGTGTCACAGCAATTAAACTTATCATTGATGAGGTATTTCAAACAAAATAACACGTCAATTACATGGTGGCGCAAGGTAGAGTAAGGGGATCCATGCTGTCCTTTGATTTTGTCATCCAAGACCTTAAACATCTGTGTTTAAAATTGCATGATGTCCATCCAAAATAGATATTCAAGGTTGCACCAAAGTGATGGACCGACTGAATGAATGACAGAAAGTTATTTACATCACTGGAGCCCCGCAGCTAGCATCTCAAAAAACTTTTGAAGTCTAAAACACGCTAATCTCTTCTTTCTCTTGTACATTCCCAATTCAATTCAATTCAATTCAAAACCTTTATTTATCCAGGTAAAATCCCATTGAGATCAATTATCTCTTTTTCAAGGGAGACCTGCAGCAGTAGGTTCCACATGTAAACATAAAAACATAAACAACAGAACAACAAAAGGACATCATACAGCAAAATGTACAGGGATTACAATTTACATATAATGTAGTCAACACTCTGCTTTACATACTGTTAAACAACAGCACTCAAACACACACACAAGTTTCCCGCTGCTTCCTTCTAGCAAGACTGCATTCTACATTTCATACAAATCAGTGTTACATTGCCAAAATCTGTTTTCCAACCTCTGCTGTGAAGAAACAGCCCTCCAGAGAATTCCTTCCTAAATAATAGGGCTAAACATAGCAGAGTTAGGCAACCACACAGACAAACACAGAAACTTGTTTTTGTGAATTAGGATGACAAATTAATTAGCTTGTATTAATGTTGGGGACGTACACACTAACCTGAACCAAGAATATGGTATTAACCTTAAAGTTTATATAAAGTTGACTATAAACATGGGATGCTGTGGCTATGTGGATAGTGTGGATAAGTCGCTTTGGATAAAAGCGTCTAATAAGTAACATGTAAAGAACATATTTTTGTTCCTAATTAATATTACACACTTACTGCTACAATATAAAAAGGCAAATCATTCATTTGAATTGCTCTAAACATTAGAGATGCATACCCATGTGCAATATTCTACATAAAACACACACACACGCGCAATCTCTTTTTTTTCTCTCTGACAGTTTGTTCCTGCTAAATGGTCTGAACATAACGGACTTTCACACAACACACTGAATAGCCTGAACACTCTTCCCCTCTCTCCCTCTTTAGATGATGCGTTCTTATTAATGGGCCTGAACATAGGCGACCTTTACCCCGACACCACGCGCTACATCACCTACGAGGGCTCCATCACCATCCCTCCCTGCTACGAGACTTCCACCTGGATACTCATCAACAAGCCTGTCTACGTCACACAGATGCAGGTAGGTGCCTGAGTAGAACGTGCATGGGAAAACAAATAGCATACTGTTTTTTTTTTATTTACATTTTTGGGGCTTTTTGCTTTTATTGGACACTACGGTCAGGGGGTCACAGGTCTGATTGGAGCCGTGGCTGCTGCTGCTGAAGACTAAGCCAAAGAACATGTAATGTGACCTCTAATTTCCCTGTTGGCACAAGGGCACATACAATTTTGAGTTTCAACTTCATTTCATACCCTGTAATAGAAATCGTTTATCTAAGTTGTTTAAATAGTTCCCAGCTTAAACATCTGCACAATGGACGTATAAAGAGAACTGGAAACAGCGGGGGGCGCGTAAATTCCTATGAGAGTTGCTCCGTGGCGCATGAAGACAAAATGGCCCGAAGTACAAAAATACCCGGATCATCCCTGGATCTTGGCCTATAGAGCTCTCCTTTTCCTTAAGCACTGCCTCCAATAGACCCCCCTAATGTCCAATCCAGGCTCATTTAAACGGATGAGGTGAAAATAACTCTGAATTCGGCTTTTAGTGCTTTTTAGAGACATGGAGGAGATCTCGGGCGAACGGCCCGGGGGCAAGGCAGAGTCCATGGAGGGGCGAAGACCACAGCGGGCGAACTCAGGGGGCCGAGCATGAGGGTGAAGGCCGCGGCACTCAGGAGGCCGGGCTCAAAGGCGAAGACCGCGGCTCTCAGGGGGCCGGGCTCGAGGGCGAAGACCGCGGCACTCAGGGGCCGAGCATGAGGGCGAAGGCAGCGGCTGGAAGAGTCAGGGGGCCGGGCCCGAGGGCGAGGGCCGCGGCCGAGAAAGTCAGGGGGCCGGGGTCGAGGGCGAAGACCGCGGCACTCAGGGGGCCGGGCTCGAGGGCGAAGACCGCGGCTCTCAGGGGGCCGGGCTCAAGGGCGGCGACGGGACAACTCCGGAGGACGGGCAGGAAGGCGCTGACGGGACAGCTCCGGAGGCCGGGCAGGACCCTGTGTCGGCCGGACAGGAACCGGAGCCGGTGGGACAGGCTTCGGCAGGATCCCCCACGGAAGAGGACCAGGAGTTGGCCGGACCCCCGGCGAGATAAGTGACGGCGGGACCTCCAACGGAACAAGATATAGGATTGGCAGGACTCTCAGCGGGACCTCCAACGGATCAGGACATGGGGTTGGCAGGACTCTCAGCGGAATCCCCAACGACACAGGACATGGAGTTGGCAGGACCCTAGCGGAACCTCCAACGGCACAGGACCTAGGGTTGGCAGAACCCCTGGCAGAAGAGTAATCGGCAGGACCTCCAACGGCACAGGACATAGGGTTGGCAGGACCCCCGGCAGAAGAGGAGTCGGCGGGACCTCCAACGGCACAGGACATAGGGTTGGCAGGACCCCCGGCAGAAGAGTAGTCGACGGGACCTCCAACGGCACAGGACATAGGGTTGGCAGGACCCCCAGCAGAAGAGCAGTCGGCGGGACCCCCAACGACACAGGACATGGAGTTGGCAGGACCCTAGCGGAACCTCCAACGGCACAGGACCTAGGGTTGGCAGGACCCCTGGCAGAAGAGTAGTCGGCAGGACCTCCAACGGCACAGGACATAGGGTTGGCAGGACCCCCGGCAGAAGAGGAGTCGGCGGGACCTCCAACGGCACAGGACATAGGGTTGGCAGGACCCCCGGCAGAAGAGTAGTCGACGGGACCTCCAACGGCACAGGACATAGGGTTGGCAGGACCCCCGGCAGAAGAGCAGTCGGCGGGACCCCCAACGGGACATGACATGGAGTTGGCAGGATCCCCGGCAGAAGAGTAGTCGGCGGAACCCCCAACGGGACAGGAAACAGGGTTGGCAGGACCCCCAGCGGAACTTCCAACGGCACTTCAGGAGGGACTTGAGTAGGGACTTGAGAGGGGACTAGAGAAGGGACTAGAGAACGGACTAGGGAAGTGACTAGAGGAGGGACTGGAGAAGGGAATTGAGTAGGGACTAGAGAAGGGACTAGAGAAGGGACTTGGGAAGGGACTAGGGGAGGGACCAGAGGAGGGACTAGAGAGGGGACTTGAGAAGGGAATTCAGTAGGGACTAGAGAAGGGGCTAGAGAAGGGACTTGAGTTGGGACTAGAGGAGGGGCTAGAGAAGGGACTAGAGAAGGGTATTGGGAAGGGAATAGAGCAGGGCCTATGGCTGCTGGGGCCGGAACCAGGGCCGGAACCATGGCTGCTGGGACCAGGACTGAGGCTGGAACCATGGCTGCTGGGGCCAGAACGGGGGCCGGAACCATGGCTGCTGGGGCCAGAACTGTGGCCGGAACCATGACTCTTGGGGCTCGGGCCGCTAGTCTGTCCTTGCGGCTCCTTCTCTTAGGAGCCTTTTGGAGGCTCCCTGGACCTCCAAAAGCCAGACGAGTTCCAGAGAACGACTCCTGGACAGGAGCAGGAACTGGGGAAGAAGCAGAAGTTGACTCCAGACGGAACACGCCGAGACGTTTGGTCTCAGGTTTGGAATTGGGAGGCAGGGAAACAAATGTCGGGAGGATATCCATCATCCAGCCAGGTAAGAATTTCACAAGACATGGTTTCTCTTTAGCTATCTGGTGCGCCTCTGCCTGAGCAGCCTCTTTCTGCTCAATACTGGACGCTCCCCTCCACCTACCATAGCAGAAAGCCAAAGAATAGGTAAATGTATGTAGTTCCACCTCAAATGGATCATCTGCTGGGTCCATCTTGGTTGGTTGGTTCTGTTCTGGTGAGTGAAGCAAGCAGGACCCAAACGCAGATAGAAAACCAAAGACAGATCTAAACAAGACAAAACACAACACAGACAGATCGTGACATAAACTTTGTTTTAATTCTCATCTCTTTATGTAGCACTTAAACTGGTTTGTCTTATTATATTTATATTATTTGAAGCTAATTTGAGTGCATGTTTCTTGCTGTTCAGAAGTTGTATGCTCATGGTTGATTGCACCTATTATAAGTCACTTTGAATAGAAGAGTCAGTACGCAGTAAAAACAACCAACAAGCGAATAGAACAATGGCATAGCATCAGGGAGAAGAAAACTGAAGAAATAAGCCTATCAAATATGTAGGATTGTAAAAAATTCAAAAGAATACATAATACAATACAATGACCATTTTGACATTTGTCTCTAGTCTCCCAGTTCAAGTATCAGCAACAAGTCGCAGCTGCAATCTACGTCCTGCTGATCACGTCACGTCACGTCACGTCTGTCCCTCCGGTGCTAGAGCAACGCTGGCGTCTTGTCTGTTGACTGCCGCTTCTACCCCCGGACTGTTTCTGGATGTTTGTTTGTTTTGTCTACGGGTCTCTATGCTGGTTTTCGCCGATCCAAGGCTGCTCTTCACTCCGTTGTACATCTCTCCAGCTCCGTTTCCATTCATAGGCTCCCTCACTACTGGACTGTATGCTACGTTAGCCATCAAAGCTAACAGCTGGCTCCACTCCGTCACCTTGACTACCCGGTCTGTATGCTACGTTAGCCACCGAAGCTAACAGCTGGCTCCCGTCACAATTGGACTACCTGATTACACCACTGGATTGTTTTTCCTGGCTCTGGGTGTGTTGATCGCTGCTCTGGACTCGGGTGAGTACGCTGTGTGTTTTGTGATGGTGATTGTGCCAACCTGGACCGACCTGTTGTGCGCCGTACATCAACAACAACAACACTCACTCTGTCTGGCTGCCCAGCCGGCGTTCTTGCGGGGAGCCTCCACTCCCCACCAGCTCGTCTACTGTTGGGTAGCTAGGTCCAGACATGGTGCCGCAGGGACGGTCTGGGGTAACCAACACCACACGCATCACTCACTCCAACACCTGGTCCACTGCTGCTTTCACATATCTCACTGCCTACCAACTCCTAGCCAATCAGTTAATAACCACTGCAAATACACTACCTTGGCTACTCTCATCTGCTGCTACCTTTCATCTGCTGCTTGGACTATCTCTCCCGCTGCTTCAGCCTACTACACCACCAACCTCTCGCCCTCTCATCTACACTGCTGCTGACCTCCACAGCCTCAACAACAACCATCGTCTCCCTGCTGCTACTGCCACCGCAGCTAGCGCCGCTGGGATCCTCCGCCGACGCCGCTACATCCACCGGGGCGCTGGCCTCCCCCGCAACCGACACCTCCCTGACGGTTCACCCATCCCCTCACTCTGGACTATCCCCCACCCCCCCGCCATCCCCATCCACCGCACTGCCAACCTCAACAACCTTTGTACCCCCTCCCCTGCTCCACCATCCATCTCCCTCGCACTCCTGAACTGCCGCTCCCTCTCCAACAAATCACCTGTTATACACGAACTGCTACTGGACAATAACATTGATCTGCTTCTCCTCTGTGAAACATGGCAACAGCCCCTGGACTTCTACGCTCTCAACCAAGCCACTCCCTCCAACTACAGTTTCACTGCCAGACCCCGCCTCTCCGGGCGCGGGGGTGGTCTCGCTGTTCTCCACAAACAATCCCTACACATCACTGAACTGAACCTCAACCTCCCACCTATCTCATCCTTTGAACACCTTGCTTTCTCCCTCCCCAACTCTATCACTACTGTTCTAATCTACCGTCCCCCGAAGCCACACCCCTCTTTCCTCTCTGAACTGTCTGAACTACTCACCATTGCATCCTCTCTATCTTCCCACCTCCTACTTACCGGCGACTTCAACATCCACATGGATCAGCCCAATGCCGCCCTGACATCTGACTTCCTCTCCCTCCTTGACTGCTTCCACCTCACCCAACACATTGACTTCCCCACCCATACCAAAGGCCACATTCTGGACTTAGTCTGCTCCTCCTTTCTACCATTATCTAACCCCCAGCCCCTCCCCTTCCCACTCTCTGATCATCTCTGCATCCTCTTCTCCGCCCCTCTACCCTCCCCCCACAACCCCAAAAAACGCACCATCTCCTACCGCAACATCAAGGCAGTCAACCCCCTCACGCTCTCCCAGCTCATATCCTCTGCCTTCCCGCCCGACTCTGCCCCCTCTTCCCCTGACGACTATGCCACCACACTCAACTCAATTCTCTCTGACTCCCTCGACTCTCTGGCCCCCTGGAAAACCTCCTCTGTTTCATTCACCAACCCCGCCCCCTGGTACACCCCGGAACTCCGTACCATGAAACAGACCGGCCGTCAACTTGAAAGATTGTTCAAACGAACCCACCTCACCGTCCACGCCGAAGCCTATAAAGTTCACATCTCCTCCTACCGTGATGCTCTCCAAGCCGCCAAATCTGCCCACTTCTCCACCCTCATCGACAGCACCAACCGGAACCCCCGCATCCTGTTTTCCACCATCAATAAATTGCTCCAGCCACCTGACATCAATCCACCCTCCTCCCCTGACCTATGCAACTCCTTCCTCCTCGCCTTCAACAACAAAGTTTCACAAATCAACAGCTCCCTAACTGCCATGACCACTATCTCCTCCAACCCCCACGCCCCCCCTCCTCTCCCAGTCAACCCGCCCTTCCCTCCCCTCACTGCCTTCTCTCCTGTTGACTCCTCCCACATCCTAGCCATCATCACCTCATCCAAAACAACCACCTGCTTTCTTGACCCCCTCCCTACGACCCTAACTAAGGCCTGCCTCCCTGTCCTCATCCCCCACCTCACCACCCTCTTCAACCAATCTCTATCCCTTGGTCTTGTTCCCTCCATCTACAAACTTGCCTCCATCACCCCCATCCTCAAAAAGCCCACCCTTGACCCAGCCAACCTCTCCAACTACCGCCCCATCTCCAACCTGCCATTCCTCTCCAAAACACTGGAGCGTATTGTCGCCACCCAGCTCCACACCCACCTCCAGTCCAACAACCTCTATGAACCCCTCCAGTCTGGTTTTCGCCCACTCCACAGCACTGAAACAGCCCTGGTCAAAGTAATCAACGATCTCCTCTCCTCTGCAGACTCCGGTGCCCTCAACATCCTGCTACTACTAGACCTCAGCGCAGCCTTTGACACTGTGAATCACTCAATCCTCCTACAAAGGCTGCGCCAACAGGGTGTTGAGGGCTCCGCTCTCGACTGGCTCACCTCCTACCTCACCGACAGGCAACAATTCATCTCCCTCTCTGGCCACACATCCGCCCTCTCCCCAGTCACACAGGGGGTCCCCCAGGGCTCAGTCCTCGGCCCCCTCCTCTTCATCTGCTATCTTTTCCCCCTTGGTCACATTATTCGCAACCTCAACCTTGATTTCCACTGTTACGCCGATGACACCCAGATCTACATCACCACCAAATCCCCTCACAACCCTCCCCTCACCCATATCGAAACCTGCATCTCTTCAATAAAAACATGGCTGACTCACAATTTCCTTAAACTCAACAGTGATAAAACAGAGCTACTCATCATAGGCACCAGATCAACCCTCAATAAAACAGGACCCATTTCACTCACCATTGAGAATTCGACCATCACCCCCTCCCCCCTGGCACGCAATCTTGGCGTTATCCTGGACCCCACCCTCTCCTTTGACCCCCATGTCAGCTCCATCATCAAGATCTCCTACTTCCACCTCCGCCGCATTGCCAAAATCAAACACTACCTCCCCCCCGTGCTGCTGAATCCCTCATCCATGCCTTCATCACCTCCCGCCTCGACTATTGCAACGCCCTCCTCACTGGCATCTCCTCCCATTCCCTCCATAGACTCCAAATGGTACAAAACTCTGCTGCCCGCCTCCTCACCCACACCCGGACCCGTGAACACATCACTCCCGTTCTCCGCTCTCTTCACTGGCTCCCCATCAAACAACGCATCATCTTCAAAACACTCCTCACCTATAAAGCCCTTCACCACCTAGCCCCCCCCTACCTCTCTGACCTCCTCATCCCCTACAACCCCCCCCGAGCCCTCCGATCCTCCTCCACTCTCTCCCTCACAGTACCACCATCAAGACTCAAAACATTTGGCAACAGAGCATTCTCCAGATCAGCACCCCGCCTCTGGAACTCCCTCCCCCAATCTGTCCGCCACTCTCCCACACTGTCTACCTTCAAAACCCAGCTGAAAACATACCTCTTCTCCCAAGCCTTCAACTTACCCTACCCCCCAACCCACTGACTTCACTCACACCCCACGCTGTATCTCTTATTCACCCCACGCTGCATCTCTTATTCATACATTCATCAACTTTTTCTTTCCTCTTTTCCATTATGTTGTCTTTTGCTCGTTGTCCTATGCTTGCTCCCCCCCTGTGTTGTCCTTTGCCTGTTCATGTAATGTTCATGTTCAATTTTCTTGTCCAATATGTTGTCTTCTGCCTGTTCACCCCCTTTCTGTACTTTTAATTTTTTTTTTTTTTTTGTAAGCGACTTTGGGTTATTGAAAAGCGCTATATAAATAAAAGTTATTATTATTATTATTATTATAATACAGTCAGTTTTAAAATTACAATTCCTAAAAATAACAGGAAAAACAATCTCTGATGCAATATACACAAGAAAGATTCTGCTTTGAATTGTTGCAATGCATTAAATGTAATAGGAAATATCCATGAAATATGTCACAGTACGCTGGTGAGGGGTCTTGATGGATAGAAGAAGGGTCCCTTGAGGAAACTTGCTGGGCCCCACTGGTTGAGATACAAGAAGCTGTGTTGTAATAGAGGTGTAATTAAATGCAGTGCATATACACAGAGCAGAAAACAATCAAAATGCCTCTGAGTACTCTCCAACGTCTCCGAAAAATCTCACCTGTATCTTTTTGATAGCAGTAAGGATGGAAGAGATTTAGTAGGTGTTGTGAAAAAGTCAAAATCTGTGTGCAGACACAGTGAAACAGCTGAAAAAGTGGACCATATTTGTGACTGGAAAGATTATTTATGACACTCAAGAGCAGCAAGATAGATACGATTCAAATCCTCGCTCTTCAAATCAGGAAGCTAACTGTCAAAGTGCTACGCATGACCTGCATGCATCAATGTAATCAAGTCCCACACACCACCTGCCATTTACTCTCACCTTATTTACTTTGATCTCAGCCCTCTCCCTGACTCTCCCTTTCTTCTTCATTCCCTGTTTCTCTTTCCCCTCTCTTAAAGGATTTTTTTCAATCATCATTTGGTCTTTTTCTTCATCATATTTGCTCCACTCGCTAATTTTCTCGGTTTTCTCCCTTTTTCTTCCTTTTACCTGTCCCTCTCTCTCATCCCTTCTTCTACACAGACGTTGGTTATATTTTTTCAGGTATTCATGTGTTGAATGGAACTACACTAATTGTACACTTGTCAATAACATTATATACTGATACTGGATATCTTAATCTATAAATATATGTCAAAGTTAAAGTAATTGATTTATATGTTGTATTACCTTATAATATTAAACCTAAAAGTAACTAGTAACAAATCTGTCAAATAAATGCAGGAGTAAAAAGTACAATACTGGCATCTAAAATGTATTAGAGTAGAAGTATAAAGTTGCATAAACTGAGAATACTCAGGTAAAGTACCTCAACATTGTACTTGAGGACAGTTCTTTACAGTACTAACTGTACTTTGTTCCTATCCATCACTGTATAAATGATGGTTTCTCTTTTTTTTTCTACTTTTCTGATTTGGGCTTCTTATTTAGTTATTTAATGTATACATATTTACTGTATTTCATTAAGTTGTGAGAGCACTAAAGCCAGATCATTTCCTAAAAGTCTCCACCCGTTTCCTCCCCAGATGCACTCCCTGCGCCTCCTGAGCCAGAACGAGCCCTACAAGATCTTCATGAGTATGAGCGACAACACGCGCCCCTCCCAGCCCCTGCTGCAGCGCTGCATCCGCACCAACATCAACTTCAGCAAGCAGGGCCGCGACTGCCCCAACAACCGCGCTCTGCGCCCCCAGTACAGAGGTAATATGGAGGGGAAAGAAGTGGTCAACCCACCGTGACACAGATACATGACATTTAAATGTTCTGGAAAGTTCCTTCTACAGCTTTAGCCTTTATTTTATCTCATGAAGTCCCTAATTGACACACCCTGAACAGTCTGGTGCGTCATGGTCCAGGTCATGTGATTTTGTGTTCCAATAACAACATGTCCATGTGTCAGGCTAACACAGAGCTAGCTACATTTCAAAAGCTTTTTTTGTTTGTTGCTAAAGGTAAAATTCAAGCCATTTAAGAATTAAAATGCTTACATAACATGTCCTTTATTTCATTTAAGCTGTTGTGAAAACATTTCTTGATCCAATTCATATTAAACAAATTAGATAAATATCGCTTTGACATTAATGTCACATCGGGACATTAACCTTAACAATTCTCAGAAAATCTGGAGTGACACATATGTCACAATTAGAAATATGATTATGATCTGCTCAGTTAATTTAACTGATTCAAGGATATTTAATTAATATATTATATACTTTTCAGTTCAGAGAATGTTAAAACAAATGTAAACATCATCCTCATTAATTAAGATATTAATAAGCATTACTTTACCGTTAACACCCAATTTGACATATATGTCACTTTTCAGATCTTTGACACTAGGGGGTTTACTTGTCAGAAATGTGTTCTATTTGTTCTATGTGGTATATTTAGTCTAAGTGATGTTCCCCATAATTTCCCCAAAATGACAGATGGTTTTGGGTTCTCATAATAACCAAATTGTCTATTCTCCTAGAAATGTAGGCCTTCACTTTAAAGATAATTAGTGCAGTTCTACACCAGTATTTCCGTTACTTTAGTGGTGTTAAGTATTTTTTTTATCAAATTCCTACCTATTAGTGTATTCAAGTATATTCAAGCATTAGACTTTATACATATGCTGATCTTATTCATCCTCAAGAAACACTTGAAGAGTCCTTCGGTTACAGGGTTAGGGTTAATCTCACTTGGAGTATGTTGAGCAAGGATTTGAGAAATACATTATGACCACATCTCTGTATACGCTTCTATTGGTTATTTATTTTATCAATCAATTATATTTTATTTACATTTCACAAGTTACACATTTGTCTCAGGGGCCTTTCAGTGTGTACAGCATATGAAAACCACTCTGTCCTTAAACCCTCGCAGTGCACAAGGAAATACTCCCAAAGAAATATTTGTAAAACCTCGGGGGGAGCAACGGAGTAGAGATCCCTCTCCGAGGACGCTAAGACGTAAAATAGTTATCGTGTGTATAGCTTAAAACAGATAATACAATTACAACATATGCAACCTAAACGACAAAAATTATAATGCAAACATTTATATAAAAAAGAAGGATCAGGAGGATACCAACAATCTTCCGGGTGCAGCAAAACATACTAATGTTGGCGTCAGGAAGGACAACGGCAACAGGTGCAGCCATGACTCATGATCCACATGTACCCTTTAATACTGGCGACCTGCCAGCTGAGAGACAAAAACTCTGGGGATGATGCATTTATGGGACATGAACAACATTGGTGCCAAGAAGAAGAGGGTATATCTAAAGACATTAACATCCTGTCACCATACCTAAAGATTTGGCACCTCAGCCTCGGCGTGGAAAAGACAACATAATCAATGTTCCACCTCAACAATAGGGAAGCGGCCAATAGGAGTCTGTTGTTCCAACAACACAGAGAATGAGCTGCTGCAAAGACAAACACCCGCGATGAACTGATACCACATTAACCTTTTTCCCGCAAAAAAACGGTTTGTTTCGTGCTTCTTTAGTACTCAGTTAGTTCTAGGTGAGAACACGTTTTGCCTTCCACCGCCAAGAGCCCAAGTGGAGCCACGTCATGACATCACTGTACACGTCGCTGATTTTCTCGGCAACTGCGCTCACAACAACAACAATGGCGGACTTTTAATCATACAAAGCCAGATTAAATTGAATCGTTTATCCAACCGTTTACTCACGGACTGTCACACAAGCATCGTGCCCTGATACTTATTTCCATTCCCAATGAACAAATGTTTTTTTCAGTTTGAATTGACACTGTTTGGCATCATAACGCCGTTACTTTAAGTTGATCTGGTATTGCATAGGTGGTGATAGCTAGCAGTGTTGGGTGTAACGCGTTACAAAAGTAACGGAGTTACAGTAATATATTACTTTTTGCTGTAACGAAGTAATGTAACGCATTACTAATGAAATTTGGGTAATATATTACCCGTTACAATGCTCAGTAACGCAGTTACAACTGATTTTAACCCGAAATTAAATGGTGTTTTGTTTTTTAAGAATGTACTAACATAGCGAGACATTCCGACACCGGACAAATTGTGCGGGTAGATTAGTAAACCTGGTGTTTACCCTTCAGGCTTCGCGTCGAGATCTTCGGGGAAGTTGAACGTTATGCAACCATTCAAAAAAGAGAACGTAGCGAAAAATACAAACAACAAATTGTGTCAGGTGCACGTGACCTGCTCCGCTGCGCGTGCATCATTTCCAAAGTGCTTCCACAGCAGTGACACACATCTGATCTGTAGATAATCATTTATACGAAAATGGTCAAAGCAACCATCACTAAACGCCAGCAACACTGCATCTACTGCAGACAGTAGCAACAGGTCAGATGCGGACATCACGTTACCCTCCGTTGTGGACACTAGCTTACTCCCGCCTGACTCGCCAGCCCCGGAGCAGCAGTCTTCGTCGCCCGAAACTACGCCGCCCCTCTGCGGCCCGCAGGTGCCAGGTATATTTAAACAACTACCCGCCTGTACAGTGGGGTAAGGCGGTCATTTTGCAGCTTGTGGTATAAAAATAGACAATGGCTAGAATATTCATGTGAAAATAGTACCATATTCTGACATGCCTGTAGAAATGTTGGGTCAAAAATAATGCATACAATAGCACAGATGCCTTCACCACGAATCGCTACAAAAATATCTCATATCCTAAGCTTATTATCAACGAGCTGATGTTGCAGCTGAAATGTTCTCCAGGTCACAAAGTCAACCTCACATGATGATGTGATACCAGTTTTCAAGCACAGTAAATATTCTCTTCCCAGCGTATATGATGGGACCAAGGTGATGATGTAGTAGGCTACATGGTTTTAATAATACTTTTGCCTTTCAATGTTTGCCATTTCAAACCATGAGCATGGTTTAAATAATATTTGCCTTGATTTACAATATGTTAACCTTCATTATAGTCCTTGACAGCGGTTTGTACTGCTGTATTAACAACGTGTCACATGTTAAGAATTTACAATCAGAATGGAGTATTCAACTAAGCCGTGTAATACAAGTTGTTAGTAGCCTTAAGGGCCTACACAGCTGTTATGCTATACCACATTGCCCTTCACTGGATGCATAATGAGCTTCACTAAACTACATTTTAGCATTTAAAATACCTAGCTATTCTTTTGCGGTTATTTTGGTGAAAGTAACTAAAAAGTAACTAAAGTAGTGTAACTCATTACATTTCAGACAGTAATATTGTAATGTAACTTATTACTTTCTAAAGAGAGTAATAAGTAATATGTAATATATTACATTTTGGAAGTAACTTGCCCAACACTGATAGCTAGCCACTGAAGCTAACCTGAGAAACACTGAAGCTACCCTGAGAAACAACAGTTTGTTGTTATCATATCGTGGGCTAAACAGTTTCTAACCCTCTGACGTATTCTGTTCTTGGTTCTTGCCCAACTGTTTTTTGGTTGCAAATGGAAACCAGTTCTCGGGGCCGAGAGCCGGTTTGCAATAGGGCACTGGCTCCGAACTGGCCCTGGAATCGCTTTGGTGGAAAAGGGTTAATAGCGAGCCACGACGAAGACTCTATGAAAATCCATCTAGTGTTCCCCCGCCGCAGCCAGCCCGGATGTCAAGAAGCTTGACGTTGCCCTCAACGGCATCTTGCAATCTGTCACCAGATGCCTCCAAGCTACACCAGGAAACCAACTGCGTTTCCTCGCTGGCATCGCCCGGTCTGATGTTGTTGTGTCCCACAGTCCTGTTCAAGACGCCAACATGTTTTGTCCTCCAGGCACAACATATTGTATAGTTTCTGGAAATAACAAGAAAAAAAATCGAGACAGGAGCTAATGATTTTTAGTGTTTGATTGCAAGAAAACCACAGTTTTTCAATACAAACTCTTCATATTGCATAACCTTACATGAATCCCGTATTGATTCTGATTCTGTTCTTTGGACAGTGTCTCCTAACTTCATATATTTAGGTTCTGTAATCACACTATTTTGCTTTCTGCAGCTGGGGTCATCCTGTTCTTGCAGTTGGGGAAAATCAAGCAGTGGTTTCAAAGAACACAATGGTGGACATCCTGAAGTGAGGTCCATCGAGAGGAAATGTCATGCAGACCCAGATTCATTACCAAACACCATTCAGAATAAGATATAAGACATACATTAGTAAACTATGATGTACTTTAGCGCGCCTCAAGTCTTTGCCCCACTTTCCTGCCCGGCTTGCCTCAACAGAGTAAAAGGTCAAAAGACAATCGCCAGAAGAAAAGTTTAGTACAGATAAAGATAAAGATAAGTAGAAGAAGAGAGTAGAAAGATAAAAGTCCCCGGACTCCCCTCTTCTCCTTTATCACGCTTAAATAAAGCTTCAGTTGTCAGAAATCAGTCCTGTCCCAGCAACCTCCTTGTTTTTCAGTACTCTGCTTACACATTTCCAAAAGTAGTAGCAGGGAGAGATATTAATATGTAAATGGTCTGAATCTGAAATAGGTTTAGGTGTGTTGTTAGCGACTGAGGCAAGGCAGTGCAAGGTCCTTATAAGTGGAGAGATACAGCTGATCATTAAATCTGCCTCAGGCGGAGAGGGGAGGTTGACTGAGCATGACTCCGTGTCAGCAGCCTCTTGACAATGTGGGAAAAAAAGAAGGCTGGGAGACATGGAAATAAAAAGATATGTGTGGGAGTGTATCGTCTGTTTGTGCAGATTTAAAACTGGGAGTGTGTGGGTGAGCTTGTTGGCGCTTAAGGAAAACGGTGCATCATAGTGTGGGCTCTCCCAATATATTTTTTAGTATCGATCCGGTCAAACCCAGTGTGCCCCCCACAACATCAGTGTGGCCTCAATCCAACCAAGTTACTCAAAGTCCAAGATGTCTTTAAATATCATGTTGTCAGTCCCAAACCCCAATATACTTAGTTGAATATGAAATCAAACAGAGAAAAGCAAGAAACCACCATATTTAAATACTTGAAACTGCGAAAAATGTAAGCCATTATCGGATTATAGTTGTCGGTATTTTTTCTGCCAACCGACTTATCAGCTAGCTAATCATTGCAGCTTGGAAAGCAACTTATAACTACTATTATCAAATAAATGGACACAAATGTATTGTTACAAAGATTGCGTAGCGCTTGGTTCTTTTACACTTCCTGTGGGAGTCCGCGTCTCCTCTCAGTGCTCTCCAAATATAGTTTTTAGTATCGATCCCCTCAAACCCAGCGTGCTCCCCACAACATCAATTGGAGTGCTGCTTTCCTTTGATAATAGCTTGTGACAATACAGAACCCCAGCAGGAGTTTGTGTTTTACCACGGTCAAAAGCAGAGAGAGTAGCCTGCCAAATGTTGCCCGAAACCACTTTGAGCCAACAGTGTTCTCAAAAGAAAAGCACAATAAGCGATTAAGAACAAACAAAGTCCTCCAGGATATTTGCAGTATTGATACTATTGATATTGATTCGTACTTATTAAAGGTGAGACTTAGATGTAGAAATGTTCAGGTTCATCACATGCTCTGGGGCCTTATTTATAAAGGGATATACGCTCAAAAAATGCCGTACGCCAGTTTCTACGCAATGTTTGCGATTTATAAAATACTAACTTGACGGGAAAACGTGCGGTCCTCCACGCAAACTCTAACCCATGCGTACGCACTAAGCACAAAAACGGGAGAGACGAGAAACTGCGACACCGTTGGCAGAAGGAAGAATGGAGAGAAATATGTGGAAATAATACCATAAATAAAATGTTACCTCTCATTTATCATATATGAAGAATACATTTTTCAAACATTGATCAAAGCCAATCTTAAAATGATTAAACAAACGCCTGTTTGCGACTCCTCAGTGGACACAAAAACATAACTTGGAGAAATAAATAAATACGGATATGTTATTTAAAACCACCTCAAGAGGTTGTGTTAATGTTATGAAATGTTTTCTCATAAATTATGCGGTAAGCAGGAGGACAGAATTACGTCTTAACTGACGCCGTTTTGAGAGAAGGGCCGCATTAGTCGTTGTGGCGAACGAAGAACACCTCCGCCAGACGTAGAAAGCTGGGTCGCTGTGCTACGACGTGGGGATGGGCGTGAACATCACGGTGGTCCCCAGCAGGAAAGAGCGCTGCCCGGCCGCAGGTGAAGGCCCAGCCGTGGCGGGGATGAAGTCTCCGAAAGGACGGAGCGGTATCCCAGGAAGGCAGGAGCAGTCACCCCGGGAGGAAGAAGCGCAACCCGGCCGCAGGCAGACGCACAGCGGCAGCGAGCACGAAGTCCTCGGCAGGCGTCGAGGTATCCCCGGAAGGCAGGAGCAGTCTCCCCTGGAGGAAGGAGCGCAACCCGGCCGCAGGCAGACGCGCAGCGGCGGCGGGCACAGAGTCCTCAGCAAGCGTTGAGGTATCCCCGGGAGGAAGGAGAGCAACCCGGCTGCAGGCAAACGCACAGCGGTGGCGGGCACGAAATCCTTGGCAAGCCCTGAGGCATTCCCGGGAGGCAGGAGCCATGGACAGAGGAGAGGCCAGACAGAGGAGAGGCCAGACAGGGTCCCGGAGCGCGCCACCCATGGGCCGATGGAAGCATGGGCGACGTCCGAAACTGCCGAGGCGAGGGAAGAGTCCAGACAGGGTCCCGAAGCGCGCCACCCACGGGCCGATGAAGGCATGGGCAACGTCCGAAACTGTTGAGGCGAGACGGAGTCCAGGAGTACACCACCCAGGCGCCGATGAAAACGTGAGTGGCGTCTGGAACCGCCGTCGAAGTGGTGAAAAAGTGAGAGTGTCCACACGGGGTCAACCGGCTGGTCGAACCTCCTCTCCGGCAACGGAAAAAAATTGTCAGATGATAACCAACGTATGTCGACAGCTGTTGTTTTTCTATTGCAGCCGCACGTCCCGAAGAAACAACCCCACAAGGTAGCAATCTGATCCATCCCTACCCAGCAGGTCGTGCATCGTCTCCCTGTTGGTTGGAAGGCCGATGCGGGAATGGCGAGAAATGTCCCCAGCCATTCCGCGGGGCGCTCACCGAGCCTCAGTCCGCGTGCCGGTGGCAGCCAAGGACGATTCCAAAAATCCCCGGCATTTCGAGAAAAAAACTTGAGTTTCTTTTGCCGTGTTCGGGTCCGTCCCAGAAACTTCTCGCGACGTTGTCAGTGCATCAGTGTAGTGCCGAGAGATAGGGAGTCAGAGGCGGTGCAAGGAAGGTGCAAAAGGGTACTTTATTTGGGAGCAGCAAAGGTCATGTTGTCCGGTTGCAGTCTGGGAAGAAGAGAGAGAAGCCAGGAGGGCACACAATATATATATAGACCACATATAACATGTCCGTGTGGGAACAATACCCCCAACTGTAGTTCCATGTATGAATTATGTAACCCAGTGTATTAATAGGTGGTCACCACAAGTTAAACATAAAATAAGGGTAACACTTTATATTAAGGTACACAAATTAACCATCAACTAGTTGTTAATTAACATGCACATTAGCAGTATATTGGCTCTTTATTAGTCATTATAAAACACTTATTAATGCCTTATTCTACATGACCATATCCTACAAGTAATAAGCCATTAGTTGAGAGTTTTTCCTCAATAACCCTGTAATTGGTGCTTATTTGTTGAAAGTAAGGAAGTTGTTGTACATGAGTTTGGGTCTTAATATGCTCTGCTCAATATGCAGTGATGCAAACACAGGTATGGTGAAAAAAGAGAACTATTCGAAGCAGGGAAAAAACAGCGTAATATACAAAAGACAAAGTCTTTTGACAAAGGCCTGTGCTATAATGCTTCAATTAACTGGCTATTCTTTATAATATACTCAGATCAATAGGAGACAGAGATGTTAAGTTATAAATCAAGGGTTTTTATTATTATTTACAGCAGGGGTGGGGAAACTTTTTCATCCTCCGAGGGCCGTACAAATTATTGAACTCAACCTCTGCTTAAAAAAACTAAAATCACAGCCAATTCATTTGGCCTTTCTTTCATGCTGTGCAAAGAAAAAGCAACCTCTTAATCCAGATATCTTACCATGACTCGCGCATGCATGCATGTGCACGGTGTGGCATGACCACCAAAACAGAAAGATATGGACACAAGATGTGTGGAAATGTATTTAGTATCCATGTGAACATGATTTAAGTGGGGGGGACCTAACCTCCTCTAAGGGGGTCCGGGGGCATGCTCCCCCGGGAAGATTTTTTTTTTAAATATTGAAGTTAAAAGCATCAGGTGGTGGTGCACTTTGAGAGCAACATGAGGAGATCTAATGGGTACATCTTTCAACACCCATTTGAAACAGAACTGTAAGCAGATTTTTCTTTTTGGATATTTTACAAATCACTCCCCTTTTAAACTCTATTCTTGTTATTTTTAACAACTTTTTTGTTGCTGTCATATAGTATTTTATTCCTGTTTTTCATTTAGTCTCTAATGTCTCATTAATAATTATAATGATCATATCAAGGTGTGCCTTAACCTCACTGAGCTGAGGTTATTTGAGCCTCTCAGGAGAGAGCTCTCTTCCACCTGGTTGTAGAAAAGTTCTTTAAATTCGTTAGCATAGCTAGCTAACCAGATCCTAATAACAACAGATCGCCACTGTGCTTACAACTAAAGACACAGCCAAGCAAACACTGCGGCATGTGTACGGCTCCTTATGGCTACTGCAATATTTGAAGAGCTGGAGCGGCGTTCCGGTGCTCTCCGTAAGCACTCTAGTCTAGTCTACACTCCTTTCAGACGAGACATAACCACGTGAAGACACGTTACGCTCGTGTTGTGTTCAAGGAACCTGTCCTTGGTCAGGAAAAACAGGCACTCGCTTGTTTAATTATTTTGCGATATAGATTTCTTCTTCTTTTTTGAAGTGAGAAGTTGTCCGTCAGTCGGACGGACTAACGGACTAACGGACTAACCGACGGACCCCCCACCCGCAAAACGAAAACTCTTCGGTTCTCAACGAATTACACAAGTCACCCAAAACAGCGTTAAAAAAGCGGGTGGCGCCGAAAAACGACTAATTTGCATCACTGAATATGGGCCTAATAAGGCAGTAGTACCACAAGAATAGTAATTCTCCCATAATAACACTTAACAAATATGATCTATTCTTATGTAACAAGACATGAAACTATAAGTGTTAATTGTGTCTAAATAACTCAAAAGTAGGTAGTGATAGCTAAGAATATGTTTTGGGGAATTGACAGTTCAGCTACCAATAGCAAGGTGATATTGAACTGTATGTTTCATATTTGCACATTTATATTTTTGTAAAATGTGTACTGAAGGTAAGACAGGAAACCGGGTAGGCTACAGGAAGTTGGAGAAAGTGAACTGAATAGCATGGCAGTACACTGCTCCTAATTTTTCTATGCACCCTGAAGAGTAAAAGGGTCAAGTCCGTCAGAAAACAATGACTGTAAGTGTAAGTGTAAGCCTTACACTGTAAAGATTAGTAACGTGTATTGTGTTTATGTGATGACATTTGGATGACACATGTTTAAACTCAATGGGAAAATGCGTTAGCATTCGCGCTAGCGTTAGCATACACGCTAGCGTTAGCCATACTAGCCTGTAAGTATACATTCTTATTGCACAGCTAGCTAGCATTAGCTATATTTACCTTCTTTACACTTAGCGGTCCGATGTTTGAATCTGTGTATGTTACTCTTGCATGTATGAGATCATTAAGTGCCTTGTAACTTCTGTTTTATAGTTTCACTCCGTTTCAATGTCAGTGGACTGGAAGTAAGTTAATAAAGGAGCATGGCTGCTCATTAGCTGGCTCTCAAAAGAATTTGGCTGGCTGTTTAATCTATGTTCACACTGAGACAGTACACCACATAGAAAGAACAGTACACCTACTGTAGTGTGTAAGTACATACAAGAAGGCAAGGGCGCCAGAAGAAGTGCCCCCCCCCCACTTTTCAGCCCTGCCCCACATTTTCGCAGCAGCAGATGTCGCGGAAAACTGTACAAATCCCTTTTCAATAATTCCACTAAAGTCGCATCTAAAACGCGATCTGATCTAGCTGTGTATATTTTGTTATTTTTTATTGTTATATTCAATCTCACTAGCTACAGGCATGTTTGAAGCTTGTAAAGGGAAGATGAAAGCTCTCACTCGCCACTCTGCTGTTCCTCAGCACCACTCCCCCTCCCTCCCGCTGAAATTATGAATATATATATGTGTATAGTAATCATAGATAACACGGCAGGGTCCGTTACAGTTTGTTTTTATCTGATTTCAAATAAGCAAATCCTTGGCTTTCAGAATATTAAACTTGTTTGAGCAAATTCAGATGATAAATAGGCCTACAAATTTGAAGCTTGTAACGGCATAATTACAAGCGGAGAACGGACTTATTTAACGTCACTGCAGGCATAACAACAGCCGGTGTTTCTCGTGAGTGTTTTCCCCGGGAAACAAACACAATACACACAAACGCAAAAATACACAAACACACACGTATATACACGCGGCGCGGAACACTGTACAAATCCCGTTTCAATAATTCCCCTCTACTCTAATGTTGCATCTAAAACGCGATCTGATCTAGCTGTGTATATTTTGTTATTTTTTATTGTTATATATATTCAATCTCAGTAGCTACACACATTTTTTAAGCTTGTAAAGGGAAGACCACAGCTCGCCTCTCACTGGCCACTCTGATCTTCCACAGCGCCGCTCCCCCTCCCTCCCGCTGAAATTATGAATGTAAGGCATAGTAATCATAGATAACACGGCAGGGTCCGTTACAGTTTGTTTTCATCTGGTTTAAAATACACAAAGTCTTGGCTTTCAGAATATTAAACTTGTTTCGGCAAATTCAGATGATAAATACAGGTTTGAAGCTTGTAACGGCATAACAAGCGGAGAACGGAGTAATTTAAGGCCACAACAGGCATAACAACAGCCGGTGTTTCCCGTGAGTGCAGTAATCCAAACGAAAATATCTTCCCTCCGTCGTATTTTGATCATTTGCTCCGCTAATAATCAATCAGATCGATGGATACCAGAGAAGAGAAAACTTTAAAGGCCTTTTTCTCAAAATGATGACTCTGTAATAGTCATTATATAATGTGACATATTTTGCTTAATATTTGGAGTAGCCTACAAAAACAATCCTGATATCATTAGAAAGCTAGGAATCAAAATGTGTCTTCGGGTCAATGCGACTGATTTCGATGGAGCAGTTTTATTTGAGTCATTCATTTACATTTTTTGTCAAAGAGATGCTGATTTGAAACCGTTGTTAGGCCTACATATTACGGTATTTCCTGTTTCTGCCAGAGAGAGGGGAGTTTGTCCCGAAGCTTGTGCTGTATTTACTCCCTCCATCTGACAGGAGGGAGCCTCATGTGTCACTCCACGGAGTTCACTCCGTCACGGAGGGGAACTGTGTAGGGTTAGGGTGTAAGGTGTGGTTTGGGATTGGGCCATACACACACGCACTTTTTTTGGCCCCCCCATTTCTAAAATGAATCCGGCGCGCCTGCAAGAAGGTCACACAGTATGATCACAAATACATCAAATCTGTTCAAAATCTGTTTTTATTAAAAAGTACAGGCTGCATGTTTTCTCAGCCTTGGAGAAACTTGACACGTTTTGGTATGTGTCTGAACCTCTTTATAGTGGTTCTTTAATAAAACAGATATTTCAAAGTGAGCCTACTTTGTTCATGTGCTGTTGAGGTTAATTTCAGTAGTTGTGTGCTATACTGTAATGTGTTTACAAAGTGTGAAGAGGAGGCAACTTTAGGGAACCTGTTCAGGTCAATTAGAGTCAAATTACTAGCTTAATGGTTATGAACAAGACTTCACTTTAAAATAGGGAACATATTCTTAGATAGAAATACCTCATTAGAGTCAAACTACTAGCTTATTGGTTATGAACAAGACTTCACTTTGGAATAGGGAACATGTTCTTAGATATAAATACCTAATTTTGAGTTATTTAGACACAATTAATACTTATAGTTTCATGTCTTGTTACATAAGAAAAGATCATATTTGTTAAGTGTTATTATGGGAGAATTACTATTCTTGTGGTACTACTGCCTTATTAGGCCCATATTGAGCAGAGCATATTAAGACCCAAACTCATGTACAACAACTTCCTTACAACAAATAAGCACTAATTAGAGGGTTATTGAGGAAAAACTCTTAACCAATGGCTTATTACTTGTATAATCTGGTCATGTAGAATAAGGCATCAATAAGTGTTTTATAATGACTAATAAAGAGCCAATATACTGCTAATATGCATGTTAATTAACAATTAGTTGATGGTTAATTTGTGTACCTTAATATAAAGTGTTACCAAAATAAGTATTGTTACAAAGATTGTGTAGCACTCGGTTCTTTTACATTGTTCCTGAGGTTAATTGAGGCCGCCTGTGTGGTGAAAAGTGAAATAAACCGGCCATGTGCTGAGTCTACAATCAGTGGAGAACCCTCACCTCCAGACCAAGCCGGCGAGCGTTGGATTCTCCGTGGAAATGATGGAAGTACCCAGCCAAATGATGGAAGTACCCAGGTACAGAGGAACTGAGCGTCAGACTCTGGAGGGGAGATGCAGGAGACAGGAAGCAGAGAGAAGCAGTGATGAAAGGGTCCCTGGTGGGGAATAAAGAGTTATTTTCAATATCTCTCTCTCCTTCTCAGGCTTATTCACTCTGAATTTCTCTTTATATTTCAGTTTATTCTACTCTTACTCACCCTCATTTATTATGTCTTTTATGTTATTTTATTTGCAGCATTATCAGACACTGGGGAAGTTTGATTTGATAAATAAAACATTTTGCTTCTCTTAAAAGAAGCATTGAATCATCAGAGTAAATGACCCGCACCATACATACCTTCCTGTTAAATATCTTCAGAGAGAGTATTAGTTCAGCATCACAATGAACCTTTTCAGTTTTTCCCCCAAATGAATTTTCTTCAAAGAAAAGAGGGTGTTGTATTCTGTATAGATTTTAACGATGGTTTATTGACTAGCATTTTACCACAATAGAATTCCTTTTAATATTTTATCTTGTTATTAGTGTGAATGCTATGCGACAGCATTCCACTATAGTTCTTCTGTTACATTACATTATATTGCATTTAGCTGACGCTTCTTCAATAAGTGCATTTGACCAAGAAGATAAAAACTTGAATAAAACAGAATCATATAAGCACATCAGGTTTCATAGAGCCAAAAAATGTCAAGTGCTACTCAACTGGTTTTAGATAAGCCAGTCCTTTATTAGTATATAAATGTTTTTTAGTAATTCTATCTCTCGAAGTGGAGTCGAAAGAGATGAGTTTTCAGTCTGCGCCGAAAGACATGTTAGCCTTCTGCTGTCCTGATTTCAATGGAGAGCTCATTCCACCATTTTGGAGCCAGGATAGCAAACCCACGTGTTTTTGCTGATGGGAACTTGGGTCCCCCTCGCAGTGCGGGTGCAGCGAGCCGTTAGGCTGATGCAGAGCGAAGTGCACACGCTGGGGTGTACAGTTTAACCATGTCCTGGATGTAGGAAGGGCCAGATCCATTCACAGCATGGTATGCAAGTACCAGTGTCTTGAAGTGGATTCTAGCAGTTACTGGAAGCCAGTGAAGGGAGCGGAGGAGCGGCGTGGTGTGGGAAAATGTAGGAAGTATGAACACCAGACGAGCCGCTGTATTCTGGATGAGCTGCAGAGGTCGGATGGCACATGCAGGTAGACCAGCCAGGAGGGAGTTGCAGTAGTCTAGGCGTGAGATGACGAGAGCCTGGACCAGAACCTGTGTTGCTTTCTGGGACAGCTGGGGACGTATCCTCCTGATGTTGTAAAGAGTGTATCTGCAGCAGCGGGTTGTAGCAGCTATGTTTGAAATGAAGGACAGTTTGTTATCTAGGATCACACCCAGATTCCTTGCAGTCTGAGTCGGGGAAACAACAGAGGTGCCGATGTTGATTGTTAGGTGAAGAGTGGGACAATCTTTTCCTGGAAGAAAAAGCAGTTCAGTCTTGTCAAGGTTGAGCTTGAGGTGGTGAGCAGACATCCACTGAGAGATGTCTGCTAGTCAAGCAGAGATGCTTGCGACGACCTGGGTCTCTGAGCGGGGAAAGGACAGAATTAATTGGTGTCAACAACGTAGCAGTGGTATGAAAACCATGCGGGCTAATGACTGATCCGAGCGAGTTTGTGTACAAGGAGAAGAGGAGGGGACCAAGAACAGACAAGGGTCGGACTCTGACCCTCTCCAAGTTACCCTCTAGGTGCGGTCTTTGAGGTGTGAGGTGAGGAGGGAAAGTGCAAAGCCTGAAACTCCAAGTTCTTGGAGAGTGCGAAGGAGGATCTGATGGTTCACCGTATCGAATGCAGCAGACAGGTCCAAAAGGATGATGACAGAGGAGAGGGAGGCTGCTTTAGCAGTGTGGAGTTCCTCAGAGACAGCCAGGAGAGCAGTTTATGTTGAGCGACCTGCCTTGAAACCAGACTGGTGAGGATCCAGAAGGTTGTTCTGATGGAGATAACAGGAGAGTTGTTTAAAGACAGCGCGTTCAAGTGTTTTAGACAGGAATGGGAGGAGAGTAATGTTCTTTAATCATCTTATTATTATTATTATTATTATTTCAACCAATATTTAGCCGTCCGAAAACTTCAGTCTACTTTCAGCTACAGAAACCATTCAAATATCAAAAATATTCAGCCTTTTCAGCACATGATGGGAAACCTTCACCTTTTTCAAAATATCTTATACTTTTTGAAATATTCAGCTTTTTAAACTCTTTTTTTAACATGTAACTCAATGGGAGGAACCTTCAAATCCTCTTTTAACTACACCGTGCACCAAATGCTACTCCTTCCACATACTTTCAGCTACAGAAACCATTAAAATGTTCAGCTCCTTCAGGAAATGTGTGCAATGACTTTTCTTGTTTATGACATTTACACTTCTTGAGACATTTAACTTACTTTGGAGCTTGGTAAAGAGGCCTTCTTATTGAATATACAACTCCCAACTTTAGTTTTATGAGTCAGGAAAGAATGCATAAGAAAGGAGGTGGAGTTGCTATTTTGTTCAATGATTGCCTTCAATGCAGGAAGACATCTTATGGGAACTCTGCTTCTTTTGAATATGTGGCCCTTCAGCTGAAATACTCCTCTCGAGCTCTGTTCCTAAATATATACAGGACTGTCTCAGAAAATTAGAATATTGTGATAAAGTTCTTTATTTTCTGTAATGCAATTAAAAAAACAAAAATGTCATACATTCTGGATTCATTACAAATCAACTGAAATATTGCAAGCCTTTTATTATTTTAATATTGCTGATTATGGCATACAGCTTAAGAAAACTCAAATATCCTATCTCTAAATATTAGAATATCATGAAAAAGTATACTAGTAGGGTGTTCAACGAATCACTTGAATCGTCTAATTAACTCGAAACACCTGCAAGGGTTTCCTGAGCCTTGAAAAACACTCAGCTTGGTTCAGTAAACTAAATCACAAGTATGGGGAAGACTGCTGATCTGACTGCTGTCCAGAGGACCGTCATTGACACCCTCCATCAGGAGGGTAAGACACAAAAAGAAATTTCTCAAAGAGCAAGCTGTTCACAGAGTGCAGTTTCAAAGCACATCCACAAAAAGTCTGTTGGAAGGGGGAAATGTGGCAGGAAACGCTGCACAACCAAGAGAGATGACCGCAGCCTTAACAGCATTGTGAAGAAGAGTCGCTTCCAGAATTTGGGGGAGCTTCAAAGACAGTGGACTGAAGCTGGAGTCCAGGTATCAAAAGTCACTGTTCACAGACGTGTCCGGGAAATGGGCTACAATAGCCGTATTCCCATGGTCAAGCCACTTCTGAACTCAAGACAACGGAAGAGGCGTCTGACTTGGGCTAAGGAAAAGAAGCACTGGACAGTTGCACAGTGGTCCAAAGTCCTCTTTTCAGACGAAAGCAAGTTTTGTATTTCATTTGGAAGTCAAGGCGCCAGAGTCTGGAGAAAGGCTGGAGAGGAGCAAAATCCAAGTTGCTTGAAATCCAGTGTGAAGTTCCCACAGTCAGCGATGGTTTGGGGAGCCATGTCAGCTGCTGGTGTTGGTTCACTGTGTTTCATCAAGCCCAGAGTAAATGCAGCTGTGTACCAAGAGATTTTAGAGCACTACATGCTTCCGTCTGCTGAAAAGCTCTATGGAGATGAGGAATTCATTTTCCAGCATGATCTGGCACCTGCCCACAGTGCCAAAACAACCAGTAACTGGTGTACTGACCATGGCATTACTGTCCTCGATTGGCCTGCAAATTCCCCTGACCTGAACCGCATAGAGAATATGTAGGGTATTGTGAAGAAGAAGCTGAAAGACACCAGACCCAACAATGCTAATGAGCTAAAGGCCGCTATTGAAGCATCCTGGGCATCCATAACACCTCAGCAATGCCACAGGCTGATTGCCTCCATGCCACGCCGCATTGATGCAGTAATCCGTGCAAAAGGATTCCCAACAAAGTACTGAGTGCATAAATGGACATTTTCAAATGTTTGATTGTGTTTTGCTGTTATAAATCTTTTTTTTTTACTTGGTCTGAGGAACTATTCTAATTTTTTGAGATTTCTTAAGCTGTATGCCATAATCAGCAATATTAAAATAATAAAAGGCTTGCAATATTTCAGTTGATTTGTAATGAATCCAGAATGTATGACATTTTGGTTTTTTTAAATTGCATTACAGAAAATAAAGAACTTTATCACAATATTCTAATTTTCTGAGACAGTCCTGTATAGACCACCCAAATACTGTGCAAGCTTTTTTGATGACTTTACTGAACTGCTGTCTATAGTGTGTATTGACTTTGACCGTCTAGTCATTGTTGGTGATTTTAACATCCATGTTGACAACCCCCAGGACAGAGGGGCTAAATAACTGTTTTGTGTTCTTGATAACGCACAATAACCTCTTAAGCCCCACGGACCCGAGCTCGGGTCCGAAAATGTTATATATGTAGCAACAGTGCTATATCTGAAGTGTCATTCATGAAACTATTAATGTTCCATACCCATCTGACCGGAGGAAACTTGGCTAACTGACGATACGGAAAAAAAAATGTTTTTCGAAAAAGAAGTCTCACAAGAAGCCTCTAAATGAGCCCATGGCAACAACGGGCAATTGCTATTTCTGCTCATAACTCACAAAAAAGATCATTTATAATTCATACTTTCTGCACAAACAACACATCTTCTGAAAGCTGAGATTCCACAGATTCCATGGGTATACACCCCATCACTACAGGCACAACATTAACCGAGCTAGCAGCCAGAACATAGCAAGTAAACAATATCAGTTTTCAAATCCATGACAATAATTAGGTCTTACCTTGGCTGTTTTGTGATCAAAGGTTGTGTTCAAAGGAATGAAAACGCTGCTCAAGGTTAATCCAATGTCTCTTGTAACTTTAAAATGATTACTGATAATCAATCCTTTCATTCACGGCAGAAGAGTAGGTCCAACGATTAACAGTCTGTGGCTGCGGGAGATGCAGTTTATGCATAGCTCCCCCTTCGCAGGCGTAACATAGTTACGTATTTTGAAACTGTCACTCGATTTGAATGGCTCTAAAGATTCAAAAAAGGTGTCAATCACCCAAATCGACCAATGGGTTCCAGAGATAGGGTCTTGCATAAGTATAAATAAAGGCAGTATAGCTTGTTTACGCACACGCCCACTCTTTTTACACAGCATAGTATAGCATAGCATAGCATGTCCCGCGGCGACAGGAGAGCAGAGAACGGCAGATCGATCAGCGAAACAGCAGGATTTGTTTTCTTTGTCTTCATTGTAACAATGGCAGCCAGAAAGAAGACTTTTTTGTCCGTCGAGGAGGCATTGGACATTATATTTCCGGACTCCGTCGGAAGATAGTGATCTCGTCACGCATAAAGGGGACAGTAATGACTCTGATTATGAACCTCCGTCACCGGAAAGGTATGTAATCTCTCTGTTTGTATCTTTTATTTATTTATTTGGTGTAAGAGTATTTATCTGTTTTTATCTTTTTGTTATTTATTTGGTGTAAGAGTGTGATCATATAATGTTCTTTCACACACTCAACAACAAACAAAGAAAATGGATGCCGTTTCTTGTTGCTGTTGTTGAAATTAACAAGACATGTTGAATTTAACACTGTATTACATTACATTTCATTTAGCTGACGCTTTTATCCAAAGCGACTTACAATTATTACTTATATTATATATGCACACACATGCATATATATAAAATATACATATAGAAATATATGACAGACGGAATATTATTAAATATTCAAAGGATGATATGAACCCCGTCTCACATAATTTACACGGTATACATTTTGAGTTATATAATGTTATTTCACACACTCAAAATTGATGTTCTGCTGTTGTTGTAGAGAAATTATTTCTGATTTGAGTTACATTTTTGAAAGTACAAGCCAGAGAATTAATCTATTTGTTTTTTCCACATTTGTTTTCACAGTGAGGAAGGCGATGATGATATGGCTTCTGGATGCCCGAGTATTATGGGGAAGATGCCACCAAGGTCAGGAGGTACTGCAGGAGGTGCTCTGATGCTGGCAACAGAAGGGTGAAGACACCTGTGTACTGCGGGAAGTGTCAGGTCCCTCTTTGCTTCACTACCAAAAAGAACTGTTACAGGGCATGGCATGACTTACTGGAGTAATACTGTAACATTCAGGGTTTGTATAAAGTTTTTTTTTTTATACCCCAAAAATGCTTGTTGTATAGTTTGTTGCTATTTTTTTTTTAAATAAATCTGCTCCAGTTGGAGTCAAATGTTTCCTAAGTTTCCTAATTTTTATTGTGCAAGTAACATGCATCTCATGCAGAGAGAACTTCCACACACACACACACACACACACACACACACACACACACACACACACACACACACACACACACACACACACACACACACACACACACACACACACACACACACACACACACACACACACACACACACACACACACACACACACACACACTTTTTTTTTTTTTTTTTAAATGATCATTTTTTAATTTGTTTATGGAATGAATACCTGTAGTGATAATTAAATGTTATACAATGATTTTTACAGTCTGGTAGCTGCAAAAGGTTAAATGGCACTGATGGAACCAAATGTACCCAAATGTGCCCACAGGTCTGCTTGGATGTTTTTTTGCTAAATCTCTCTAAAAAGGTAAATTCTCACTTGTTTTGCCTCAATCTTGATACAGGGTACTTATTATATGTTATAAGTTGGATTCCTAAAGCTTTTAGGCTACTAACCCATCATTCAAGGGTGGTTTTCACTATAAGTAATGGGTTTTATTTGGGCGGAGACAAGAATTTACACTGTTTGACTATGTTCCATCTGGATTTACTCTGACACTGAAACATCTTTATTGATTCTGACACTTATACATCCAACTCACAGATGTGACCTTGCTTTGATAAAATAAATTATTCATATAACCCTTTTCGAAGTTAAGTTATAGTCCTTTGTTTTGGGCATGTCATTTTCGAGCCTGAAACCTGAAAAACAGGCTTGGGGTTTAAGAGGATAAGGGGCACACTCTGGACTTAATTATCTCAAAGGGTCTGAATATCTCTAAGGTTGTGGTGACTGATGTTGCACTCTCTGATCATTCCTGTGTTTTCTTTGAGAGCTCTATTTCTGTTCACAAAAATGTTCAAAAAGAGGTAACCACAAAGCAATATTTAACTGAAAATACTAGGGGAATGTTTACTCAGAATTTTTCTTCCACACTTGCCCCTGCTAACATCTCAGTAAATGAGCTGGTAGATCATTTTAATTAAACATTTTAAAATGTTATAGATGCCATTGCTCCAACTAAGATAAAGGAAGTGACTGGCAAGAAAATATCTCCATGGAGAAAGGTCATGACCGTGAAAACAGAAAAAAGAGAGTGTCGAAAAGCCGAACGCAGGTGGCGAAAAAAAAATCTCCAGGTTCATTTTGAAATCTATAAACAGAGACTTGGCCTTTATAATTTGGAGTTGAAAATTGCACGACAGGCAAAGATATGACACGACTTTCTTCTCTGACATAATTGCCAAAAACAACGCACGTGCCTTATTTGCTACCGTTGACACACAAACCCCCAAGTGTCAGTAGCCTCTGAATTTCTATCCACCAAGGCCTGCAATGAATTTGCCTAATTCAGAAAATTAGACAAGCAGTCAGTGCCTCTGTATCAGGTTAGGGCTATGCGATTATGGCAAAAATCATAATCACAATTATTTGGGTCAATAATTGATATCACGATTATTTTGACAATTATTCATTGACCATTTATTGAACTTTAAAACAAATAATATTTTACCAATAAACAAGATCAACAAATATGTTGGAGCACACTTCCAAAACCATACTAAACATATATTAATATGATAAATACAAATAAATTAGACCAAAATAAATTAAATCAAATATGTTGCAGTGCACTGTCACAACCTTCTGAAAACTCCTTAACATATAGCCAACATTTTGGTAAGACATATTCAACATATTCCACTCAGTTAAACGTTGAAGGCTGGCCAACCGTCATGGTCCAGAAGTAACAGGAAATAAATGTTGAACTACAATTTAAGACCAAATAAAAATGTTTTGGCCACCATGGCAAATGCTGGTAGGGCTGCTCATGTCATCTCTTAAAGATTTTTTGCAAGAAACACCAGCCTGTTGCTTACATGGTCTGGTTTCAGAGATGAGCGCAGGCAGGTGACAATATTGCCACCTGTACTGAAGACCCTCTCTGAAGAGGAACTTGTGGCAGTGCTGCGACATGTGACACAGGAAAAAAAGAAAAGACTCTGAACCCTTTCTTTGCCATTATATTAAAATAGTGTGGCTACAAAAGTATAAATTAGGCTTACTAATAAGACAACTCAGATCTGAAGCTACACACGAATCTGCTGCCAAAGTGCAATAAAAAAAAGACAAAATTATGGAATCAAACCCATTTTTTGTTGCATTTAAGTAGAGTATAAAAAGAAATGCCTTTAAAATAGGATGCAAGCAACACTAGTTTCTTCACCTGAATTGATAATAGACTATAATCAATTTAAACAGATCTTAATGTTTGCATTCTTATACCATTTTGTATAATAATTATAATGAATAAGTTCAAACAAACTAAAACTTACAGCTGATTAATAACGGTATCTAACTTGAGTTTTTATTATATCAAAAACCTGTTGAAATGCTACTGTTATTTTTACTGTCCCCCAAAAGCGCACCGGCAGCCCCCAGGAATGCTTCTTTCACAACTTCGCCTTCTTTGAAAGACTTCAGTAGATTATGTTACAGGACATTAACGATAAAACAGAATATTGTTGTTCTATTAGACACATCTCGCGATCGACTGGGAATCTCCCCGCGACCCTTCTTTTTAACGAGCTGCTGCTCTTGTTCTGACATCTTCGCTCGTGCTGAACACTCACAACACATGTCACTCCCACGTGGCCGAGTGGGCTTTTAGGGAGGGGCGAAAGCGCACCCAGCAAAATAATCGTATTTTGTCAATTATGCTGTTTTCATAATCGTCGCAAGCCATAATCGTAATCGCGATTAAAAAACGATTAATTGCACAGCTCTATATCAGGTACAAATGTTTTGTCCCTGTGTCCACTTAAAATCAATTCAAACACCACGACACTATTCCATCAGATTAATGATAAAAACCTCGAGGACATTATTGAACTTCTGAAATCCGCCTCCTGCTGCCTTGATATTATTCCAACAGGATTTTTCAAAAATGTTTTTCATTGCATGGCCTCAGATCTACTTCATATGTGACCTGCTCCATCGAAATCAGTCGCATTGACCCAAAAACATATTTTGAGTTGTGTACACTGTTGGAAAGAGGAGTTTCCTAGCTTTCTAATGAAATCAGGATTGTTTTTGTACTCCAAATATTAAGCAAAATATGTCGCATTATATAATGACTGTCACCGATTCATCATTTTGAGAAAAAGGCCTTTAAAGTTTCCTCTTCTCTGGAATCCATCGATCTGATTGATTATCAGCGGAGCAAATGATCAAAGTACTACGGAGGGAAGATAGTTTTGTTTGGATCACTGGTCTGGGGGAAGCTCGCAAGTGTGTGTGTGTATACGTGTGTGTGTGTGTGTGTGTGTGTGTGTGTGTGTGTGTGTGTGTGTGTGTGTGTGTGTGTGTGTGTGTGTGTGTGTGTGTGTGTGTGTGTGTGTGTGTGTGTGTGTGTGTGTGTGTGTGTGTGTGTGTGTGTGTGTGTGTGTGTGTGTGTAATTTTGCATTTGTGTGTATTGTGTTTGTTTCCCGGGGAAAACACTCACGAGAAACACCGGCTGTTGTTATGCCTGCTGTGACGTCAAGTTACTCCGTTCTCCCAGGGCTCGACATTATAAATGGCCCGCTGGCCCGGAAGCACTATTTAGACCCCCCGGGCCAGCATAACGTACTTTCGACTCTCCCGCTCGGGTCACTAAAAATATCGCAGCGCGAGCAGGCTCCCGTGAGCGAGAGCGCGCTCGTTCACTACAGACTTTCGCGCCACCTAACCATTCGCCAAAATGTTTTTAATACCAGCGGTAACCGGCCAAGCGCCGGGCAAAAAATTATCTTCAAATAAAAGAAAGTCACCGGAGGAGTTAAAGGAGAGTGACAGGGAGCATGAGAAGAAGAGTGAGAAAAGGTTTCAGCCACACTGGCTTGATCGATGGAGTTGGCTTCTATAGAGTGGTGCAGTGACGCGTCCTAAAACCCTTTTATAATTTTCAAATCATAAATGATTCGATTTATGATTCGAAAATGATAAAAGTAGGGTAGACATGTGGAGATTATCCGGCTGAACAAAACGTGAATTTATCTAACAGGTTTGTTTTCCACAGATCTTATTTCCATCTATTTTCCAAAACCCTGTGGAGAAAATTCCATTGCTTTTTTGTCGAGGGAACCAGCAGCTTACTTCCTGGTTTTAGGACGCGTCACTGCACCACTCTATATGATGCCAATATAAACAAGGTCTTTTGTCGGCTCTGTACATCAATGCCGACCATGCTGACAAGTAAGTGAAGAGTAGAAAATATAAAGATATTGGCTATAGGGAAATGTCCCAGCAGTTTAGGATAGTGAAGGTTCTAATCTAATCTATTACATAGCCATTACATTTCTAACTCCTGATGACAGGAAGGCAGAAAGTGCATTATACAAATAATAATACTCATAATAATAGCAGACATCTTTTAACAATGACCACAATATAATTATTTTAATAAACCAAATATGAACAATTGAGGAAAATGAGGAAGAACTGATGATTCAAATGTTTTAGTACAAGTAGTAATGTAGTTAGTGCATAAATTACTATTGCAACAAATCTGTTCGTTTTCTTCATGATCAGTCGATTTTTTTGGACGAATGCTCCTGGGCCAGTGGTTACAATGGTGGGGCCAGTGATAATAACATTCCACCGGCCCGGAGGGCCAGTGAAATGTTACCCTTTACCCTTACCCTGCGTTCTCCGCTTGTAATTATGCCGTTACAAGCTTCAAAGTTGTATTTATCCTCTGAATTTGCAGAAACAAGTTTAATATTCTGAAAGCTAAGACTTTGTTTAATTGAAATCAAATGAAAACAAACTGTAACGGACCCTGCCGTGTTACCTATGATTACCATACGCCTTACATTCATAATGTCAGAGGGAGGGATAGGAGGGGAAGCAGCGCTGCGGAACAGCAGTGTGGCGAGTGAGAGCTGTCATCTTCCCTTTACAAGCCTCAAAAATGTATTTATCGTGTGATTTTGGAAATAAAAGTGTCATATTCTGAAAGCCAACACTTTGTTTATTTAAATCAAACAAAACACCCGAACCCCCGAAAAATTTTTTACGCAAATCCACGTTTTTTTTTAAATGAGCCGTTGCGACTTCCGACTGATTTCGATAGAGCTGGTCACATATAGTAAATAGGGCTGTCAGTCGATTAAAATATTTAATCGCGATTAATCGCATGATTGTCCATAGTTAATCGCGATTAATCGGAAATTAATCGCACATTTTGTATCTGTTCTAAATGTACCTAAGAGGGATATTTTTCAAGTTTTTATTACTCTTATCAACATATGAGTGGACAAATATGCTTTAAGCAAATGTTTATTATCATTTGAACAATGATAAATATTCTCATGAATATTAAACACAACAACCTCTGAACATTAAAAATATTCGCCTCAATTCAACCTGGAACCTCTCATACAATACAAAGTGTGTGTGTGTGTGTGTGTGTGTGTGTGTGTGTGTGTGTGTGTGTGTGTGTGTGTGTGTGTGTGTGTGTGTGTGTGTGTGTGTGTGTGTGTGTGTGTGTGTGTGTGTGTGTGTGATGGATCGTTGGAGCTATGTGCAACTCAAGGCATATGCTCGAACGGGAGCTGCCTGGACGCTGCAATCATGTTGCACTATCCGTGCTGAGTGTGCTGACTTTTCGTACAATGTCCCACTGTCTGGCTACCTGCATAAAGTCAAGTGCTTGGCGCAGTTGTCGGCGAAATGTCGCACCTCTGTTTTCATTTAAACAGCTCCTTATATCCGTTAGCGCTGCTCGCTAGCACCAGATGCAAACAACAACAATACACGTAAGGTCTCTAGCTCGCTCGCGCCACACATACACACGCCCTCCCGGTCCTCCCGATGGCCAGTCCGTGCCTGCCGGTGAGCGTGGAAGTGTGGTCTGCCGCAAGCGGGCAGCAGGAGCGGGGCTTTCAGCATCAGCTTGTAGATGGTATTTTAAACTCGATGCGCTCTGAAACTACGGGGCGGCCGAGGACCAAAAATACACATGCGTTAATCGCGTTAAAATAATTAGTGGCGTTAATATTTTTTTGCGTAACGCGCCCTAATAGTAAACAAATCTCTTCACTCAGGTGTTTTTCCACAGGCCCTAAAAACGGAAGTCATTAAATCGCTCTTAAAAAAGAATAATCTAGATGCTTCAGTAATGAACAATTCCAGTCCCATATCAAACCCCCCATTTCTAGGTAAAATTATTGAAAAAGTAGTTTTTCTTGCATGTAAATAACTGTTTTGATGTGTTCCAATCAGGCTTTCGTCCAAACCACAGCACTGAGATTGCTCTTGTAAAGGTCTTCAGTGGCAGAACTTCAGTGTTAGTATTATTAGATCTCAGTGCTGTGTTTGACACTGTTGACCACAACATATTACTAGACCGACTGGAAAACTGGGTGAGGCTTTCGGCAACAGTTCTAAACTGGTTTGAATCCTACTTAAGGAGAGAAACAACCTTGTTTCTATAGGTAAATACACATCTGAGTTGACAAATATGACATGTGGGGTTCCTCAAGGCTCCATCTTGGGGCCTCTTCTCTTTAACATATACATGCTACTGGCTCAGATAATGAAAAACAACAGAATAAGTTACCATAGCTATGCGGATGACACCCACATTTACATAACCATTTCACCAGAAGACTATGCTCCAATTCAAACACTGAGTAAGTGCATTGAACAAATCAATAACTGGATGTGTCAGAACGTTCTCCAATCAAACAAAGATAAAACCTAGGCAGAACGTATAAAAGTTAGCGCTGAGCTTCAGTCTGTAATGTTCAAAACAACAGATAAAGCCAGTAATCTAGGTGTAGTCATGGACTCTGATCTGAGTTTCAACAGTCACATTAAAACATTTACTACATCGGCCTACTATCACCTAAAGAACATATCTAGGATTAAAAGACTAATGTCACAGCAGGATTTGGAAAAACATGTCCATGCTTTTATCTTCAGTCGACTCGACTACTGCAATGGTGTCTTTACAGGTCTCACTAAAAAATCCATTAAAAAGCTGCAGCTGATTCAGAACGCCGCTGCTCGAGTCCTCACTAACACTAAGAAAGTGGATCACATCACTCCTGTTCTGGAGTCTTTACACTGGCTTCCTGTGTGTCAAATAAATGATTTCAAAATACTGCTGCTGGTTTATAAAGCATTGAATGGTTTAGGCCCAAAATACATTTCTGACCTCCTTCTTCAGGTCTTCAGGGACTGGTCAGCTTTCTATCCCCAGAGTCGGAACTAAACATGGAGAAGCAACGTTCAGTTATTATGCTCCAAATATCTGGAACAAACTCCCAGAAACCTGCAGGTCCGCTGCAACTCCTACTACAGGCTGAAGACTTTTCTTTTTGCCACTGCTTTTAATTGATCTATTCATATCTTAAACTGCACTGTAACTTTTATTATCTTTGCTTTTTATCTTTGCTTTTAAATGAGTGTTTTTAAATGTTATTGTATATCAACCTGGTCTCACCAGAATGCGTGACTCCACCACGACTCCTTAACACCTCATTGCGTGGTGGAGTCACAAACTTTGCTACATTTACGTGTCTGTCTGCACCACGCAAACAACGCCAATGTGAAGTGAATGAGGCTCCTTTGTCGTGGTGCACACACGCATTTCTACAATTTCCTGCAGTGAGCTTTTTATTCTATAAAACGTTTTTAAAATCACTTTATACCTTGTAGTAACTCACGGGAGGCTTCTTTTATTTTATTTGTATTCATAATAATTTGTATTTTTCGTCAGAATGTATTATGGCAACCCTCTCTCCTAAAAATGACTTTCCCACAGAACTAAACTGCATTCTCAGTTACGTTTAGCTAGAAAGGTATTTTCTCCCACGCTACGTTCGTTATGAACGTATCTTAAAGACGTTTATTTTCTACATATCTTTGCCATTTATTGTCTTGCTTATAATAATGATAATAGTCATTTATAAATATAATTTTAGAGCACACATAATTTCGCCAGCTGTTACTGCATGAGCGAGGCAGAAAATAATAGTTTTAACATGCCAAAAAGCTGCTGTGTCGTTTATTGAACCTCAAACATTAAAACAAATCCAGAGTTACGTGTTTCTATACTTCCTCTAAGCAGAAAGGACAGTAACAGAAGATCTCTGTGACGCCACATGTGTTGTTGTTAATGCGATATGATATCCGAAAAAAAAATTCAGTTTAGGATGGCCGAAGACACTTCACTGTGGTGTTAGCTGTTATGCTTTTATTGTGATAGAGCTAACAGGATGTATGAGACCGGATGTGGACACGACTGGTCATGCTACGACCAAATGACATGGAGAGTACAAGCCTGAATAAAGTAACCACCATGCTCTAAACCGTCTGTATTACTTTACGCTTACCACGACATGGTGTCAGAACGTGGGCAGCGGTAAAGAGCTAGGTTGAAGTAGGAAAGAGAGTTGTGGAAAGTTAATGTCTGCAAGCGGCGAGATGTTAGATGACGACGGAGCTCCACAACCTCCCCAGCTACAGGCTAATGCTAACGCTCCTCCGAACGCTACGTTCACCATCCAACCACCTGAAGCATTCGACTTTGCAAAGCCTCAGGACTGGGACCGATGGATACGCAGGTTAGGGAGATTCAGACTGGCCAGCAACCTCCATCTTAGCACAGAAGCTAACCAGGTGAACACGCTGATCTACTGCATGGGGGATGAAGCAGACGACATCCTACGGGGTCATGATTTATCCGACGCACAGAGACAGCAGTACACTTCGGTAAAAGCCACACTTGAAACGTACTTTGTGCCTAGAAAGAACGTGATATATGAGAGGGCAAGATTCAATCAGAGAGTGCAGCAACCAAACGAGGCTATAGACGCTTTCATTACTGCATTGTATGCCGTAGCAGAAAACTGCAAATATGGAGCACTCCGCAACGAGTTAATAAGAGACCGGCTCGTAGTGGGGTTGAGAGACACCAGTCTTGCTGAGAGGACGCAGTTAGACAAGGATTTGACGCTCGAAAAAGCAGTCAATATGGCCAGAAAGTCCGAAGTGATTAAAAGGCAGCAAACAGACCTCAGAGGAGGGGGTAGAATGGACATTGATGCAGTAACAAAAGGCAGAAGACAAAACCCATTCACCCCAAAGTCCCCCCATTAACCAATGCACCCATCAACAAAACCACAGCCATCATCTGATCGCCAGTCATCCTACAGATGTGGAAAGTCCCTGGTCATGCAAATGCACAGTGCCCAGCCAGAGAGGTGGCATGTCATGCATGTGGAAAGAGAGGTCATTACATTAAAGTATGTAAATCTACCAAAGCAGTACATGCTGTAGAAACAGAAAGTTGCTATGATGATGATGATGATGACACTCCCTTGTTCCTAGGCTCAGTAGATGCAGGTTTAGACCCATGGTATGCTGATTTGACTATAAGGGACCATAAGTTCAGGTTTAAGATAGACACAGGAGCTGATGTCTCAGTTATTCCAGCCCAGACCTACTATGCCATTGCTGAGAGCAACACACATTTAGCTAAGCCTGACAGACCACTATTTGGCCCAGGTCGCATGCTTCTATCTGTTTTAGGCAGATACAGAGAGTCACTATGCAAAGGAGAGCAGGTGATACAGGAGGATGTTTACGTTGTCAATTACTTAAACGTAGCCTTGTTAAGCAGACCAGCAAGTGTAAAGCTTAAACTAATCTACAGAGCAGACAGCATAGACCAATCAGAGATGGAAGAGTCCTACCCAAAGTTGTGTCAGAGTTTAGGTATGATGCAGCAGCCATACACTGTTAAACTCAGGCCAGACGATATTCCCTATTCCCTGGCCACACCTAGACGGGTCCCCATCCCTCTACTCGGCAAAGTGAAAGAGGAGCTCAAAAAAATTGAGGACATTGGGGTCATCTCCAGAGTTGAAGAGCCGACCGACTGGTGTTCGGGCATGGTTCCGGTGCCTACAAAAGACTGGCTCTCACCCGCCTCAACGAAGCAGTTCGCAGAGAAAAATACATATTGCCTTCAGTTTAGCAGACAAGTGGATCTCTGGCAGGAGCCCAGATCTTCAGCAAGTCAGATGCCAACAGAGGATTTTGGCAGATTCCATTATCCCCCGAGTCGTCACTGTACACAACGTTCATAACTCCCTTTGGGCGCTTTTACTTTAACAGACTGCCCTTCGGCATAGCGTCAGCCCCAGAACATTTTCAGCGGCGCATGTTAATGATTATCGACGGGTTGCAGGGGGTTGTATGTCACATGGAGGATGTCCTCATCTGGGGGAGAAATCAACAGCAGAACGACATCAGACTACACACTTTCCTCAACAAGCTCCAAGACGCCGGGGTCACACTAAACATGGAGAAGTGTGAGCTAAGCAAACGTGAAGTCAAGTTCCTAGGTCATATTCTGTCAGCTGACGGTGTGCAGCCAGACCCAGACAAGGTAAAGGCTGTCATGTCCATGAGAGAGCCGTCCAACACAGGAGATGTTCGCAGTTTCCTGGGAATGTTAAACCAGCTGGGAAAATACATTCCAGGTCTAGCCAAAAAGGACAAGCCGCTGAAAGACCTTCTCTCAAAGAAGTATCAGTGGGTATGGGGCTGTGCACAACAGAAAGCGTTCGACCAGCTGGAAATATTATCTCACATCACCTCCAGTGCTGACACTTTAAGACCCCAACAAAGAGCTGAAACTGTCTGCGGATGCCTCTTCCTACGGACTGGTTGCGGTCCTCCTACAGAAGGAGGGAGAGAAGTGGAAACCAGTCGCGTACGCGCTCTATGACAGAGACAGAACAGAGGTACGCCCAGGTGGAGAAGGAGGCGCTAGGATTGACATGGGGGAGCGTTTTAGAGACTTCCTAATTGGGAGACATTTTGCCATGGAAACTGACCACAAGCCACTTGTCAGCCTGCTAGGTCACCAGGCACTAACTGAGCTTCCTCCCAGGATCCAGCGGTTTCGACTCAGACTCATGAGGTACAGTTACACAATCACACACACACCTGGCAAAGCCCTGTTTACAGCCGACAGTCTCTCACACTCACCTGTCAGTCAAAACTCAAGTTCAAAACTGACAGACAACGACTTAATGGAAGACACAAACATCTATGTGGATGAAATCATCAATAGCATGCCCGCCAGCTCAACATACATGGCACAACTGAGAGAGCGACTGCAGGAAGACAGTGTTTGCTCGGAGATACTCATATCATACTGTCAGATTGGATGGCCTGACCTCAGCCAGCTCACAGGTCCAGTTAAAGCTTAATGGCCTGATAGAGCTGTACTTACTGTACATAATGGACTCCTGCTCATGGGCTCCAGACTAGTCATTCCCACAGCGATGCGCAACACTGTCCTCGATGCACTACACGAGGGACATCAGGGGATGACCAGGTGCAGAGAGCGGGCCAGAGAGACGGTATGGTGACCTGGCTTGAGCGGCCAACTAAACGAGCTGGTGAGAAATTGCAAAACATGCATCAAAGAGCGTGGCAACCCTGTGGAGCCATTAATGTCCAGTGAGCTCCCAGAGAGACCATGGCAAAAAGTAGGTTCTGACTAGTAGTGGACTACTATTCTAGGTATGTAGAGATTGCCAAACTAACTCCCACACGATCTCAGGATGTTATTGTGCATCTCAAATCAATATTCTCTAGACATGGGGTCCCAGATTTTTTTTTAGTGACAATGGCCCCCAGTACTCCAGTCAACAGTTCAAGGACTTTGCAGTAGCCTACGGGTTCAAACATGTCACTAGTAGCCCTAGGTTCGCTCAAAGTAACGGGGAGGCGGAACGTCACGTTCAGACTGTAAAACAGCTGCTAAAGACAGCTGCTGTGGGGGAGACAAATGAATGTGAAAAAGAGGGGAGAAAAACAAAAAAAGACGATGAAAAGGGAAGAATGTTGAATAATTTTGTGTTTTGATGTTTAGATCACTTATGCTCACAAAGATATTGCCTGACTCAGTGGTTGTTTTTGTTATTTTTCATGAGAAGCCTTAAGTGTGCAATGTTCTATTTTTGAGTAAATAGCTATGCGATTGTGCAGAAAGAAGTGTGATGACATGTTCTAAGGTTCTTGCAGAGTTTTCAGTTTATCACCTGATTTTGCATTTTCTGAGTCACAGTATATAAATGTGACAGTCTGTTCTGTTTTCTTAAGAAAGGGAGATGTGGTGTTAGCTGTTATGCTTTTATTGTGATAGAGCTAACCGGATGTGGACATGACTGTTCATGCTACGACCAAATGACATGGAGAGTACAAGCCTGAATAAAGTAACCACCATAACCGTCTGTATTACGCTTACCACGACAACACTACCCATAATCCCCAGCTATTGTTTGGGACTACAGTCCCGTTGACAAACCCCGTGATTAATCTTCAAGCTCTGGGATTGGATGTTGGAGTGGCAGTGCGCCAAGGCTATGCCGAGCGTCAAGCTCTTTGAATTGGAACGAAACCACGGCAGACTATTCAAAACTGGACTCGAACGCCCCCCCAGAACTACACATGCTGGCTATTGTGTTTCGCAACATGTTCTCTATGGCACGTCTCTACTGGGGATTGTCGAATTGTTTTAATAGACGTATTTTTTTTCCCCAAAATTAGAAGTTGACAGTATTAAACTGTGTACAGCCCTGGAGGTTTAGGCGATAGGAAACACATTGGTGTGTACTAGGGGTTTCACAACTACCAATATTTACTAGTCGACTAGTTTTTCAAAATAGTAGTCGACTAGTCGTTACGTCATAATAGAGACACACAAAGAGAGGTTTACAACTGTATTTTCTATTGGAACTCATACAGTAACATTAAACACTGCATTTTAATTTGTGTTACATGGCTGAGTAAATAACAAACACTGGACTCACCAAAATCGACAGCAAAAAACTCTTGTTTACATAAATGCCACGTAAATCCAGTGCGCAACAGCGCATTGCGCAACACTTCGCTGTCCTCCACGATAACGTCCACCTTTCCATATTTTTGGTTTGAACACCAACGCATCGACATGTGAGGGAAGGAGGCTTGACCGCTTTCGGGTGACAGTGTTGCCTGCCAGGGAAAAAACCCTCTCACTCGGGGTGCTTGTGGCTGGAATAGCCAGGTAGCTCCTCGAAAGCGGGGGAAGCGGTGCACGTTTTCTGCCCCACCACTCCAGTGGATTATCCATTGTGGGGATATGCGGTGTCCGCTGGCAGTAATCCCATAGCTCATCATCCGCATTCTTGCTGTTCGTTTGCCTGTTCAGTGCTGACGCCGGTCCGTTGCTCACTGGTGCTAGCATTACTGCTAGTACTAGCTGTCGGCAGCGGGTGTTTCATCTTCAGATGGTTGCGCATAGCATATGCATTTGTATTGTACTTCAGTACAGCTGTACACAACTGACACTTCACTGTGGAGTTGGTTACATCTTCGTTGAAGTACTGCCATACATAAGAATGTCGGACGTGTTTTGTAGCATTTTGCAGCACCTCGTTTACCTCCATTTTTTTCCACGACTAGTCGACTAGGGCCTACAGCGCCGACTAGTGGTAAAGGTAGTCGACTAGTCGATTAGTTGGTGAAACCCCTAGTGTGTACACATTTAAAACACGTAATTACTAAATGGGTGAAAATCGCTTGTATCCATAATGGGCAGCATTAATATATACCCACATGACAGCTCATTGTTACTTTGTAATTCTACTCCACTACAATTCAGAGGTTAACCTGGTATTTTTACTCCGCTACATTTATTTTAGTTACTTTGCAGATTCTGATTAATGATGTGAAATATAAACAACCCTTAAAGCAGACTTTAGTTACACCTGAGTAAAATTCAGGGAAGGTGATTTTCAAGTGCCAACAATCAGGAAAGATATTTGATAGTTGGTGCTTGAGAAGACTAAACATTTATCTGCAGATCTCTATTAAGTATATTAATTACACGTTATTCTCTACTAATAGTTAATTAAAGACTGTATAATGGCTATTTTGCACATCCCTTTCAAGATGTACCCCCCAAAGCTTTTTTCTTATTTGAAAGAAGACATTAACCTAAAGTATTCTTTAATGTGTTAATACATGTTAATTAGTTTGTCTGTTTTGCACATCCTCATATTAATATCTTTGTACATCCAGCACTAAATACTGTATTATTGTAGAGATCACTTACAGTATCTTCTTAATTTTGTATATTTTATATTTCTATCATTGACCTTCTACTTTCCCCCTATGAAAGTATGTACTCTTAATATTTTTTTCATCAAATAACATTATTCAACAAAAATAACATTATTCAACAAAAATAATTCAATAACATGCTTTAACCACTAGGTACACACAAGGTATACACAGCATACTAATAATAACTTCTTCCACCAAAAAAAATACATTTATTCGAGAAACTTTTACACAGCTTAGTTTACAGTAATATTCACATTAATCAGTCTGTTTATATTCACTGCTATGTAACTGTAACCTGAGAACCACTGAAGCTACAACAGTGCAACAGTCCAACTTTTAAAGGAAAAACAGTTCTTGTTGAGAAAAACAAGTATATCTGCCTTCTCAGGCATACCGGGAAGAAATGTTTGAACATTTTAAAGTAAAATGCTTCAATCTGGTGCACTTTAAGCAGAATTACTAGAGACTAGATCTAGGGGGTACAACTCTAAACACCCATGAAAAAGATCGGTTTACATTTTAATAATTAAATAAGTATGTGAACATGACCAATAACCTACCATAGCCAATAACAAATACATGTCATGTATTTTATTTTTGTTGTTCATTCATACCTTATTTTACTATTTTATTTATGCATATTTTTTAATCTCTCCAGTTAAAAACGATATGTCTGGTTTACTGTCCTATGGTATACATTGGAATGATTTCAAACCTGTTTTATCCCAATAATTATAAAGAAGTGCCTTGGAAATATGTGTTTACATAAATTGTGATCAAAACGTTTGAGACCCACTGAGATAACTTCGACTAAAGTGAACTATCTAAACACTCAGAGTCCTTTACCTCACTGAGCTGTAGTTATCAGTCCTCTCAGTATGACTGGAGAGGACTCTCCCTCCACATTATTGTAGAAACATCTTCTTTCGTTAGAGCCATGGATGTATAATAAGAATGGTTAGATGTATGGTTAGTTATACGGTACGATATTGGTAGTTATACGATTTAAAATAAAAACAAATAAATAAAAAGATAAAACACTGGCATGTAATTTACGTTACAATAAATAGAATGGTTTTGAATAATAGATGATAGTAAAATCTACGTCACTTTACAGCCCCGTCCACTTTTTGGGAAACCAACGCTGTCATTTGAGCGGCGATCAAGCCTGAAACCACAGAGATCTTCTTTTAGACCCAATCCCAAACCACTCCCTCGACCCTACCCCTCCGTGACGGAGTGCACTCTGTCTGTAGCCACACTCGCAGCTCAACGAGGCTCCCTCCTGTCAGATGTAGGGAGTAAATACAGCGGCAAGCTTTGGGAGGGCCTCCCCTCTCTCCGGCAGAAACAGGAAATGCCGTAACTGTATGTAACAACGGTTTCAAATCAGCATCTCTTAGACAAAAAATGTAAATTAATAACAAAACTCTGGATTTGTTTTAATGTTTGAGGTGCAATAAGCGACACAGCAGCTTTTTGGCATGATAAAACTATTATTTTCTGCGGCTGGCAAAATTGCAACCTCGCCTACTGATTTTAATTTAACCATATATCGAGCCCGATTGTCGATTTCAAAGGTGTGCTCTAAAATGATGTGACTATTATCATTATTATAAGCAAGACAATACATGGCAAAGATATGTAGAAAATAAACGTATTTAAGATACGTTAATAACTAACGTAATGTGGGAGAAAATAAGTTTCTTGCTAAACGTAATTGAGAATGCAGTTTAGTTCTGTGGGAACGTAATTTTTAGGAGACAGGGTTGGCTGGAACCACAGCATAGTGTTTGTGGATAGATGAAAACAATGTTTTGCTGATGTTAAATCGACCGGACTTATTTCTGCGGATTGATATGACTGCACATAGTCCCTTGATTTTCGTTTGCAACAGTCATGTTATGATCAGCAATGGTGTGTTAGCGAGTATAGAGAACCGCAGTGACGCGTCGTAAAACCCGGAAGTAAACTTCTTCCGGTTCCTTCGTGAAAAACCAATGCAATTTCTCTGTAGGATTTTGGAAAATAGCTCGAAATAAGGTCTGTGGTTGACACACATTTAAGAGAGGGATCACGTTTTGTTCAGCCGGATAATCTCCACATGTCAACTCTACTTTTATAATGTTTGAATCCTAAATCTAGTCGCCAAAAGCGAAATGCTAACGTTATGCTATAAACGAACTACAAGCCAGTACAGCAGCAGGGTCGCACGACTTCAACGTCACGCCAACTTAAGATCGTTTCAACTGACTTGCACTGAAACTGCACTTTGAACACTTTAAATATATTAACATTTTAAATTGTATACCCCGGTTATCTAGGCCCTTTTTGTTTTGTTTTATGTATACATGTCACACTGTGGGAAACGATATTTCGATATTTCTGGATGTATAACACATGTAGAATTTTTGACCATATAGCTGACTTTGCCTTTCGCTTGCTTGCATATTTTAACAAAGCTTTTCATTTTAGCCTCACTGAATTTAACTAGCAGTCATGGCTGTGTCATTTACCAGTCTGATCGTTTTACAAAGATGACAAGAAGAGTGTAGATAGAGGAGAGAACCACTACAAGTCAGGACACGTAAAACAGTGTAGCCTAGATGAAGGTGTGCTTACCTCGGGCCCGGCGCCACGAGGGGGCAAAAGGGGGCATTGCCCCCTCAGTTGTATTATTTGGCCCCTCACTTTGAATAATAATAATAGTGGGTTTCATTTATAAAGCACTTCATATTTGACTTCAAATCCCGAAGTGCTACAAGCACTGTGAATTGAGCATCATTCATCCATCAAAAAGTACAATAAATGTCACAATTATAAAATAACTTTAAATAATGATTTTCCCCAATACACGTTACTATGTTTAGATCAGATATGTGGGCAGGCAGTCAAGCAACGTGTAAAAAAGCCTCAACCCCAAGTGAGCTTGTAGTCTGAATGTTAGCGTGTGTGCTTGTAAACACAGTTGGATGGGTGACCAAGACGTCCCCGTTTTCCGGGCAAAGTCCCCGTTTATGGTGGCCGGTACCCGGTTGAAACTCCTGAAAATGCTCCCGTTTTTGAATGTGCGTTAAAAAACATAGAGCAAGGTGATATAAAATGTTACATGTCAGTAAAAACAGAGTAACAGTGTTGTGCCTTTTTGTAGCGTTAGCGTATTTCTTCTTCTTCTTCTTCTTCTTCTTCTTCTTCTTCTTCTTCTTCTTCTTCTAATTCAATGTACCTGCCCGCGAAATATTGGACAAAAGAAACTCGGCTAGTATTACAACAAAATTGCTTTAAACAAGGTAATGTACAAATTGATGTTCTCAATGGCCAAGTGTGGGATTGAATATTAAATTAGTTTAGATTAGATGTATTGTCGCCGTGTATGTGTCTGTCCATTTGGTGTATTTTATCTTATATTACAGTTTGTCTATATATTATTCACTTTCTTATGAAATGCCAGGTTTTAGGCCTTGGTTTGAACATTCAATCCTGAAAATAAAAAAATCAACCAGATGAATTGTTCTTTAATCGTGATATACAGTAAATAGTAAGTAAGTAAATCTGATAGGAAGACGAGTTAAGGGATAGAGGAGAAAAGGTTATGGTATAATCACAGAGCCTGTACATTTTTACATTGAGGACATCAATGTATAAATTCAAATCAAGTCTGTTAACCAAAGTGCAGCCATCTGATAATGTACTATCTATTATTCAAGATCAGAGGAAAAGAACAGAATGAGAGGGGTAAATCCTGAATAAAAATAAAGAAGCAAAGAGATTGTAGAGTAGTGAGAAGGAAAAAAGCTTGGTGTGTCAATTCATTACATTGCCAGTATTTTTTGTTGTTGTGAGAAAAAATCGCCCCCTTTGATTTTTTAACAGCCCCCTCAGTCATTTCATCCTGGAGCCGGGCCTGGCTTACCGGTGTTGTCAGGGCTAGCACGAGGGACAAGGTTATAGTGTCGGTGAGCAGTGATTAATTTATTCACATTAATTCACATCAACAAATCCATTTTATGTGTCACATGAAATCTTTATTAGGCAAGACAAGGCAAGGCAAGTTTATTTATATAGCACTTTTCAACACAAGGCAATTCAAAGTGCTTTACAAAAAATGAAAGACATTAAGAAATTGGCATTTAAAATCAATCATTAAAAAGAAAAGCTAATAAAATAAACATTAAAAGAAAAAATACATGGATAAAAGTTAGAGTGCAGTCTAAGATATGAATAGTTCAATTAAAAGCAGCGACAAAAAGAAAAGTCTTCAGCCTGGATTTAAAAGTAGTAAGAGTTGCAGCGGACCTGCAGGTTTCTGGGAGTTTGTTCCAGATATTTGGAGCATAATAACTGAACGCTGCTTTACCATGTTTAGTTCTGACTCTGGGGACAGAAAGCTGACCCGTCCCTGAAGACCTCAGAGATCTGGATGGTTCATCATTTAGCAGGAGGTCAGAAATGCATTTTGGTCCTAAACCATTCAGTGCTTTATAAACCAGTAGCATTATTTTGAAATCTATTCTTTGACACACAGGAAGCCAGTGTAAAGACTTCAGAACTGGAGCGATGTGATCCACTTTCTTAGTGTTGGTAAGGACTCGAGTAGCGGCGTTCTGAATCTGCTGCAGCTTTCTAATAGATTTTTTTGTGAGACCTGTGAAGACACCATTGCAGTAGTCCAGTCTACTGAAGATAAAAGCATGGACACGTTTTTCCAAATCCTGCTGTGACATCAGTCTTTTAATCCTAGATATATTCTTTAGGTGATAGTAGGCTGATTTAGTAACTGTTTTAATGTGACTGTTGAAACTCAGGTCAGAGTCCATGACTACACCTAGATTTCTGGCTTTATCTGTTGTTTTGAACATTGCAGGCTGAAGCTCAGCGGTAACTTTTAAACGTTCTGCCTTGGCTCCAAAAACCATTACCTCAGTTTTATCTTTGTTTAATTGGAGAAAGTTCTGACACATCCAGTCATTGATTTGTTCAATGCACTTACTCAGTGTTTGAATTGGAGCATAGTCTCCTGGTGAAATGGTTACGTAAATTTGTGTGTCATCTGCATAGCTATGGTAACTTATTTTGTTGTTCTTCATTATCTGAGCCAGTGGTAGCATGTAGACGTTAAAGAGAAGAGGTCCCAAGATTACAAATATTACACACCAGAAAACACAGAAATATCCATGAAATAAACATACAGTAGGCTATAAACAATTAAAGGGATACTTGGGAAGGCATTACAAATGTAAATATATTTTAAATAATAAAACAATCCCACCACCACAGGTATCTACAGGAGAAGAGGGAATTCTCTCCACAAAATGTGAATGCCCATGTGGAGAATGGAAATGCAGTCATGCGGCTGCATGAGCCATCTTTGCCATCCACAATTTCAGCTGCACTGACACCCCCTGTCAGTGGAAGAAGCCAAAGATAGCTAAACGTACGCATTCAGTGGAGGAGCTATTTCCTCCAACCAATAACTCATTCAACCCGCTGACAAGAGAGCCCACCTCCGAAGATCGCGACTGGCTGAGGGACAGACTCAGGGGCAGGTTCTCAGGAATTTCTTGGCTTCTATCCCCCGAACCAGAACAGGAACACTACAGCTTGGAAACACTTACTGTTCCTGAAATGATCAAATCTGTTAGGCATCAGGGACCTGAGGCAATTGTGGCAAGCATGGCATTGTCTGAAGAGCAACAGAGGGCAATTCAGGTGGCTACCACTGGTCAGCGAACCAACCCAAACTGGCATTTGTTCAGGAAAGGAAGGTTGACTGCCAGCAACTTTGGAGCTGTCCTGAGGTCAAAGCGTGTCACTGCTTCCTTTATTGCCAGGGTGCTAGGGCAACAACAGGCCCCTGATGGTGTTTTGTCTGTACAGTGGGGGACTATGAATGAATGTGAGGGCGTCAGGGCATTCACCACTGCAACCCAGATGCAGGTCCATGAGTCAGATTTGTGGCTCTCCCTATCAGGATTGTTGGGGGCATCTCCAGATGGTCTGGTAGGGTCTTCCGCTGTGCTGGAGGTAAAGTGTCCCTACGGAGCCAGGGAAATGACAATTAGTGAAGCATTGCAAATCAAGGGCTTCTGTGTCAGTAAGGAAGGAGAAACATTCAGCCTGCGTGAGGAACATCCTTACTGGCACCAAGTGCAAGGTCAGCTCACCTCACTGCAAGAAAGAAGAAGAAATAAAAAAATTGTGAATCGTTTTTAATTTACATTTACTCGCCTTTGCAATGTTGTGGTTGTTAGAGTATTAGGTTTCCTGTCAGCTCGTCTGTTGGAAAGATATAAAATATTAGTTTCATGGAAGTCACACCGTCACATATAAGAGCATTAAGACATACAGTACATAAGCTAAAACAAAACATCTAAAGATCTAACCTTGCACTTTGATAAGTCTCGTGAACATTTTCACTATTTTGACATTTTTATAGATGAAAATTGAACTAAAGAAATAAATGGTAGATTAATCCATATTGAAAATAGGTGTCAGCTGCTACACTAATTATAATAGTTATATTTCTTAATTAATTAAGATAAGATATTACTGTATTGATCCCAATTTGGGAAATGTTTGTGTTGCAGCAGCATAACAAGAAAAACTAAATATAAGTTATTATATATACAAAAGTATGTGAGGGATGGGATATTAAATTGAATTTAAATGTAAAATGTACATGTGATTTTACGTCCAAAAGAAGCTATGGAGCAGAGAGTTCTCTGCCAGCCTGAGGTGATTTGTTATTAGTTCAATATGTCAAACTGATTTCCCTGACTACAATCTTTAGTTACATGGTGAAACGTTATGCTGCTTGTACTAATTAGACTTATCATATAAGCCACACAGGTTTTAATAGGATGTATTCATTATCTTTACTTATGTTGCGGTCTTTTCAGCAGCGCCATCTCTAAAACGGCGATACAGTCACTAACCATCATTTACATTTCACCGTGACATGGACAAAAATGTAACGTCAGCTTACCTCATGGCACAAATCCAGACTCTCCTTTGGAAAACATTGGCCGGGAAACGATAGAACAAGCACGTTTCATGCGAAGACCTGTGGCTGCAACCCGGAGCAAAGCAACAAACCATTGCGTAGCTAACTACTAGCGCTAGCTTTAGCTAACGTTAATTTGTAAAACTACGGTGTTAAAAACGACAATTTCAAAAATACAGATTCTAATTGTCAGATATAGATATACAGATACTAAAGATAGGCAGGTACTATCTTTCAAGCAGAACACAGGGGAAAACAAACTTAGCGGGAGTGTTTACGGGCGTAATGACCAAGCGGCAAACTCTGGGGAAGAGCCGGGACGCCAATACGGAAGTGCCACACACTGCAGTTCATATATTGGCCGATAGGCGATGACTGCAGAAAGGAGCAATTTCAATAGACCCCCATGTTAAAATGCTCAATTTTACAGCAGAAAAAAACATGTTTCTACTCCTGGCTCCATACATTTTATTATCGATATAGTTAGATTCCACCTTCATGATTATGGTCTCACTCTTTTCCGGCCTCCAGCTTTTTCCATAGAGTTAAAGGTGTTGGCCGTTAGCTGTAAAAATCCATAGATTAGCCGCACCGTTATATAAACCGCAGCGTCGAAAAATAGGGAAAAAGGCGCGGCTTATAGTCCGAAAATTACGGTAGTTTTAATGATACAGTCTGGTTATTATGCTGTTTGGAGGAGGCCTAACAGGTAAGAGCACTAACTAGCTACCATCACATGTACCTTAGCTTGACTTAAATGTAGCCTATTAAACGTATAATTAAGTGATGTAAAAATATAAATAACTAATGTCATGCAAACATATTAAGATTTGCTTGATTCCAGTTTTGAATTTAGCACAATTGCATACAAACGTTAAGGGATTTTAAGATTCTGAAGTATGCTAAAAACTCAATAACTTAGATTATTATTTATAGTTTTGTTGAATAGTTTCATGTCCGCTTACCTTAGAAACGTAAAATGCCACGGCAGTGTGCAGATGGGAAGCATGTTAGCTTAGCTTGGTAGCTTCAGCTAGCTCTGGAACTTTCAGCTCGGTGGCAGCAGGTCCCGCCTCCGCCTCTTTGCCCGTATTTGGAGTAGGCGCGAGTTAAACTCGGAAGTCACTGTCGAGCCGTTAGTGGCCGACTCCGCCTACTAAGGGCTTCTCGGCAACTCTGCAGAATCCTATGGCTGACGTAACGGACCCTACGTCCATTTATATATACAGTCTATGGTAATGACGTACAACGGCCTCGACAATTTCTGTAGTCCTATTCAGCCACTCGGCAACAACCATCGTTTTTCAGAGACGTAAACTCTTCAAAGATCACTAGTGGGGTCACTGCTGATGTATTTAATGTTGTAGAACAAAACGTGATTTATCTCTTAAATTTTTGTCAACCACAGACCTCATTTCAAGCTATTTTCCAAAACCCTATGGAAAAAAATGCATTGCTTTTTGAGGAAGGAACCGGAAGTGCTAAAAATGCTGACTTACTTCCGGGTTTTACGACGCGTCACTGCGGTTCTCTATTCACAACCTCTGAAATGGAGATCACGTGATGACACCGGCGAGCTGAGCGGAGTAGTCGGGTGCAGGCGGTAATCAGACTTAACTATGATTTAACCAAAACTGAAAGTCTCAAAGTGTAATGCGCAGTCAGTTCTATTAGTGTGTAAAAACATCTGCGTCTAAATGCCCGGCAGTAATTTGACCAGAGCTAGAGCAAAGAAAGACAGCGGCCTCATGGCGGAAATGTTTGGTGAAGAGGAACACGTCCCCAAGTGGGCTAGCCAATTGCTTACCGAAATACAAAGCGTTAAAGAAACCTGTAACGTAAGGTTTGACAATCTGGACAAGGCTATTGTTCAATTAAAGAAAGACTCTAAGGCCACTTCTCAAAGAATAAACAACGCAGAGAAGCGCATTAGCGAGATAGAGGATCAAGCCAATTCCCAAGGGAAGACAATGGGAGATTTGTCCAAAAATGTCAAAGCCCTCCAGGGTAAAATGCTGGATCTGGAAGCTAGAAGTCGGAGAAATAATCTCATCCTAGCCGGCCTCCCCGAGGGTAAAGAAGCCGGTGGCATCTCCCCACTACTGGATAAAATTCTCAGACACTTCCTGAAGCTGAGTGACACAATCCCCGCACCTGAGATAGAGCGTGCCCACCGCGCTCTGCGTCCCATCCCGGACCCTGGGCACCCTCCGCGGCATATCATCATACGTTTTCTCAGATGGAGCGATAAGAACGAGGTGTTTAAGACGCTGGCGTCTGCTAAAGGAAAGCTGACATGGGACGGACATGATCTTCGCATGTTTCAGGATTTCCCAATGGAGATACAGCGCCAGCGGGATTCATACAGAGAGCTCCGTAGCATACTGCGCAAAGAAGACTTACGGCACGGCATCCTGTACCCTGCCAGACTCATCGTAATCATCAACGGGGAGACTTTCATATTCAAAGATCCCAAGGAAGCTGAGAAAGTTCTAAAAGAAAAGAGACCTGATCTATTTGGGATGTGACATTACCACAAGACTGTGAGTTGGCCTACGCCCCCACCGCAAGCGCACGCACACACACACACACACACACACACACACACACACACACACACACACACACACACACACACACACACACACACACACACACACACACACACACACACACACACACACACACACACACACACAATCATTTACACTGACGCATGCCCGCACATACACTGACTCACAGTCGCACACACCCTCATTAGGATTCTGATGCAAGCTATACTGTAATGTAAGCCCCAACTAGTTAGCAAAGTTGTGGTTAATGGCAGACAAATGAATAGGCCTATTGGCTATTGAAGGACTGGATTACCTCTCCGCACCTGAGCTCCGCGGCTCTTCTTTTTCTTCACGGATAGAGATGGACTTTCCTCCATCTCAATGTATTTTCCGTCGTATTGCCTTTTGGCAATATATTTTTTGTTTTTGTGTTTATCTGTGTATTGTTAGGGGGAAGGGTGGTAGCATCTCTATGTTTTTATGTAATATTGTGTTGTATTTTTTACGGTCTTGTGTTGTTGTTTATATATTTCCCCTCCCTTCCCTTGATGCGTCGATGACACCCTTCCAATTTGACCAAAATACTAGCCGGGCATCCGATATGATTGTTACCTTACTTAAATGGATACACAATTGAACAAAATTATTTTGCTTAGTCTGAATGTAAATGGAATTCAGAATCCAATCAAAAGACATAAGATTTTGTTGTCCTTAAAGTCTTTAAATTGTGATATTGCTATGCTACAGGAGACTCATTTGAATGCGATGGAATCTAAAAAACTAAGACAGAATTGGGTCGGGCAGATATTCTCTTCCCCTGGAGGAAAAGCTAGTAGAGGAGTCAGTATTTTAATTTCTAAGAATATGCCTTTCAAATCATCCAATGTACATGTTGATCAAGAGGGAAGATATGTAATTGTCTCAGGTTTGCTACAGAATGAAATGGTGACATTAGTGAATGTGTATGCTCCAAATAGTTTACAATCTAAATTCTTTACCTCGCTGTGCCCAAAGGTATTGCAGTCCATAGAGGGTCCTCTTATTATAGGTGGCGATTTCAACTCTGTCTGTGACCCTATGGTGGATCGATCCAGCCACCCTCTCCCTTCAGATAAAAACATTTCCGCCGCCTTGAGGGACTTCCAATCCGAGCTCGGTATTACAGATGTGTGGCGCCTAGTGCACCCAGATGCCCGAGAGTACTCTTTCTATTCCGGTGCGCATAACTCCTACTCAAGGATAGATTACATAATGATGTCTTCAAATTTGATCCAGAATGTTATTGAGATCAAAATGCATAGTATATTATTAAGTGATCATGCTGCGGTATCTGTCACATTTTTCCCTCCAACCAACTCTTTCAAATCCAAACAGTGGCGACTTAATACATCTCTACTCAAAACTGAAAAATGCACACTGCTCATTAAAAACCAAATTTTAGATTTCTTTGAGATCAATCTAAATTCTGTACCAAGCGTCACTACTGTCTGGGAGGCTTTTAAAGCAACATGCAGGGGCTGGTTAATTAGTTTCTCCTCGGCAGAGAATAAAAAGCGCAGAGAGGTGAAATCCCAATTAAACTTTAAACTCAAGACTCTAGAAGAGCAGCATATGCTAGACCCATCCAATTTAGATCTAAGGAACTCACTTCTCACCGCTAGGACTAATTTGCAGAAACTTGTACATGAGGAGACAGCTTTTGCCCTTTTTCGTTTACGAAGAACATACTTTGAATCCGGAGACAAAGCAGGGAAAATGTTAGCTCATAGATTGAAACAAATAGAAAACAGACAGATTATTCCAGCGATCAGAGATGAGCATGACAGGCTACAGTGTGATGCAGCCAAAATCAATGAATCTTTCAAGAACTATTATTCTAAATTATATAGCACAAAAAATAACTTGAATGAAGAAGCCTTAGATAGTTTTTTCGGAGATTTTAACCTCCCGAGCGTCAGCTTGGCTGACAGATCTGGTCAGTAGCGTCTGGAGCACGAAAGCAACCCTGTGATCCGCCATTGTTGTTGTTGGCGAAACACATCAGCAATGACGCGGGTGACGCGGGGGTGAGCAGCAGAGGTGGGGAGAGGCGGGGCTATGGAGTCATCGTTATCAGGAAATTATCGTTTGGACGTACACACGGAGCCATTTGGCCCCCCAGAGCATTTCGTCCGCAGATCTACCCACCTTGGGAGGATGACTTCCTAAGACAGCTGATTGTGACATACACAGGACATTACATACACAATACATTATACATTACACAGGAGATGCCATATTGACAGGGTTAGATAGGAGAGCTGCGGACAGTGAACCGTAATCCTCCTGTCTCCCCTCAAAATCCCCCAGCAGAGAAGCTGCACGCTCCATGTTCAGTAGGTCCAGATACTCCCTCAGCCATGAGTCCCTAGTAAAGCAGGCTGGTTTGCGTTCCTTCCAGTTTAATAGGATGAGTCTTTTTGTGGCTAAACAGGCCAATGTCCAGAGCCGATCGGTAGTCCTTGCAGGATTGCCATCTGGCTTGAGACCCAGTAGACATGCAATGGGACATGTAGGGAAATTAACTTTTAAAGATTCAGACAATAAGGATATTACTTCTGACCAAAGTTTTTTTACCGCTGGGCATTCCCAGAGTAGGTGCAACAATGTACCTCGCTTGCCACATTCATGCCAGCATAAATCTCTGTGTTTATTTTCCATCTTGGATTTTGTAACAGGGGTGATGTAAGCTCTATTGAGAATTTTGAACTGTATGATCCTGAATCTTACACATTTAGAAGAGAACATAGCTGACTGCCAAATGGAGTTCCATTGCAAAGCAGACAGAGAGATATTCAAGGTATGCTCCCAGGACAGTTGGACAAGAGAATAGGTATTCGGGGCAGCCCTAGATAATAATTTATAAATGTTAGAGACCACACCTGATGCTATGATTGCTTTCTTGAGGCGCTGGTCCTCTTCCATACATGAAGCAGGCATGGCTCCCTCCTTACATTTTGTACTAATAATAGATGCTAGTTGTGCATATGATAGAAAAGACGAACCTGAGAGACCATACTGATTTTTGAGTTGTTGAAATGGAAGGGTTTGGTCTCTATATATCTGTCCAATTGTAGTAATACCAGCCTTCTGCCAGATATTATTACTTAAAGTGACTCCTCCTGCAGAAATACAGGGGTTACTCCAAATGGGGCAAGATGGTAAAGAGAGCCCCTCTATGTTGAGTCTCCTGTGCAGTTGCTTTACAATAGAGCATGAAAAGCGGATGATGGTATTATCCATTGAGGGTGGTGGTTTTGGGCAGTACCACATCGATGCCAGAGATATGTTTTGGTTTACAGACATGATGGATTGCTCCAGCCATTGCCAACTGCCTACCGAAGAGGCACTTTTGTACGCCCACGATAATGGATACTTTGCATTGAAGGACAGATAATACTGGAATACATCTGGGACTCCCAAACCTCCCATTGATCTTGGAATGATCAACTTATTATGTGCGATTCTGGGTTTCTTATTATTCCAAAGGAACTGAGTGAATAGGGATTTGATATCTTTAAACCATTTTAGTGGGAATTCAAGAGGGATAGAGGAGATAATATGAGAAAGCCTTGGGAGAACATTCATTTTCAAGGTTTCTGCTCTGCCCCATAGAGAGATTGGTATGGCCATCCACCTGTTGATGTCCTCCTTAATGGACTGGAAAATAGCAGGGCCGTTAAGGCTAAAGATTTTAGAGATAGGAAAGACGATGTTAATTCCCAAATACCTCATTCCATTTGTTTTCCAAATAAAGGGGGTGCTCATTAGGTTGTGTTTATATGTATATGAGTTAAGTGGGATTGCTTCACTCTTGTTCCAATTTATCTTATATCCAGAGAAGCTGCCAAATAAATGTATCATATCAAGAACTGCGGGTATAGAGAGTGCTGGCTTGCTCAAAGTAAGAAGTATATCGTCAGCGTACATATTTAATTTGAAATCGTGTCCATGAATGTTCACACCATATATGTCACCATTAGCGCGAATTGCACAGGCTAATGGTTCTAGAGCCATAATAAAAATTAGGGGACTAACAGGACACCCTTGCCTCACACCACGGTGTAAGGGGAAAGGTTTTGAGATTAACCCATTAGTTGTAACAGAAGAGAAGGGAGCGCTATACAAAGCCTTTACCCAGCTAATCAAATTGGGCCCAAAGCCAAATTTTTTGAGCGTGTAAAACAGATATTTCCATTCTATTTGGTCAAAAGCTTTCTCAGCATCTAGTGATGCTGCAATCATTGGCAAATTGCTGGAGCTTGCTTCTAGGATAATCTGAAAAACCCTCCTCATGTTATTTGAGGACTGGCGGCCTGGAATGAAACCTACTTGGTCTAGATGCACTATAGATGGAACCACCTTCTCCAAACGGAGTGCCAGTATCTTGGCTAGAATCTTGTAGTCACAGTTTAGAAGGCTTAAAGGGCGGTGGTTACCCATCAGAGAAGGATCTTTGCCGGGTTTAGGCAACAATGAGATAATGGCCCTGCTCATGGAGGGAGGCATGGCTTCAGATTCTAATATTTCATTGAATAACAACAGTAAATATGGTGAAAGCTGTTCTTTAAAACATTTATAGAACTCTGTTCCAAAACCGTCGTCCCCTGGAGTTTTCCCTGATGCCATCTTCATGATTGCGTTTTCTATTTCATTTTGGGAAACAGGTGCCTCCTACAGATGTTACAATCTACAGCTCCTCTACCACAACCATCAGCAACAAGTGGACATGGAGAACTACATGAACTACATGTTGCTAAATCCACCGCGGAGAATAAACTGCTTTTGGTGTATTTTGTGGCGGAAGTACAGCGCCACTTACACGCCCGGCATATGTACTACAGCGTCTCCAGTGTGGACGGATATCGACTAAGGTTCGTTTTCGTCTCCATTTCGTCTCCGTGTAAACGGGGCCTTAGCTTCAACACAACAATCAGCAGCTTTTATTTGTCTTATCAACGAACAATTATACAAACGATCCCTTTTCAAGTTGTCCTCTCATGCAGTCTCCCACTGTGAGTGAGATTACGGTTTGATTTATACCTTGCATCAAACTGCATCAGTAGCTACCTACCAATGTGTAGCAGAGGGTGTGAGAAGTGGAAAGGGACACAGAGGGGACACTCCTCTCCCACACAAAGGACCGCAGGCTGTCAGGCTGGAGGAATAAAGATTACCTGCCTCCAGAGGCCGACTTATCGACAAAGCTCCCATGCAGTATATAGTCTTCAAACATCCAGACGTGCACAGTGGCCGATTGGAGGGGGGATGGTGCTGTCTATATACTCCCCTGCCCCCTATTTGAGAGGTGCAGAAACAAAAGTGACACGTGTATCTAATGAGATAAAGGTGAGATGTTATATTCTCTGCTGCTGCAAAACAACAGCATTACCATTCAGCATTGATCAATCACCGACAGGGATTGATAGCACTTTAGCACTTTCGTACATGTTCACTCATTGTGGGATAGCGTTATCTTTATATTGTCAACTAAGTCTTTATATAATTTTAAGAACTGTTAACATCTCTGTGTATTAAGGACTTCTGATTACACAATACACCACTGACCTGTTTCAATTTCACACTATTTCTCTGCCAGGCGTATAAGATATTGTGTTTGGTTGTTCTGTCAGCAATAAATCTTGCATACAACAGGAACCAATAATAAAACATCTGCACTCTTAAAAAATAAAAAAATGTTTAAAAAAAAACAACCTCTGAAATGTCCAAATGTACCAATCAGAATTGAGTATTCAACTAATCTGTGTAAAAATGCTAATTAAAGTAATTCATTCTGATTACGCAATTTGCTAATATGCGAGTTAGAATTGGACAGTACCTCATTTCTGGTGACCCCTATTTTACATTTCTAAAATCTAAATGTGGGGTGCTCAACATTTCCAGGTTCACAATAGTGCTTTATAGGCTCGCAAATAGAGTTTGTCTTATATCAACTGCTTATAGACGCTGCTTATGACAATAAAACCTTTGAATCTTGAAGCTTGTAAAACCCCCTTAAGGTGACTGCGTAATTTGTTTGGGAATATAGTGGTTGTCAACAGTAAAATGCATTGTACTCGCTGACATAGTTTGACATACTTTTCTTACTTTTCCACCCTGATAACCTGCTCGGATTTAGTAAAAAAGTTTTGAATTTGCATAGTTTTAGTCCCTTTTCTGCATACCTTTATCTCTCATTATCCTTTCTCAAACACACATTCTCTTTCTTTCTATGTCTCACAACTTCTGAAACCTGAGGCACCCCTTTGTTGTGTGTTTTATTCCACACTGCATATCCTCTGAGTGCTAATTATCCTCCTTCTCCTTTCTTCCTCAGTGAATCAGTGGCTCCTGAAGTAGAAGATAAAAATATGTCAATCTGCAGCGCCACGAGAGTCTATTTCTCACTGCCAAGCGGAACTGTGCCTGCTGTTTGACCCTAACTGAACGGGAAGCAGAAGTGTTGCGCTGTGCTCCAGACAGCTCGACAAACTCAGCCAAGTTTTCTGAACTTCAAACCATTTTAGTGAAGAACCGAACTCTCAGGACTCTGACGTCTACTGTGTTTTTATTTGTTGTGTTACCTCACAAAGACTGGAGATTTAAAGACTCAACTCATTTTCAGAGGGATGGATGTTATCTGACAACTAAATAACGTCCATATTCAAATTCTGCATACATAAGGCAATTGTGTAAATGATCATCCGTTGACTGGAGGAATTATCACATATCCGTTGATGGACTGAACCCATGGCAAGAAATAAGCACTCGGCTGCGGTACGATGAGAGGTATACAAATGTGATGGTTCTAATATCAAATAGTAACTAAAGAAGTCCATTTTCAAAGAGAATGTGAAATCAGGTTACAAGGCTGAAAGGGGAGACTGCTACTCTGATATGTGTACGGACCTGAACAGATGGATGTTAATGGAGATTAAAAGGGATGGGTCACTCATTTTGCATGATTTTTAAATATTTCACTTGTGTTTAAGATATTTCATTAAAAAGTGGTGAAAAATTCAGCTGGCTTCAGGTTCGTGATTTTAACAGAAACACAAACTTCCTCACCCCATGTCGTTATGGAGTGAAAACGACACGGGGTGAGGTCCAAGGTGGGGGTCTCGGGCGGACGGCCCGGGGGCAAGTCAGAGTCCATGGTGGGGCGAAGGCCACAACGGGCAAACTCAGGGGGCCGAGCATGAGGGTGAAGGCAGCGGCAGGAAGAGTCAAGGGGCCGGGCCCGAGGGCGAAGACCAGACAGCTCCGGAGGCCGGGCAGGACCCGGTGACGGCCAAACAGGAACCGGAGCCGGTGGGACAGGCTTCTGCAGGAAGAGGACCAGGAGTTGGCAGGACCCCCGGCGAGACAGGTGATGGCGGGGCCACCAACGGAACAGGACAAGGGGTTGGCAGGACCCCCGAAAGAAGAGTTGTTGGCGGGACCTCCAACGGGACTGGACATGGAGCTGGCAGGACCCCCAGCGGAACCTCCAACGGAACAAGAAATAGGATTGGCAGGACCCCCGGCAGAAGAGTAGTCGGCGGGACCCCCAACGGGACAGGACTTAGGGTTGGCAGGACCCCCGGCAGGAGAGTAGTCGGCGGGACCCCCAACGGGACAGGACATGGAGTTGGCAGGACCCCCGGCATGAGAGTAGTCGGCGGGACCCCCAACGGGACAGGACATAGGGTTGGCAGGACCCCCGGCAGAAGAGTAGTCGGCGTGACCCCCAACAGGACTGGACATGGAGCTGGCAGGACCCCCAGCGGAACCTCCAACGGAACAGGACATAGGATTAGCAGGACCCCCGGCAGAAGAGTAGTCGGCGGGACCCCCAACGGGACAGGACATAGGGTTGGCAGGACCCCCGGCAGGAGAGTAGTCGGCGGGACCCCCAACGGGAATTGGAGTTGGCAGGATCCCCGGCAGGAGATTAGTCAGCGGGACCCCCAACGGGACAGGACATAGGGTTGGCAGGACCCCCGGCAGGAGAGTAGTCAGCGGGACCCCCAACGGGACAGGACACAGGGTTGGCAGGACCCCCGGCAGAGGAGCAGTCGGCGGGACCCCCAATGGGACAGGAAATAGGGTTGGCAGGACCCCCGGCAGAAGAGTAGTCGGCGGGACCCCCAACGGGACAGGACATGGAGTTGGCAGGACCCCCAGTGGAACCTCCAACGACACAGACATAGGATTGGCAGGACCCCCGGCAGAAGAGTAGTCGGCGGGACCTCCAACGGCACAGGACATAGGGTTGGCAGGACCCCCGGCAGAAGAGTAGTCGGCGGGGCCCCCAACGGGACAGGACATGGAGTTGGCAGGACCCCCAGCGGAACCTCCAACGGACCAGGACATTGGGTAGGGACTTGAGACGTGACTCGAGAGGGGACTTGAGAGGAGACTCGAGAGGGGAACCAAGGGGGGACTAGAGAGGGGACTTGAGAGGGGACTCGAGAGGAGACTCGAGAGGGGAACCAAGGGGGAACTTGAGAGGGGACTAGAGAGGGGACTAGAGGAGGGACTAGAGAAGGGACTAGAGAAGGGACTAGAGGAGGGACTATGGCAGCTGGGGCCAGAACTGGGTCTGGAACCATGGCTACTGGTGCCGGAACCAGGGCCGGAACCATGGCCGCTGGGGCCGGAACTGGGGCCGGAACCATGGCTGCTCGGGCCAGAACTGGGTCTGGAACCATGGCTGCTGGGGCCGGAACCATGGCCGCTGGGGCCGGAACTGGGTCTGGAACCATGGCTGTGTGGGCTGGTTCTGGAGCAGGGACCATGGCTGTGTGGGCCGGTTCTGGAGCCGGAACCATGGCCGGTGGGCACGGAACCGGAAGACGGAACCATGGCTGTGAGGGATGGTACTGGAGCACAAAGCGTGGCTTCTGGGGCTCGGGCTGCTAGCCTGGACCTGCAACTCCTTCTCTTAGGAGCCTTTTGGAGGCTCCGTGGACCTGTCAGGTTGGGAATTTGGGGCAGGGAGCTAACATGAGTAGTTATATTCATGCCGCATCAATTTCATTAGTATGCATAAAAAAGTGACAGGTCACACCTCCCCCAATTATGCAAATGAGCTAAGTCCCGCCTCCCATTTGGTTGAGGTGTGATATCCCAAGAAGGTGTGATATCCCGAGTAGGTGTGAGATCCATTGATAGGAGGGGGTGATGTGTATTCACAGGTGTGAAAAAGCCCCCACTGTAGCGCCATATGGCGTAAAAAAAAAAAAATGCTGTTTCAATCACATTAGTATGCATAAAAAGTGACAGGTGGGCCCGACCCCGTGTGTGTGTGTGTGTGTGTGTGTGTGTGTGTGTGTGTGTGTGTGTGTGTGTGTGTGTGTGTGTGTGTGTGTGTGTGTGTGTGTGTGTGTGTGTGTGTGTGTGTGTGTGTGTGTGTGTGTGTGTGTGTGTGTGTGTGTGTGTGTGTGTGTGTGTTTGAGTGTTTGAGAGACGGTCTCCCCTAACCCCTGCTGTGGACCGGGGCTACATCAAATCTTATTTTAGCCCCAAAAGAAAAGCCATAAACATAATAATTAATCAAAAATAGTATTGATGTATGTTACCACTTTCCTTCTTCATCAGACAGCCCCTTTCTAACGGGAATCTAAGATAACATCTACTCTCGTCTCAAAGCCTCCTTCCTTCTGCGGTGATGCAGGCAAATGCTGCCCCTCTCTACTATACTAAAGTCACCATACAGACTTTATTGTCCTATCTAAATTAGATTAAGGTTTTAATATCATTTGTGTTAATTAGTTTACTAGCTATGAGGAAGTCTCTGTCTACATTGCAAGGATTAGACCAATGGTTGTAATTTTTTGGGCCATTGACCTGGCTAAGGGTTTATAAGGATATCTAGTTTCTACAGCAAGAGAAAGGTGATGATGAACCACACTGGCATTTCTGTTCTGCGTTTACCTGACCTGGATCTGATCCTGAAAAACGCTGGTAAGTACTTCATATAATTATTAAATGTTGTATGTTGTGTGTTAAACAACCTCTGTGTATATATTGTATTTATTATGTATTAGCGTTATGAGTCATAATGGTTTTTAAGTTTTGGGGACACTTTTAACTCATCTTGAAGTACTTTAGTGGATGGGATGGAGTCTCACAGAGTGTGTGTGTGTGTGTGTGTGTGTGTGTGTGTGTGTGTGTGTGTGTGTGTGTGTGTGTGTGTGTTTGTGTGACTGTGAGCCTGGCCCTACCCCCTCCTCCCCCCTTCCTGCCATCTTATCACTAGACAGAGGGGGGATGGAATTTAAAAACAGTTACCTTACACTTGTATTTGTTCTCTCTAAAACACAGTGTCTGTAAAGATGGGGGAGACTGTCTACCCCCTTCTTGCCATCTCTCTCTGTTTCTGCTGATGTGTAAAATATCCAAAATAACGTTTTATATACACTGCAAAAATTACTGATCTTGCCAAGAGTTGCCATCTTATATCTAGCCATAAATTCTTACTGGACTTGTTTTGAGAATAATGTACTATGCAAGAGCTGCTTGTGTAAGATGATGAAGCTTCTTTTAAGAAAATTAGACTTCTGAATTCTTATTTGGTCAGCAAATCTTGAAATAAGGTATTTTACAAACAAATTAAGATAAATTACTGTCAGACATAGGTTTGGGTCACTGCCTCATATCAATTTGTTTTTTTTTTTAGCTGTAAGAACTTGTTTCAAGACATGTTACAACTTATTTTAAGAATCACATGGGATCCATTTAAGTCAGATTCATATTTATATCAGATGTTAAATCACAACATTAATTCCCAAAGCAATAACAAATCTAAAATATCAACTTGGAATGGGGCAATATATCGAAATTCAATGTATCACAATAGCTCAATTTAGTAATTATTTCATCGTAAATGATTCTGCTTAGCAAATAACATTGCTACAAAAATGTGTCTCAGAAAAAAACATAGTACCACACTGTCAGACTGAAACTTTTATTTAAGACATTTTATCATGGTTCTATCACATTTCAACCCTATATTGCATTGTCAATCACATTGAGATAATCTAATTGTAATCCCTATCAACTGTATCAGCTCTTCATATACACATCCTTACAATGCTCATTCAATGAACTTTCATTTCAAGGAGAACAAAAGTAGAAATAATAATAATAATCATACTTTCCAAAATCAAAATTCCCTGACTATACTATTTTGCAGGAAAAATAATGTTAGCTCAGTGCATTACTTTATAATGTTTTTCTCCCAACACATGTTTGTAAATAAACAAACAGTCAATACAACAACACAAATAAATCTGTATTTGGCAGAATTCTTTGTTGGATTAGACAAAAAAAGGTAATAAAATAAAATAGTAAAAAAGACATTTAAAAAAACACTTCCTACACATTTTCCTGTGTTCTCTCAATAAGCTAGATTTCACTCAAATTATCATGTTGCTTACACAGGTATAACCTTCCAATGCTCATTCAATGATCATCATATTTAGGTTTTAAGTGCAATGACATCCCTAAGGTTATATTTGATCAAAATATACACACTGTTTTCAAAACTCATCGAATAATAGGATTTATAATCAACAAGCTTTTCTGCATCTATCAACTCTGTTGCTTGGGCAAGATTGGGTACAGTGACTTCATATGCTAATCAATCTTTGTTAAAACACACAGTTTCATAAAGCTGATGTTCAAAGCAATACAATGAAGAATCTACGACATAAATGTTTTTTATAAGTCCAAAGATAGGTACTGTATCATTTGCATTAGTTATTATCAGAGACTTTCCGCTGATGTACTTGTTACCATTAAGAATAAGCCACTTGACTGAGACTGCATGTTGTATGCCATCAATCCCCAAGAAATCTCTAATCTTTGCTGTGATGTACTCTTTATTTGTCACTTCTGAGACGGGGCCCAATTCTTTCTCATGTAAAAATATTGGATGCTCAATGCCCATTTCATTTTGACAGCATTCAAGAAGCTGGTTATGGTTCACCAACGATTTACATACATTTTTGAAGTTCAATTTAGATGACCACTGTTTAAAAAAACAGTGCTTTGACTCAAATCTCATGCACATATGCCTTGTCAAAGGACCCAGAGAAAGAATTTGGGTAGGGAGATGCAACATGTAATGTTGCTTAGGCGTTACATTTTTGTCAGGAAAAAGTTGCTTAAACTGTTTTAGATGCTGCTCAATCATTTGTTTAAGTCTTAATACAGTTTGCAGAGATATGACAGGCGCAAAAACTATTTGAACTATCTCAATTAATTCCAAAATAAACTTAACGTAAATATTTCCCTTCATATTGTTCAACAGAAAAGGCATGATCTTTAACAATATCAGCATTTGCCCAGAAGACTGTTTAAGTTTGTTATCAATGACAAGGTATTGACACTGACAGGACAGGGCTTGTCTCGTACATCAATAGATGAAAAAGGAAAACTCTGCATGGCTGAATTGAAAATGTCCAACTCCATTTGTCCTGACAGAATAAGGTATTTTAACACACACTTAATTTCCATGGGTGCAACACCCTCAAGAATTATGTGCATTATGTCCTGTGGAGTTTGCTGAATGAGGTCAAAGGCTGGAAATTCAACCAGCTTGCTTTTTCTGTTTATTCCGTAGGTGGTTTTAAGGGCAGATTTCAAGAACTCTGTGTTGGCCCTTTCTATTTCAATGCACTGTCTAATGTGCTTTTCCACTGTCCTTTTAGTGAAACTTTGTTCGTTAAAATTGATTTGCATGTCCTCAAAGGTACATTCACAGTGCCTGCACTTGCTATATGCAAAACCAACTCCTTCCTTAAAGCCAGCGAGCTCATGTTGCGCAAGTGTGTCACCACATAGTGAAATTAAAGCACCAAATAAATCCATTTCACCATTCTGTGTTTGTATTTTGACACCATTGTACAGCAATTTTAAGTCTTTATCAATTCTTTCTAAAACAACATCAACACCACACTGGTCAATATCATTCGCTTTTGCTATAGCAAGGAGTCTAATTGCTGCAAGCTTCGATCTAAACTTGGGGTCTATGTTTCCTAGAGTATAATAAACCATCAGTAATTTGTTTACAGAAGCATGTGACCCCAAGGGGTTGCATATCTCTATTTCATCAGTGTACAAGATCAGCTGCAAAGCAGTAGGTTTTATTGAAAACAGAGGGTGAGATTTAAAAAGACTCCCATCAACAATGTCATACAAAAACCCATCTTTGTTGCAGCTTTGTGGTGCAGTGTTGATCATATCAAAGATTCTGGAGTTGGACAACAACTGTTGTAGACTATTAATTAGGGGTATATAGTAAAAACTTTTGTTTTTGATTACAAGAACTCTTGAGTCTCCCTTTTTAACTCTACAAACTTTTTGAGACACAACTATTTCCTCTGGTTTCACTGGGTTAAAAAGATTCTGAATGGTGCTATCCTGCATGTATGTGGTGGCCATTAGGGTGAAAGGATCCTGAAAATGATCAAATGTTGCCAATGCTTCCTCTTGGAGCTGCGCCGTACTCCCTGAATGACTCTCGAAGACCCTTTTCATTTTGTCTCTCAAGGTATCCAGAAGAGCCGCTTGATACTGTTGGACCCCAGAGACAATATCGTTGACACTCCTCTGAAAGAGAAAATAAAAAAAATTAAATACATCAGAGTATGCATTTACAGTCCGAGTGTCCATAGCTAACTAACATAAATAAAGTGCCCCCATGTCTGAAAACAAGGTTGAAAATGACATACAAAGATTATCACCACTCTTCAACCCCTTTGACTACAGGCACACTTACATTCATTATGTCACTTAGCAGACACTTTTGTACAAAGCAACTAATAGATGCAATACCTGGGACAGGTGGCATTTTTCACGGACATTGATGGCAAATGCAACTGCACGTCTGGAAAGATTTCCGCCAGATGTATCAGCTTCTTCCTGGAGACATATTCATAGTAATATTACACAATTAGAAGAAAGACTAGTTAACTCAAGTGTTGTATGTTTGAGTAATATTATCATGTAAGATATGGCTTTTAAACCAGCAGCCCCTGTCCAATATGTCTTATTTAAATAGTGTCTGTGAAAATAATTACAGGAAGAAGGTCCTGTGTTCTGGCTAGTGAAAATTGCTATTTCAACCAGTGGCGGCTGGTCCATAGAGGCAGAGGAGGTTGCTCCTCCTCTATTTTTGAGAGGCAAGAGGAAGATCAAATCATCAATCAATCATTGTTTTACTGCTTAAGTTTTCATTGGACAGAATAAAGTAGAGATAAGTAGCCAACTAGTGTAGTAATAATAATAATTAGTATTTATATAGCAATGTCCAGATTAAAAGATTTCCAGAGTAAAAATAAAGAAACCCATATAAGACCCCCCTTCGCTACTAGTAACTAGGTAACTACAATTCTCAGTAGCTTGGCGGTAGCGTCACTATTTCCTGAATCAAGTAACTTTTCAGTAGCTTAACTCTTTTATTGATCAAGTAGTGTGGTAACGATCACTGAAGCTATTTTTTATATGGCTTAACACAGCAGAGATCCCATAGCACGTGAAGGCACCATTAAAGTAGCTTCACATGTAGTGAGCTACTTTTGCGGTGTTTGTGTAACTTAACTTGCTACATTTGACTGGTTGGTAGCTTCTGTGTAGTGAAGCTCCATAATGGTAGAGTAACTGGTAGCTTAGCTCACTACATTTTCAAAGTAGCTTGCTCAACACTGCATCTTACCTGATCAGGAGGTTGAATCGGGAATTCCTCAAGCTGTTGCTCCTGCTGTGAAGGGATACATGTGCTGACTTGACTGTTGGTCCTTTGCATCCCTCGTGTTGCAGTGGCACAACCAGAAAAAATGGGCATATCAAAATGTTCAAGTCCAACTCTAGATGGTTCGGATGCAGTTGTCATCAACCCAGAAGGCGGGCTTCCATTTTCAAAATACAGAGCATGTCTACGTCTGATGTGGTAGTAGAAAGAGTTGAAAACTCTGTATTCTTCGGTACATCCATTAATTCCACATACAACACGGAAATCTGGACTGCGGCCATGTGCCTTGTTAATATGGCTCAGCAGAGACTTCAATGTTAACGCAAAAAAAACCAAGCAAATCACACACCGCCAATACGCCATGTTCCTCAAAATCTTCTGAACTGAGGAGGAGATGGAAGCTGACAGATTGATGTGATAGACAAAACATCTGCTAAAGGCAAACTTGAACCACAGCCTGCGCCAGTACTGTAATATCTCCTAGTTCTACTTTTTGGCGAGCTTTGGCACGTTGGTTGGGTCAAACCATATTAACAATGGGGGGGGGAGGTCTCGGATATATCCTTTTTAGTATGTGCTGCGATATGAAAAATACAAAAAGCATATGTATTAGCAATTACAAACACTATCGTCACCTTTTTCCCCTCAAATGCTTAATTTTATCATCCCTATTTACTCAAATTATTATTTGTCGAAGGAGGAGTTCAACCCACTACTGTATCATTGTCAAGTAGCACGTTCAAGAGGTTAGAAAGAAGAGGTCACAGAAGAAGAGAAGAGAAGAGAAGAAGGTCACACATTTGAAGAGAAGGTGTGTATTCATATTATAATAAAAGCGCATTAATTTGTCACGGTACCAATATTGCTGGGTTAAAAATGCAATAAATATTATGTCTGTTAGCTAGCTAGCTAGCGCTACTAGTGAGCTAGCGCTGTTAGCTAGCTAGCTAGCGGCGATGCTAACGTTGTCGTTCGGGTTAGCAAATCATTATAGACTGCTGAATTAATCCACAAAAATGGTCAGTTGCTTCTTTTTTACACCGGCATAGTGGTACGTTTATTAAATAATGAATTAAAAACGACATGTATAACTTTTATTTGTATCGTGATGTGTTCACCGGTCCCACAACTTCCATTCCGCAGTCAAAATGGTAACTAAGAGTGGAAAGTGTTCAGTGTTTTACACTGAACTATTTGACCGTTATAATGAACCATGCGGGTACTACCGGTAGGCCTATAGTGCACACAAATATTTCATGCTTCAGATTGGAACACATTTATACACTCAAAACAGTAAATGTAAGTACAGAAGTATGCAAATTGAGATACAGCAAGGGACAGATAGCTGTTTTGTCAATATTGACTAAAACCAGTGTGCGAAATATGGGGTCCCTTCGTTCTGAGTTGGAGAGTAGCACGTTTAAGTTCGCGGCCAAATAGTAATTAAAGTAGTTTGTTACTATACAAGTTAAGCGCCTGTAACATCAGTGTTAAATGCGTATGTGCCGGTTGGTGTGTGTACCTTATGAAAGTAAGTGTTTATCGGTTAGCAGACGTAATGAGCGACATTGCAGTGGTCTACATGTAATGCGCACGTTCTATTGTTTACAATTAGCATGCTAAGCGGAGTTAGCTTTATTCACGTCTTATGTTGCCTTACTATCTAATATGGATGAGATTCATGTTGCTTAGTGTAATGCCCCATCCACCGCTTGCTTTGCATGTCCCGCAAACCAACCAGTGGAAGTCAGGGGAGGGCGAAATAGTTTCGGAAAGGACCACTCTACTGCGATGAGGTGGATTTGTTTATCGGCGTTACTATAGCGATCATGACGGTACTGAGCATAAAGTAGAAAGTAGATGAGACGATAGAAGGGTAAGAAACCCATATGAAGATAGGCTTTTTATTTTAGTTATCCTATTTTTGCACCGAAAATATTTGAAAACCATGAAAGTTTAAAAAGTTCAAGATAATGACCACTACACAAGCGAAGTTGTGACACCCCGTGTTCGTTCCCAGCGCCCCCCTAGGTTGTACGAACGCCCCCCACGGGGCGCTGACGCCCCCGTTGAGAAACCCTGTAATATAAAACAACGTGCATCCAAACAACTTTAGCCAATGCAACCTCCTATGTCAGTGTTGCGCAACAATCGGGAGATGGGACCCCCCGAATATTGACGGGTATTTCGCACACTGACTAAAACCATTATTTTTCAGCCTCTGTAGCAGATAAAAACATAAAATGAAAAGCATTTAAGAGCTTAAACCACAAGGAATGATTGTATTCACTGTAATATTCAATCACATGTTTGTAAAGCTGTTTGAAATCAAATTATGATAATTAATTAATATTTTTTCTTCCTACCAGGTTATAGATGGGACAATGGATAAACTGGATGATGTTACAGTGTCAATTTTTAAGGGTATCTCATTTGTGTTTGAATCAAAACGATAAATAATTATTTGGGATTGTAAAATGTTGGTAATGATGCTGCTGTCCTCATAGCTGCTAACATCGATGAGGTGTTGATGCACTCCCTCACTCGTGATGATTTGAGAGACCTTTTACCTGGGCCAGAACACTTTCTTAGGAGAAAAAGAGTGTGGTCTTTGATCAACCCAGAGGTAAATGGTTACCTACTTTGGTCTAAAAGAAAAGTTGCACAAGACATGTTATTTCAGATTGTCGCCATTGTTTGACTTTGACTGTTTGACATTATCTGCTGTTGTAGGACGAGAATCCTATCTTAAAAGATAAAGATGGCCCTTCTGAAATAGGAACTCCACCTTGTAGAAAACATAGTCTCCCCTCAACATCCACTCCTTTGGAGAAAAAACGCCCAAAGATGACCCTACAGCTACCTAGTCCACCAGAGTATGTGATCTACACGGACAGTGAGTTGGAACAAGCTCGTAGACATTACTTTGAGATGGCCCACACAGGCAGAGAGGGGGAATGTGTAATGTCCAAGGAGTTGAGTTGCAGGCTAGTGAGGAACACACTCACCAGCATGATTTCCATCCTGAGAGCAAGTCCACAAGGAGAAGAGCTTCAGTACCCTTCCAAACCTGAACTCACAGCCATGGCTAAGAAAGTAGTGGAGTATTATCCCATGTTACAAGACAAAGATGAAGCTGTGAAACATGTAAGTCATTAAAATGTGTGGCTTTTTATTTCTTGCACTTCGTTGATTGTGAAGTACTTAATAATTATTTGAATTCACTGTCATCTCTTAACATTTTGAAAAAAAAGTCAAGGCTTCATCAAAATGATTAAGTAATTCTTATAAAGTTACTTTGTTATTTCCCACAGACAACCATTCACAATAAACTTAAAAAGAGGCTTCTGAACGTAAAGTCTCCACAAAAGAGGCAAGGGCCTGCACAAGAGAGGGGCTGTCCAAAGAAGAGGCGTTGCCTTGACTTGTCAGCAAGTGACTCAGGAAAAGATTATGATGCTGACTCAAGTGACGCAGGTGGATCAACAATTATTTTGGATCAGACTCTTACCAGTTCTGATGAAAATGAAAGTACATGTAAGTAGAATTGCAACTTAATTTCCATTTATATGGTTCTCTACTCGAAAGGCATATCCACACATTGCTGAATGCATAACATCATGTGCAACATAAAAGTTGTTTGTAATGGACAGAGATATTATGGTCATTTTCTGTCATTCATTTTGTAGAGAACATTTTAACCTTAAAGGCAGCTATATATAGTTATGTGAGCATGTCATTGTCGTTTTCTGATTTATTGTTTGACAATTGTGGTAAGGCACAAAATGCATTTTTGAAAGGACAAATAAATATCTAAAATATCTTCATTAGCTTCCACAGTAGCCCGCTCGGGCCGCCAGCTGCCCAATTACACCGCGGACCAGCGATCCAGTATGGTCATCCGTTCTCCCAACTCACACCAGGGAGCCAAAAAGCAGCTGGTAAAGGCCCTCCACGGTACACTTTACCCAGCAGAGGACCCAGAGCCCGGGGAGGAAGAAAAGGGTAAGTCCTGAGTCTTCCAAACTTTTCTACTTGTGTGTTGTCTGAATATTTTTACAGACATCACCCAGCCATAAGAGGGCTGCTTCTAAAGGGAGACCATTTTTGACAGTCTTATGTGCACATAATCATTTTCATTTTTCATTTTAGTGGACAAGGATAATCTGCAAGCACAGGCCAGGCATTTTAAGACTCTGCATGAGATGTACAAGAATAAAAAACAAAACAAAGATGCTGTCTCTCAACTCCTTGATCTCGAGTTTGAAGCAAGAAGACTGTTCATTGACAGTGATGTCCTGAAAGTGGAGGACAGGCACACAAAGGTCCTGGATGCCTATCCATGCTTCAAGGATCTTCAGAATGTTAGTAAACGATTTCCCATTTTTACTTTTCAACAAAAGTTCCAGATTTTAATACTTATTCACTCTGTAGGTGATGTCTGAGCTGCGTCGCCTCCTGGATAAAGACAACCACAAATACATAGCAGAAGTAAAGAAGAGATGGGACGACTTTGTTGCTAAAGTGCAGTTTTACGGAGTTTCGAAGAAAGCGATGAAACCACCTATGACCCTGGATGGTGGTAAGTCACCTCTTAGTGTCTACAGTGTGTTGGTGAAGATATGACTGTGAATAGGAGTGTGTCATTGATGCAAGGCTGACCAAATAAATCTAAAATGATAATGCTCTGGGGGCATTTTCACACTATTTTGTTATCTTACCATAAGTAGGATCCCTCTATCACACTTTAAGTTCCTAGCTAAAAGTTGTATTTTAAAATCTATTCACAAACTTGCTGAGATCAACTTTTCACTAAGGAATTAGCAGAAATCCAACTGGGTTGGCCCAGATGACATTGCAATTCCTGAAACAGTTATTGGCGGAATGACGGACGGACTTCAAATTTGTGCATCATTAATGGCGTCTGATGCAACCTCTGCAGCAGTAGCTTACTAAGTCACAACACCAACCAACTAAACAAGAGACATCGGCTACCTCCAGGGAGCATGTCATCTGATGCACCCAAAATTAACCTCACAGTGCATGTCTCCTAAACTTGAATAACTTTGACCTTAAGTCAGTTATATATTTATAGACTTTATATGCATTATCCTTTGTTTCATGTGTCTAAACTGTAGTTATGTTAATACAGATTGTGTGAGCTAAAACAGTTAATACAGTGTCTGTCTTTCCATCCACCTGTTCGCGTTTTCTCTTCTCTCTTCTCATAGTGGAATTCTCGATTGCCTTGTTCAAGGCACTCCCTACACTCTTTCCTTCACCAGCTGCACCGCCTAAGAAATTGGGACATGCCAGTGAGGCATTGATACATGTTCTTCAGGTGAGCAATTGTGTCACATTCAAATATTGATGTTTTTTTTACTTGTGTCTATAAAGCCATTTACTTCCATGCTTTATCCTTTTTGTAAGTCTATAATGGGGTCGCTTTTCACAATTAGGACAACATTTAACAAAATATGTTGCTGTTTTTTAAGCTGCCTTGTCATGAAAGGACATTCTCTCAGCGGCAATTGATAGTAAAGTTTAAATAATTTAACTTTAAGCGTAAGCACTGTGGCAATTTGGAGCTTGTTGGCACCTTTCCATCCATTGGAAGAAAGCGGCACATCAGTGCAGAGCTGTTTTACTGCTGGTCATGTAAGCCAGCTTTCAGCAGGAGGTTAAGCAATTTGTTTTCATTATTTTATTGGAAGACATGTTTTTGTATTTTCATTAGTACATAAAATGGTGCTGTCTTTGGATTCACAAACTACATGCAAAGCATTATAACTTCAATCATAGATGCAATATATACATAATGGTAGTAGAGGGTCTGCTTTAGTAGTTCTATGTTATGGATGTTTATTAGAGTTTTGCTATCTCCTTTAGCCTACAGAAGATCCCACCGTCTACCTCCAGAAGAGATCTCTGTCCAGCCCCGTCTTACTTGTTGATGACTCCAACTGCCTTGTCGCCATAGGAACCACTCCCATCACTACATTTGCCAAGCAAGACCTGCATGAGGGTTTGCTATATCTAATGGCCTATTACTACACAATACATCTCACTTATCCGAAGTGTGTTGCAACCATCCTTTCTGTTATTCAAACAGAAATATTGAAGGACACTATCCATGACCGAGACGCCACAGCCTCATACAAAAAAGCCATGGCTGAGTGGAAAGCTTTCATTGGGGAGTAGATCTTGGTGGTAGTTAGGTTCCCAACCTGTTTCTACAATGCTCACCCGCAATGTCTGTCGAGGTTGGGAGAGAATAACATCCCAGAAAACAACTCACGTACAAAAACAAAGTTGCAATATTCAGCCCATCATTTCCTTCCAGCCCTCCTTTCCTCAAACTGCAGGTAGCTGCACCTTCAAAGTAAGGGTCACTTGCCATAACCACCTCTCTGTGGGCATTGCCCACATTCAGCCAGCAGGATGCCCACCTTTGTTTTGAAGGTGCAACTAGCAATACAAATGTAATCATTGCACTTTACAAATGATCAGCTGAAAATTGCAACTTTGCTCTTTGTAATGTAATTAAAAAGCCAGAGTCATTTTTAGGTCTATATATTGAGTCGTGCCCATTTGCTGGGCACAACTCATGCTCGCTTCGACATATACAATGTGGGTGAGCTAGGTGGTAGTTGGGCTAGTTATTGTTAACAATTGATACTGGTACCAGCATCTGTTTTTGCATTGATACTTTGGACACAAGAGACATGACTTTCTATCATTCAGTGTTTGATAATTTTTGTTCAACAATAAGAGAAAACAGTAATATTGAAGCTCTTAAGTTATAATTCTTCAGTTTTGGTTATCTAACACAAAGTAATGTTGAGTGGTTTTCAATGTTATAATTTAAGTTTAAAATTATCGTCATGATTAATTCATACGTTTTGTAAAATGCATGCTAGGTTCTTGTTTTGAGATCTGTCTACTTGAATTCAGAAATAAACAAATGGTAAAAGAAAATTTGACAACTTGTTTTGAGTATATTTGGCTTATACCTGTGCATGGAATAAGTGTTTTTCTGCTTAATTCAGGACATTTGCCACTTTTCTAGCATCCATATATTTCTTATTTCCAGAATTATTATTCTTATTTTAAGAATTCTTATTTCACGCATTCTTATTTCAAGAATTGTTATTCTTATTTTAAGAATTCTTATTTCAAGAATTATTCTTATTTCAAGAATTATTATTCTTATTTTAAGAATTCTTAATAAGTCTAATTATCTCACTGCACTGGCAGATTATTACACTTGTTTCAAGTCTGTATAAGCTCAAATCACATATTTTTTTTCTTGTTATAAGATGGATGATTTTTGCAGTGTACTTACTCTCTTGTTAAAAGTTGATGAAGTTTGCAGCGTAAGCCAGCCATCAGTGTTCTAGTTTTAAGGTTTTGCATACCTCAAAGTGTGTCTAAAAGTATCTTGGCAAGAGAAAAAAGCCAAAATCTGCCTAGGCCATTAAAAATAAACCGAATTCCTTACAAAGTACTTCATATAACACTGTTTCGATGAAACAATGCAGTCTTAATAACTTGACTTGACTAGCATTACTTTTTTAAATATATGTTTTTTAGATACTTTACTTTGATTTCTTTCATGTTATTTTAACACAACATTACTTTTTTCATATTTTTTTTCAGCATACTGTGATATTTTGTTCTTGTCTTTCTCTCTTTTTTCAATTATATTTTTGAAAAACTACATAGTGATTTTTAGCAAAATACAACATGCAACTAATACATTATACAATATTACGACTTTTTGCGATATTTTCAACACAATATGCTTTACCTTTTTTTGTTTGTTTTAGGGATTCAAGATATTTTGCATGTCATGCATCAACACGGTGTCATCTTTCTCGAAACTGACGTGCTGTCCGTTTTACAAACAAGTTATTTTTCTGCTTCTTCAACCTCTGAATTTTCCTCCCCCGTCCCTCTTCCTTCAGCCAGCACAACAATAATCAAGGTGGATCTGTGAAATGAAACACCTCTTCCCAAAGCGTGACATCCCTATTGAGGGCATGGGTCTAGGGCAGTAGGGTCTAAACCGATTGGCCAGATATACTAACATGCAGAACGTACGGTATGTTTGAAAAAGACTAACCATTTATCCAGTTCAAGCTGTCTTTAAGATGTGACATCGCGCTCTGACTATTTCCCGTAAAATCGTGACAAACTATTACTTATTCTTAAATGTAACCTCTTGCTGCTTGGTTGAAAATGATAGATGAAAAATAACTTTTTTAAAAGAGTCAAACAGCTAGGGACATTATACTGGTGAAAAAAATATTCTACAGATGACTCCCCCCACTCAACGCAATAAGTCCCACCCCACTCAGCAAATCATCTAAAACGAAGGACCCCACTAAGACGACCGTTGAAAACTAGCCATGGATCTGAGAAAAACCAAGTCTGATGTAACCTATCCTTATTATCACCAGGATAACGGATATGGGCTTAATGACTGGATGTTACAAAGTAGGGGAGAGGATGTTCTCGAAGAAGAGCTCTCCTCTATATCATATCCATGTAAGGTCTTTAGGACAAAAGAGGACTATGATAACATGACATATGAAGAATATCTTTCTTTAAAAGATGGTATTATAGATAACCTTTATAGAAACAATATATCTCATACCACTCGCCAAGATCGCAAACGACATTTAGCAGAAAAGAAAAGCAAAAGTAAAGAAAACAGAAGAAAAAGAAAAAAGAAAAATGAAAAGGAGAAGAAAAATGAAAAGCAAACGCAGAATGCGAATGAAAAGGGACCATAGGACGGAAAACGAAAAAGACAAAAAGAAGGAAGGTGAAAAGAAAAAGGAACAAAGTGAAGAAATGTCAACTAACTATAGAGCAGGGGTAGCCAACGCGGTGCCCGCGGGCACTAAGTCGCCCGCAGGGGGGAAATTGGTCGCCCGCGTGCATGTTCTAAAAATAGCACAAGTCACCATGGAGCTCCGTCTAAAAATATTATTGAATACATCTTTAATTTTTAAAAGGACAATATTGAATATAACATTTTAAAAGCACACATTTTGTATGTACATATGTAAGTGAAATGGAGATTTGGTGCGTAAAATTGAACTCTGACCCCAGATAGGTTCAGAGTTGAACTCCACGCACCAAATCTCCGTTCCACCTTTAGCTGAGACAAGCTAGCATGAGCAGCTAAGATCATGGGCCTCATCACCACACACACACACACACACACACACACACACACACACACACACACACACACACACACACACACACACACACACACACACACACACACACACACACACACACACACACACACACACACACACACACACACACACACACACACACACACACACACACACAGCAGTGGTGAGGATCTCAGCCTGCCGCTGACGTTCAACCAGAAAACATCAGCAGTTAGCTGTTAGCAGTTAGCAAACAGAGATCAGAGCTCCTCATATCTTTTCAGAAACTGGACAAAAGTTAAACAAGTACAAACCACAGACTGTCTGTGTCATGGCGAATACAGTCGCTGGTTTATTTATGTCTGTAGGCCGTTGTTATGAGTGTGGAATGAGCATATACAACGTTAGCTTAGCCTGGTCGACCCAATCTCCATTCAGAAAACAAGCATTTTAAAAGGTTTTTCGCCTGCCGTCTTGTCTGCAGACTTGTCAAGCATTAATTTATGGTTTTTACTAACCGGTATCAGTATGTTGTTACTTCGGCATCATTTAGAAACGTGTATTACAATTTAATCACGGTAAAATATGTTCATTTTGTTTTAGTTGTAGCTCCCGAGCCAGCGCGTCTTGTTTGAATGATGCGAGTAAACACAGCTGGCAGCAGCGGTGAAACTCAAGCGATTAGAGCGAAGTCGCGTCCGGTGTGAACGCAGCATTACAACTACCCCTGATAGATCTCGCGAGAATGTGTATAAACAAAACAATGGGGTTGCTATAGCAATGATAAATCATTGTTAATAATTATTGTGAGGAATAATTAACATTAACATGTGATCAGACAGTCCTTCACATACAGTAAATTAATATGTATTCTGATTATTATTAATAATAATATTATCATTAAAGGTGAACCGTGCAATTATGTTATTCAGGAAGTTTGTATCAAACAAGTAGCCCTTCGTATTATTCAGTACCCTTGAAGTAGCCCTCGGTGACAAAAAGGTTGGTGACCCCTGCTATAGAGGATGGTGTTGTAGAGCAATTACCGGATCATAATAATCTTATAGATCAGCTACCGCTAACCGACTGCTGCGAATGTGTTGAACAAATACCAAAAGCAATGACAGAGCTTTGCTTCAATATAATGAGAGAAAAAGCACGATACTACGGATTTGCCCAAATTGGCGACAGTGCCAGAGCATGTATTAAAAGACTGTTGGAGGATCTCTATTCTAGTATCGGTTGTCATTACATCGAAGGATATGCCAAAACGTGTGACGACATAGACAAAGCTTTTGAAGACAATTATATGGTACCTGCCCTTACAACTAAACAAATCCTATGCCAGGTATTCAACAGACCACAAGAAGCACAATAAGCCCCAGAAAGGATTACATTCAGAGCTAATAATGGTGAAACCGAAGAAGAAGCAAAGCAGATTATAATCGTTGCAGGTGAAAGGATAGAGAATTTGCAAGTGATGTTAATGCATTTATCTGATATAAAAAATGCATTTGTTTACTTCCAAGAGACCCCTAAACATCTACTTGGGCAATGTGAATTGAACAATAAACCGATCACTGTAAATGAAACGCGGAGAGAAGCAGCAGTGCAAGTCGTTAAGTCTATTACCTTGTAGGCACTGCGACATTAATGTTTTTCTGAAAATGTGTTGAATGTTGTATTTTCAATTAAACAACCAAAACAAATGAAAATGTGTTTTATTTTTGCTTTCATATATAGTAACGAAACGAAACATTTAAAGTGGTCCTGGAATCTTCCTTTTCCGAAACATTCTGTAACATTACCGAAGAAATGAAACAAACACCAAAAGTGTATCATGTGCTCTCATTGTATGCTCTGGTTTGTAGATGTAATGCATTTTTGTGTCAAAAACAGCATACACATGAATATTTTTGACTGAAGTGAATAAACTCCATCATGCTATTCCCCATAATCTGGGGAATTCTAAGCTGGAGACGGTCCTGGGGATGTTACAATCAGTATAACTTTTGTTTGTGTGTGTGAAAAAATAAAAAAGGTAAATAGGACATTTAAAAACTGTTGTCTTAATTATAGCAAAGGGAGCGTGTCTGATAGATGTGTATTATTGAAACGTGCGTATTATATCCCCTCAGAAACACGGAAACAAAGAAACACGGAAAGACAGAAACACAAAACCACAGAAACACTGAAAACACTGAAACACCGACACACAGAAACAGCAAAACACAGAACCACAGAAACACAAAACACAGAAACACAAAAAACAAAGAAACACAACACAGAACACAGACACACAGAAACACTGAAAAAACTAAAACACAGACACACAGAAACACAGAAACACCAAAACACAGAGACACAGAACCACAGAAACACGTAAACACAGAAACACAAAACCACAAAACACAGAAAATCAAAAACACAGAAAACACAGAAACACAAAAACACAGAAACACTGAAACACAAAAACACAGAAACACAAAAACACAGAAACACTGAAACACCGACACACACAAACACCAAAACACAGAGACACAGAACCACAGAAACACGTAAACACAGAAACACAAAACCACAAACACAAAACACAGAAACACAAAACCAGAAACACAAAACACAGAAACACAAAAACACAGAAACACAGAAACACAGAAACACAAAACACAAAAACACAGAAACACTGAAACACTGGGGAAAAAAACACAAACACAGAAAACACAGAAACACAAAAACACAGAAACACTGAAACACTTAAACACTGACACACAGAAACACTGAAAAAACTAAAACACAGAAAACACTGAAAACACAAACAACAAAAAAACAGGCTTGTGTGCTCGTATGGTTTTTGAATAAACACATCAGTATTTAAAAAAGTCGAGGGAGACTGATACAATGAGACTTTTTTGAAATGAAACAAAGATACAGGGGGGCAAAGTATAAACACTCTGTTTTTCTGACTAAATTAATCCTGGCAGGTTTATGTAAAGTATAAGTGTCTTGTTAAGATAAATCTTTAACTGCAGACACTTATACTTTACATAAACCTGCCAGGATTAATTTAGTTTCTTTTTAATGGCCTAGGCAGATTTAGGCTTTTTTCTCTTGCCAAGATACTTTTAGACACACTTTGAGGTATGCAAAACTAGGGATGCACCGAATATTCGGCCACCGAAAATTATCGGCCGAAAATGGTTAAAAAGGCCCTTTCGGCCGAAAGCCGAAAGGGCCTTTAAAATATCACCGAATGTCAGAGAACAGGGTTACGTTGATCATGCTCCGTATATTTGTCCGGGTGTTTTGATTTCAAGTGGTGGAGTAATCCCGAAGTGGTGAAAGTCTTTGCAGTTACACCCCCTCGAGAAATGTCAGCTGAATACGTTTTACAAATCGCAATCCGCTCCTCTTTCTCTGATATTCTGAAATATCTCCAAGCGGCAGACATGTTGGCTGTGAGCCAGCCGCGAGCATGGTCGCGCGCCGTGCTTGTCGCCGCGTTTTGATTACGTCATCACAACAACACGTTAGGTTACCAAACTTATAGGTGCATTTGTTGTTGTTGAAGGCCTGGCTGTTACAGTCTTTATTTACACTATTTTGTTGTAGGCCTACTGGCCTAGATGTTTATGCAGTTTTAAAGCACCTTGGCTTTGTTCTGAATGCACTTTGTTGTAGTTATCCTACAGAGAAAAGAAAATGCACTTGACTTGGAATAAATGGACTGTATGCTTTCAAAAGTGCTGAATAAATGTTTTATGGACCCATAATAGTGATTATTATTTAAGTTAAGTTTTGCCATAATCATGTCTTTTTCCATAATCAGGTAGCTGAACAACATTGGTAAAAAATGTATACATTATATATATATATATATATATATATATTTCTATTAATCATTTTCGGCCTTTCGGCATTCGGTTTTCGGCCAACTGTTTCCTATTTTCGGTATCGGTTTCGGCCAAAAATGTCCCATTAGGTGCACCCCTATGCAAAACCTTAAAACTAGAACACTGATGGCTGGCTTACGCTGCAAACTTCATCACCTTTTAACAAGAGAGTAAGTATATAAAACGTTATTTTGGATATTTTACACATCAGCAGAAACAGAGAGAGATGGCAGGAAGGGGGGAGACAGTCTCCCCCACCTTTACAGACACTGTGTTTTAGAGAGAATAAATACAAGTGTAAGGTAACTGTTTTTAAATTCCATCCCCCCTCTGTCTAGTAGGGATGTGCATCTCCATCACTGAGGCCGATGCGATGCGCATCTCGATACGTTGCCACGATACGATACATTAACGATACCTTTGAAACACCAGGCGATGCGATACGATACGATTCACCCCTGTTGCGATACAATTCGATACGATTTGATTCAACATTATGCGATTCGGGGCGATACGATGCGATTCAACACGATGCAAAAATAATGATACTTCAATATGGTACGACAGAGGATTTTTGTTTTATTCCTTATATGCAGCAAATCATACATTAACAAAAAAGTGCTTTACATATTTGGTACTGCACATCCCATCATGCCGTTTATTTTTTTACCTTTAAAAGCTCTCCAGAGTACAATTGTATAACACCTCACAGTTAAACAATGTAAGGATGCATTGCTCATGATTAACAATGTGCAAATAACAGCTACCATAGAGCAATGCCCATACAGCTGCCAGCCTGATGTGCTTAACACTCAGAGGCTAACTCACCAGTGAGCAGAAAGCATTGGTTTCTATCTGAACAATAAAGAAAACAAATAACCTTTCACAAACAGGTATTTCATAACTGCTTACAGTAAGGAAGACATTTAAATTATTATTGGCCGTCACAGGCTGCTGTAAGCTAAACACCTCTCTCTGACAGAACACCTCACTGAGTGATTTAACTCATATGTCTCACTTTCAGGTTTCTCTTTTCAGCCGCAGACCCCACGTCGCCTCTTTAAGTGCGTCGCTAAGTTCCTCGTACTACTTGTGTACTTTAAAGCGGCTCGGCATCGTTAACAATTTGCGAGTGATTTTTCAAATTGACCGTCTGTAGTAATAGTGCCGCGCACATATACCATCAGGACGTTACTGATGGGGTGCGGCTGCGAAGTGATACTGTTTGTATGCAAGTCCGCATCTAGGACGGATCTATGTATCACGGCTGTAGACCTGTTAAGTAATAAAGATACCTCATACAAAGGTCTACGGATACCTTATTACTCTCCATGACCTGCGGTCAACTATATAAGCATAAATTACTATTACACCGTCTTTCTTGAACAATCCGAAATGTTGCCAAACGTTTGATTTGTAGGTATTTTTCGGTGCGCTGTGTTTCTCTTTCTCCTCAACTTCTGTGTGTGTTGATAACTGAGACTCTCGTTCTCCGTAGTGGCGAAGCAAATATCAAAGATCGTCTGCTGAGCGTTGACAAGATGAGGGGATTTTATATGAATGAATCGGTTTTTTACCGATGCAAAGACGCTACGCAATCGATGCATCGCGAGTTCAACCCGGTTCAACCCAAACTGTAGCCGATGTGCACTCTTTCAACCGGTGCACTCGCATCTTGAACGTTTATGCCGGTGCACCGATGCGAATCGGTGAATCTTAACATCTCTAACACACACACACACACACACACACACACACACACACACAACACACACACACACACACACACACACACACACACACACACACACACACACACACACACACACACACACACACACACACACACCTTCACAGACACTGTGTGAGACTCCATCCCATCCACTAAAGTACTTCAACATTAGTTAACAGTCTCCCCAAAACGTTATGAATCATAGTGCTAATACACAATAAATACAATATATACACAGAGGTTGTTTAACACACAACATACAACATTTAATAATGATATGAAGTGCTTCCCAGAGTTTTTCAGGATCAGATCCAGATCAGGAAAACGCAGAGCAGAAATGCCAGGGTGGTTCATCATCACCTTTCTCTTGCTGTAGAAACTAGATATCCTTATAAACCCTTAGCCAGGTCAATGGCTCAAAAAATTACAACCATCGGTCTAATCCTTGCAATGTAGACAGAGACTTCCTCATAGCTAGTAAACTAATTAACACAAATCATATTAAAACCTTAATCTAATTTAGATAGGACAATAAAGTTTGTATGGTGACTTTAGTATAGTAGAGAGGGGCAGCATTTGCCTGCATCACCGCAGAAGGAAGGAGGCATTGAGACGAGAGTAGATGTTAGCTTAGATTCCCGTTAGAAAGGGGCTGTCTGATGAAGAAGGAAAGTGGTAACATACATCAATACTATTTTTAATTATTATGTTTATGGCTTTTCTTTTGGGGCTAAAATAAGATTTGATGTAGCCCCGGTCCACAGCACACACACACACACGCACACACGCGCACACGCACGCGCGCGCGCACACACACACTTAAGTCACAATTGGGGACACACATCTTTACACCCCCCCTTAGGGGACACCACTTTCTGAAGGGGTTAGAGAGATGCTGGTAAGTGGAAAGTATTACTGGGAGTGCCAACATTATCAAAATCACTTGAGATTTTAGTTTAGAATAACCTTTGTCCAACCAGAATTAAACCTTCAGATTGGGGACAAATCATTTAAATGTCCTTTTTGGGGACTCCAGATATACACAAATACACAAACTGATAAAAGTGACTTTTGGGTACCACACTTTCCCATTGGGGACACGAATCATTAAATGTCATTATCAGCAGGGGTGCAGTGGGAGGCGTGTGTAGTGTGTTGTTCATTGATGTTTTGATCAGGGGGTCACAGGTTCAAACCCCACTGCAATCAGTATGTCGTTGTGTCCCTGGGCAAGACACTTCACCCCAAACTGCACCTGTGGGGATTGTCCACAGTATTGAGTATGTAAGTCGCTTTGGATAAAAGCGTCTAACAACTGACATGTAATGTAATCAGCAGCATGTATGTATTTTCTTAAGCTAATTTTAGTAAGGAGGACATGTAAAGTGGGTAAGAAATTCATCCTTTCACACTGTTCTCGAATAGATCTAAATAAAACTGTTTAACTCTATCAAGCTAAACTGATACAGTTCAAATACATGAACATAATGTAAAAACAAAATACAACTCAAATATATTAACATAATGTAAAAACCACAGAGATGTCTCAAAATATGGGCGTGGACCAAGCCCTTAATAAGTAGCTCGCCAAGCAAATCCAAAATGTAGAAAATACACACAAAAAAAGGAAATGTAATTAAAATTAGCTACCCTAAACGAAACCTCAATCATAGCAAACTATCTACTTACTACTACTCTATATCTTTCTAACGCCCTTCCTTCCCCCACAATGAATATCGACCAATCACGTATTTACTTGATTTGCGGGACCAGCGTTGCAGTCGGGAAGAAATGCAATGTAGAGCAGCACCTCACAACATCATAAAGAGTTAGACCTTTCCTTCTGGCAGAATCAACACATCAGCCCCATTGAACAGCCTAGTCGTGCAGCCTATACAACACATGAGGGGCAGAGTTTTACTGTGTGTGTGTTGCAACTTGCATATATATTTATTGTACCTGACACACACATACGCATGGCGTAATTTCCACTGGGGACATGTCCCACCCACTTTTCGAAATCCCGTTTGCATCTCCCAACTTTACAAATATGTTTATTATAATTTGTTAATGTAAGCCGTCATCGCCACGGAGGAGCAAACAGCCTCTGTGAGCGAGCGAGAGAGAGAGCTAGAGAGAGCACACCTTTATCAATTTAATAGTTGTACAAAATAAAGTAAAAAATCATTCCAATGTGTACTATTTCATTTTTATTTGTTCCGCTCATGCTACCCAAAACCCAATGTACAATAATTGGCAACAAAACTTGTCTCAAACAAACAAAACACACCATTGAGTGAAAAGGAGCAGGGAGAAGAAATACTTCTTATATTACCTGCCCCTTTCTAAATAAAAAAAAGAAATTGAAATAGATGGTCTGTCCTTCATATTTATTTTTTACAGCCAAACATAACATTACATTACATTTAGCTGACGATTTTATCCAAAGATACATAACAGTATTTTAGGATAATAAGAGAAACAACAACAAAAAACATATTTCCCACTTGACGGTTAATGGAAAGAAACAAAACTACAAAAAACAACAACAACGTTTAAAAGGGGAGTGATAAGTAAAATATGCATAAATAAAAAGAAAGACTGCTAAGAAGGTAACATAAGATAAGAATAAACACATTTAAATGATTTGTCATTGGTTGTGATCAAATTCTAAAGATTTTTGGATTATTGAAAAGTATACAGCTCCCTTTCATCTGAGTGTTGAGAGCTGTATCCATAAATTCATTTTGTGCTCAAAGTGCACCAGATTGATGCATTTAACTTCAACATTTAAAAACAAATCTTCCCGGGGGTGCATGCCCCGGACCCCCCAAGAGGTTGTGAGGTCCACCCCCAAATAAAGCAGGTTAAAATAATTAAATTGGGTTAAAGATAAGCATATAATAATGTTAAAATGTGCTAAATATATACACTGCAACAAAAAAAAGAGGAGCAAAAGTAGCTATCGACTTGTTTTATTTTTTGAAAGTAGCTCTCATCCTAAAAAAGGTTCGAGACCCCTGATCTAAATAAAACAAGTGTTTCCTTCACAAGAGTCCCATACAATGATACAAATGAATTTCATACTTAATCTGACAGACATGAAACGTAACTATCCAACAAAAACGTAAATGTGGATATAAAAACCTGTCAGTTTGTGTCATTCTTAGACTAATCATATCCCTTGTCCCTATTCACAGTTTATTCATTACATTCAACTTTTCTTTAATCATCTGCATACAAATTGGGGTCACAGTGACCAGAGGCATCTATAGACAATGAAGCTCAAATATGAGCATAATATAAAAAACAACATACAGTTCAAAAATACATGATGATATCGAGGGTGTCGTATTGTCATACTGATATTCTGTACAAACTGTGAAGTCCACTGACACAAATTTAACATTTCTGATATTGGGCTATATAAATAAACATTGATTGATTGATGATGAGTCCTGAGAACAGGCCTTTTTCTTTAGGGCAGTTATTCTGTTCCTTACAAAGTTCTTTACCACAGACCAATTTCGGTCCTTGAGCACACGCGATTCTGCATTTATGCATCGAATGCAGTCGATCTTCTGAGGTACCTTGCACCTGTGGATGAATCGCATCATGTGTCTTTCGACCGCAGGTACCTCTCCGTCTTCCCACTTGCGCTTAAAGTTACCTCTGACAATGAAGCTCAAATATGAGCATAATATAAAAAACAACATACAGTTCAAAAATACATGATTATGAGTCCTGAGAACAGCCCTTTTTCATGCTTTTTGTAATGTCAGGGTTTTATTTTGGAGGAAAATTGTTCAATTTGTCCTTTTTACTGTATATCACCAGGTGTAACATTTTACCATTGAATGACATGCTTGTAATTTCTTGGTTTCTTTGCCTGTTGTATAACGGGGCCCTGACACCCATTGGAATACATGTATGCAACTAATATGATGTAGGTGTGTTGGTACGGATGTGGAAGAGTGGTGTCAGCTGAGAAATGTGTGTTTGTGTGTGTGTGTGTGTGTGTGTGTGTGTGTGTGTGTGTGTGTGTGTGTGTGTGTGTGTGTGTGTGTGTGTGTGTGTGTGTGTGTGTGTGTGTGTGTGTGTGTGTGTGTGTGTGTGTGTGTGTGTGTGTGTGTGTGTGTGTGTGTGTGTGTGTGTGTGTGTGTTTGTGTGTGTGTGTGTGTCTGGATGTACAGTGTATATGTACAGAGACAGCAATTTGCAGTTTTCACCTCATATCTCTTTCTCTGTCTCTTTTTCTCTCACTCCCTCATTCCCAAACTCATACACACCCTTACATATTAAACCTCCTTATACCTTGTATGTGTGTGAGAATGAGACAGGAGTAAGTGTGCTCTAATGACATTTTTTTTTATTTGTGCTGTTTCATGTGTCTTTGAGGTAAACATATGTATGATCTTGACCCAGCTTGACCTCGATGTTTTGAATTAGGTCAAGATCATACATATCTTTAGCTCAAAGACACATGAAACAGCATAAATGAAAAACAAAATGCCATGAGAGCACACTTACTCCTGTCTCATTCTCACACACAATCACTCACACACATACAAGGTATAAGGAGGTTTAATATCAGGGATGTAAACTCATCAGGTATGAAAAAGGTGACAAGGATCCGAGCCCCCGACCCCACGGAATATCGGCTTTAAAATGAGGAATAACAGAGGATTTTAGCAGTCAGAACAACTAAAGCAGCAGTGGTAATAGTCACGCAAACGCCAAAGAGTCACATCTAATAGAAATATATAAAAGCATTTATTTTAATTGTGTAGCAGTCAGTTTATAATTTTGGCAGCACTGTTGAGCATTTTGAAAATGTATTTTCATGTCTTTGTGCAAGGCTTAGTCTTTCTATCTTTATAGCCAGTGGTATAAAGTAACTAAGTTCATAAACTCAAGTACTATACTTGGGTACAATTGAGAGATACTTGGACTTTCCTTAAGTATTTCAATTTGTTGCTACTTCTACTCCTCTACAATTCAGAGGTAAATTGTGTACTTTTCCTCCACTACATGTATTGAATCCCTTTAGTTACTTCACAGATGTGGATGAATGATGTGAAATCTAATCAAGTCTTAAATCAGACTTTAGTTCCACCTGGAGCAAATCCACAAGCTACCCTGCAGTATACCAAGTCATTCAAACTAGCTGCACCTTTACCAGCTTTGAGAACACTGTCATGATCAATCATTATAAAACATATCATATCTATTATTCTGAAATGGACCAATCTGCACAATGACTACTTTTACTGTCGCTACTTTAACTATATTTTGTTGATAATACTTTTCTACTTTTACCTGAGGAACATTTTGAATGCAGGACTTTTACTGTTACAGAGTATTCCTACACTCTGGTACTTCTACTTTTACTCAAGTACAAGATCTGAAGTACAAGACCTGAGTAATTCTACTTTTACTCAAGTACAATATCTGAGTACTTCTACTTTTACAGTTACTATTCACAAACACACCCGTAGGTAAGCTGCTGAAGTTAGACGGTCATCGCGGAGCAGCAGAGTTCAGCCGACAGACAGGAAGACTCACACTTCATTAAATAAATAACACCATGCATCATGGCACACAACAGCTAGCGGCCGCAGATTACTCCGGGTCCCAGAAACCCCCGCCCACCCCCATAAATATTTGTATTGCAGATCTACATGGATCACGAAAACGACCTATCCTGTATTAAAACATTTTTTTTGCTGAAAGGTCAAACATTTGCATCCCTGTAATATGTACGAGTCTGTGTATGAGTTTGGGAATGAGGGAGTGAGAGAAAAAGAGACAGAGAGAGAAAGAGATATGAAGTGAAAACTGTTAATAGCTGTAAACCAAATCTACTGTATATTAATGACTCTGTACACACACATTATACATACATTCACACACACACACATTTCTCAGCTGATACCACTCTTCCACATCCGTACCAACACACCTACATCATATTAGTTGCATACATGTTTTCCAATGGCTGGCAGGGCCCCATTATAAAACAGGCCCAGAAACCAAGAAATTGACTCCTCATTGCCTTACTCTTAGTATCGTTTAAGTCAGCAAGATAAAAAACAGCAGATATTTCAGTTAGGTTACACATCTGAACAGTACTTTTCTAAAGTAGTAAACATGCAGCAAGTTTGAAGCTGTATTGCATTGAAAGACAGAAGCACAAAGTATAGCCAATATTACTAAGTTTGCAATTGAGCTCCAATTCATCTACATGATTACAAGAGGATGGGTCGCGGAGAGCAATTTCTGTCAGATGATCTGTTATACTTATACCCATGTCTGCCAATTGCTGAACCAGTTGTGCACGCTTTACCAAATTCATGGCATGTTCTCTTTTAGCATGTTGTTCCTTCTCTGCAATTTGGTATCGATTGAAGCATTCCTGAGGGTGTTGTTGCAATTTGGTTGTTCGAGACTGTAATGAGAGCAATTCAATTAATAACTAATTAAAGCAAAGAACTTTTCAAAGTAACCTTAAATAACATTTCACAGCCACAAAATTAGCAATATTGTAATAGTAATTACATTATGTGCGACTGGAGTGCTGCTGTATTTGTTCATGTCATTATATGTGTTGAATCCAGGGGACTTCTAAAAGAAAAGAAAAAAACAAGATATATAATAATAATGATAATAATAAAGGATTACATTTTTTATTTAGAGCGCTTTTAAAGGTGCTCAAAGCGCTTTACAATTACATATTACACATATTAGACATGCAAATGTCATTACTGTGGATATATCTATAATAGAAACATACATAACCTCTGTGTGTATATACAGTATATACACAGTCCAAGATATATACATTCTATCAATACAGCTCATATCTCATGGCAGAAAATATGCTACGAGTGGGGGAAACTTCTGTTGCAAGTGCAGGTGAGTCACCGATTCAAAAGGAGACACGAGGAGAGCTGGAGCTTCGATGGCAAACACTGATGGTTTATTACGAGCTTCGGCCGGAGAATTCACAAGACATGTCACAGGGCCACGGTTTGACCACACGGTTGAGATGCCACCGTCAAATTTGAAGATTCCTCTCTCCTGCAAAACCCTTGAACAGGTTTGCTTGAGGGTAATCAACATTCCTTACTAGGTAGACTAAACAGCTGGGAACAACAACAAAATACTAGGGCAGCCCCTCCTTATGGGTGATAACTCAGAGGGTGAAAGGTAAACATATATGGGAATTATTCCCTAACACTATGTTTTTATTTTATTCAGTGTATGGGAATGTAGGTGGTCAAGAGAGAGAGAGAGAGAGAGAGAGAGAGAGAGAGAGAGAGAGAGAGAGAGAGAGAGAGAGAGAGAGAGAGAGAGAGAGAGAGAGAGAGAGAGAGAGAGAGAGAGAGAGAGAGAGAGAGAGAGAGAGAGAGAGAGAGAGAGAGAGAGAGTGTACTGATCTGTTATTCATCTATCACAGATAAAAATATCAATCTAAAACCAAACACTAGTTAACCCATATCCATAAACCCAGTAAATAACACACTGAGATCACTACAGAACAGTGCCCAAACATCTGCATCTTCTTTAAAGAGTCCTCTCCTGCTGATGTTCAGGTGTATATCAGTATGTAGTTTCTCTACTTTAAAGAGTCCTCTCCTGCTGATGTTCAGGTGTATATCAGTATGAAGTGTCTCTACTTTAAAGAGTCCTCTCTTGCTGATGTTCAGGTGTATATCAGTATGTAGTGTCTCTACTGTGACATGTCTCCATGCTTAATGTTCAAAAAGCTCTGATTGGTTAGCTTGCAGGTTCTGTTGTAATTGGTCAACAGCTTAGATATGTCCCACCACTTAGCCAATCATGTTAAATGTGTTTGAGCCCTAGACAATATAAGTGCAAGATTCGCACGACAAAGTGTGGTCACTATGTCGCGGAAGCACATAAAACTTGCACTGTTTGCACAACAACTTTAACCGGCATTAGTAACTGCACACATAAATGCAAATATATTTAACAATCTGGACTCAAAAATTGATATATGTTCATTTAATTTATTTTCAGTTTTAACAGTTTCTTTGAATAATTACTACCTGTATAGAATTGTAATGTAATCTTTAATTTTACTATCCGTACTGTCCTGTTTTTCATTCTCACTCTGTTGCTGCTTAAACTCCTGAATTTCCCCACGAGGGATAATAAAATTACATCTTATTTTAAATAAGCAAAGGATTTCAAAACGAGGAATTTCATGCAGTTGATTTATACATGGAAAATTAAATGATCATGGATTATTGTCAATAAAGATTGATTGTGTTATGATTTACCTAAATCAAAGTTAATAATTATGTGTTTGGCTATGTTTCAACTTACCAAATATTTCTTTATGAAGCTCTCTGAACTTTCATTCATGTAGACGCAGAGCGCTTTAATGACACAGTCCCGTCGTATTTCAACTGTGGGATCCTGAGGGACAAACACATTTTCAAAATCTTCACACAAGAATACTGATTATGCTTGTTTGCTGATTTTTGGCAAGTCAAAGAAAGGGGGTCAGAGAGGTTAAAAGATATTTATATGAGAGGGGCAAAAAGAGAGAGAGATAAAGAGAATATGGTGTTGCAGTGCCCAAACTACACCATTTAATACAACTACATACCTTGTCCATGGCTGCCATGATTAAGCCCAAATTGCATCCTGCTGTTCCCCCCTTCTTTTTGAAAACCTTCATCGACTGAGACGAATGGCGATCCAGTTGAGACATGAAGGTAGGCAGCAATTTTGCATTTACCAGCAACACATTGGGATACAGGTTAAAATGTTTTGTTTAAAGCTGTTGCATCTATAATAATATCCATCAAGTGTCATAGCAGAAATGACAGGAGTTCATCTACTGGTGTAAACAAAACAAAGAATTTCAGTGCATCTTCTTTAAAGAGTCCTCTCCTGCGGATGTTCAGGTGTATATCAGTATGTAGTGTCTCTACTTTAAAGAGTCCTCTCCTGCTGATGTTCAGGTGTATATCAGTATGTAGTGTCTCTGCTTTAAAGAGTCCTCTCCTGCTGATGTTCAGGTGTATATCAGTATGTAGTGTCTCTACTTTAAAGAGTCCTCTCCTGCTGATGTTCAGGTGTATATCAGTATGTAGTGTCTCTACTTTAAAGAATCCTCTCCTGCGGATGTTCAGGTGTATATCAGTATGTAGTGTCTCTACTTTAAAGAGTCCTCTCCTGCTGATGTTCAGGTGTATATCAGTATGTAGTGTCTCTACTTTCAAGAGTCCTCTCCTGATGATGTTCAGGTGTATATCAGTATGTAGTGTCTCTACTTTAAAGAGTCCTCTCCTGCTGATGTTCAGGTGTATATCAGTATGTAGTGTCTCTACTTTAAAGAATCCTCTCCTGCTGATGTTCAGGTGTATATCAGTATGTAGTGTCTCTACTTTAAAGAGTCCTCTCCTGCTGATGTTCAGGTGTATATCAGTATGTAGTGTCTCTACTGTGACATGTCTCCATGCTTTAATGTACACTTACATACACCAAACTTTCCAGTTATATTCCTATCAATATTCTGAAGGCTTTTACAGAAGGGTTTTTTCATACATCATTTATAGCCTGAATTATATAACATTTTATACCTAAAAAGAAAAAAAAAAGAATTTTGAACCTGGCTTTATCCAATATTCAGAAAAGTGTTCTTGAAATCTGTTAAAATATGCACATTTTTCATTATTTGTATATTCAAACAAACTATTTCAGAAAACTTGTATTACAAAAAACAATTGCCTTATTGTAAGTAATTAACTGGAGAAATGTCTTGCTGATATCTTTAAGTTAAAAAAAATACCCTATTTACCTGTAGTCCATTCATCCATCCATCTTCTCCCGCTTATCCGTGGTCGGGTCGCGGAGGTAGCAGTTCCAGCAGAGAGCCCCAAACTTTCTTTTCCCTGGCCACATCAACTGACTGGGGGATCCCAAGGCGCTCCCAGGCCAGCAAAGAGATATAATCCCTCCACCTGTTTCTAGGTCTACCCCTTGGTCTCTTCCCAGCTGGACGTGCCTGGAACACCTCCCTAGGGAGGCGCCCAGGTGGCATCCTAACTAGGTGCCCGAACCACCTCAACTGGCTACTTTCGACACGAAGGAGGAGCGGTTCAACTCCGAGTCCCTCCCGGATGACCAAACTTCTCACCTTATCCCTAAGGGAGACACCAGCCACCCTGCGGAGAAAACCCATCTCGGCCGCTTGTACCCGCGATTTCGTTCTTTTGGTCATGACCCATCCTTCATGACCATAGGTGAGGGTAGGAACGAAAATGGCGCGGTAGACAGAGAGCTTTGCATTCTGGCTCAGCTCCCTTTTCGTCACAACGGTGCGGTAAAGCGACTGCAGTACCGCTCCCGCTGCTCCGATTCTCCGACCCATCTCACGCTCCATTGTTCCCTTACTCGAGAACAAGACCCTGAGATACTTGAACTCCTTCACTTGGGGTAAGGACTCATTCCCTACTTGGAGTGGACAGTCCATCGGTTTCCTGCTGAGAACCATGGCCTCAGATTTGGAGGTGCTGATCCTCATCCCAGCCGCTTCACACTCGGTTGCGAACCGATCCAGTGAGTGCTGAAGGTCGCAGACCGATGAAGCCATCAGAACCACATCATCTGCAAAAAGCGGTGGTGCAATCCTTAGTCCACCAAACTGCAGACCCCCTCCCCCACGACTACGCCTCGAAATCCGATCCATTTATATTACAAACAGGATTGATGACAAAGCGCAGCCCTGGCGGAGGCCAACCCTCACCTGAAATGGGTCCGACTTACTGCCGAGGACCCGGACACAGCTCTTGCTTTGGGAGTACAGAGATTGGATGGCCCTGAGTAGAGACCCCCTCACCCCACACTCCCGCAGCACCTCCCACAGTGACTCCCTGGGAACCCGGTCATACGCCTTCTCCAAGTCTACAAAACACATGTAGATTGGATAAGCGTACTCCCAGGCCCCCTCCAGGATCCTTGCGAGAGTAAAAAGCTGATCCGTCGTTCCATGACCAGGACGAAATCCGCATTGTTCCTCCTCAATCTGAGGTTCGACAATCGGCCTGACCCTCCTTTCGAGTACCTTAGAGTAAACTTTCCCGGGGAGGCTGAGTAATGTGATGCCTCTGTAATTGGCACACACCCTCTGACCCCCCTTTTTAAAAAGGGGAACCACCGCCCCGGTCTGCCACTCCTTCGGTACTGTTTCCGACTTTCACGCAACGTTGATGAGACGTGTCAACCATGACAGTCCCTCAACACCCAGAGCCTTCAGCATTTCTGGGCGGATCTCATCCACCCCCGGGGCTTTGCCACTGTGAAGTTGTTTGACGACCTCAGTAATCTCCTCCCGGGAGATTGGTGTCGATCCCCCGTCATACTCCAGCTCTGCCTCTAACATAGAGGGCGGAGTTGTCGGGTTCAGGAGTTCCTCAAAGTGCTCCTTCCAACGCCCTAACACTCCATCAGTTGAGGTCAACAACGTCCCATCTTTACTGTACACAGCTTGGATGGTTCCCTGCTTCCCCCTCCTGAGGTGTCGGACAGTTTTCCAGAACAACTTTGGTGGCGCCCGAAAGTCCTTTTCCATGTCTTCTCCGAACTTCTCCCACACCCGCTGCTTTGCCTCGGCCACGGCTGAGGCTGCTGTCCTTCGGGCCTGTCGGTACCTTGCAACTGCCTCGGGAGTCCCCCGGGATAACAAATCCCTGAAGGCCTCCTTCTTCAGTCGGACGGCTTCCCTGACCACCGGTGTCCACCAGGAGGTTCGAGGGTTCCCGCCCCTTAAGGCACCTAGGACCTTGAGACCACAGCTCTCCACCGCGGCTTCGGCAATAGAGGCTTTGAACACCGACCACTCTGGTTCAATGTCCCCAACCTCCACAGGAATGCCCGAAAAGCTCCGCCGGAGGTGTGAGTTGAAGGCCTCCTGAACTTGGGCCTCCTCCAGACGTTCCCAGTTCACCCGAACTACACGTTTGGGCTTACCAGGTCTATCCAGAGGCTTCCCCCGCCACTCGACCCAACTCACCACCAGATGTTGATCAGTTGACAACTCCGCCCCTCTCTTTACCCGAGTGTCCAAAACATACGGCCTCAGGTCCGATGATACGATAACAAAATCGATCATGGACCTTCTGCCTAGGGTGCTCTGGTACCACGTACACTTATGAGCATCCTTATGTTCGAACATGGTGTTTGTTATGGCCAATCCATGATTGGCACAGAAGTCCAGTAACAAACCACCACTCCGGTTCAGATCAGGGGGGCCGTTCCTCCCAATCACTCCCCTCCAAGTGTCTCCATCATTGCCCACATGTGCGTTGAAGTCTCCCAGCAAGATTAAAGAGTCCCCTTCAGGAGCCCCATACAGGACTCTTTCCAGGGTCTCCAAGAAGGCCGTATACTCTGAACTGCTGTTGGGAGCATAAGCAAACACAACAGTCAGAGTTTTCCCCCCCATAACCCGCAGGCGTAGGGAGATGACCCTCTCGTCCACTGGGGTAGACTCCAACAACGAAGCACCCAACCGGGGACTTGTGAGTATCCCCACACCCGCCCGGCGCCTCACACCTTGAGCAACTCCGGAGAAGAATAGAGTCCAACCCCTATCCAGAAGTAAGGTTCCAGAGCCGACGCTGTGCATAGAGGTGAGCCCAACCAGATCCAACTGGTAACGCTCCATCTCCCGCACAGGCTCCGACTCCTTCCCCCCCAGAGAGGTGACGTTCCACGTCCCCAAAGCCAGCTTCTGTCGCCCGGGTCTGGTCCGTCGAGACCCTCTGCCTTCACTGCCACCCTTCTGGCAGCGCACCCGACCCCATCGCTGTTTCCCGTAGGTGGTGGGCCCGCGGGACAGAGAAGCGGAGGTGTTGCCCACGTCGCCTTTTCGGGCTGTGCCCGGCCGGACTCCATGGCAAGCCCGGCCACCAGACGCTCGCCGACGAGTCCTCCTTCTGGGCCTGGCTCCAGAAGCGGACCCCGGGCTTCCTCCGGGCCGGGTATCCTCACTTCGTGTGTCGTCTTTCATGAGGTCTTGTGAACCAATCTTAGTCTGGCCCTTTGCCTGAGACCAATTTGCCATGGGAGACCCTACCAGGAACACAAGGTTCCAGATAACACAGCCCCCAGGTTCATCAGGGCACACAAACCTCTCTACCACGGTAAGGTGCTGGTTCTTCACCTGTAGTGTCTCGCCTTAACTGACAAATCCTACTCATTTAATCTTTGACTTATTTGGAGACGTGAAGGATACTTACTGTACTTTTGAGCCGCTGGCTTTCATCGATACATCTGGCCACTCCCCAACAACTTGGAAATCTGAAATTCAAAGTTGGAAAATTAGTCACACAATGAACTTCATGCCAAAAAATAATTAATCCTGTATTAATTAGTAATTAATCAAAAATGTTTATATTGCACTGTTTTAACATGTATGACTTATCTCTTGATCCCCAAGTGTGTATAGTAATTGTAGTGTTTACCTGTAGTTACTATCCTCTGTTCCTGTATTAAGTGATGATCTCCTGCACACACAGACACAAACACATACAAAGCAGCGTTATTTACAGATGTAGCACCAAATTTCAGACTCCAATTTACAGCTTTCTGCCTACGACCTGCCTAAGACCAGTATAGAAGAATGTTAAGCCCTCCGACTATTTTCCAAGAGGGCGTTGCCAGATTTTCAATTTCAGGTTTTAACCAGGAGATGGCGCTTCATTCACAAATACAGAAAGACAAGTTTCATGGACTTTCAGTTGTGTTTTGAAGAGCATTTGAACACATCAATATTTTAGATCAACTAAAGTATATCTAATCTTGTAATTCAATAATATATAGTCTTTATATATTAAATAATCATAATTATAATGTAAATGTTTACATTACACTTCTTTATTTGTTATGCTCATACTTTTACCTTTACAATCGTTTGCTTTAATATACAGTATATTTTTTGTATATTTTTGTGTTTGCTTCCTCCTGCTCCCTTTCAGACACATACTGTATGATTTATTATTATTATTAATATGAAGATATTATTAAGATAAGATAAGATAAGATGTTACTTTATTGATTGAACATTTTAGTTTAGAATGTGCTGTCCCACGGTAATTCAGAAGGCTCACAGGTCACATTCCGACCATTATTTAAAACAATAGGTGCTTTCACACCGTCTACAGTTTGATTTGTATAGAGGGAGCTCTGTGGCTGAATGGCCAAATTAGGTGTGGCGCATTTATCATAGGTGATCAGAGCTAACTGCCTGCCGTCAGATTTCATTTAAAAAACAGATCTGATTTTAAGACTACTTCTGCGCTCATAAAGAATGATAAGAATAAGAAAAATGCGTATTGAACTGGTTTCATTAATTAGTGAGTTTATTTAACACTAGAACCGCCAATCGGGTCAATTTGTGTGATGTGTGTTGTGTGTGTGCAATGTAACTTTTTTTCAATAAAATATTAAAGTCTCCGAGTCCGTGACTTTTCCTGAAAGTGTGTTATGGAGCACCCTATGTTGTTAAAAATTGCATTCTAATAGCGGGATTTGACAGGTTTAGGTAGGCCTATACAAAAACCTCTGGCGGTTCTAGTGTTAAGGTAATTAGGTACAGTTGAAGCCCTTTTTTATCAGTAACGAATTTAGCAGTTGAACATAAAAGTCAACTAACTGAGGGTCACTTGCAATGACAGTGTTGTGTCTAACTGTAAGCTTGTCACTCAGAGTAACCTACAGTTAATTTAGCTGCTGGAGAAGAAAGATCAGGGGGGGAGGGGGGGGAGAGAGCTGTGGTTGATGGGCCATTAGTTGTGTAAATACACAGCTGAGAGCTGCCGTTTCATTCAGACTGTTTAAAAAACGGTAACAACGGACTATTTTTCTTAGCGGATGCATGTCAATTTAAATCAATACATACAACTATTTTTTAAATCAATACAACTATTTTTTAAATCAATAAAAACATTTTCTAAATTCATAAAAGCATTTAAATTAATATTGGGAGTCATGTCGTTACTTTGTTGAGAAAGTGGCCATGTAATAAGCGGGATAATTTGCAGCGACTTGTTCCTTATGGGGAAAATAACACCCGTCATGTGTGTGTAGAGGTGTGTGTGGTTAAAACACTTTCATGAAGTGAAGGAGGTTTTCCTTCTATAAAACAGCTGTGGGCAGCAGTGAGTGTCACGGACATGAATTCATAGATCAACGCAGACTGGTGCACACACTCTCCTGTCCTGCCAGGCGACACGCCCGTTCTAAGCCGTGTCCCTCACTCCTCACATCCCAAGCTGCATCCCCACAAGTGTATTATGTTGTTACATCGTTTCAGATGTTATGTTTCAGTTGTGCTCTGTCTATGTTCAGTGATGCAAACTTGTCACCTTTCGGCGAAATTCGCCGTTTTGAATCCAAAATAGGTCGTTTGTGTGATTCATGTAGATCTGCAATAAAAATATTTTTGGGGTATGGGGGGGTCTGGGACCCGGAGTAATCTGCGGCCGTGAGCTATTATGTGCCATCATGACACGCATGGTGTTCTTTTTTTATATATTATAATGAAGTACGAGCTGTGTGCTCGAGTCTTCCTGCCTGTCGGCTCTGCTCATGGATGTATAATAAGGCTCTGCTGCTCCGAGATGATGGTCTAGCTTCAGCAGCTACATTACCTACGGGTGCGTTCGTTAATATTAACTGCGCGTCCGGAGTCACTGTAGCACAGACTGGACCGCTGGTGAACAGCTGTTAGAACGGGCCGTTCAGGTGTTCAGAGCAGAGCTCCCCGTCGGAGCGGCAGAGCGTGATGAGAGCTGAAACGTTTTTCTGTGGCAATATTATTTAAAGAATCGTTGAGCTAGCTAGCTAGCATATATTGTCACTATCTGCTAACGTTAGCTTTAGCCTTCTATTTCTAATAGTTTTTTTCATATGCTATAAACAGAGGTGGTATAAGTATATATATATATTGTACTTGAGTAAAAGTAGAAGTACTCAGATCTTGTACTTGAGTAAAAGTAGAAGCACATAGATCTTGTACTTGAGTAAAAGTAGAAGTACTCAGATCTTGTACTTGAGTAAAAGGAGAAGTACTCAGATCTTGTACTTGACTAAAAGTAGAAGTACCAGAGTGTAGGAATACTCTGTTACAGTAAAAGTCCTGCATTCAAAATGTTCCTCAAGTAAAAGTAGAAAAGTATTCTCATCAAAATATAGTTAAAGTTGCGACAGTAAAAGTAGTCGTTGTGCAGATTGGTCCATTTCAGAATAATATATATGATATGTTTTATAATGATTGATCATGAAAGTGTTCTCAAAGCTGGTAAAGGTGCAGCTAGTTTGAATGACTTGGTATACTGCAGGGTAGCTTGTGGATTTGCTCCAGGTGGAACTAAAGTCTGATTTAACACTTTATTATATTTCACATCATTCATCCACATCTGTAAAGTAACTAAAGGTATTAAATACATGTAGTGAAGTAGAAGTACACCATGTACCTCTGAACTGTAGTGGGGTAGAAGAACACAGTAGCAAAACATTGAAATACTTAAATAAAGTACAAGTATCTCAAAATTGTGCCCAAGTATAGTACTTGTTGAGTTTATGAACTTAGTTACTTTACACCATGTGGCTATAAAGATAACAAGACTTAAGCCTTGCACAGAGGCACGAAAATACATTTTCAAAATGCTCAACAGTGCTGCCAAAATTATAAACTGACTGCTCCACAATTTAAAATAAATGCTTTTATATATTTCTATTAGATGTGACTCTTTGGCGTTTCTGTTATTATTAACACTGTTGCTTTAGTTGTTCTGCTAATATCCTCTGTTATTCCTCATTTTAAAGCCGATATTCATGTCAATTCGGCGAACATAAACATAAATGATCGTGGTGAAGATGATGATTAAATTAAGATTAAAAATCGAGAGCCGGGCTGCATTTCCTCCTGTTCGTTTTTTTCAACTAAACAACATTATTTTGTTAAATAACAACATGGTGATGTTTTGTAAATGATTACATGTCTCTTATTTAGCACAGAGTATGATATCCGTGACATATGGATCTTCACAAAGTTCCGCTGTACATCCAGCGTACTGTATCTGACTTTATTTCACATGAGCTCCAGTGTGGAACCCCACTGCACCCCCTGGTGGATCAATGATCCATTGCAGCTGGCTTCATTATAATTTCATTTATCTATCATGGGGGCGGTCTCAAGTCAAGCTGGAGGTTTTCCCTTGAGCGAGGGCAGATCACGTACCAATCACGGCCCTCGCGTTTCAAACTGTCTGAAATGAATCGCTACATCTGTAGGTAAAACCTATGGGTAAAACACAGTCCACGGACAATATTTGAATGAAACCTTAAAAATACCACACTTTGAAAAAGAGCTGGAGCTGCAGTTAGCTTGATATGGTCGCTTAGCAATGCTAAGCCACGTCTGCCTCATTACAAGCATCCGCAAAAGGGCCGCACGGCACGCGCTAAAAAACCCTCGCGCGCCTGTCTCATTGCCCTCATTGCGCTCAAACATCTGCAAAAGAGCGGTGGATGCGCTAAAAAACCCTTGCATTTGTACGGCCCCTTATCCCTGCATTAAACGTTACCTAAATCAGTTAAATCGAATATTGTCATACAACACTGCATAAAACCTGATAGATCCAGCAGCTTTATTAATTTGCTCCAGTTGTTAACTTAAACTAAAACGGTAGCAAATAGGAGATACCTAACTTTGGCGGCGAAATAATTAAGATAAAGTAAAAAGAAAACTGTCAGCTCACCTATTAAAATGAGTTTGCTGTCATTACACAACTGGATAAAACACATCCATAAAACCTTATAATATTCATAACATAAGCTATCAAATAGGAGATACCTAATTTCGGTTGTGAAATTATTAAGATAAAGTCAAAAGAAAACTGTCAGCTCACCTATTAAAATGAGTTTGCTGTCATTACACGACTGGATGAAACACATGCATAAAAACCTGATAATACTCATAATCTATCAAGCGTACCGTACCTACCGTAGTGGTTGCAGCCTCTTTGCATCTGATTCTCCTTCTGTCTCTGTCAGTGTCATATGTCAAATCAACTGTAGAGCATCATATGACGCTAGTGACGGCCTGTCCCTCTTGCCGTGAATGGGGGAGAAGCTACTAAACTGTACACCGCTGTACACCGCTGTTATTGATCATTGGATAGGAGGCAGACGGGTTTTTTTGTATTATAGGAGCTATCGGAATGAATCAATACATGGGCTGCACAGGTTGTCATGTCCGACTATTGTTGGAGATTTGGAGGATGTTTAAAACCAACCTCGTCTCCGCGTGTCGTTTGGTAAACTGGGTAAATTCGTACAAAGGAAGGGATTAAGAAACACCAGAATGCAAGTTAAACAATAATCTTGTTTTAATGATACAAGGTAACAATACAAATACAAAGGAAGTACTTCCTGCTCTTTCTCCTGTCTTACTCTCTGGTCAGCCTGAAGAAAAAGAGATCGAACCCCAGGAAAACACAGTGTTTCATACTAAAAACACAGGAGGAGGTGTGTGCGTGCTTTCCCCCAGAGGTCATCTTATTGGGAGAGACCAACACATGGCCTGTCGCACCCAATCAGTGCGACACAGCAGAAGAAACCCGGAAACAAAAAGTCTCTTTCAGTTTGACGAAGACCAGACACCTTTTGGTGTCTGGTACGAACCTGCTCTAAACAACAAGTTTCCTTATCTTATTTCACATCTTGTAGCCAGCATACACACATCCCCTTTATGGCCCTTTGTCCCTGAGTCCATCTTCCCCCCCTCAGGTTACCACACACAAGTTAAAAGTATGTTTTAATATATAGTTGTTATAGTTGGCTAAATATACGTAATACATGTAAATCACTTTCATATCAATAATAACAAAGAACACATTACCTATGCTCTTAAGCAGTATTAGAGATGTTTTTCAAATAGTCAAACTTCACACAGGCCTAATATAGAGAACACACTCATTTGTCCTACACCCCTTCCCGCCATTTGAGCTATTGTTCACATCTTTACTTCAAATAAAAGGTTTCACATTGTATATTTCCAGCTTCCTTTACACATACTGTTATTATTAATACAAAGTAATTAACCACACACATCTATTGAAAACAAGTAGATTTCCCTGATAATTGACATGCTGAAAATCTTAGGAAGAATGTCCCCTCCCCCAGCTCTCTCGTCCCTATCATAAAAGCTGCTTCCATTTCATATAGAGTAATAAAACATGTTTAAGCTAATTTCTCCACAATGTTTGTAGCCATTTAGTACCTGCACATGAAAGAATAAAAACAGAGGTATAGTTGAACAGTAATCATGCAGCACATATATTTACTGCAATGAAAACACACACATTTGCCCTAAGCATGTGTAACGCACCCTCTTCTTTTATGAGGGAAACATTCCAGAGTTTTGGAGCTATCCCCAAATTAGGATGTCTCCTGCTTGCATCCCTCTCTAAACACAAAGACTTCACCTCAATATATTGGGGAGGGAAAATATACTTTGTCCCTTCAAATTTAACACACATGAATATATATATAAGGTGACATTAAAATGAATATACCAGATTTAACTTTCCTGCCATAACACGTTACTTTAATAATTCAAATAATTCAACTTAATCCTTAATTTCCCCCTTTTGGTCTCACCTCACGAGACCAACACACATAAGACATTTGAAACAAAACTACTGTCATTCTTTGATACTGTGTCTGTCCCCCTTCATTAAACCTTTGGGAACAGAACACAACTTTTCATGTCAGTGAAGGAACTATCAGAGTGGTTGCCTGAGTGCCAGAAAGCAGCATCCTTGCGTGTTGTTGAATCCTCAGCCCCCCCCCCCCCCCCTCAGCGGAAAACGCCAACAAGGGCAGCTGATAGGGAGGGGGAGATGCGGCCTTTCCTTCAAAGGTGGAACTGATGAATCTGATCAGAGAGAAGTAGACTCCTCTGCTGCCTTGAGAAGTCCCCCAGCCCGCTGATGCCTGCTTCCAAGTAGTCTGCTGTAGGGATGTCCACGAGGTCCTTCTCCTCCAGTCCGCTGATGACAGCTTCCGAGTCGTCTGCTGTAGGGATGTCCGCGAGGTCCTTCTCCTCCAGCCCGCTGATGAAAGCTTCCGAGTCGTCTGCTGTAGGGATGTCCGCGAGGTCCTTCTCCTCCAGTCCGCTGATGCCTGCTTCCAAGTCGTCTGCTGTAGGGATGTCCGCGAGGTCCTTCTCCTCCAGTCCGCTGATGAGAGCTTCCGAGTCGTCTGCTCTAGGGATGTCCGCGAGGTCCTTCTCCTCCAATCCGCTGATGCCTGCTTCCAAGTCGTCTGCTGTAGGGATGTCCGCGAGGTCCTTCTCCTCCAGTCCGCTGATGACAGCTTCCGAGTCGTCTGCTGTAGGGATGTCCGCGAGGTCCTTCTCCTCCAGTCCGCTGATGACAGCTTCCGAGTCGTCTGCTGTAGGGATGTCCGCGAGGTCCTTCTCCTCCAGTCCGCTGATGCCTGCTTCCAAGTCGTCTGCTGTAGGGATGTCCGCGTTGATGATAGCCAGGTCCGTCCGGATGTCGTCGACAAGCCCGCCTTAACCTGCCATCAGGCCCTGGGGCTGTTTTTGTAGGCCCCCTATTTAAACAACAAATCAAAGTCATTTATAGCCTCGGCAGGCTCTGTGATCGCACTTCTCCACTCTGCTCTACACGCGCCTGGTCCTCTCCTCCATATGAGTGACGTATCGGGCCTCCCTCATGTATTTGTCCGGTTGCCGTTGGCTCCCCTCCACGTAGCAAGTCCTCGTCGTCCTCTCCATCTCCTCCAACAGATAATGTCCCTCCTGTCTGTTTTTCCTCTCCCGCTACTCCATCGCTATCAGAACCAGACGGCCTACTTGTCTCCGAGGCCCCGCGGCCGGCACCGCTACCGCTCGGTACAGAACTCATCTGTCCTTCCTCCTCATCCTGGCCTACAGGTTTAAAATAACCTGTAAGCGTCGGCATTTTTTGTAATAGCTGCTTGTCTCGAAACTCCTTTTCCCTCAACAATTTCCTTTTCCGAGCGCCACTCAAACTTTTTCTTCACTCAATCACTCGCAATTTGAATAAGTCACATGTGAAACATATTCTCATTCTGACGTGTGGGTGTTTGTGTATATTTGCGTTTGTGTGTATTGTGTTTGTTTCCCGGGGAAAACCCTCACGAGAAACATCGGCTGTTGTTATGCCTGCTGTGACGTCAAGTTACTCCGTTCTCCGCTTGTAATTATGCCGTTACAAGCTTCAAAGTTGTAATTTGCCGAAACAAGTTTAATATTCTGAAAGCCAAGACTTTCTTTTTTTTAAATCAGATGAAAACAAACTGTAACGGACCTTGCTGTGTTATCTATCATTACTCTACGTCTTACAATAATAATTTCAGTGGAGGGAGGGGGGCGGCGCTGTGGAACAGCAGAGTGGCGAGGGAGAGCTGTCGTCTTCCCTTTACAAGATTCAAAAATGTATTTATCGTGTGATTTTGGAAATGAACGTTTCCTATTCTGAAAGCCAAGAATTTGTTTATTTAAAAAAAACAAAAAACACCCGAAATAAAAAAAAAAGAATTTTTATTTTTATTTTTTAATTTTTTAATTGGCTCATGATAGGCCCCCGATCTCCGTAGGCCCCTGGGCTTCAGCCCAGGTCAGCCCGTGCATTAAGGCGGCCCTGGTCGTCGAGGGTCCTTCCAGGTGATTTCCCCGCTGCACACTGGCTCCAGTGGTACCAGATGTCCCCCTTTGCTCCTCGGCGGACGGCATGAGATGTCCTCTGGGTCACTCTGTAGAGGCCGGAGAACCTGGGGTTGAGTAACGTAGGCCTGACGACCTTCAGCCAGACGAACTCCGCTGTGTCGGCCTCCTGCTCCTCGGGTCCCCCTTTTGGCGTCAGCAACCTGTGTGGAGAAATCTGATACCCCCCCTCAAGTCTCTCTCAGGGCTTCTGGGCCCTCAGGTGTTTGACCCACCACTGGTAGGCCGCTTCAGAATTCTAATACTTGGCCTGTGTCAACAAAATAAACCCCAACATCTTCAGGTGAATTAAATAACATATCTCAATAGCTCTGAATTTCTGACAAGCATCTGTGTTATTATAAATGAAATCCTTGAGATCCTATTTAAAATCTAAATATAATATGAACTGCTAATGTCTCTGGTAAAGAAACACACTAATGTTATGGATTAAAAACAACTAAAATCATGATACTGACAAAGTGAATAATTTCCTGGTGATACTGCTTCTACCCGTCAGTGCTTAGATATTATCCAGCTGAAAAATGAATACAGAAATCCAACATACTGTCATCAAATGTCTTTCAATTATGAATTTGAATTAAATGTACATCCCAATAATGATCTAAACAGTCTATGGCTTTTACTTCTTTACCCGGCTAGTTACAAGATGTTGTCTAAATTCAATTCTATCTCATTACATTACTATGTTTTAAGTTAGCTGTAACATGTTCTTTCTACATTTCAAACCTCAGTTACTTAATACCTGTTGAAATATTACAAAATTGTTTTCATTATCACAGTTCACCTTCTCATTCTCATTCTGGAATTACCTCTCTCAGTAGCCCCTCGGCCACTGATTCTGCATCTGTGTTACCTGTTATAACTCAATCAATATTAGAAACATGTCAACATTAATCAAACAGTATCTTATCCCCAGATATGGAGCAGGTTAAATCTAAAACTGTCAATCCATGGTCAGATTGAACATCTGAGTTGGGGCGGCAGGTTTCTTCCAATCCCTAAATGAAAATATCCCACACTCCCCCTTTTTACACATGTACACATGTGTAACAAAATCCTGTATGGGAAGAAAACCTTCAGGTAACCAGTGGTTATAAGAAAATACCAAACATTATTCACAAAAGTACATCCATCATTTTTCACAGTAAACACTCCAGGGAAAATAAGTGTTCATTTCCAGCTGGCAGTCCTAAAAGAAACAGAATCTTTAGATTTTAGTTTGAGTTTTACATTTGCAAACCGCCAACTCCTGTTGGAATTAGAAACGGGTCACATGTGCGTTTTTCCAAATGTGTGGAATTGTAGGAAACCTGTGTTTCCCATGGAGCTCCAAAATAATGTATTAGTCCAAAGACATGCTCGGTTAGTTATTGTTTTAGAATCATGTAGTTGCACTGATCACATGCAGAAATTCATTCACACTCACACTGTTAGGTTGTAAAGTCAAGTTTGGTCAGCCCCAGAGTCAGTCATTGATAGTGCTGTTCTCAAGTCACACTGTCAGTCAGGGTCAAAGGTCATTTGGTCTCAGTTTCATTGGCCATGTGTCGTGCTCTGCAGAAACTTTGATATTTCAGCAAAGGCCAGTATCCTCTGTCTACAAAAATCAGTCCTATATGGAGCGCCATCATTTATCAATTCACGATTACCACTTTAAGTCAGATATCTCTAACTTGTCATCGGGACGGCTGCTTCCCACATTTCCTGCAACTTGGTACAAAACTCACTTCATAATAGTACTACTACTACTGCAATTTATTTACACCTAAGTAGTATTAAAATGTCTAATAAATCTAATTCAGAAACTTGTGTCCATAACTATTATCTTAAATCAAAACATTACTAGGATCTGTGTAGCTCTGCATTTCATAGCTCATTATACTCATTTATCTTCAATTCTGGTCTACTTAAAAACAATGTTAAACTCTTTAGCAGTGTGTGGAACCTTGGGTCTCCGAACATGCAACCATCAATTCTGGTCTACTTAAAAACAATGTTAAACTCTTTAGCAGTGTGTGGAACCTTGGGTGTCCGAACATGCAACCATCACCCTTTACTTGGTAAAAAAATAAAATACCCAATATTAACGGTGTGTGTGTCTGCCCAAGGACAATTTAAGGTAAAACCTAATAGAGGTGTCATACATAATAACCTAATAAAAGTAAATGTAACAACTACTACAGTGCAACAAAACAGGAAGATTAAATGTGGTCTCTTAAACATAAGATCTCTAGCATCTAAAGCAATACTGGTAAATGATTTAATATCAGATTATAATATTGATATATGCTGTCTCACTGAAACTTGGTTGAGACATGAAGAATATGTCAGCATAAATGAGGCCACTCCACCCAGCCATATCAATACTCATATTGCCCGAGGCACGGGCCGAGGAGGTGGAGTTGCAGCAATCTTTGACTCAAGTTTACTTATCAATACTAAACAAAAATTAAATTATACCTCCTTTGAAAGCCTCATTTTCAGTCTTACGCATCCGACCTGGAAAACTTTGCAGCCAATCTTATTTTTTACAGTGTACCGTGCACCAGGTCCTTATTCAGAATTCTTATCAGAATTCTCTGAGTTTTTATCAGCTTTGGTACTTAAAACAGATAAAGTAATTATCGTAGGTGACTTTAATATTCATGTTGACGATGATAAAAATAGCCTTACTGTTGCATTTAACTCTATATTAGATTCTGTTGGTTTCTGTCAGAGTGTAAATAAACCAACCCACTGCTATAATCACACTCTTGACCTTGTTCTGACTTATGGTATTGAAATTGAGCAACTATTAGTCGAACCGCATAATCCTGCTTTATCCGACCATTTCTTAGTAACTTTTGAAGTACTGTTACTAGACTACAAAGCATTAGCCAAAAGCTCCTGCAGCAGAAACCTATCTGTTAGTGCTATAGCCAAATTTAAGGAAGAGATTCCACCAATACTTAACTCGATAGCATGTCTGCATGTAGGGGAGGAAACTTATACAAAATGTACACCACCCCAAATTGATCATGTTGTTGATAGTGCTACAGATGCGCTGCGAATAAAATTAGACTCTGTTGCTCCTTTGAAAAAGAAGAAAATAAAACAACATAGATTAGCTCCATGGCATAATGCCGAAACCCGCAAAATAAAGCAAAAGTCGAGACAACTTGAAAGGATATGGCGTTCCACTAAACTTGAAGAATCTCGTTTAATTTGGCATATTACTCTCAATGAATATAAGAAAGCACTGCGTAAAGCGAGAGCAGTATACTACTCTTCATTAATAGATGAGAATAAGAATAATGCAAGATTTTTTTTCAGCACTGTAGCCAGGCTGACAGAGAGCCACAGCTCGACTGAGCCTTCTATTCCCATAGCACTCAGTAGTAATGATTTTATGTGCTTTTTTAACGATAAAATTGTTACTCTTAGAAACAAAATCAATGACCTCTTGCCTTTGACCAGTATAGTGTTATCAACAGCTCCCGGAAACGTAAGTTCTAATAATATTACACTAGATAGTAAACTAGAATGCTTTTCAGCCATAAACCTTGAACAATTAAATTTAATGATTCTCTCTTCTAAACCATCAACGTGTATCTTAGACCCGATTCCAACTAAGCTGTTAAAAGAAGTTTTTCCATTAATTAGCACTTCTTTATTAAATATTATGAATATGTCTTTATTATCAGGCTATGTTCCAAAATCATTCAAAGTAGCAGTGATAAAACCGCTTCTTAAAAAGCACAACCTCGATCCAGAGGTTTTAGCCAACTATAGACCTATTTCTAATCTTCCGTTCCTCTCAAAAATTCTTGAGAAAGCAGTCGCAAAACAGCTGTGTGATTACTTAAGAAACTATGATTTATTTGAAGATTTTCAGTCTGGCTTTAGAACACAACATAGCACAGAGACAGCTCTGGTTAAAGTCACAAATGACATTCTAATAGCCTCTGACAAGGGACTTGTCTCTATTCTTGTCTTGCTCGATCTTAGTGCTGCATTTGATACTATCGACCGTGATATCCTATTGCAAAGACTAGAGCACTTAGTTGGCATACAGGGAACTGCTTTAGGCTGGTTTAGGTCTTATCTATCTGAACGCTCTCAGTTTGTACATGTCAACGATGAATCTTCCATGCAAACCAAAGTTAGCCATGGAGTGCCACAGGGCTCAGTGCTTGGACCTATTTTGTTCACCCTATATATGCTTCCGTTAGGCAATATTATAAGGAATCATTCTGTAAACTTTCATTGTTATGCGGATGATACTCAACTATATTTATCAATCAAGCCTGATGAAATTAATCATCTAAATAAAATTCAAGACTGCCTCAAGGACTTAAAAACGTGGATGACCTTACATTTTTTGATGTTAAACACGACCAAAACTGAAGTTATTGTACTTGGCCCGAAGAATCTACGAAACAAATTATCTAAAGATATATTAACTATGGATGGCATTAATTTGGCCTCCAGTGAGACTGTAAGGAATCTTGGTGTTATATTTGATCAGGATTTATCCTTTAACACCCACATAAAATCCATTTCAAGGACCGCCTACTTCCATCTACGTAACATTGCAAAAATCAGGCATATCTTGCCTCAAAACGATGCAGAGAAACTAGTCCATGCATTTGTTACTTCAAGGCTGGATTATTGTAACTCCTTATTATCAGGGTGTACCAAGAAGTCGCTTCAGCTGATTCAAAATGCTGCAGCTCGTGTACTAACCAGAGTTAGGAAAAGGGACCACATTACTCCTGTTCTGGCTGCCTTACACTGGCTACCTATAGAACACAGGATAGAATTTAAAATTCTTCTTCTCGCCTACAAAGCCCTTAATGGGCAGGCGCCATCTTACCTTAAAGAACTCATTATACCCTATTGTCCTACTAGGGCATTGCGTTCCAAGAATGCAGGGTTGTTGGTTGTTCCTAGAGTCTCTAAAAGTACAATGGGAGCCAGAGCCTTTTCTTATCAAGCTCCACTTTTGTGGAATCAGCTTCCAGTTTGTGTTCGGACGGCAGACACCCTATCCGTTTTTAAGAGTGCGCTTAAGACCTTCCTTTTTGATAAAGCTTATAGTTAGGGCTGATTAGATTCAGCCCCTAGTTTTGCTGATATAGGCTTAGTTTGTCGGGGGACATCTTACTTCTTCCTTCTCTCAGTCTATACCTGTGTACTCTCATGTTCCGATTAACCCAGCTTCCCCAAATTTCTTTCTTTTTGGTGTCTATATACGCCGGGATCCGGAGTCATGGATGATCCTGCGGTCCTGTGTCATGGATTGCGAGTCCTGGATCTTGAGTCGTGGCTGCGGTCCTGGATCATAAGTCCTGGATGGATATCCTCGTGGATTCATCTTCTTATTATACACACATGCATTTCAAAACATTTGGACTACCTATGTTGCAAATAGGGGTGTCACGGTGTGAAATTTTCGGCTCACGGTTATTGTGACCAAAATTACCACGGTTTACGATATTATCTCGGTAATTTTTATTTTTTTTAGTAAATTTTTTTTAATTTTTTTCTCTATATATATGTATATATATGTATATATATATATATATATATGTATATATATGTATATATGTATATATATATATATGTATATATATAGAGAGAGAGAGAGAGAGAGAGAGAGAGAAAAACAGCCATTAAGTTACTATTCAACAATCATCAAGTTTGCGTATGAAGTCAAATACCTACATTAATTTATTACCTTAAAAGTGTAATGTTGATGCAGGTAAATGGTAAGTTTAGGTTATTAGGCAAGAAGCCAGTACTGTATGAGAACTAAGCTGTTTAGCGCCTTACAATGGCGTTTAGTAGTGCACTAGCTACCAACGAATAGAGCATGGCACCGCAGTAGGATGTATTTTAAAATGCTAGCAGTGGGCGTGCTTACACTGACATTTAATATCAAGGTTTAACATTTTAGACAATCGGGTATATCGTTGCATTATCCCTTGACCCAAAGTCAGAAGTAACTTAATCATTAATGTGTTTCACTGCACTATTTTCACTGTCTCATGGCATATCAAAGTTTAGCTATTCAACTTAGCTTAGAATGGCGTTTAGCGCCGATCTAAGAATGGTGAACACACGAGAGCAGGTGCATTTGCTAATGTAATGTAAATGATTATTATCAAGATTTAACATTATTGACAGTCGGATATAATTGTTACATTTCCCCTTTACCCGAAGGCAAAAGTTATTTCGAGCATTTCAGCTAAAACTATGTGTTAATATTAACAAATATACCTTGCACTGGCTGTGCAGCTGCGGGTGATGGTCTCGTAGATGAGTGAGCAAATTCGATGTGTTGCTCCCTTTCGCGGATACCTTCCGCCGGCATGTCCTGCACACGGGGGCACCGTCCTCCACCAGTTGCCCCTCGGAGTTTTTTAAATATCCAAAGTAGGACCACACTTCTGATCTTCTGCGCTTAGAAGGTGGAAAAATGGTACCATCGCGGCTTCCTTCTTCTGCTGCCATGCTTAAAGTGAGAGAGTGTGATAAAAGAACCTAGGACTAGTGGCGCCTGCGAACGTTCGAAAGTGTCACGTGTGTGGTGTAGAGCTCTAGTAACGCACATAGATAACATTATGTTTTGAAATGCAAAGTATTTAGCGCGGTAACAGTGTAATACAGTGTAACCGTGGGAGTATTAGGGAAATGAAAGCTCTCCCGGTGTAACGGTGTGCGGTAATTTAACCCACCGACATAACACCGTGTTTTGAAATTCAGAAGGTTATCTCACCGTCAAAATATTTTAGCGCGGTTACCGTCTACACCGGTAACCGTGACACCCCTAGTTGCAAATGTATTATCTTTTCAATTTACACACGGCATCTATTGCACGTCTGTCCGTCCTGGGAGAGGGATCCCTCCTCTGTTGCTCTCCCTGAGGTTTCTCCCATTTTTCCCTTTAAACTGTGGGTTTTCTCTGGAAGTTTTTCCTTGTACGATGTGAGGGTCTAAGGACAGAGGGTGTCGTATTGTCATACTGATATTCTGTACAAACTGTGAAGTCCACTGAGACAAATGTAACATTTGTGATATTGGGCTATATAAATAAACATTGACATTGATTGATTGATTGATTGATACTTTACCAAGGATTAAAAACAGTTTCCATCCTAAAGCCCTCCTATGGTAATAACTATGCCACAATGGTGAAATCAATATTGTAACAAATGAGATCACTACTTTATTCATACATGAATAAAAATGTCTTGAAGAATAATTTATTAATATGATGGAAAGATTGAAGAATATGGTTCTACACTGTGCTACTCCAAAACACCCTCTGCTTAAAGTGTAGTGCATATTTCCCTCATGTCTCCCCCTTTAACCCTCAGTGTGTTTTTAGGATGATTTTCTCATTTTACTTTAATAGTTTCCTCTTTACTGCTATTTTGAATTTACCAATAGATTAATTCATGGTTAATACCTCGTTTTATCTTTACTTATTTATCAAGTCAATTCAAGTTCTTTAAATGTGGTGTCTTCTATGTGCGTTTTGTGAATAAGTGTGTTTATGTGTAAACTCACTCATTCCCGTTTTCCTTTTCTCCTCCCCTGGTTGTCTCAAGCCGTGACCCCGACCTCCTCACTTCCAATCGATCATGTCAACTCCTCTGATTCTGTCTTCTCTTCAGTCCATCAGCTCTTGAATCCATCTGCTGTAACTGTTTTAGGCAGCCTTTGGCCCAGTCACATCGGCAGCCCACATCATGCCACTGTTCTTTGCACTGCTTTGCATTTCATCTCCTCCTTTACAGTCTCTCTGCTGCTTTATGGAGGGCGGATTCTGCTCTCATGTCCCCCACTCTGCTCCTGTGCCAAATCTCGTGGCTCAGCTTCATGCCCTGTCTGAGGGACTGATGAGAGTATTTCTGTATGTCAGCAAGCGGTTTGGTTCTGGATGCCTCAGGTAGAGACGGTTCAGCTCTGGTTCTCTGTCTGTTTGATGGAGAAGGAGGAGTCTCCTGTTGGGTTAGGTCTTTTGTCTGCTTGGAGGGACGGGGTCGTAGCCTTTCTAACTCAGAGGGGGAGTCCAGGTCCCGGGACGCATTATCCATAAGAAATCTAGCACACTGAGATTAAATCAATCCAACCCTTTCCATTCTGTCTCTTTCTAATCATACTATCTGTCTTAGTTGCTAAATGCCATCTAAACAACACCATTAATGTCTACTAATGATATTACAAAAACTCCCTCTAAAAATTGTTTCATCCATTGTTACATATCTACCCAACCCGACTCTTTCAGGAAACCATTTTCTTCCATAAATTGAAATACCTGTTTCAAGCATCACATATTTCACACACTACGAAAGAACATCTCCATACTTTCTCCAATATTTTAAATCCCACTGTTACTTAGAACAATAGTAAACCTGCAGAGCACACTGATCAGATCACAGTAATATAATTTGACTCAAGTGTAGGCCTATGTCTACTTTCCATTTTACTTATTACTTTTGGTGAATATTTATTTATATTGTCTAAATTCCTTGTCTATGATGTGCAAAAAGTTAGAGTATAAAAATGTGTTTTTCTCAATGTATTTACACTCCACGGATTCTTGAGTTTACTCATCTCCTGGTGTTGTCGTTCCTAAAAATGTTAGCAAACACAAAACTCCCACTACAACATTTATAGATAAATTGATCTAGCAAAATGAACTCTTTTCTAATTCAAAATGTGACAAAAGAACAATGATTTGTCTTTCACAAGATGGTGGTCTAACAGAATGACTCTTGACCTCATGGGGTCAAATAGATTTAGCCATGAGGCGGCTGACTTTAAAATGAACTGGGACAAAGAAACCACATGCATGTGGGTACATTATAGTTTAGAAATATAACACAAAACAACACTACTTAAAAATAATAACAATTCAAATGACTTCTGGTGAAAAGCATGAAGAACAAAACAACTTAATCTACTCTCAATGTTCATGTACACCATCACTGTGTATTTAATCAGTAGTTACCGGTTGTATCCTTAATCAAACTATTTCACCATCTTCATTTATTTTAGGTTACTCATTCAACAATATGACATTCTCCCGAATAGTAGTTAACTTTATACAACTTTTACTCTCTATATTTTAGCAACAACCTTACTTTTCTCTCTCTCTCTCTCTACTTTCCAAAACATCTCATTTCTCCTGACCACAAGTTTCTCATAAATCACCCCTTTGTGTAACCGTGTGAGATGGCTGGAGCAAAACCTTGTGCCATGCTTAAAAATTAACAGATTCCCTCTGACAAACTTACAAAAACCTTCTCTTTACTTTCTACTCTTTTGTTCCTGTATTTAATATAATTTTCCCCTTGGAATATAATTAAGTACAAGTCTTAGTTAATGACAACTACCATGAAATTCACAACGCAATGCAACGGTATCAATCAGTTCTCAAAGACTATGTTTAAATAGCAGCAAATCATTGTTTCTTATTTATTTCAATATATCTACCACTTCAAATCACACCTTGATCTGTTAATTTTTTATGTATTTCACTCCAACTTCAGATCACTAGAGAAAAAGCAAGCATACACACTCCGGGCTGCTTCTGCTGCTCTCGAGAGGAAAAAGGGGGGGGGAACTCTCTCAGACAAATACTGACACCCCCTTCTCTCTCCCCCGCTGCAGCTCTCAGCCTCTTTAGGAAAAGGGGGGCTTGTTTCAACAATTAACACTTCTGCTATCCTTTTATTCAATTTTTCTGCTTGAACCCACTGTTCTCGTAAGCTCTTAACTCACGCTCCTCTCGTTCAAATTCTCCCTTCATTATGACTTCGTATCTATTCATCTGACTTAGGCTGTTTCTGTTACCAGTAAATATTCACAGACTTCATATCTATTGATCTGACTTACTGTCCTTGTTACCAGTAAATATACACAGAAAGAATTCCCCGTACAGTCTATTCAGCTTTTATTGTCCGATGTTTATTCCAACAAGTTTAGCAAGCCTCTCAGTGCGCTTCAACACCGTCTTTCAACAATGTGACGCTAACATGGAGTCGTAACCCAGGCTTACAGAACTCTTTATCGTGACGTTTGGTTTTATAGATTCAACCCCAACACAACAAAGGATATAGTGAGGCCCGGTCACTTCAGAATGACTTTCTGAAGTTTGCGTTACTCTTCTTTGGATCACTTATAACATAAATAACTCATCTCCAGCCCCGTCGAGCTGTGGATTTGTTATTTTGAGTCAGTCTTATATGGAGACTTAATACTACCATTTGACTACTCCAGACAGTCTAACTGTGGGGACTCTCTACCTCCACTTTTTAAGTCAGGGACTTCAATACCCTTCCAGCTGCAGGAACTCAATATCCTACTTTACAACTAAAACACGTATCCGTATTGTTACCATAAAAACACTGTAAACTTCGTCTGACAACCCAAAAATTTGGAATATGGTCAAATCACAGATTTCGAATTAAGCTGGTATCTGCTCACCTGTTATTGTCAGAGCTCTGTTTTTAGTTGTCAGAAGAGGCCGAGATGTTTAGCCCTGGACTATTCGTCCGCTTGCTGCTGGTGGTCTCTTCCCCGAAAACACCCCACTCAGACACGTCGGGTCACCATTTGTTGGAGATTTGGAGGATGTTTAAAATCAACCTTGTCTCCGCGTGTTGTTTGGTAAGCTGGGTAAATTCGTACAAAGGAAGGGATTAAGAAACACCAGAATGCAAGTTAAACAATAATCTTGTTTTAATTATACAAGGTAACAATACAAATACAAAGGAAGTACTTCCTGCTCTTTCTCCTGTCTTACTCTCTGGTCAGCCTGAAGAAAAAGAGATCGAACCCCAAGAAAACACAGTGTTTCATACTAAAAACACAGGAGGATGTGTGTGCGTGCTTTCCCCCAGAGGTCATCTTATTGGGAGAGACCAACACATGGCCTCTCGCACCCAATCAGTGCGACACAGCAGAAGAAACCCGGAAACAAAAAGTCTCTTTCAGTTTGACGAAGACCAGACACCTTTAGGTGTCTGGTACAAACCTGCTCTAAACAACAAGTTTCCTTATCTTATTTCACATCTTGTAGCCAGCACACACACATCCCCTTTATGGCCCTTTGTCCCTGAGTCCATCTTCCCCCCCTCAGGTTACCACACACAAGTTAAAAGTATGTTTTAATATATAGTTGTTATAGTTGGCTAAATATACGTAATACATGTAAATCACTTTCATATCAATAATAACAAAGAACACATTACCTATGCTCTTAAGCAGTATTAGAGATGTTTTTCAAATAGTGAAACTTCACACAGGCCTAATATAGAGAACACACTCATTTGTCCTACACCCCTTCCCGCCATTTGAGCTATTGTTCACATCTTTACTTCAAATAAAAGGTTTCACATTGTATATTTCCAGCTTCCTTTACACATACTGTTATTATTAATACAAAGTAATTAACCACACCCATCTATTGAAAACAAGTAGATTTCCCTGAAATAATCCTTCAATTTAAAATAAGCTAATGAAGCTAATATTGGCTACCAGTTAGCAATATTTGAAAACGTGTGAAAAGTATTAAGTAACACTAATTTTAAAGTGTAAAAGTATCCCCATAATTACGCTGAACATGAGCAGAGGAGAGGTAAGCCTATAGGCTAGTCCAAATAACCAGTGCAGCTAGCATGTAGTCCTAATGTATTCATGCTAATGTAGCGCATGCTACAATGCTGGGTGGGGTTTGCACAAGTATTATAGCTGACCATGATAAGGATAGATTAAGAAATCACATCTGTGTGCCATATATAACTTATAATTTTGCATATACTTTATATACTTAATACATTGCTGTTAACAGTTTATTTATTTGCAATACTCTCTAGATGTAATCTACAATTAAGATTATATTACTTAATCTAATTTGTGTTTGTTTATATTAAAGGTGGGGTAGGTAAGTTTGAGAAACCGGCTAGAGATACACTTTTTGTTATATTCCATAGAATGCGCTTAACATCCCGATAGCAATTAATATCTTAAGTGCTTTGACAAAAAATCCATAACAAAATGTCATCTGTGGAAGCCGTAGTACTGTAAAAAGCACGACCAATCATTTTAGCCGGCCGCGCTAAAATAACTGGATGGCCTTCCTGCCTGTCAGCCTTCCATCTGTGCACAAACCTATTTCGTGCCCTCATTGGTCATGTGCGCGTTCGTGTGTGTTGGAGGAGGGGCTCTGTAAGGAAGTCCTTTTTCTTAATGATGAGAGAGGATGGATATATTCTTAGCTCTACTTTGTGATTAGAGGAAAATACGAAATTGAATTAAAATAGTAATTGTTAAACACATTGTTTATTTCATTTACTGAGGTTTTAACCATTATTTACAACATGTGTACATGGAGTTGAATAATAGGATATATTTAGGTCATTACATTTTCTTAAATTCTGTTTAATTTGATAAATAAAATAAAAATAGGGCATAGAAAATGTTTAATTGTGTATTTCAGCAGAGCGGGGGGTCACATGGTGCTGGACCTGGAGGTGCTGACCTGGGGTCAGTGGGACATTATCTGGGCTGGTTTATGGGAAGAAGGAGAATATAAACTGTTATAATCACAGCTATTAAGATTAGAAAACTGATATTGTTGAGACTCAATCTATACAACATGCTTTTGTTCATTTAAAAAAACATATTTTTTTATTAGTACAGAAAATGTAAGACTTATTTTAAATATTAAATAATAGGATTAAATGACATCAGCTATATATAATGTACTTGTTAACTTACTAATGTAACATTACTGGGGGCTAAAGGAACAGCTTGATCGTATTTACCTGGCCATGGTCCACTTTATTTCATCGCCGACGGTGATCTCCGAAAAATTGTTAAAGTAAAAAAGTAAAAGTAAAGTTTCTGGATCATTTTCCGCTGAGTTAGCTTGTAAGCTCATTTGCTATCAGGCTGCTGGAGCAGCAGTAGTGCGCCGTAGGCTAGACCGTCTCATTTCTACGTGGGCAGCATCCTTCGTGGACCGCGTAGGCTGCGTCCTCCGAAGGATGCAGCCCCTGAATTGAGACACGGCCTAGCCTAAACCTTTTGGTCACTGGTGTATCATTCCATCAATACTTTTGGGGACATTTTCACACACACCTTACTCAAACCTAATCGGGGACGTCCATCCAAGTCAAACTTATGGTCACTGGTGTATCATTCTATCAATACTTTTGGGGTCTTTTCACACACACCTTTCCCAAACCTAATCGGGGACGTCAATCCCAGTCAAACCTTTGGTCACTGGTGTATCATTCTATCAATACTTTTGGGGACATTTCACACATACCTTACCCAAACATAATCGGGGACGTCCAACCAAGTCAAACCTTTGGTCACTGGTGTATAATTTGATCAATACTTTTGGGGACTTTTCACACACACCTTACTCAAAGCTAATTGGGGACGTTCACCCAAGTGAAGCCTTTCTTCACTAGTACATCAATACCTTTAGGGTTGACTAACAGACTATTTGGGGGAACTCCCCACCACAGTAAATCGTCTTACCAATGAGGCTCAGTCATTTGCATTGAAGGGTACGATTCGAAACCAAAGGAGTTGGTGAAAACCATAAATTATTCCTCCTTTTTTCAGTCGCCCAATGAACATGCCGTCCGATATGAGTACCGTCTCAGGTAAAGAAGCGCAAGCATTGGATATGTGGTCTGCTTTACATTGCTTTCTTTCCATAATTTCATAAGCAAAGTAGATCTTCTGGCATAATAGTAGATTCTGCACTATTGCTTTTAGAATACTTCTGATATTAATGTTCAGTGTTTGGCTGCTCTCATCTTAAATTAACATTTGTAGACATATTATCATATTTTCATTTAGTTTAGTTTCTGATTAAAAGGAGAGAATCTGTGGGTATAGCCAACACACCAGATTATGTAACTGCCAAAGGGTATATAGTTTGCCAAATCGTTTTTCATACAAAGATCAACTGCACCTCACCTGAATGCAAACCCTTGAATGAGCTAAATACATTATCATAAAAAGAGAAGTGTAATGTGGTGCTGTAGTGCTGTTGCAATACTGAAAATATGGAGAAACAAATCAAATACAGATGCGTCCGTGCACAAGGCCTCACTTAAATGCGAGGTACTTTACAGTCACATGATCTCAACCCAAGGTAGGATTTGCATGTATAGTAGCTGACCATGATAGCTACATGCTACCAATGTACATTTACTTGGTTAATGATCACACACACACACACACACACACACACACACACACACACACACACACACACACACACACACACACACACACACACACACACACACACACACACACACACACACACACACACACACACACACACACACACACACACACACACACACACACACACACACACACACACAGGGGGGCAGGCCCACCTGTCACTTGTGATTGAAACAGCTTTTCTTTTTTTTTTAACGCCATATGGCGCGACAGTGGGGGCTTTTTCACACCTGTGAATACACATCACCCCCTCCTATCGACGGATCTCACGCCTACTCGGGATATCACACCTACCTGGGATATCACACCTCGTCCAAATGGGAGGCGGGACTTAGCTCATTTGCATAATGTGGGGAGGTGTGACCTGTCACTTTTTGTGTGCATACTAATGAGATTGATGCAGCATGAATATAACTACGAGCATGCCTGGGGCTAGCAGGCCGGGAAACAGGTTTGACCTCAAAGTTGCCAAAAAAGTCCTCCACCCACTCGGGTACCAACTCCCTCAACCAGGGCCTTGAGGTTACCTATTGGCGTGCCGCAGAAAAAACTGACTGCCTCTCTTCACTACTGGAGGCATATCTAAAGTCATTCCTCAAACATGTCAAAATGTACTCCACCTCGTACAAACTGTCCGCTGGGTCCATTCTTGGTTGGTTCATTCTGTCAAGGTTGGGGGAAAAATAGGACCCAAATGCAGAATGAGGAGGAAGCTGGTTTCAAAAGGAAACAAAAGGCGAGCTTTATTCAACAAAAGCTGAACAAAAACAAGAATCCAAAAACAGGTACCAGGTAGCATCCAATACAAAGGTGACAGTGACCAACATGAAGGGGAACAGAAACGACAAAATAATGAACTAACACTGAACACAGGAAGAGACAAGACTAAATACAGAGAGGGGTAATCACAAGACGAGAAACAGCCGGGCAGGGGGGGAGAAACAAAAGGGCGACAGGTGAACACAATCAGACAATTAGACACACCAGGGAAACTAACGACAGGGAAAAAACACAGGAAGAAGGACCAGACAATATACCAAGGGAAAACATGACAGGGAGAACAGCAAAACACCCAAAACAAGACATACAAAATGTGACATAACACAATAATCGTAACAGAACAAAGCCTTTGTCTGCTTTAGCATTAACCTCATTGTTACCATGCCTATAACAAGCTCAATGTTATACCTACAGAAGTAAAGTGGCATTATTATTATTGTTTAAAGGCAAGGGGCATGCCATTACCTAATTACAATATTTAACACTAAAGCAAGTTGAAATTGATGTTCATGTTTGCTAGCGGCAGCAAAGTGCTATACCCTATAATTAAAAGGACTAATTTACAATTAGATTTCAGCCACTTAAACTACTTCTGTTAGAGGAAATGACACTATTCCTTGCCATTTGTCATGAATCCCATTCAAAACAATTGCGCAATTGAAGATTAAAGAAATATTAACCCCTGTGGAGTTCTCACACACTGTGAGTATGCTTGACAAATGTGTTGGCCATGATTACTACTTAATAAACCATATGCAAAATGGATTTTTTGTAAATGTTGGAACCCCAATTACTGCTTTACGCCACTTTGACAGCCGGGAGCGACCTGCTTTGTAAATGTTTGCATTACATGTGACTTGTTAGACGCTTTTAACCAAAGCAACTTACATACACTCGTTACTCTGTCCAATCCCCACAGGAGCAATTTGAGGTTGAACCAGCGCTTCCCTGATCCAAAGATATGAAGATCAACGCACTAGCCCACAACCTAATGCCATGCAGGGGCTACGGACAGCCGTGGTAAATCAGTAAAAAGTCCTCCGCCTTGTCGATCTGTTAGAAAGAAATACTTTCATCATTCAAAACGTTAAAAAGGAAACATTTTATTTGACTCTTTACGTTAAAGACCCGGTGAAGTGTGCACCTGTGCATGATCTGTTATGCTAATACGTATAGTAATGAGCAAAATTGTCCATTGGAACCCATATCAAAGGATGTTGGAATAGCAACGAATTGGACTAGTTTTGAATTTGCCGGGGAAATCTGCAGTCGACCTTCGCCTTCGTGGGCGTGGCTTGCGATCTACTGCGTGACGTCACGAGATGGACGCCGCCGCACTGTTTACATTCACCACCGTTCGTTTTTTCTCTTTTTCAAAGTCGAATTTCTCAACGTTTTTGAGCTAGTATTTTCCTGGAAAGTGTGTCGGAGTCGACTGGAAGTGATTGCCAATCGAGAAAACCTGACAATGGAGGCGACAGTGAAGAAAGAGGGATGAAAAACACAGGGGAAACGATGCATTGCCGCTGGCTGTAGTAATGTCAAGTCTGCCGAAGTGGCGATGTTTCTGTTCCCAAAAGATGAAGGTGAGCCTGGCTGGTGTCATTGTTTCGTAGATTCTTTGATTGATCATGATAAATAAAGGCCACTGGTCGATTCGAGAGAGAGAGAAAGAGAGACTGAGAGAGTTACAGGCTTGTCGTTAGCATCTGGTGCTAGCTCGGAGCTAACGGAGATTAGCTGTTTCAACAATAAGGAGAGGGAGAGTGCTCTCCTGTGGGACTGAGAGAGATAACGTCAGCTCAGGGAGGTAAACTGTAGCCTAAGTTATCTCAGTGGGTTTGGTCATCTATGTAAACAAATATTTCCATCTATGTAATATTAGTTGTATAAAATAGGTTAAGAAATCCTTCCAATGTTTTTTGATTATTGAAATATATGTTTCATATGAGTGTTGAGAGCTGTATCCATAAATCTCTTAATGTTGCCCTCAAAGTGCACCAAATTGATCACTTTCCTCATCTATCCTGTCCGAAAAGCTGTCCAAATCAATCATTTCTCTCACACTAGTATCACTTTCCAAAGTCTCCGCCATGTTTACAATCGCAACTGGGTACATCTTGTGACGTCACAGCTACTATCGTCTGCAACTTCCGTTAGGCTCAGACGGCAAAATGAATAATTCATTAATTAATTAATTATGAATTATTAAAAAATATTTTAACCATGAACAGGCACAATGATATGTAAGGAATGAAACTGCCATTTCATTTTGGTGCAAAAACATGCACTTCACTGGGTCTTTAAGTTCATTGTCTAATTGCTTAGTGATCTAACAATAGAGTTAAACTGTGTTGTGCACCGCCAGAAGTGTTAGTCAGTCATGTTTCATGTTGTTTATTTTGTATTGTTTTTCACTTCCTGTTTTCTTTTTGTCACGTCTCATTTCAGGTCCCTTGACTCCCTTTCCTTATGTTTTCTCCCGCCTTCATCAGCGTCAGCCCCGCCCCTGATTGATTTCACCTGTGTCTCGTTGTTGAGTGTTTAAATTCCCCAGTCTCCCAGTGTTCAGTGTCAGTTCATCTTGTCCTGTCCTCATGTCAGAACTCTGCTCATCAGTTTTCGATTCTCTTGACACATACCTGATCCTGGGTCGTGCATTTGAGTCCTTTTTCCCTTGTGAATCCATGTTCGTAACAGAACGAACTGACCACAATGTACTCAGCCGACCCAAAAGCTCTTCACGCAATTCCAGTCCAAGGCGCGAGGATTTTTCATCACGAGGAACAGCTGGGATTAATCAGCCAAGGAGTGCAGGAACTGGTAGGAAACCAGGCCGAGCTCCAAGTTTCCGTCGCTGCACAGATACGACAGCTGGCGGATCAGATGCAGCAGTTCATCACTCACCTTCAGACTGCTCAGCCGATGACTTCAGTCACAGCTGACCACCTGCATGTCGCGGATCCTGTTGACGCTGATAACCCGAGACAGGCTGTGTCTTCCTCACTTCGGCTGGCTCTCCCGTAGAGGTTTTCCGGTGATTCTATAAATTGCGGAGCCTTCCTGGTGCAGTGCGATCTGCATTTCCAACACAACCCAGGGGCTTTTTCATCAGATCATGGAAAAGTGGCGTTCATTGTGTCCCATTTAACGGGAAGAGCTGCAGCCTGGGCTACTGCAGAATGGTCCAGAGACACTGAACTATGTTACTCATTAACCGACTTCACAGACACTATGAGTCGTATTTTTGACCATTCATCACCTGCTACAGAAGCCAGCCGAAGACTACTTCAGATGCGCCAGTATAATCGCCAGGTGGTGGATTATGCTATCGAGTTTCACACGGCAGCAGCGGACAGCGGGTGGAATGTTCCGGCTCTTCGCGACGCTTTTCTGACTAGGTTATCAGATCCAATCAAGGACCAGCTGGCTCCTCTGGAGGTATCACGGGACCTGGAGTCTCTCATCGCCGTTTCCATCCAGATCAACAACCGTCTTCGGGAAAGAGAGAGAGAACGTCGACGCAGCCGTGACGGACGTCCCAGTTTCCAGGGCTTTTCTCAGCGAGCCGTTCCACCAGAGGAGGTTTTCCAGCCAGCGGATTCGGCCCGTTTGAGGACAGCATCTCCGCCTGTTGCAGATGAACCCATGCAGTTGTGAAGGACCAGGCTTTCCGTGGAGGAGAGACAGCGCCGGCTACGAGAAAGGTGTTGTTTCTACTGTGGCCAGCCGGGTCTCCAACTCGCGTCATGTCCGGGAAAAGATCAAGCTTACCAGCCAAGAGGTGGGCGCTGGTGAGCAAGCTTCCCACAGACTTTCCTCCTCGACCAGTTACCAAGGTAAACATTTGTATTAATGATCAGGTCATTGACCAAGGGGTGCTAATAGACTCAGGAGCGGACGAACGTCTTATGGATTGGGGCATAGTCAAACAGCTTTGTATAAAGACTGTTCCTCTATCTTCCCCCATTAACGCCAGTGCTTTAGACGGACGTTTGTTGTTTACAGTAACGCACTGCACAGAACCTATCCAGATTACTGTAAATAATGACCGCACAGAAGTTATGCAGTTTCACATTTTTGAATCTGCTCAGCATCCGATTATTTTGGGTTTTCCATGGTTAAAGATCCACAACCCACACATTGACTGGCGCTCAGGAAAAATTAAAGAGTGGGGAGAGGATTGCATTAACAGGTTTAAACATTCACGCTCTGTTAAGGCACCAACAGACCCCAGTAGGATCGTCATAGATCACCCAGACTATCCTGACCTACAGAAAGTACCGTTATGTTATCACGATCTAAAGGAAGCCTTTAACAAATCAAAAGCCATGTTGCTACCTCCTCACCAACCTTTTGATTGCCCCATTAATCTCCTACCGGGGGCTCCCATTCCCAAGGGAAGACTGTATTCGATCTCAAGGCCAGAGAGAGCGGCAAAGGACGACTACATTTCCGCTCTCAAATCAGGAATTATCCGTCCGTCATCTTCCCCAGCTGGAGCGGGGTTTTTCTTTGTAGGAAAGAAGGACGGTTCTCTGAGACCTTGCATAGACTACAGCCCTCTTAATGACATTACGGTGAAAAACCGCTATGCTCTGCCACTCATGTCCTCTGCTTTCGAGCTACTTCAGACTGCCAAGATTTTTACCAAGCTGGACTTACAAAATGCATATCACTTGGTTAGAATAAGGGAAGGGGATGAGTGGAAAACAGGATTTAACACTCAGAGCGGTCACTATGAATACCTTGTGATGCCTTTTGGACTGTGTAATGCACCGGCTGTGTTTCAGTGTTTTGTGAATGAGGTTTTGCGGGAATTTTTGAATGTTTCTGTGTTTGTGTACCTTGATTACATTTTTATTTTCTCACCAGAATCTAAGTCCCATGTTCACCATGTCCGTCAGGTTCTGCAGAAACTACTCGAAAATCAATTGTATGTTAAGGCAGAAAAGTGTGAGTTCCATGTAGAAAAGGTGGCCTTTCTAGGATATATATATATATAATCTTACCAAACCAGATTCAGATGGAACCTACTAAAGTCAGTGCAGTTTCCAAGTGGCCAACACCAGACTCCAGGAAGAAGGTTCAGCAGTTCTTAGGGTTTGCAAACTTCTACAGAAAGTTTATAAGAAACGTCAGTTCTGTAGCTGCTCCTCTGCATGTTCTAACCTCTCCTAAAGTTCCTTTCAAGTGGACTTTCCAGGCTGACGTCACTTTCCAGCTCCTCAGGGAGAAGTTCACCACAGCTCCCATTCTCACCATTCCGGATCCCCAGCGCCAGTTTGTGGTTGAGGTCGATGCTTCCAATGAGGGAATTGGAGGCGTTTTGTCCCAAAAATCCTTGGAGGACAACAGGATACACCCATGTGCCTTCCTGTCGCGTAAGTTGACGAAGGCAGAGAAGAACTATGATGTAGGGAATAAGGAACTGTTAGCTGTAAAAGCCGCTCTTGAGGAATGGAGACACTGGTTGGAGGGGGCAGAATAGCCGTTCTTAGTCTGGACAGATCATGAGAACCTGGAGTATATTAGAAAGGCTAAATGCCTCAACTCTCGGCAGGCCAGGTGGACTCTATTTTTCAGTCGGTTCAATTTCACTCTCTCTTTCCGCCCCGGATCTCAGAATCAAAAGCCTGATGCCTTGTCTCGCCTTTTCGAACCAGAACCTTTTTCTGTAGAGCCCAAGACCATCCTTCCGTTAAACTGTATGGTCGGAGCCTTTTCCTGGCAAATAGAGTTGGACGTTAAGCAGACTAATATATTGAACCCGGCACCTAGCAAGTGCCCAAACCACCTGCTCTTTGTTCCTGTGTCTCTCCACTCCAAGGTCATCCACTGTGCTCTCGTGCCATCCTGGTGTAAAGAAGACCATGTTCAGGATCAAGCAGCGGTTTTGGTGGCCAGCCATGAAGAAGGATGTGGCGGAGTATGTAGCGGCTTGGCCGGTGTGTTCTCGGAATAAAACCTCGTCCCAGGTCAAGATGGGGTTGCTTCAGCCGTTGCCGGTTCCCCAACGTCCCTGGTCACACATTTCCATGGACTTTGTGACAGGACTCCCATCATCCAGAGGCAAGACTACGGTCCTGACAGTGGTGGACCGGTTCTCCAAGATGGTTCATTTCATTCCCCTAACCAAGCTTCCCTCTGCCAAGGGTACCGCAGATGTCATGATGAACCACATATTTAGGATCCATGGATTCCCTAATGACATTGTTTCCGACAGGGGTCCACAATTCATTTCCGTCTTCTGGAAGGAGTTTTTCAGGCTCATAGGCGCCACTGTCGGCTTGTCTTCAGGTTATCATCCTCAATCAAATGGACAGTCGGAGCGGCTGAACCGGGAACTGGAAACTGCACTATGTTGTCTCGTCTCCCAGAACCAGACCACCTGGAGCGACCACCTCACATGGGTCGAGTTGGCCCACAATACTCTTCCCACAGCGGCCATAGGTCTCTCTCCTTTCCATTGTGCCAATGGCTACCAGCCTCTGCTGTTTTTAGCCAACGAAGGAGAAGTAACGGTTCCATCAGTCCATGCCATGATCAGACGCTATCGCCGAACCTGGGCAGGTGCTCGCCAGTTACTACTCAGAAGTTCGGCTCGAGTGAAGGCTGTAGCAGACGTCCATCGCAGGGCCGCTCCCCTCTACAAACCGGGTCAGAAGGTTTGGCTTTCTACCAAGGACCTACTGCTTCATGTCGCCTCCAAGAAATTGGCTCCGAGGTTTGTGGGTCCATTCCCGGTATCTAAGGTCATCAACCCTGTATCTGTGCGCCTAAGACTTCCCAGGACTAGGAGAGTACATCCCACCTTCCATGTCAGCAAGATCAAGCCTGTGCATGAGAGCACACTTGTTCCCACCTCCAAGCCCCCTCCACCGCCCCAGTTCTTTGAGGGTGGTGAGGTTTACAAGGTCCGTAAGCTGCTGGAGGTTCGTAATAGGGGGAAGGGTAAGCAATTTCTGGTAGACTGGAGGGGTTACGGTCCTGAGGCTAGAAGCTGGGTAGCTGCTTCATTTATTGTAGACAAGACTCTGATCCGAGATTTCTACGATCGGCCTGGGCCGTCAGGAGTCGGCCCTAGAGGGGGGGGGGGTACTGTTGTGCACCGCCAGAAGTGTTAGTCAGTCATGTTTCATGTTGTTTATTTTGTATTGTTTTTCACTTCCTGTTTTGTTTTTGTCACGTATCCTTTCAGGTCCCTTGACTCCCTTTCCTTATGTGTTCTCCCGCCTTCATCAGCGTCAGCCCCGCCCCTGATTGTTTTCACCTGTGTCTCGTTGAGTGTTTAAATTCCCCAGTCTCCCAGTGTTCAGTGTCAGTTCGTCTTGTCCTGTCCTCATGTCAGAACTCTGCTCATCAGTTTTTGATTCTCTTGACACATACCTGATTCATGCTCCTGAAAACTTTTTGTAAGTTTTGTTCCTCACGTTGTGAGCGTTTTTTGTTGAGCCTTATTGAAACTCTTTATTTTTGTCACCTCGCAAAGAGTGTTTTTTATTTTTGTATATCCTTGTAAGTTTTGTTCCTCAAGTTGTGAGCGTTTTTTGTTGAGCCTTATTGAAACTCTTTGTTTTTGTCACCTCGCAAAGAGTGTTTTTTTTCTTGTTGTATATCCTTTTGGCAAATAAAAGTATATTACTTATACTTTATCTCTGGCTCCCGGGTCGTGCATTTGAGTCCTTTTTCCCTTGTGAATCCATGTTCGTAACAAACTGTCCCAAAAGCTTTTGATAAACACTTGATCAAAAATGTAATTAGGTCCCATGTCATGCTTTTCTGGTTATTACCCATCCCCTTGTGTGTTATGTAGCTTTTAATGCATGTAAATGGTCTGCAGAGTCTCAAACCCTCAAAGTACACCCTATACCGAGTAAAACTCTAACAAAGAAAATACCTGTCTATGCTGCCCCAGAACACCTCGTTGGAGAATTGTCTTTTTCAATTTTTTTCTTCTTGGGTATAGTGACGTATTGGGTATAGTAACGTAAAGACTTCCTCACACACTCACTCAGCCTTATCTTTTCTCAGCTGCAGCTCCGCGGATTTCTAAGCCTGAACTCAGCCTGAGACAGCGAGACACAGCGAAACTCAGCCTGAACTCAGTCTGAGCACACACACAAACTCACAGCCAGGCTACGAGCGTGTGTTGAAATGAAAACAAAAAGCAATAGCAATTTGGTTGCAAGAGTTCTCAAGGCTGTAGAAGCTCCTATGTTGAGGCAGCAGCAAGTGTTGTCAAGGTTACAGAAGCACATCCCATTACACAGGTGAAAACGGCTGCCCTGGGAGGCCTCATATAAACCCGAAGGAATCACACATTTAGAACTGGCTAAATCCCACTCAGTGTCACAAAACAGTATGTGTAACCTAACCAGAGGGGGGAAGTAGTGGAGTACAAATACTTCGTTACTGCACTTAAAGGTAGGGTAGGTAATTCACTTCAGAAACAGTTTTTGTTATATTCCATGGAATGCTTTTAACATCCCGATAGCAATGAATAAATTAAATGCTTTGACAATAAATATATACAAATATTTCATCTGTGCCTCGGTCCGCGGCAGATAACTGGATGGCCTACCTGCCTGTCAGCCTTCCATCTGTGCACAAATGTATCTCGTGCCCTCATTGGTCATGTGCGGGTTTGTGTGTGTTGGAGGAGGGGCTCTGTAAGGAAGGTCTTCTCTAAAGAAGAAAGACCAATGAAAACGTTGTCGTGTTGCCGTTTTTCAGCATCGAAACATTCATTGGCTGAATTAGTTGTTCAGTACTGTAAAAACAATGAAAGTGGGACAGGCTGGAGATGTGTTCACTACTCTGCTGGTGAGAGATGGTGACGGACTGTCAGGGTTTCCCCGATTCCAACTTCCAGTAAAGTAAATAAAACATCTAAGTTCATCTCCCATGTTGAGCTGAAGACATTTCACTCTGATGGCTTGATACCATCATCTGAGCTGTAGTTCTAGGATGACGTGAATTGAGAAATTATTCAAACACATCTGTATTGTCCAATGTAGCCTCACTATATTAATATACAGTACTAATCTTCCTTAAGAGGCTTCAAAAAGATGAATTAAAGCGATTTCCCTCAACTTTGGCTTTTTAGTGACAATTACCATTAATATTAAGTAAAATTGTTAACCTTATAACACCAAACTTATCAGGGTTCATACTTTGAGGACAATGAATATCTGGCCAAAATGATCCATCCATTGAAACCCTACGATAAGTTATCCGTAGTTCAATTTATACTATTTTAATTTAAACATTTGTTAATATAGTGGTGCAGTAATGAGTCCAAAAAACCTGAAATGACTTGGAATTCCAGTTTTCCATGTTTTTTGTGGTTAGAAGCCTTAAATAAGGTCTGTGGTTAACACAAGCTGAAGAGATTTAGAAGTTGTCTACAGTACATTATAGTCTTCACATATTAACTTTTTATTTATGTGATTTGTTTGCGTATTTGCAGGTCATTCTTATGTTTGCAAAAACTGTTTTGTGAGTTTACAGATCATTTTTTGCATTTGTAGAAGGTGTTTTACATTTAAAGATTACAAATGTACACACAGCTTATTGATCTGTTCACACAAATAATATTGAAACAGATTGACCTCCACAGATGAGCAACATTCCTTTTAAAGCTAAACCACAAACAGAGAATTGAGATCGACAAATACAAACGGAATGAACAAATGCCTGATTGAAAGTTGTAAATGTTAGAAAGATATCCACAAATGCTTTTTGTTTATTTGTAAATTCATTATAGTTTTCACAGATTGTCTTTTTATTTGTTGAATTGTTTGCGTATTTGCAGATCATTTTTATATTTGCAAAATCCTTTTTGTGAGTTTACAGATCTTTTTTTGCTTTTGTGGAAGGTGTTTTACACATTTACACACAGGTTATTGTTCTGTTCACACAAATAATATTAAGAAACATCGACCTCCATACTGTTGGAGATTCGGAGGATGTTTAAAACCAACCTTGTCTCCGCGTGTCGTTTGATAAGCTGGGTAAATTCGTACAAAGGAAGGGATTAAGAAACACCAGAATACAAGTTAAACAATAATCTTGTTTTAATGATACAAAGTAACAATACAAATACAAAGGAAGTACTTCCTGCTCTTTCTCCTGTCTTACTCTCTGGTCAGCCTGAAGAAAAAGAGATCGAACCCCAGGAAAACACAGTGTTTCATACTAAAAACACAGGAGGAGGTGTGTGCGTGCTTTCCCCCAGAGGTCATCTTATTGGGAGAGACCAACACATGGCCTGTCGCACCCAATCAGTGCGACACAGCAGAAGAAACCCGGAAACAAAAAGTCTCTTTCAGTTTGACGAAGACCAGACACCTTTTGGTGTCTGGTACGAACCTGCTCTAAACAACAAGTTTCCTTATCTTATTTCACATCTTGTAGCCAGCACACACACATCCCCTTTATGGCTCTTTGTCCCTGAGTCCATCTTCCCCCCTCAGGTTACCACACACAAGTTAAAAGTATGTTTTAAGATATAGTTGTTATAGTTGGCTAAATATACGTAATACATGTAAATCACTTTCATATCAATAATAACGAGGAACACATTACCTATGCTCTTAAGCAGTATTAGAGATGCTTTTCAAATAGTCAAACTTCACACAGGCCTAATATAGAGAACACACTCATTTGTCCTACCGCCTTTCCATTTGTTTGAGCTATTGTTCACATCTTTACTTCAAATAAAAGGTTTCACATTGTATATTTCCAGCTTCCTTTACACATACTGTTATTATTAATACAAAGTAATTAACCACACACATCTATTGAAAACAAGTAGATTTCCCTGATAATTGACATGCTGAAAATCTTAGGAAGAATGTCCCCTCCCCCAGCTCTCTCGTCCCTATCATAAAAGCTGCTTCCATTTCATATAGAGTAATAAAACATGTTTAAGCTAATTTCTCCACAATGTTTGTAGCCATTTAGTACCCACACATGAAAGAATAAAAACAGAGGTATAGTTGAACAGTAATCATGCAGCACATATATTTACTGCAATGAAAACACACACATTTGCCCTAAGCATGTGTAACGCACCCTCTTCTTTTATGAGGGAAACATTCCAGAGTTTTGGAGCTATCCCCAAATTAGGATGTCCCCTGCTCCCATCCCTCTCTAAACACAAAGACTTCACCTCAATATATTGGGGAAGGAAAATATACTTTGTCCCTTCAAATCTAACACACATGAATATATATAAGGTGACATTAAAATGAATATACCAGATTTAACTTTCCTGCCATAACACGTTACTTTAATACTTCAAATAATTCACCTTAATCCTTAATTTCCCCCTTTTGGTCTCACCTCACGAGACCAACACACATAAGACATTTGAAACAAAACTACTGTCATTTTTTGATACTGTGTCTGTCCCCCTTCATTAAACCTTTGGGAACAGAAAACAACCTCCAATGACAGTGAAGAAAGACCAAAATATGTTAAAAAACGGTGTCCTTGTTTGCCGAATCATCATACTCGTCCTCTCCCTCCGCATATGCCAACAAGGGCATTTGGTACAGTGGGGGAGGAGCAGCTTTTCCTTCAATGGTGGAAATGATTAGTTTGACACACAAGGAGCGGATGCACGGCACACAACAACAACCACATGTTATTAAAATGGCCACAAAAGTAGCTACAGAAATAAAGAGAGACATTATTAAACCTTTCCATTGACCAAACATGTTAGCAAACCACTCCTCTAAGAAATGTTGTACCCCTGATTGTTCATGCATAGTTTTAGATAGGGTGCGAAGGCCTTCTAAAGCCCTTGTGATGGAGCCGTGTTATTGGGAATAAATGTGCAGCACATCTCCCCAAACATTGCACAAACTCCACCCTTCTCTGCAAGAAGCATATCCAACGGCATCCTATTTTGCACAGCCATAAGGGCGGTTGGACCAAATTGTTCAGCCAGGCCCTCTACCGCGTCCCTAGTGAGATTGGCCAATCGGAGTATGTTGTAATGTACATAGTTGATCCTTTCTACATTTTTGATAGGGGTCACAGGGAAGAAGGCAGAGATAATTGGCAAACTTTCAAACCCTGCAGCTATTTGATCAGCTAGTTTGTATTCGTTAGGGACCCCTCGTGGGACTCCGATGGAATCGATGTAGGTGGGAGAGTCGACAGACAAATCGAAGGAGCCCGGGGCGTGGCGTTTGGACAGCGCGTGTCTCCTACGTCGAGTGATTAGGTTGGTGTTAAGGGTGTCTTTAGGGTCTGTGAGCCCCAGTTTTTTGCCTAATAACATTAGGGGTGCCTGGAGGCGCACCATAGCACACAATCCTACAGATAGTTCGGGAATACGGGTAAACAGGCGGTGAGCCCCACAATAATAGTAGAGCCCAGCTCTGGCCCAATGTCCTATATTAGTGCTAGACATGGTGAGGTTACACCAATCCGTAGAGACATTTCCTAGGTCAAAACGTGGGGATTTTTGAACCATGGAAAAACATGTGTACCCACCGGCGCCTTTGTCAGGCGTAAATGGGCCTGTCCTAGTGTCATTATCAATTGGAGGTAAAACTTTGGCTAAGGTGGCACAGTTAGGAAGGCTGGCCATCCTAGTCAGTTGTAACATACAGTTGAACCCCCAGGTATCTGTGGGAAACAGGGGCGCAGGGTCAGTGACTAATTGCGGGCGGGCCGTAGCACAGGCTAGGCAATCCCCTGCCATTTGTTCTTGGGCTGTTTGGGCAACCCATTTTAACCATAGGTTGTCATCTGTGTATCCTGTGGCCATTTGGATGACGTCTAGAGGTTGAAGTTGGCTATAATCCCCCGTGCATTTATCCGTACATGTAATTTTAGACAGGTATTTAATATTAGATGCTGCATGAGGAAGGTTTCGTTCCACCTTTGGTTTAACTTTAATTTCGAAGAGGCCTTGTGGCGAACCCCCCCCTGCATGTACCGCGAGGACATAAAGTCCAGCGTCGGAGAGCACTACATTTTTTAGCGTTATGCGTACTGGATTACAAAACCTGACAACGCATGGGACGTTTGGGTTTCTCCTAATCACTTTCATTCTATGTTTGAGGGATCTAACAATTTCCGCCGATCGGTAAGGTGGCGTGTATCCCCAGTCATCAGGACCCGAATTTGCTAAGACACCGGACCAGGACTCGCAGGTGCACCCGTATGTGTATGTGACGGACACATAAGGGTCGCCTTTGGTCCTGTATGTACTGCCTCTGTAAATGTAAGGAGCACCTTTAACCGTATCTGTGGTGATTCTGTTACATACCGCAGGGGCTAAGCAGACATATTTGGCTAGGTAGGAATAGGTCCTGTCGAGGTTTCTGCAGGGGGCAATTTTGCACAGGTCGAGTTGTATTATTCCATCACTACCTGCATGGAGAGTGAAGGTTTGTCTAGGAGACATTGGGTTAACTACTGTCTCATAATGGCCCCGTTTGACTTTAGTTACGGATTCATTTGGCGGAGGAGTGGAGTCTGGGTGGTCAATGGAATCACATAAGATTAAAATAATGGCAGCAATCACAGTAGAAACCAGGGCTAATCCTGCTAAACATTTCCAGTTACCATACATAGTTATACTGTGAGCTCCAACCCTTCTAGTGTCAGTATACGTCTATGCTAACGTCTGGTGTTAACACCCAAGTTATTAAAAATGCTGTGGACCACTGGGTCACTCAACCATGATTTTAAAGATTACAATGTACATACAGTAGGGCGAACAAGTAGATTATTACTCCTAACACTAGTAGCGACCAACAGGTTATCAGGAAATTCAGGGCTCCTTCAGACATTTTCTATTCTTCTCTGAGAGGTTTTGGTCCCTGTGTCAGTACTACATGAGGTAAAAAGAAAGAAAAATCCCTTAAATATGTTGTTTTTTAGAAAACAACTCCCTAAATTTGGGTTTATAAATGGGGTCTTCTTATAGGTTAATAAATGACTTTAACCTGTGGATTAAGATACCACTTCCCTCAAAAAATGAGTTATTAAAAGAACTTTACACTGTGGGTTAAGATACCACTTCCCTCAAAAAATGGATTATTAAAAGAACTTTAAACTGTGGGTTAAGATACCACTTCCCTCAAAAAATGGGTTAGTAAATGTGGTGCTATGTGTAGCTTATAGCAACCTGATCAGAGGGGAGTAGGTTCCTCTGTCTTCCCGTGAAGTCCTGTGTCTTCGTGCTCCGGCCTGCTGATGGCGACTTCTGGGCCGTCTGTTGTAGGGATGTCCTTGTTGTCCTTCTCCTCCAATCCGCTGATGCCTGCTTCCAAGTTGTCTGCTGTAGGGATGTCCGCGAGGTCCTTCTCCTCCAGTCCGCTGATGCCTGCTTCCAAGTTGTCTGCTGTAGGGATGTCTGCGAAGTCCTTCTCCTCCAGTCCGCTGATGCCTGCTTCCAAGTTGTCTGCTGTAGGGATGTCCGCGTTGATGATAGCCAGGTCCGTCCGGATGTCGTCGAGGGTCCTTCCAGGTGATTTCCCCGCTGCACACTGGCTCCAGTGGTACCAGATGTCCCCCTTTCCTTCTAGGCGGACAGCATGGGATATCCGCTGGGTCACTCTGTAGGGGCCGGTGAACCTGGGGTTGAGCCACTTGGGCCGGATGACCTTCAGCCAGACGAACTCCGCTGTGTTGGCCTCGTGTTTTTCGGGTCCCCCTTTGGCATCAGCAACCTGTGTGGAAAATCCTGACACCAATCCCTTAAGCTGCTGGAAATAAGGTTTTGGACTCAGGACCTCTACTTCCTTTCCTACACTCAAGGCCCCTGGGCCAGGAAATTGATGGCCATGTGTCAGCTCAAATGGGGAGAAGCCTGTCCCTCTGTTTATAGAGCTCCTAATTGACATGAGAGCCAGAGGCAAGGCCTCTAACAATTTCATGCCTGTCTCCTCACATGCTTTGCTGAGTTTCTGTTTGATGTTCTGGTTCATCCTTTCTACCTTTCCCTGAGATTGGGGGTGATAGACAGCCCCAAAACTGTGTCTTAGTCCTAAAGACTGTTCTACTGTGCGTAGGTCGTGGTTCTTGAAATGGCTGCCATTGTCTGACCTCACTTTCCTAGGAAACCCATGTAGTGGAATGCAATGAGTGACTAAGAACTTGATCACTGAGTCTGCATCTTCTCTCCTGCATGGCATAGCTTCTGGCCAACCTGTGTATGCATCGACTACAACTAGTAAGTATCTGAACCCTCTTACTTTGTCAATCATGTCAGTGTAGTCAATTATGATTTCTTCTCCTGCCATCTTAGGTAAAGGAAACTTTCCCTGGTGCGGTTTTACAGTGGCTCTGATGTTATGGGTTAAGCAAATTACACATTCCTCTAGGTAATTAGCTATCATGTCAGGTAGGTAAGGGTGACACCAGTGAGTCAGGTGTCTGCCCATTTGAGTTTTGCCGCAATGTGTTGGGCCGTGTGCTTCTTTAAGCATTGATCTTATTCATCCTGGGGGTATCACTGGTCTCCCATCTGGGGAGTACCATATCCCGTCTTTGTTGGTAGCTCCTCTGTCTAACCATACTGTCTTGTCTTGAGGAGACCCTGTTGCTTGAGCTTCTTTAAGAGTATCATCTGTTACTGCGGGCAGTAAGTCAGCAGATTTTGAGACCAGCATTTGAAACTGGGGCATATACCCTGCTTTGGCTTTAGCTGCCTTGTCTGCTGCATTGTTACCCCAAGCCAAATAGTTGTCTACCGTGCTGTGACCTTTACATTTGAGTAAAGCTAGTTTGTTGGGTAACATTACTGCTTCTGCAAGCCTTCTGATCTCTTTCTCGTGTTTGATGGGAGTATTGGTGGATGTTACAAATCCTGCTCGCATCCATTGGCGCATCTCCACATGTATGACACCATGAACATATGCTGAATCTGTATAGATGTTTACATCTTTTCCCTTTGATAGCTATAATGCTGCAATGACTCCCATTACTTCTGCCAACTGTGCTGAGACTTTCCCTGTTACTTCTCCTGTTGATCTTTCCTCAAACTCTCCCTCAGCTGTTTGACGCATGACTGCGTAGGCCGCTTGGAGCCCTTTGGTGGGGTGTCTAAAACAACAGCCGTCTGTGAACAGGTTTTCTGCATGTGGCATAGGCTCGTCTCTGAGATCTATTCTCAGCTTCACATCCTGGATGATTCTTTCCTCACACCTATGGGGTTCTCCGCTGCCAATGGTGTCTGCGCTGTTAACTCCTTCATGTGTGTAGGTGATGTGTGCTTGCGTCAGATTTTTCTCTAACCTGGTCTGTCTTGTGGAAGTCATTGTGAATGCACTTGAGTTCACAAAAGAGACAATGCTGTGTGTTGTCAGTACTGTCAAAGGGTGTCTCATCACAATGTGGGAAATGTTGCTTAAGATACGTGCTGTACCTGCTGCATGTCTTGTGCATGGAGGTTCCCTGTTCTCCACTCTGTCCAGTGTGACACTAATGTACATCAGTATTGACCTACAACCCCCCTTTTTCTGAAATAGAACACCATTTACTGTGTTTTCATTTTCAGAAACATCAAGGAAAAATGGCAATGCATAAGATGCAGAGGCGAGAGAGGTGACCTGGGACATGGATTGTTCGAGAGAAATGAACGCAGCTTCTGCAGCTTGTGTCCAGTCCAGTGTGACAGTGAGATTGCGCATGCCTTTCTCATTGATCAGTGTCCTCAGTACAGCTGTTCTTGGGTTATACTCTGGGATATAGTGTCTGCTGTAGCCTGTGAGACCCAGAAAAGATAACATGTCTTTGACTGTCCTGGGTTTTGGGTGATGCAATATAACCTCCTGATGTGTTGCTGACATGCCCGTACCTGCTGGAGAGATAACTCTGCCCAAAAATGTCACCTCTTTACGGGTGCATTGTAGCTTTTTATTGGAGACCTTGAACCCTGTTGCATGGAGGCGAACCAGTAGGTTCCTGGTGGCCTCTAAACAAGAGGCTGCGGAGGGTGCTGCAATGAGAAGGTCATCTACATACTGGATCAACACCACCCCCTCTGGTAATGAAACGCCATCTAGCTGTTCCCTGAGTATTTTGTTAAATATTCCTGGAGACAGACTGAAGCCTTGGGGCAGTCTCGTGTACTGTAGTTTTTCCCCTCCCATTGTAAATGAAAAAATAGGCCTCATCTTCTCCGCCAGAGGTATGCAGAAGAAAGCGTTGGCCAGGTCAATACAGGTGAACCAGGTATGTTCAGGTGTGATATTACAAATAGCCGTGTATGGGTTAGGAACTGGTACCAGAGCTGTAGTTGTAATAGCATTAATGGTCCTTAAATCATGAGCCATCCTGTACTCCCCACTAGGTTTTGATACCGGGAGTATTGGAGTGTTCCACTCGCTTTGTGAGGGTTCCAACACCCCTGCTCTCTTCAGACCCTCAACTGCCTTGCTGATACCCCCTTTAGCCTGTGGTTTAACAGGGTACTGTGGTTGATATACAGGCATAGTGCAGCTCACCTCAAATGTTATCGGTGCAGCCTTTGAGCAGAAACCTACGTCATGAGAGTCAGATGCCCACAGGTCAGGTGGGAGGTCACGCAACATGTCATCAGTGAATGAATGGTCAGTTTTTTCTCTACCGTGATGCAGAGTCCTGCATCGGGTCGGGTACCCGCGGGTACCAGACGGGTGACCCGCAAAAAAGGTGATTCGCGGGTGGTAATTTTTCAAACACTTTTTTCCGGGTTCGGTTCTGGGTAAAACAAAGATGATGCGGGTCGGGTCGCGGGTGTTGCATAATAAATATATTTAAATAATAATAATGTAGTTTAATGTTTAAATCCTCAGGCCTGTCCCCCGCGGGACCGAGCATATTCATAACCTCTGCAGCGCATCTATCTGCTGCTGAGCGCGCCACATTCTGAATGGCTGAGGTGAAGCTCTCTAGCGGAGAATACAGCATTTTCAATAACTCTTCCTCAAGAGCGAAATCCAACGTCTGGGAGGCTTTTGGCGTCATCCTAGATGGAGAGAATAACCAACATCCCACGCTTTTTGAGAGAAATATGCAACTGCGTGTGTTAATAATTGCACGTTTTCACTGCTCATAGGCCTATATATATGCGGGTTCGGGTCGGGTTGCGGATCCTGTGCCGACGGGTCGGGTCGGGTTGCGGAACTAATTGGTAATATGTGCGGGTAGCGGGGCGGGTTCGGTATTGCACGTCGCGGGTGCGGGGCGGGAGCGGGTCTTGAAAATCAGACCCGTGCAGGACTCTGCCGTGATGTCTCTCCACTTCGTGTCTTTCCATGGAGATGCATTCCTGTGTGCAGATTTTTAGAGCATAAGCTTTGTGTGAGGGAGAGTATGTGAGTGCTGCTATTTGTGTTGGTTCCCAATCCTCGACTTCTAGCAGTTTCTTTACCATAGGACCAAGTTCCCTGGCTTCATAGCCCCTCCCGATAGCTAATGAAATGTGTGGTGTGGCTTCAGCTGACATACGGTACCAATAGAGTTGCTCATCAGTGAGTTCAACAGATGCAGCCACCCCCGCATGACCCATAAATAAATTGGTTGTGGCTACGTCCCAAATGGACATAGCCACCTCTGCGTCATACGCATATGCATAACTTTGGTCGTCCATTCTATCATAATTCAGCGTCAGATGGGGAGGATCTGGGGGGGAACCATAAGGCCTGAGGAGGTTAATCCACGGCTTCCATTGTTGAAAAATGGAAAATAGTCCCGGTGTCTTGTCTTGGGGCCGGTCGAGCAACCCGCAGTATATAGTGGCATACTGAGTTGCTTCTGCTGCAGTGGATTGGGCCAACATCATTTGAGAAGCTGACTTTATGGTTGATAGTGAACAATTGAGGCGAGTGCCATCTGGGAATGATAGTATTAGTCCGTCGGGGGAACAGAGGATGGAGGCATTAGCTTTGATAAGAACATCCCGCCCCATGAGGTTAGCCGGACTTTGGGGTGCCAGAATGTACTGATGAAGAAATAGCTGGCCCGCTATTCTGGTTGTCAATGGCGTAGTGAGCGGCACCTGCTCTATTTCTCCCGAAAACCCTATGACTGAGACTGTATTACTGGACTTGGATGTGTTGAAAACGGGGGAGTTGATAGTTGAATATCTAGCTCCTGCCCCGGTGCCTGCTCTGCTGGCGCCACAGGATGAACAATCAGCTGTTTGGCACTTTTCTTCTCATTTTGAACTGTTTTACGGGCTATTTCTAGCTGAGTACGGAGTAGTTGCACTCTCAACTCTTCTTCCTCAGTTTTATTCTTAGTGATTTGTTTGTTAAATTTGCCTAAATGATGGCCCAGATGACGCTCCCATGTCTGCGTGTTTAGTAGATCCACCTCTGGGTTGTCCTCCATAAGATCTTTAATCTCGGCAGGTACTGCTGCTAATATTGCTTTACGGAACATCTGCATATGTTGGTCACTATTTTCTGGACTATAGTCAGTAGCTACTATGTATTGTTGGCGTGACCTTAGCAACATGGTTGATGCGGCCTCTCCAGGTGTGAACGTGAAAGATAGTGAGCCGTAACCTCCTCCCGTCTGTGGGAAATGTTCTCTCATTGCCAAGCTCAGCAAGCTGTGTATGTTGTTGGAAGAGATAGGCTGGTTATCGTTCATTCTTACTGTTCCTGCTCTTTCCTCGACTTTCTTTACGTCATGGCTGGAAGTCTGTTGTGCTAAAATCCTCCTGAAATCTCCAAGGCAGATTGTTTGTCCTACTGACATATCAGCAAACTTTCTCATCCAATGTCTCTCTCCCTCAGTAGGTAGTGGCATTTTGTCAACCAGTGCATGCACATCTCCTAGTGAGAAAGGGTGGTAAGCGGTATTCCCATTGGGGAGTGCCACCAAAGGAGCTTGTAACACTGGAGCAATAAAGGCAAGAGGAGTGGGGTTTTCTGAGGTGTGTCGGGATCTCAAACTCATACGGGGAAGTGCAAGAACCTGTGTAGCAGTCAGTTCAGAGATTGTTCCTGTCATATTTATGTGCTTAACCTTGCTCTTGCACATCCTGCCGTTGACATCTCCCTGTTTTGCTCCAGAGGAACACTCACCACTCTCATCCCCCGATGCCCCTCCCTTGCTGGTGGAGTAATGGCCTGTTTGTGCCTGCCGTTCTTGGAACGGCAGGTCACTCAAACTGCCCTCACCCTTGGGAGAACTTTCACTGTACCCTTCCCCACCTGCTTGTTGTTGGCTACCGCCCTCCTGCTCTCTATTCATTCTGTCCTGACTTTCTCGTTCTATTTCTTCCTTCTCTCTTCTCAGTAATTCTTCCGCTTCCTGACAATGGACCCCCTTCCTATCCTGATGGTCCGTACTACCATAATCTCTTCCTCTTTCCTCAGATGCTCTCTCCTCCAGTTGCTTTCTGTGATCGTCGGCCCGTGCTTTCTCCTCTCTTTCCCTCTCCTCATATTTTTCTACAATGGCGATCAATTCTTCCGGTGTGGGGCTGCCTTCGCCCTTTTTAACGGAGGTCTTCCTTAAAGGAGTTAGCGATTTTAAAGTTACCCCTCCTTACACTTGCTTATTCTTGGTATGACCCAGAGCCCACTGGTGTCAGTGGCATCTGTAGATTATACCCGGGGGGTGCGATTAGGACAGGGGAAGAGTAAGGAGGCGGTTGTGTAGATAAACCGGATAAATCCGGATAAATGAGGGGGGAATTGATTGGGACATACTGATCCTCTACATGTCCTGTCTGAGACCACTCTCCTGAACTAGCCTTTCTTGCAGTGCACACGTCCTTTACAGCACTGCTGAGATTTCGTCTCCTCCTGTCTGAGGCAGAGGTGCCCTTTTGAGTCATATCCTTATAAAATCTGATACGTTCTGCAACATATTGATGTATGTCGTCATCTCTGGGTGGTGGTGTCAGCACGCACGCTTCCCTAATGTCTTGGGGGAACAGTAGAGTGCCAACGTCACTAGAGCGTTGGGGCTTCTACCGTGACTGGGGGATTGTTGACTGGGGGGAGAACCACAATCATCCCCTTCCTGACAAGTGCTGCGTTGTGGCAAATCCTCCTCAATTTATCAACCGCCTCTTTCTCTTCCTTTAGTTTCAGACGGGAAAATAATCCGGGCTTCTGCTCGTTTAGGTTACCCAGTTTCTTTACAAGCTGTCGCTCATACTGATTCAGAGCTGAGCCTAAATTTCCTAGAGTGTCATCCCTTCCCACTCTATCTTCTTTTATCATTTTATCATGGAGGAACCTAAGGTCGGCACACGCCTTCTTCTTGTCCCCCTGTCTTGTCCCACTTAGAATCAATCCCTCAATCTGTCCCCATTGTTCTTGGAAACTTCCGGGAATTGGGGCGTCTAAACCACTTTTTTTTAACTGCCCTTCCATATTGACTTTGCGTGTATTTATCTGACTAGGTTAATATGTGTTCACTAGTAATTTGTGATATACTGGACAATGCTCGTCGTCACTCCTAATGTAGTTATTGTATTTATTTAACTGCCCTGCCTTTGTCTAGAGGTGTAAATAGTTTGAGTGTATAAACACATGTATTTGAACTCCACCTTGAGTGATACATTTAATAACAGAAAAGTACCAATAAAGCACCTATATAGGAACAGCGGACTGGCTTATTGAAAGCCAGTTGAGTAGCACTTGAAATGTGTTGGTACTTATAAAACCTGATTATAGTTGAATGATCCTGTCTTTTTTGATTTTATGTTCCTGGTGAAACGCAGTTATTGTGAGTTGTTTTGGATTAAAGCGTCCCCCAAATGTAACGCAATATTGCAAGAAATACTATAAAATACGTCCAGTAGATGGAGCCAACAAACTACACTATTAAGCAATATTTGAACCGCTAGTCTGTCTTTTCTGTGCCACACCTTGTTGGCCACCAGATGGCGGCACCCGACCAGGAATGAGCTCCACCTCACCGAGGGGAGAAATGATTTTCGAAGCAGCAGGCTTAAACTTTGCTTCTTTATCTGACTTTCTCTCTTTGTTACTAGTAAATATTCACAGAAAAAAAATTCCCCGTACAGTCTATTCAGCTTTTATTGTCCAATGTTTATTCCAACAAGTTTAGCAAGCCTCTCAGCGCGCTTCAACACCGTCTTTCAACAATGTGACGCTGACATGGAGTCGTAACCCAGGCTTACAGAACTCTTTATCGTGACGTTTGGCTTTATAGATTCAACCCCACAGAACAAAGGATTAATGAGGTCCGGTCACTTCAAAATTGGTTTTTGAAGTTTGCGTTACTCTCCTTTGGATCACTTATAACATAAATAACTCATCTCCAGCCCCGTCGAGCTGTGGATTCGTTATTTTGAGTCAGTCTGATATGGAGACTTAATACTACCATTTGACTACTCCAGACAGTCTAACTGTGGGGACTCTATACCTCCACTTTTCAAGCCAGGGACTTTAATACCCTTCTAGCTGCAGGAACTTAATATCCTATTTTAACTGTGGGGACTCTATACCTCCACTTTTCAAGCCCGGGACTTCAATACCCTTCTGGCTGCAGGAACTCAATATCCTATTTTAACTGTGGGGACTCTATACCTCCACTTTTCAAGCCCGGGACTTCAATACCCTTCTGGCTTGCAGGAACTCAATATCCTATTTTAACTGTGGGGACTCTATACCTCCACTTTTCAAGCTCGGGACTTCAATACCCTTCTGGCTGCAGGAACTCAATATCCAATTCTACAACTAAAACACACATTTGCATTGTTACTATAAAAACACTGTAAACTTCGTCTGACAACCCTAAAATTTGGAATATGGTAAAATCACAGATTTCGAATTAAGCTGGTATCTGCTCACCTGTTATTGTCAGAGCTCTGTTTTTAGTTGTCAGAAGAGGCCGAGATGTTTAGCCCTGGACTATTCCGTCCGCTTGCTGCTGGTGGTCTCTTCCCCGAAAACACCCCACTCAGACACGTCGGGTCAGCACTTGTTGGAGATTCGGAGGATGTTTAAAACCAACCTTGTCTCCGCGTGTCATTTGATAAGCTGGGTAAATTCGTACAAAGGAAGGGATTAAGAAACACCAGAATACAAGTTAAACAATAATCTTGTTTTAATGATACAAAGTAACAATACAAATACAAAGGAAGTACTTCCTGCTCTTTCTCCTGTCTTACTCTCTGGTCAGCCTGAAGAAAAAGAGATCGAACCCCAGGAAAACACAGTGTTTCATACTAAAAACACAGGAGGAGGTGTGTGCGTGCTTTCCCCCAGAGGTCATCTTATTGGGAGAGACCAACACATGGCCTGTCGCACCCAATCAGTGCGACACAGCAGAAGAAACCCGGAAACAAAAAGTCTCTTTCAGTTTGACGAAGACCAGACACCTTTTGGTGTCTGGTACGAACCTGCTCTAAACAACAAGTTTCCTTATCTTATTTCACATCTTGTAGCCAGCACACACACATCCCCTTTATGGCCCTTTGTCCCTGAGTCCATCTTCCCGCCTCAGGCTACCACACACAAGTTAAAAGTATGTTTTAAGATATAGTTGTTATAGTTGGCTAAATATATACGTAATACATGTAAATCACTTTCATATCAATAATAACGAGGAACATATTACCTATGCGCTTAAGCAGTATTAGAGATGCTTTTCAAATAGTCAAACTTCACACAGGCCTAATATAGAGAACACACTCATTTGTCCTACCGCCTTTCCATTTGTTTGAGCTATTGTTCACATCTTTACTTCAAATAAAAGGTTTCACATTGTATATTTCCAGCTTCCTTTACACATACTGTTATTATTAATACAAAGTAATTAACCACACACATCTATTGAAAACAAGTAGATTTCCCTGATAATTGACATGCTGAAAATCTTAGGAAGAATGTCCCCTCCCCCAGCTCTCTCGTCCCTATCATAAAAGCTGCTTCCATTTCATATAGAGTAATAAAACATGTTTAAGCTAATTTCTCCACAATGTTTGTATCCATTTAGTACCCGCACATGAAAGAATAAAAACAGAGGTATAGTTGAACAGTAATCATGCAGCACATATATTTACTGCAATGAAAACACACACATTTGCCCTAAGCATGTGTAACGCACCCTCTTCTTTTATGAGGGAAACATTCCAGAGTTTTGGAGCTATCCCCAAATTAGGATGTCCCCTGCTCCCATCCCTCTCTAAACACAAAGACTTCACCTCAATATATTGGGGAAGGAAAATATACTTTGTCCCTTCAAATCTAACACACATGAATATATATAAGGTGACATTAAAATGAATATACCAGATTTAACTTTCCTGCCATAACACGTTACTTTAATACTTCAAATAATTCACCTTAATCCTTCAATACTCAGACCATGACAAAAAAATTATTTTTGAGTTTTTTTGGTGTTCCTCATTTTGTTTATATTTGGCAATACACAATGCCATTGCTTTCACACTATTCCATTAAAGGACAATTTGTAGTGTTTTGACAATGTATTGCAGCAACCTGACAATGATAGTAAAGAAGAAGCTAGCAAACATGTAATTTAATATTGTTTGAATCTGATTTGCAGGTGTTGATAAAGAAGATTATGTGTTCATGTTTTTAGACCTGAATGATACACACAGTGTATTATGATGAAAAATTAGGGGGGGGGGATTAAGTTTAAAATAAATATGTATTGACAAGGCAGGAACAGTATTTTTTTAATCTTGTGCGCACGATATACTTTCTCGTTCGCACAACATAGCATTTAGTGCGAACGAGATAGTATTTCGTGCGAACAAGAAAGTATTTTGTGCGAACGAGAAAGTGTTTTGTTTCTCGTTCGCATGAGAAAGTTACCGGTGCGCCAAATAGGAAGTGGAGCACAGAGTCGACAACCGTTTCATTGCAAACTGTTATGTTTACGTGGAGAAATGGTTTATTTATATAGCAGAGGTAAACAAAATGACAGGCATGCAGCCTGGAACAAACAAAAGGGCCAAAAGGGCACAGGTTTATAACTAACCAAACAAAAGGAGGACTCTAAAAAAGGAGTCTAATGGCATACAGGGAAAATAAATAATAATATACTAAATAAAGAACTAAACAAAACCTCACTTTAAAAGTGGTACAACTAACCAAATAATCTATACAAAACACAGCTAAACTAAAGGCAACAGTGACAAAATCCTAAACTACTCTAAACACTATCTATACTCTAACCTCTAACTAGGCTACTCTAGACACTACTAACACACAATATCACACGGAGATGGGCACACAAGTTTAACCACAGTTTAACAAGCTAAGTACAAAGTAGCGAGAGGCGTCTGTCCCACATCATCAGAATATGAAGGGATCGTAACATGTAAACACCACAATTGGCCAAAGGCTGGGTTCAACATAAATCTTAAAATGTTGTAGAGCTAACACCAACACTCGGATCCGATTAACTAGCTGACGCTCTTGGGTTACCGGGAGAGTCGAAAAGTCGAGAGGCTTGTCTGAGCCGGCGTGTTACGCTGGTCTCATGACATCTTGACGAGGAGGAACCACAATTTCTGGCTTCTCCTCGGACACAGCTTTATCTGGAAGCACCGGCACAAACACAGGCTCAGACAATGAGACATCAGAGTCACTTTTACTTGCCTGTGTGTGTAACCAGGCCAATGCCTTTTGGCGGGGACATATTCTGCCGCTGTTCTTTACGCTTCAGAGTCATACAGTTGGCAATGACATGTCCAGGTTGGTGACAATGGAAACACTCTCTCTCTTCTCTGTTCACGTTAGTCGAAACTAACGGCTGAGTAAACGGGGCGGCTGACACATGGCGGGACCTCTCAGTAGAAACATGGGAAAACACATATTTATGCGTGAGCACATATTCGTCAGCTGGGTCATTCCTAGCATTCAGTGCCATTTAGGTCCCCACCATATTATATCATATATTTTGTATTTAAAAGGTCTAATGCTTTTTTTTTAAAAGCTTGGTTTTAAATGTTTATACCCTCTACCATAAAACAACAATGTTATTTAGCCAGGATATTAAAAATTCTAAATAATTACTCTGATTTTAGCACAAGTAGGCCAAATTGCTGTGTCCCCAATCATGTTTGCTCAACTTCTGTAACAGATATACAAAAAGAAATCAAAGAAATACAAACAAATTCTACATTTTTGTGAGTTTTGTATGACCGTTTTGCTAATATTCCTCACCAAATTGAAATTGTTGTTATTAATTCATTTGTATTGAAAATAAAGTGTGTGTCCCCTGTTTGAATGTCCCCCCTGTTACTCTGATTTGAATCCCTCTGGACACGCCCCTTTACTATTCTACTATTTGTATGACTCAAGAAGAAGAAGGATACATTTTGAGTGGGAAATAATCTTCAAGATGCAGAGTGAATGTGTTCTTCCTTCAACGTTTTTCTAATGTTTTAAAGAACTTAACTATTGCGGTAAAGCATAAAATGTCCACCCTGTTATGCTCATTTTTAGTGGAACTGATCATTTGTTTTACATTTAGAAAATATGGTGAATATATCTATCAAATATATGTTTCTGTTGTCACCAAGTGCTAGCTTGATTATCATCACACATGTAGCAATAGCCAAGTTTAGCATAAAATGTCCAACCTGTTACCGTCCACCCTGTTACTATTTTTCACAGTAACAGGGTGCAAACACAGTAACTGGGGATGGTAAAAAAATATATATGTAAGCATAATATCCTGAGTTTGACCAAAATATTTTTCTTATACTTTAACAAGCCATCATTCAGATTAAATAAAAAAAAAACATGGAAAATTATGTTTTTTATTTTTGAATACCCTAGCTGAAATGGCATCGAATGCTAGGAATGACCCAGCTAACACAGCGGCAGCAGAGAGAGAGTCTTCCTTTTGTTCATTCACGTAGGCCAACATAACAATGCGATCAGGCAAACATTTATCAAACTCCTCCAACATAATCAATTCCTTCAGAGAAGAATAATATGTGGCATTACATGAGGCAATCCACTTAGCGAACAACATTCCCTTTTTCCTAGCGAACTCTACGTGCGTTTGACCCTTCCTATGGTGTCTAAACTTTTGCCGGTAAGCTTCAGGGACTAACTCATACACTCTGAGGATGGTAACCTTAACTGAGTCATACTGTAGGCTGTCCTCTAACGTGAGAGCCGCAACTGCTTCCTGAGCTTTTCCATATCATTTGCACGTTACCATCAGAGCCCAAACTTCAGCCGGCCACCGCAACGCTGTAGCAATGCGCACAGTGCACAGTGAGCTCAGCTTGTGCAGGCAGCACCAGAAAACCCCTTTCCACCAACTCATCCACCACCAGCCTTTGACGTGAGTAGAAACATTTTGTTAGTGCCAACCTTCCGTGAGACTGAGGAATCAAGGAAGTATGATGAGAGTCAGGCAGGACCGCAGAGACTGGTTCAGCCACGACTCGAAGTCCAGGACTCAGATCCAGTACTCAGGATAGAGGATCCAGGACACACGACCACAGCAACAGGATTAGCCTCGACTCAGGATCCCGGCGTATATGTAGACACAAAAAAAGAGATTTGGGGGAAGCGGAACATGAGAGTACACAGGTACAAACAGAAAGAAAGACGAAGTAAGGTGTGTCCCCCGACAGTCTAAGCCTATAGCAGCTAAACTAACGTGTCTACAGACATGCACTCCCTTAGGATAGGTTGTGGGATAAGGGGTAGCAAGTAAGAAGTAAGGAACACAACGTGTCTACGTACATGCACTCCCTTAGGATAGGTTGAGGGAAAAGGGTAGCAAGTAAGAAGTAAGAAACAGAGGCGGAGAGGCACACGCAGGGAGAAAGGTCCCCACTGGAACCTTAATTGGAATTGGTTAGAGGTAAGGAGTAGGTCTGTGACTACGTTCCACACTCCCCGGCCGGAATAGGCCTCTCTGTAACCTGTTACCCTCTAATAGAACCTCGAGAGGTCAGAGAGGGGAAAGGTTTTGGATAAAGTTTTAAATATAAGATCTACGTTTTTAGGATTTAAGTGAAAGAGTAAGAACTAAAATATATAGGTGAAAAGGCACAACGTGTCTACGTCAATGCACTCTTATTCGATTATTTTATTTTATCACTATAAGCTTTATCAAAGAGGAAGGTCTTAAGCATACTCTTAAAAACGGATAGGCTGTCTGCCGCCCGAACACAAACTGGAAGCTGATTCCACAAATGTGGAGCTTGATAAGAAAAGGCTCTGGCTCCCATTGTAATTTTAGAGACTCTAGGAACAACCAACAACCCTGCATTCTTGGAACAGTAGGGTATAATGAGTTCTTTAAGGTAAGATGGTGGCTGCCCATTAAGGGCTTTGTAGGCGAGAAGAAGAATTTAAAATGATATCCTGTGTTCTATAGGGTGCCAGTGTAAGGTAGCCAGAACAGGAGTAATGTGATCCCTTTTCCTAACTCTGGTTAGTACACGAGCTGCAGCATTTTGAATCAGATGAAACGACTTAACTGACTTCTTGGTACGCCATGATAATAAGGAGTTACAATAATCCAGCCTTGAAGTAACAAATGCATTGACTAGTTTCTCTGCATCGTTTTGAGGCAAGATATGCCTGATTTTTGCAATGTTGCGTAGATGAAAGAAGGCGGTCCTTGAGATTGATTTTATGTGGGCGTTAAAAGATCAATCCTGATCAAATATCATACCAAGGTTCCTTACAGTCTCAACTCTAAAACACCCATGTGAAAAAGATCGGTTTGCATTTTAATAATCAAATAAGTATGTGAACATAACCGATAACCTATCATAGCCAATAACAAATAAATGGTTTTATTTTTGTGGTTCATTTATATCTTATTTTACCACTTAACATTTATTTATTTATGCATATTTTTTAATCTCTCCAGTTTTAAACAATATTTTTGGTTTACTGTCCTATAGTATACATTAGAATGATTTCAAACCTGTTTTTATTTATCCTAATAATTATAAAGGAGTGCCTTGGAAATATTTGTTTACATAAATTGTGATCAAAACGTTTGAGACCCACTGAGACAACTTAGACTAAAGTGAACTATCTAAACACTCCTTTACCTCACTGAGCCTCTCAGTCTGACAGGAGAGCTCTCCCTCCACATTATTGAAACAGCTTCTTATATCCATTAGCGCAACAACAATCCCCGACGGTACCGGTGCACCCCTATCTATCTATCTCTCTCTCTCACGCTGGCTGTGGGCTGCGGGCGCCTGATAAGCCAACATCCCCCACTTTCATCACTTACAGCGCCCATCGTACAGGGCAAATGGAAAATGTAACCGGGGTGAAAAGGGTGATATCTTCACTTAATTAGGAATGTTGTTGGCTGAAAATTCATTTTTTTTTGTATTATATTTGTATTTAATCTTGTGGAAGTGCAGATCCCCTGTCCTCCACCAGGGGGTGCTGCAGCACCCTCAGCACCCCTACTTCCCACGGCCCTGGGTTGGTGTTTATTCCATTGTCATTTAAACACTTCAGCACAGCCTCACATATGTCCTCCCCGCGTGTTTGGCCTTTCATTGGTATTAATTCGATCATTTCTTCTTGCAGTTCACATACCTGCATAACAGCGCTGCCTGTTCAATATCGATCACATCACACGACTCATCACAGGCAATTGAGTATGCTGGAGCTGAATTAATGTCCTTGATTTGCTGATCGGTGATGTTGTCTGCCATTTTAATGGCCCTTTCCTTCACTGTCTTTGCGGAGAGAGGCATGTCTTTAATTTTCTGTATTATCTCGGTTTTGTTTTTGAAGTCTGAAAATAGGTGCTCTGATATTTTAATGAATGAATCCTTCATGTAGTCACCATCTGTGAACGGTTTTCCACGCTTTATTATCTCCCGGGTTGCAACAAAACTAGCAGCAGTAGTGGAGTTTGGAGATGCAATCCACTTCTTAAATCTATCTTTGCGCTCCTCTAATTTCTCCAGAAGTAATGCAATCGCACTTTTTCTCTCACTCTCAACTGGGTACTCGGCTGCAAATGTAGCATGCCTTCCATGGAAATGTCTTTCCACGTTACTCTTTTTGTTATTTGCCAATTTCTCATTACAAAGCAAACATACAGGCAATCCTTCCGCATTGGCAATGAAAGCAAATGATTCGGTCCAAGAACTGTTGAATCCTCTGTTCTCCTCAGCTATCTTTCTCTTGTTCCCTTTGGGATCCATGGCCCATGACACACCCGCCGGTTTGTTAGCAACAGTTAGCACCTCGGAGTTACGCGGTTAAATTACGCGGTTAAAACACGCGCAACCTGAGGCGGAGTTCCCTCCCCCTACGCTGCTGTGATTGGTTGATGACCTGAGGCGGAGTTCCCTCCCCCTCGATGACGTGAGGCGGAGTCCCCTCCCACTCCTCCGTCGCGAATATCCAGTCTAGCCCTGACCCTGGCACTACGCCGAGCTGAAACGTGTGTCGCAGGCTATGACGTAAATCTTCGTTGACAGAAATGTTAAATTAAATTAAATTAAATATTTATTATACACATTTTTACAGCATTGGATAATAAATTATATTAAAACAAAAAATATATTCACACCATCTTTTTCCATTTTCATATTTTTGAAAAAGCTCCAGGGAGCCACTAGGGCGGCGCTAAAGAGCCGCATGCGGCTCTAGAGCCGCGGATTGCCGACCCCTGGTCTAAGGCTATTAGAAGGTCATTTGTGACATTAACCAGAGCTGTCTCTGTGCTATGATGTGTTCTAAAGCCAGAATGAAAATCTTCAAATAAATCATTGTTTTTTAAGTAATCACACAACTGTTTTGCGACTGCTTTCTCAAGAATTGTTGAGAGGAACAGGAGATTAGAAATAGGTCTATAATTGGCTAAAACCTCTGGATCGAGGTTCTGCTTTTTAAGAAGAGGTTTTATTACTACTACTTTAAATGATTGTGGAACATAGCCTGACAATAAAGACATATTCATAATATTTAATAAAGAAGTGCTAATTAATGGAAAAACTTCCTTTAACAGCTTAGTTGGAATTGGGTCTAAGATACACGTTGATGGTTTAGAAGAAAGAATCATTGAATTTAATTGTTCACTGTTTATGGCTGAAAAGCATTCTAGTTTACTATCTAGTTTAATATTAGAACTTACGTTTCCGGGAGCTGTTGATAACACTATACTGGTCAAAGGCAAGAGGCCATTGATTTTGTTTCTAAGAGTAACAATTTTATCGTTAAAAAAGCACATACAATCATTACTACTGAGTGCTATGGGAATAGAAGGCTCAATCGAGCTGTGGCTCTCTGTCAGCCCGGCTACATTGCTGAAAAAAAATATTGCATTATTCTTTTTCTCATCTATTAATGAAGAGTAGTAAGCTGTTCTCGCTTTACGCAGCTTTACGCAATAAAGCGTGGCCTCATTTTATTTAAATTGAGGCCACGAATTACATCTCGCACAAGTTAATAAAGCGTGGCCTCATTTTATTTATTTTTCTTACTATGAACCCTCCAGGGCTCCGTACAATACAGATCCCACACTGGTAAGTAACAACCCATATATTGCAGCCTGTAGTGCAACAAATACATTTTTAGCTCTTTTTTTAAATTAAATCTTTCACAAGTTCCCAAACTTTATGGTTATAAGGTTTGTTCATTGTCATTTTACGACACAATTTGAATTGTAGTAGTATTACCAATCCTGTTTCAATCACATTAGTATGCATAAAAAGTGACAGGAGCTGTGACAGGCCACACCTGCTACTACTTATAAATTGACAGGTGCCTGAGAATGTAACTACTTATTCTAATGACCTCTTTGTATGCTAATGACCCCCATAATGACCCCATTGTTTCGAGGTGTTATCTATCATGACCCCCATATTGACCCATTGTTCGATGTGTTATCTATAATGAACCACTGTTCGAGGTGTTATAACATGCCACTCTGATATGCCTCATTGTAGTCTACCTACTGTTGTCAATCGAATTAGCCTTTGATGTCAATCTATGTGTTAATTAAGACAGTCTCTATGAAGTTGAGCAGAAGATAGTGAGTGAGTGTGTGTGTGTGTGTGTGTGTGTGTGTGTGTGTGTGTGTGTGTGTGTATGTGTGTGTGTGTGTGTGTGTGTGTGTGTGTGTGTGTGTGTGTGTGTGTGTGTGTGTGTGTGTGTGTGTGTGTGTGTGTGTGTGTGTGTGTGTGTGTGACTGTCTAGCACCCCATCCCCCCTGCTGTGGACCGGGGCTACATCAAATCTTATTTTAGCCCCCTAAAGAAAGGCCCACTATAAACATATTAATTAAAAATAGTATTGATGTATGTTACCACTTTCCTTCTTCATCAGACAGCCCTTTCTAACGGGAACCTAAGCTAACATCTACACTCGTTTAAAAGCCTCCTTCCTTCTGCGGTGATGCAGGTAGACGGTGTGTGATATGTCTGCCCCGGCCACCCCCCTCTCTACTATACTAAAAGTCACCATACAAACTTTATTGTCCTATCTAATTAGATTAAGGTTTTAATATGATGTGTGTTAATTAGTTTACTAGCTATGAGGAAGTTGCTGTCTACATTGGAAGGATTAGAGCGATTGGTTGTCATTTTTTGAGCCATTGACGTGGCTATTGTCAGGGTTTATAAGGAGATCTAGTTTCTCCAGCAAGAGAAAGGAGATAATGAACCACCCCGGCACTTCTTCTCTGCGTTTTCCGGACCTGGAATTACCTAAATTACATTTAAGGTTTTTAAAAGGATTTGTGTTAATTAAGGGCTATTGTTATTTTGGTTTATAAGGGGATAGGAGTTCAACTGTAAAAATGCACAGGATCATTCTAAGAAGAGTGAGAGGGCTAATGAGCCAGCACCATACTTCCTCTCTGCGTTTTCTTGACCTGGATCTGATCTTGAACAACTCTGTTAAGTACTTTTTATTTTATTTTATAATATCATGTAATTATTTAATGTTGCTTGGTGTGTGTTAAACAACCTCTGTGCATCTGTTGAATTTATTTTTGTAACAGCACTATGGCTCGTAATGGTTTAGAAGCTTTGGGAAAGTACCCCTCTATGTACAAATAATGTGGTGTAGATTTTTAATCAAATCTTTTTTTGTGTGTGTCTCAGTTCAGGAAAGTCTGAACCAAATACGAATTGGAATATTACAGAGGATTAACTCGTTTGGTGGAACCCCATATGATTCATTCCCTGTGGAAAGCGAGTATATATGTATTTAAAACTGTATGTGTTTGTATCTCTTATTTTTTAAATCAAATATGTTTTTTGCTGATGTGTAAAATATCCAAAATAATGTTTTATATACTTACTCTCTTGTTAAAAGCTGATTTGTTTGTAGCGTAATCCAGCAATCAGTGTACCATCACGACGACATACAGCGCGAAAACCTCCCCTCTCTGGAGTTTACACACAGCCTACCTTCTGCGACAAGTGCTGATCCAAGTTTGATCTTCAGTGATCCTCTCACACACCATCCCTCAGAGAGCCAGACAGACTAGTCCCCCTGTAACGCCCCCCCAGTTAGCGGGGAACGTTCTCACAACTTTGGCTAACGTTACCTATTGGTTCTAACAAGGTTTTAAAGAAACTTTTTAATCTGATGTTCAAAGAACCTTTTTAGGATGTTTATTTGTTCAAATAATATTCCTATAAGGTTTAAGGTTAACTAAGACATAACGTTTTAACTGCAACATTCAGAGGATGTTTTGAGGATGTTATTAAGGCTTGAGTTTTTTTATAAAACGTTCCTTTAATGTGATATGTTAACAAAGGTGGAACGTTTTGCCTGCAACATTCTAAGGATGTGTTTTGGACGTTGTTGGGAAACACATTAAACATGTTCTTTATAAAATGTTCTCTCAATGTTACATGATAACAAATGAAGAACATTTTCAAAGCAACATTCTGAAAATGTTTTCAGGATGTTATTGAGGCCTGAGATGAGAGAAAGGGTTGTATAAAATGTTCCCTCAATGTTACATGATAACAAATGAAGAACATTCTCCAAGAAACATTCTGAAAATGTTTTCAGGATGTTATTGAGGCCTGAGATGAAAGAAAGTGTTTTATAAAATGTTCCTTTAATGTGATATGTTAACAAAGGTGGAACGTTTTGCATGCAACATTCTAAGGATGTGTTTTGGACGTTGTTGGGGTAAAACATTAAAGATGTTCTTTATAAAATGTTCCCTCAATGTTACATGATAACAAATGAAGAACTTTTTCAAAGCAACATTATGCAAACAATTTCAGGATGTTATTGAGGCCTGAGATGACAGAAAGGGTTGTATAAAACGTTCCCTCAATGTTACATGATAACAAATGAAGAACATTCTCCAAACAACATTCTTAAAATGTTTCCAGGATGTTATTGAGGCCTGAGGTGACAAAGTGTTTTATAAAATGTTCCTTTAATGTGATAAGTCAGCAAAGGTGGAACGTTTTGCCTGCTACATTCTAAGGATGTGTTTTGGCCGTTGTTGGGTAACACATTAAAGATGTTCTTTATAAAACGGTCCCTCAATGTTACATGATAACAAATGAAGAACATTTTCAAAGCAACATTCTGCAAACAATTTCAGGATGTTATTGAGGCCTGAGATGACAGAAAGGGTTTTATAAAATGTTCCTTCAATGTGATAAGGTTAACAAAGGTGGAACGTTTGGCCTGCAACATTCTAAGGATGTGTTTTGGACGTTGTTGGGTAACACATTAAATATGTTCTTTAAAAAACGTTCCCTCAATGTTACATGATAACAAATTAAGAACATTCTCCAAGCAACATTCTGAAAATGTTTTCAGGAGGTTTATTCTTTTTTATAAATGTTCATGTGACAGCATCAATACATTCATCTTGCTACCACTTAGAAATTATGTACCTATTTATCTAATATATCATACTCGAATAACTTCCGTATATAGACTGTTATTGCACTATTTCACTTTTTTAAACTATTTATTTTTGTATTTACTATTTACTTGCACTTTATGTTTTTCTGTTTATCCGTATTATTGTGTTGCATTGTTGGAGGAGCCTGTGACCCCAAGATTTTCATTGTCATACTACACTGTATTGTTCGTATGGCAAAATGAAAAGCTTGAACATTGAACGTGATGCGAAATATTAACACTACAACAGTAGTCAAATAGGGCTTTCGACTGTGCACTAATCCTACCTCTGCACAAAACAACTGATGTTCTCAAACACATTCAGAAGGCAAGGGATTCCCCAAATTGACTCTTGACAAGGCACACCTGTTACTTGAAAACCATTCCAGGTGACGACCTCATGAAGCTGATGAGAGAAGCCAAGAGTGTGCAAAGCTGTCATCAAGGCAAAAGGGGGCTACTCTGAAGAATCTAAAATAAAAATCATATTCTGGATTTGTTTACACTTTTATAAAACACTCTCTGAAGAACCAGCACCTTACCGTGGTAGAGAGGTTTGTGTGCCCTGATAAACCTGGGGGCTGTGTTGTCTGGAACCTTGTGTTCCTGGTAGGGTCTCCCATGGCAAATTGGTCTTAGGCAAGGGGCCAGACTAAGATTGGTTCACAAGACCTCATGAAAGACGACACACGAAGTGAGGATACCTGGCCCGGAGGAAGCCCGGGGTCCCCTTCTGGAGCCAGGCCCAGAAGGAGGACTCGTCGGCGAGCGTCTGGTGGCCGGGCTTGCCACGGAGCCCGGCCGGGCACAGCCCAAAAAGGCGACGTGGGCAACACCTCCGCTTCTCCGTCCCGCGGGCCCACCACCTACGGGAAACAGCGATGGGGTCGGGTGCGCTGCCAGAAGGGTGGCAGTGAAGGCAGAGGGTCTCGACGGACCAGACCCGGGCGACAGAAGCTGGCTTTGGGGACGTGGAACGTCATCTCTCTGGGGGGGAAGGAGTCGGAGCTTGTGCGGGAGGTGGAGCGTTACCAGTTCGATCTGGTTGGGCTCACCTCTACGCACAGCGTCGGCTCTGGAACCTTACTTCTGGATAGGGGTTGGACTCTATTCTTCTCCGGAGTTGCTCAAGGTGTGAGGCGCCGGGCGGGTGTGGGGATACTCACAAGTCCCCGGTTGGGTGCCTCGTTGTTGGAGTTTACCCCAGTGGACGAGAGGGTCACCTCCCTACGCCTGCGGGTTATGGGGGGGGGAAACTCTGACTGTTGTGTGTGCTTATGCACCCAACAGCAGTTCAGAGTATACGGCCTTCTTGGAGACCCTGGAAAGAGTCCTGTATGGGGCTCCTGAAGGGGACTCTTTAATCTTGCTGGGAGACTTCAACGCACATGTGGGCAATGATGGAGACACTTGGAGGGGAGTGATTGGGAGGAACGGCCCCCCTGATCTGAACCGGAGTGGTGGTTTGTTACTGGACCTCTGTGCTAGTCATGGATTGGCCATAACAAACACCCTGTTCGAACATAAGGATGCTCATAAGTGTAGGTGGTACCAGAGCACCCTAAGCAGAAGGTCCATGATCGATTTCGTTATCGTATCATTCGGACCTGAGGCCGTATGTTTTGGACACTCGGGTAAAGAGAGGGGCGGAGTTGTCAACTGATCACCATCTGGTGGTGAGTTGGGTCGAGTGGCGGGGGAAGCCTCTGGATAGACCTGGTAAGCCCAAACGTGTAGTTCGGGTGAACTGGGAACGTCTGGAGGAGGCCCAAGTTCAGGAGGCCTTCAACTCACACCTCCGGCGGAGCTTTTCGGGCATTCCTGTGGAGGTTGGGGACATTGAACCAGAGTGGTCGGTGCTCAAAGCCTCTATTGCCAAAGCCGCAGCGGGGAGCTGTGGTCTCAAGGTCCTAGGTGCCTCAAGGGGCGGTAACTTTCGAACCTCCTGGTGGACACCGGTGGTCAGGGAAGCCGTCCGACTGAAGTACGAGGCCTTCAGGGATTTGTTATCCCGGGGGACTCCCGAGGCAGTTGCAAGGTACCGACAGGTCCGAAGGGCAGCAGCCTCAGCCGTGGCCGAGGCAAAGCAGCGGGTGTGGGAGAAGTTCGGAGAAGACATGGAAAAGGACTTTCGGGCGGCACCAAAGTTGTTCTGGAAAACTGTCCGACACCTCAGGAGGGGGAAGCAGGGAACCATCCAAGCTGTGTACAGTAAGGATGGGACGTTGTTGACCTCAACTGATGGAGTGTTAGGGCGTTGGAAGGAGCACTTTGAGGAACTCCTGAACCCGACAACCCCGCCCTCTATGTGCGGGGTCTGCAGTTCGGTGGACTAAGGATTGCACCACTGCTTTTTGCAGATGATGTGGTTCTGATGGCTTCATCGGTCTGCGACCTTCAGCACTCACTGGATCGGTTCGCAACCGAGTGTGAAGCGGCTGGGATGAGGATCAGCACTTCCAAATCTGAGGCCATGGTTCTCAGCAGGAAACCGATGGACTGTCCACTCCAAGTAGGGAATGAGTCCTTACCCCAAGTGAAGGAGTTCAAGTATCTCGGGGTCTTGTTCTCGAGTGAGGGAACAATGGAGCGTGAGATGGGTCGGAGAATCGGAGCAGCGGGAGCGGTACTGCAGTCGCTTTACCGCACCGTTGTGACGAAAAGGGAGCTGAGCCAGAAGGCAAAGCTCTCTGTCTACCGCGCCATTTTCGTTCCTACCCTCACCTATGGTCATGAAGGATGGGTCATGACCAAAAGAACGAGATCGCGGGTACAAGAGATGGGTTTTCTCCGCAGGGTGGCTGGTGTCTCCCTTAGGGATAAGGTGAGAAGTTTGGTCCTCCGGGAAGGACTCGGAGTTGAACCGCTCCTCCTTCGCGTCGAAAGGAGCCAGTTGAGGTGGTTTGGGCACCTAGTTAGGATGCCACCTGGGCGCCTCCCTAGGGAGGTGTTCCAGGCACGTCCAGCTGGGAAGAGACCAAGGGGTAGACCTAGGACCAGGTGGAGGGATTATATCTCTTCGCTGGCCTGGGAGCGCCTTGGGATCCCCCAGTCAGAGCTGGTTGATGTGGCCAGGGAAAAGAAAGTTTGGGGCTCTCTGCTGGAACTGCTACCTCCGCGACCCGAACACGGATAAGCGGGAGAAGATGGATGGATTGATCCTATGTGTTCTTTCATAGTTTTGATGTCTTCAGTATTAATCTACAACGTAGAAGAACTTTTCAATAAACACATAGCATTGAATGAGAAGGTGTGTCCAAACCTTTGACTGGTAGTGTGTATATATACAAATAAACTTTAGTGAAATTAAGATGGAAAATGTCAGGTCTTTGGTCAGTTTTAATGGGTTTAAGGGCGAAGGGTAGTTGGAGCGCTGTCATTGGTTCCACTGATGTGTCAATCTCATACACCATATAGAGAGAGAGCGCAATTATGTCCCGCCCACACCAGAGGAGAATTCATTTCTACCACATGGACAGGACTACAAAGCAACTTGTGCTACATAAAGGTAAGATAATGATGTAACTCAAATTATTTACAGTAAATTAAACATTCGGAAATGAGGCAAATTGATATTTACCACATCTCATTATTTTAATTCTGCCGTTATTTTAAGCACATTTTCTTTGTGAATGCCATACAAACAAAAGATAAAGTTTAAAGAGCAACTTGCAGGTTAGAGACCCCAGTGAATAAATGTGTAGGAAAATGATGTAAACACTAGATTTTCAAACAAATAAATATACACTACACTGACATCTGGCGTCGTTTTTGTAAGACATTTTTACTTCCATATAAAAGGCGTGTGACGTCACATGAACGTATTAATAAACATGGATCACAAATCACAATGTTAGTTTTGACACAGAAGAGGTTGAAAATGTATATTTGTATGCATATGACGGACCACAACCTTATAATTATGAGCCTGCTAGGCGGCCAATAGACCATGATAATATAGTGACGTTACTGGCAGGACTGTTGATACTGATCCATAACAGAAACTAATGCGCAAGTATCAGCCGTATCTCGCGTTACATAATGCAACGCCACACTACGTACGGTGCTGTTTACCGGAGGGGAGAGAGAGAGCAGCGAAGGGGGGGAGAGAGAGGGGCGAAGGGGGGAAGAGAGATGTAATACGGTTTCCTGATAAACGTTTTGTTTGATAGGCTTCAGCTGTGGAGAGAATGTGCTGCAGGGAGGTGGATGCACCTCGCACAACGCACCCAGGAAACGAAATCTAGCTCCGGTCCTTTTCCTGTTAGGGAAACTGTGGACTCGATGTCCTGACAGGCTGGAGTTTGTGCAACCTGCACAAACTCCAGCTCACCATGATTAAAAATGGTGAAAGGCAATGTAAAATGACCGAAAAAATACCAGCTCACTAAATCACAACCGCTCAAACCAACTACAAACTACTACTGCTGATTGGGCAGAGAAGGAGTCCGAGAAAGTTGCTCCACGTAATATGACGCGTTTCACGTATGACGTTTTTAAAAAAGCTGTTTTTAGTAGCAGAGCTCAAAACGGCTCCTTTCCCTCTGAATTCCTGCCCTTATGTCTTGTAAAACATATCGAATCCTGCATTAACTTTTTTAATTGTAATTTCCAGGCAAGGTTAAGCATAAATCTAGTAAAAAAATAAACCTGCAAGTTTCTCTTTAAATAATTGTGTCATCAAAATAATTAAAGACAAGTTAAAGAAACTAAAACCTAGTATAATTCTGCCCTCTGAGCCGCTGAGTTCCTCATGACTTGGCCTTCACGAAAAGGTAACTTTTGAGTCAGACAGCTATCTCACATTTCTAATGTTTATTAATGATTTACTGTGAGTGCAAATTATTATTTGAGCTTCAAGGTTTTTTTTTTACAAAATATTGTATCCATGTCACGTCTTGAGAGGGTTATTTGTGAATATACTAGCCTACGTTTTGCCCGGTCAACCAACCAACGCAGCTATTTTACGTTTTTTTGTGAGACTGGGTTGGATATTTCATCTAAAATGAATGTTACCATACTGAAATTGTTGTGTGTTCTTTTCTCTTTACAGTGAAAACGATCAGCATGTCTTCAGCATCGGGCTCGGTAGGCCTATGCCTTTTTTGATACATTTTGTTCCTCTACATTTTCATGAGTATTTTTATTTATTTTTCTGGGGTGTGTTCAGGATTCAGGAAAGTTGCTACAATGTCAGATAGGAAATATTCACCCCGCTGGAAAAGGGCAAAAGGCTTAGAGGAAAAATGTGCAGGTGACCAATTCGCTGCATCAGAGCTTTTACTGACAAACCTTCCTCTTCAGTGTCCTTCACTGCTTTCTCCTCTAAAAGAACATACAGAAGAGGGGGCTTCTGTGGAACCAAATGGTGCAGTTGAGTTACTGTCCAATGGCAGCAATATGGAAACTAACCCTAACTCAGACATTCCATTGCACAGTGGGCAAAGGAATTTAATGTAAAACACAATGCAGTTGATTCTTTGTTAAAGATTTTAATAGAAAATGGACACTCAGAGCTGCCAAGGACAGCAAAAACACTGCTTGACACCTGCGAAGGTTTTGCTGTTGAGTTAAAAGCAGGAATGCAGTATATCTACCTTGGCTGCAAAGACCAGCTCCTGAAATATTTGCAAATGTATCCTCCACAAGACATGCATGAATTAGATTTCATTGACATTTCCCTCAATATCGATGGTTTGCCGCTTTTCAAAAGCAGCAGACAGACGCTGTGGCCAGTATTGTGCAAATTACATTTATCTCCTCCCTCAGTCTTTCCATTGGCTCTCTGTATTGGTTTGTCAAAACCAACAAATCTTGACTTTCTTGATGATGTTGTTGGTGACCTTAGTAGTATCATGGAAAATGGACTAGAGAATGGCAGTGGTTTGGTTAGGGTGAAGCTGCGTTGTGTTACATGTGATGCCCCAGCCAAGGCTCTTGTGAAGTCCACAAAGCTGTGTTCAGGGTATTATGGCTGTGACAAATGTACACAAAAGGGATTGTGGGATGGCCATCGGGTGATCTATCCTGAAATCACCAATCTAACATTGAGAACTGATAATACATTCCGAGATCAGTCTCAGGAGGAACATCACCGGCATTCAGGTGTGTCGCCATTTTGCCAGCTCCCGATAAACATGGTTGAGCAATTTCCTGCAGATTGTATGCACCAGTGTTGTCTTGGGGTCATGCGCAAAATGATCCTTATATGGATGAGGGAACCACAGGGAGTCAGATTGTCATCTGGGCAGGTCAAGCAGGTCAGTTCTCAGCTTCTGAAGCTTAAAATATGCATTCCAAATGTGTTTGCTAGGAAACCACGAGGTTTAGAAGACATTGACAGATGGAAGGCCACGGAACTGAGACAGTTTGCCCTCTATACAGGACAAATTGTGCTTAAGGGCATTATTTCCGAGCAGCTGTATGAGCACTTCTTGGTTTTTAGTGTGGCATTATCCATCCTTGTTTGTCCAAGACTGGCAAAACAGTACAATCACAATGCAGAGGAGTTATTGGTGTACTTCATTGCACAGGGAAGGCATTTATATGGACATGAGTTCCTTGTCTACAATGTTCACAGTTTGGTACACCTTGCATCGGATGCAAACCTTTATGGCAGTCTTGATGGTTGCAGTGCTTTCTCTTTTGAGAATTACTTGCAACAGCTGAAAAGATTGGTCCGTTCTGTGCGAAATCCTCTTTCACAGATTGTGAGGCGGCTTGGGGAAGCAAATAAAGTCAGAAAGATACATCTAGAACCAAAAAAAACTGTACAAATGAAAAAACCCAACAATGCCTTCACTCTTAGTGATCTAGAGTGCTGTGAAGTTGTTGCAATCTCCAGTGTGACAGAACACGGGGAAAAGATGTTGCTCTGTCGTGTCTTTGATCAACTTGAGCCATACTTCATGCAGCCTTGTGACTCACGGCTGATTGGTGTCTACACAGCCAAAGACCGTAACACTCGGATGAAAGCACTTTCTGTCAGGCATTTGGGCAGGCAGGCATTTATGACTGAAGCAAACAATGGTTTGAGGATTGTAGTTACCGTGCTCTATTCTTTCTAAGGTGTTCACAGACTTCCTATACCTTCAAATTAAGTTATGCTTATCACTATTCACCCTAAGTTTTTTCTAAGCAGTGGCTTTTATTTGTGTGGCTTACAACAGCCGGTTGCCATTTTTTTTTTGGTGGAAGCAACTCCTTTTTTCCTGAAATATACATTTTGTTCATGTTTTCCGATGTGTGGAATTACATCCCTGTCAGATCCCACACTTCCAAGGAGTAAGTGTAGGAAAATATATATTAATTGTAATTAGGGGTATGCACGGAGGGAAGACTATGTGACAACATCATTTCATTTTTTTCTTCCAGGACAGTGACGAACAGTTTGCAGTTGTCAAATTATTGACCTCCAACACAGTGGATGTCGTACCAACTAACTGGTTAGAGAAGACGAGCAAGGTATTTCCTAACTTATGTTTGCAACAAATAATGTAAGCTTGGACTGTCTTCCAGAAAGTGATATACATGCTAACTGATGATCATTTATTCTTCATTAGCATTCACATCAATTAAGCTTGATATTTGCTATGATTTAGGTGTCCTCCAGATGGAGCAGTATGTCTTTACCAAGCGATATATGTGACATCAGGGTACTAAAACACCATCGTAACTTTCTTTTGGGAATATGTGAGACGTAGCTACATGACCAACTCTTCAAATATTTAGCAACAGGCTTTTCACAGACATGCAAACTTCAGCTCTGCTAAGGGGAACATGTAAATCTCTTTCCTGCAATGTTAATGAATCCTTTAACAGAATGTGAAAATTTGCCAATAAATCCGCTGTTTATACTGATAAATGGTCAGTTAGCCCTTCAGCAATATTATACTGAAGAATAAATCCTGCAGCACCTGCTGCTCACCCCAAAAATGGGACTTGACTTGACACTTGTGCCTCAAGACTGGAAACTGAATTGGGACTTGGGTGAGGTGGACTCGGTCACACCTCTAAAGTACAGTTTATTATACAATGATATATATTGTGTTTTATATTTTCTTCAGGCTGTGTTTTGCTACTGGCCACAGAAGAACGTCACTGCCAAAGTAAAGAGGAGAGAGTTACCAGACCAAACACATTGGGCCAAATGCAAAGTCTCCGTTCTAAAATACACAGGTATTGTATTGTATTGTACTGTTTCATCTTCAGAACTAAGCCAACGAACACCTTCTAAAAATGCCCTCATACTTTCATCTAAATCATAGCAGTGACTTTGAGGAGTGCAAACTTTGTTCACTCAAACTTGGTGATGTTAGTGACAACACAAGTGCAAAAACTCCATGAAATTACCAGGTATGCTACCTGCTTTATTTGACAACAAAAATGTAAAATTACTGTACAGGGTACTTTGCAACTCAGCACTGAGCGGTTAGAATTGTACGACGCACGTTGTCAGAGGGGTGCGTAGCATTCCTCAAATCAATCCTGTCTTGTTAGTGGCACCCTAAGTGCTCTCTTGTCATTTAGAAATGACCAGCGCTGCTCTCTGCGTAAATTAAATAAAAGTATTATATTATAATATATTTTACATATATTGTCTGCCTCTGCTCTGATCTCAATCCGTATATTCATCCGTAGACACCTAGAACAAGGCGAGACAAAAGGTCAACATAGCGACAGTAACTTCAAATTTGGACAGTGATCCGGAGGCGGAAACTGCCAGGAAGATTGCTCCTGTTCGGTACATGGACTCAGGTAAAATATTGCTTGATGGCCGTTGTTTTTTTTCAAGAAAAATATCTAACGATACTATATGCTTACCTGACAGATATGTATGAATATCTGTCCATTAGATACAGATATAGATGAGCCCGTAGTCAAGAGAGTGAAGACAATTACGGATCAGACCCTTTCAGTACCACTGATGCCAGCAATGCCTTCCTGTAAGTAGATGGTACTGAGTAGCCACAAAGTGTATGATGTCTGTGTATAATCTTTGAGTCTATGTTTGTTGAATTTGTAAAACATTGTTTTCCTCAGGAATTGACATAGGCCAGGCATAACTAGGGCTGTCAAAATAAAAATAAAATTACCAAATTATGTTAGAACATTACTTCCTAAAACCCCATAGATACTTGCTGCTATATTTCCAGTAAATATCACAATATTAAACGTCTTTTCTGTTGACAAAAGTACAAACGTAGGAAGACAGCAAGTATCACCAATCTTTTATGTGGTTACGTCTCCAGTCTGATCTCGAGCGCACAGCTGATAGGTATGTAGTTTGTTTACATGACAATTTCCAGTGTCTTGCTTGCCACCTGCTGATTAAAGTGAAGGGGGTTAGCCCAGAAGTTAGCAACAACTGTGGACCAACTGTTCTCATTTTAGGGACAAGCTGACTTGTCGGCTCCTTTGAGTTTTGCTCAGCAATTTTAATTTAGAGTATTCGCTGAAAGCCCATGGTGTAACTATGCTGGTCGTTTTCAGTAGCCTCCATGAAATGCTGGTATTCTGACATTTTGTTCAACAATCATGCTAAAGTAGGCCGGTCTAGGGCCTAGACCTGACTTTTATACATTCAGTTGGTGCAGCCGGCCCCTGAAAAATATTTCTTAGGTTATACTATTTCTTAGTTTGAAACTGTCTAAATGTAAGCCCTCTTTCAGTGAACTGCTTTGACTTTCTAACTTGCTGTGACCATGTGTTTTTTCAGTCATCCCATCAAGGCATTTGTTTTCAGCCAGAGAAAACCAGAATAGCCCAAGTAAGTCTCACACAGTTTCAACAGTTTTGTCCTTTGAAATGTATTAAAACTAAATTGCACTTGTGTTGTATTCTTAAAAAAAAACACAATTAACATGTGAAACTACAAACTGCTTATTAGGAATGCACCGATACAATTTGGTCATTTAATTTCCATTTATATAGATACTGAGCAAATAACTGTGAGTAAAAGCGCTTATGGACCAATCTAATATTGAACCTTTTTAAACAAAAATAAGAGTTTCAAAGAAGCAGACAAACACTTTATGTTGAAAACATTCTGCTTGTGATTATCATATTAATGGAATAAAGTACCTACACTAAAGAAGAATGCGTTAAAAATGGTTTGACCTGAAAAACATGACCCTAGTCCATAGCTCACACAGAAATAGTCTATACCGCAAGATCAAGTTGTAGGGGGATGCCCCCTTTTGCCCCTTCGGTAAGGAGGGATGGTAGAAGGTGTGGCATTTCTCAAAAAGGCTCATATATAGCTACCTGTCAACAACATTTTAAAAACCTAGAGCAGCTACAGGGATTATATTCCAAAAACAAAAAAGGCACCGCACAGGAAGTATGATGAATCATATATTGATTATGGTTTTGAAGCTACTGAAGGACCTGATGGTGTGTTCTTTGCCTGGAAAGGACACTCATTAAATGTAAGACAATGTTTTACAACTAAATCAAGAGAAAAAATTGAATTCACCGCTATGACTCATATAAGTTTGGATGCAACCCCATCCAGGGCTGTGTTACAGAGCAGTGGCCAGGGTATGCCTGTAGTCACTAAGCAACTTGCCATGATCCGATTGTATACAATTTAACTTGTTTGTTTTGCACAAATGTAGGTCCCTCCATCACCAGTGATCCAAATATAACTCAAAGCACTCAAAGTAAGTTGGATTCACGGCCACTGCATGAGCTAGCCAATTATTTGCAATAATCACATTTTCATAGAGATGGCATCTCTTTTCGATGTTATGCAGACAATTCACGTCTATACCTCCCGTTAAACCCAATTTCCCTTCCAGTATATCTGTCATAGTTAACAGTTTTACAGATATTAAAGACTTGATGTCACACAATGCTTCTCAGCACAACACACTTTGCTAAGTTCTTGGAATAAAACAAGGCCATAGGACAACTGCTCAAATTTATTTTTGTGTTTTAGATGAATCTAGCACACCAGCATATGTGAGGGCCATCTTTATGAGGCTGGACAAGATTGAGAAATCTCTGGAGACCATTCAGTCCATGTTGAAAAAGACATGGGGTCTGATAACCCAGTGATGGAAGGGCTCACCAGGCCACTAAAGACTCCAGCAGAACTCGAAGAGGCTGAAAAGCTAAGGGATGCAGATTACAGAAAGAAAGTGGTATGTGAAAAAGATGTGTGTGTGTGTGTGTGTGTGTGTGTGTGTGTGTGTGTGTGTGTGTGTGTGTGTGTGTGTGTGTGTGTGTGTGTGTGTGTGTGTGTGTGTGTGTGTGTGTGTGTGTGTGTGTGTGTGTGTGTGTGTGTGAAATGGTGTCAGTGACTGGTCTGCGTGTATTTGTGTTTGTGTAATTAATGTGACACGACATAAGTGTCAGCTAACTCGATTTCAAGTTATGTGTTACTCGTCTGGGTATACAACTACTGGCCTGATTCTTATTGTACACCTTGTCCCAATTGCATCCACGTGTCCTGGCTGCATGGAATTGCAAGCTGCTGGGGGGTTGTTTTTTATTATGATTTGGGAAATAGCCAAAATTGGTGAGTAATAGGGAAGAGACGACACAGCAACACAATTCCAAGTATCCACTGATGCTTCGGAGAAAGATGTCACATTAATTGCCACGCCTGCAACCTGTCCAGACAACCTCATTGATTATAATGGACGCATTCAGTTATTTTGGTTAACACGCTCACTACATTTGCTGTTAGGACAAGATGTTAGAAAATACTACAGATTAATTTGACCTTCTCTTAGTTGAACAAAAGGAACACGGAGGGAACAGAAAATCACTGTAATATGAGCCTTATCCTATAAGATCATACATTTTCTGTATTGTTTCTCTTTTCAGATACATTTTCTTTGTATCTTGGGAGGTAAAACTCCAGGTGACACAGTGAGGAGGATTATGAGACGAATTGGGACAAATGGCCTGTGGGCCAACTACAGTTTAAAGGGTCGCAAGGGGAAGAAGAAGTTTGAGGACCTGGCTATGTATCCGGTCATAGTCCGTAAGTTTGTTTTTAATGTTTCTAGTGATCTCACAACAATCTTTTGACCCAACAAAGATCTTATTGTTATTATAGAACTTTAAGAGATATGTGTGTTGATCTTCAAATATTCAAACTACTGCGCTACAACTACTAATTAATTGAAATAATTATATTAATCAGCTACTTCAAGCATTGCTTTATATACAGCTACTGCTTGAGGTATTTCCACTGCTGCTTCAAGTATTTCAAATGATTGCTTCCGCAAACTTTAACTACTCCCTCAATAACTTAAAGTCTTTCTTCAGTTACATCAAGTACTGCTTTAAATACGTTCAACTTTTCAAGCTGAAGCAAGCACACACATTTTCTTCAGAAAATGTTGCCTTTTCCAAAAAAATGTGTTGTCTTTCTTTATCTTTAGAGGCCTGTAGCAAGAACCACCCCAACATACAAATTAAGACTGTGGAAGACTGTGTGGCAGACACATTAAAATATGCTCCCCACAGAGGGACTCAGGTCAGTGTTAAGCATTTGTTTGATAACGATGTTAAATCTCATACATATCTATTATGCACATGTCTCTATTGTCATATTGATATAATAACATTTAGAAAACCAAATAGGTTTATTTTTGTATTTTTTCATGTCAAAAGCCACATTTAGTCGCCAGGAATATCGCCGATTAACGTTGATACTCTCCTCCAGCAGCCGAGTTGGTGCATTTGCATAATGGCCATATGAGCGCATTAAGACAATGAATAGGACGTATAAAAATGAATTTGCATGCCAATATTCACTCACATGCACTTATAATCGCACTAAAGTATGTAGGCCCAAAGTATTCATAATATCCTATTTCTAAAATATCAGAAAGAAAGCACACTTCTTTTCTGACTATAAAGGTTGTGTCTCGTATATAGTTTATAACTGTTAGATATGCTATCTGGCTGTTTGTGGTTTGTGAGGGCTGCGTATAAACAGTTTCCGCTGTTTAAAAAAAAAAAAAACTTCTGTTAAATCAGAAATGATTCTCATTTGAATTTACATTTTTTCATAATGCAGGTTGAAGGTGGATCATCCGTCCATCTGCCAGAGGAAATTGCAGCAGCACCTGAGGGGAGCTCCGAGCTGTTGTCACAGTCCGTCATCTGAATAGATCAACGATGAACATTTTTTGTTTTTCCTTTGAAACGTTTGTGAGGCAGCATTTGTTTTTATGTTTATCATGCACTGAACATTGTAATGATGCTTTCAACTGCGTCATGTTAATATTATGCTAACTGAAATTGCTGAGTTTGCACAATGAATAAATGAATGAAAAAAAGTGATTATGTTGAATACTTTTTAAGATTGATGTATTATCATCCTTTTACATGTGTTAATAGTCAAATTCCAATAGTGAAGTAAATTATCAAAAATAATCCTAGTGCCCAGCTAGCAGAGAATGTTCTCACAACTTTGGCTAACATTACCTAGAGGTCCTAATAATGTTTTAAAGAAACAATCTGATGTTCAAATAACCTTCTGAGGATGTTTAATATTTCAAATAATGTTCCTCTGAGGTTTAAGGTTAACTAAGACATACTGAGGATGTGTTTTGGACGTTGTTGAGGTAACACATTACAGATGTTCTTTTATAAAACATTCCCTCAATGTTACATGATAACCAAAGAAGAACATTTTGAAAGCAACATTTGGATAATGTTTTCAGGAGGTTATTTTTTTTTTTATAAAATGTTCCTGTGATGTGAAATATTAACAGGGTCATGGTCAACGTCAGATTTATTTGTAGTGCGCTTTAAAAAACAAACTTGCTGCATTTGTTTGAAAAGGATGTTTAAAAGAAATCTGATGTCACCACATTTTCGTTTTTAGAAAAAAACAAGCACGTAATTCATGATATTGCATGTTTGCGTAGGCATGTCTGAGTTCCGAGCTAGACATTGTTGGTTCTAAAAACATTCTGAGAATGTTACCATTCATTGTTCTAGGAATGGTTTCATCGAGAAGTTTTATTTTGGTTCCTAGAATGTACTTCTGAAAGGTAGGATAACGTTCTCTAAAAACATTCTTAAAATGTTTGGTGATAACATTGTTCGACCATTATACCACAAGTGTTTTTGTTGTTTATGCATATATTGTCATATGGATCGAATAACACTTAGAAAACCAAAGACAGACATATAGAAGAATGGACCAGCTATCACTGCCCGTCCCTGAAACCCCTGTTAGTGGGTTAGTGCCCCCCCCCCCCACCTGCCTGCTGGTCTGCTCTACACGGCTGTGAGCAATCTCCAATCAACCACACCTGCAACCTGCTCATCAGCCACACTATGAAAACCTGCAGCCTGCACTCATTCCCTGCCGGATTGTTGCCGTGAACGTTTTTTTGCGTGCCGCTCTACCTTTTTACCAGCATATTCTTTGACAACTTTGCCTGCTTTTGCCTCAGACTCATTGTTGTGTCTCTCCCAGGAGGAATCCAAGGCCGTCTACACTCCCGAGACCAGCCAGGCCTCTCTACCCACCCTGGAACAACTGTTTCCCACTGCCACCATAACCAACCTCCACTCCCAGCTCCCCTTTTCTAATAAACAAATGTTACTTTCACCAGCTGATTCCATGTCATCCTTTTACATGTGTTAATAGTCAAATTCCAATAGTTAAGTATACTATCATAATCTTCCTAATGACCACAGTGGTCAGTCCACTTACCCAGGAATTTTGAGTTGAACAATTACAGGAATATTATGTCTTTATGTTCAAATAATGTAAAAATATTTTAGTAAATTGTTACCACAGAACATTTGCATACTTTTTGTAACATAGACCATGTTATCCTTCTCTAAAATAATAACATTCTGGAAACATAAAAAATCTAGCTTGCAGCTGAAAATGTTTTAAGAACAGTAGGGCATAATGTTCTAACAATGTTAGCAAAACATTTTAAGAATGTTTTTAGAGAACGTTATCCTACCTTTCAGAAGAACATTCTGGGAACCAAAAATAAAAGCTTCTGCTGAAAACGTTTTAAGAACAGTAGGGCATAATGTTCTAACAATGTTATCAAAAACATTTTAAGAATGTTTTTAGAGAACGTTATCCTACCTTTCAGAAGAGCATTCTGAGAACCAAAATAAAAGCTTCTGCTGAAAACGTTTTAAGAATAGTAGGGCATAATGTTCTAACAATGTTATCAAAAACTTTTGAAGAAGGTTATCACCAAACATTTTAAGAATGTTTTTAGAGAACGTTATCCTACCTTTCAGAAGAACGTTCTGGGAACCAAACAAAAACTTCCCGCTGAAAACGTTTTAAGAATAGGAGGGCATAATGTTCTAACACTGTTATCACCAAACATTTTAAGAATGTTTTAAGAGAACGTTATCCTACCTTTCAGAAGAACGTTCTGGGAACCAAACAAAAACTTCCCGCTAAAAGCCTTCCTAGAACAATGACTGTAACATTCTCAGAATGTTTTTAGAACCAAAAATGTCTAGCTGGGCCCCTTCAACTTGTCTGATGCTAACCCCCAACACAACTAAGGAATTCGGTTTCTTTAATGGCCTAGGCAGATTTTGGCTTTTTTCTCTTGCCAAGATACTTTTAGACACACTTTGAGGTATGCACAACCTTAAATCTAGAACATGAAGTACATTGTCTGATTACAAATATTTCTTAAAGACTGTTTCTCTAAAAGGCAAGTTTGTGATTTTAACACTTTTTACTGACACTCGGCAGATTTGTGTGTAATTCTCTCACAAAGGAACTGTAGGATACACTTTTTATGTATGCAAAACCTTAAACGTTTTTGAAAATAAAATACTTTGTCTGAATACATTTTCTTTAAAGGTACTTTGGGATTTTAACGCTATTTCAGTGGAACAATCCAGTTTTGTTGACGTCAATGCTTTTTTCTCTTTTCTCCTACAAAGATACTTATAGTTACACTTTAATGGATGCAAAGCTTTATAACTTGGTAAAATATTCATTCATTTGTAAGGAATTCGGTTTCTTTTAATGGCCTAGGCAGATTTTGGCTTTTTTCTCTTGCCAAGATACTTTTAGACACACGTTGAGGTATGCAAAACCTTAAAACTAGAAAATGAAGTACATTGTTTGATTAGATTTTTTCTTAAAGACTGTTTCCCTAAAAGGCAAGTTTGTGATTTTACCACTGTTTCGATGAAACAATGCAGTCTTGATAACTTGACTTGACTAACATTACTTTTTTTAATGTGTTTTTTAGATGCTTTACTTTGATTTCTTTTATGTTATTTTAACACATTACTTTTTTCATATTTTTCAACATACTGTGATATTTAGTTTGAGTTTTTCTCTCCTTTTTCCATTATATTTTTGAAAAACTACATAGTGATTTTTAGCAAAATACAACATGCAACTAATACATTATACAATATTACGACTTTTTGCGATATTTTCAACACAATATACTTGTACTTTCTTTTTTTTTGTAGGGTATTATGACTGGCTCGTAGGCCACAACGGACCAGAATAAGAGACATTCACAAGTTTCCAAAAGCCACGGCACATTTATTGTGGTTGTTCCACAAAACACAGAGAGAATGGACGAGGGGAGAGGATCACAGCGAGTCCCTCTGCAGCCGGCTTGGAGAGAGTCAGGACCGACGTGTGACTCCGGGTAGCTGGGCTCAAATAGCACCTCGGCTCCGGCCAGGTGTCCCAGATCAGGCTGATTGGCCTCTTCAGCTCCACCCCCATCGCAGGACCTGCAACACACCTGTAAACAGGCTCTGGGGCCGTCACAAGGGCTTCAAGATATTTTGCATGTCATGCATAAACACGGTGTCATCTTTCTTGAAATTGACGTGCTGTCCGTTTTCCAAACAAGTTATTTTTCTGCTTCTTCATCCTCTGAATTTTCCTCCCCCGTCCCTCTTCCTTCAGCCATCACAACAACAATCAAGGTGGATCTGTGAAATGAAACACCTCTTCCCAAAGCGTGACTTCCCTATTGAGGGCATGCGTCTAGGGCAGTAGGGTCTAAAGTTAATTTGCAAGTGATGTTAATGCATTTATCTGATATAAAAAATGCATTCGTATACTTCCAAGAGACCCCTAAACATCTACTTGGGCAATGTGAATTGAACGATAAACCGATCACTGTAAATGAAACGTGGAGAGAAGCAGCAGTGCAAATCGTTAAGTCTATTACCTTGTATGCACTACGACATTAACTTGGTCAAATGTAATATGTTTTTCGGAAAATGTGTTGAATGTTGTGTTTTCAATTCAATCAACAACCATAACACATGAAAAATGTGTTTATATTTGCTTTCATATATAGTAATAGTATTGTAAACAAAACATTTAAAGTGGTCCTGGAATCTTCATTTTCCGAAAAATTCTGTAACATTACCGAAGAAATGAAACAAACACCAAAAGTTTATCATGTGCTCTCATTGTATGCTCTGTTTGTAGACGTAATGCATCTTTCTATCAAAAACAGCATACACATGAATATTTTGACTAAAGTGAAAAAACTCCATCATGATATTTCCCATAATCTGAGGAATTCTAAGCTGGAGATGGTCCCGGGGGGTGTTACAATCAGTATAACTATTGATTTCGTGTGTGAAAAAAAAAAAAGTACAAATAGGACATTTAAAAAAAAAAAAACGTGTGTCTGATACATGTGTATTACAGTCCTTCACATGCACTGTTGTCTTCATTATAACAAGGGGAGGTTAACAGGGAATATGTATGATAAATGTGTATTGAAACGTGCGTATTATACCCCCACAGAAACACAGAAACACGGAAACACAGACACACAAAAACTGAAACACAGAAACACAGAAACACTGAAACCACTGAAACACTGAAACACAGAAACACAGAAAACACTGAAACACTGAAACACTGAAAACACAGAAACACTGAAACACCGACACACAGAAACACCGAAACACAGAGACACAGAACGACAGAAACACGGAAACACGGAAACACAGAAACACAAACACACAGAAACACAAAAACACACTGAAACACCGACACACAGAAACACCGAAACACTGAAAAACAGAAACAATTAAACACTGAAACACATAAGTACTGAAAAAACTAAAACACAGAAAACACACAAAACACACAAAAAAAGGCTTGTGTACTAGTATGCTTTTTGAGTAAACACATCAGTTTTAAAAAAAGTTGATTTGAGACTGATACAATTTGACTTTTTTTAAATGAAACAAAGATACAGGGGGGCAATGTACAAACACCCTGTTTTGACTAAATTAATCCTGGCAGGTTTATGTAAAGTATAAGTGTCTGCAGTTAAAGATTTCTTATCTGAACAAGACACTTATACTTTACATAAACCTGCCAGGATTAATTTAAAAAAGTCAAATTGTATCAGTCTCCCATCGACTTTTTAAAATACTGATGTGCACATGATACACTTTTGGTGTTTGTTTCATTTCTTCAGTAATGTTACAGAATGTTTCGGAAAATGAAGATTCCAGGACCACTTTAAATGTTTCGTTTACAATACTATTACTATATATGAAAGCAAAAATGAACACATTTTTCATGTGTTATGGTTGTTTAATTGAAAACAAAACATTCAACACATTTTCAGAAAAACATATTACATTTTACCAAGTTAATGTCGTGGTGCATACAAGGTAATAGACTTAACGATTTGCACTGCTGCTTCTCTCCGTGTTTCATTTACAGTGTTCGGTTTATCGTTCAATTCACATTGCCCAAGTAGATGTTTAGGGGTCTCTTGGAAGTATACGAATGCATTTTTTATATCAGATAAATGCATTAACATAACTTGCAAATTCTCTATCCTTTCGCCCGCAACGATTATAATCTGCTTTGCTTCTTCTTCGGTTTCACCATTATCAGCTCTGAATGTAATCCTTTCTGGGGCTTCTTGTGCTTCTTGTGGTCTGTTAAATATCTGGCATAGGATTTGTTTAGCTGTAAGGACAGGTACCATATAATTGTCTTCAAAAGCTTTGTCTATGTCGTCACACGTTTTGGCATATCCTTCGATGTAATGACAACCGATACTAGAATAGAGATCCTACAACAGTCTAAAAGACATGCTATACATGCTCTGGAACTGTCACCAATTTGGGCAATTCCGTAGTATCGTGCTTTTTCTCTCATTATATTGAAGCAAAGCTCTGCCATTGCTTTTGGTATTTGTTCAACACATTCGCAGCAGTCGGTTAGCGGTAGATGATCTATAAGATTATTATGATCCGGTAATGGCTCCACAACACCATCCTCTATAGTTAGTTGACATTTCTGCACTTTGTTCCTTTTTCTTTTCACCTTCCTTCTTTTTGTCTTTTTCGTTTTCCATCCTATGGTCCCTTTTCTTTTCATTCGCATTCTGCGTTTGCTTTTCATTTTTCTTCTCCTTTTCATTTTGCTTTTCATTTTTCTTCTCCTTTTCATTTTTCTTCGGTTTTCTTTACTTTTGCTTTTTCTTTTCTGCTAAATGTCGTTTGCGATCTTGGCGAGTGGTATGAGATATATTGTTTCTATAGAGGTTATCTATAATACCATCTTTTAAAGAAAGATATTCTTCATATGTCATGTTATCATAGTCCTCTTTTGTCCTAAAGACCTTACATGGATATGATATAGAGGAGAGCTCTTCATCGGGAACATCCTCTCCCCTACATCCGCTCTTCCGTTTACGTGTTTAATAAAGATAAACAATTGGACGGTAGATACACGGATTGAATCGGTTTTTGAAAACAACTTCATTCACATTTTGTTTCTACACGGACCACTATTGCGGTAAGCATGTTGTAACTTCCGGTTGTTGTTGTTGTCATCTCCGGGTATCCCGTGTGCCTGTTCTGTTGCTGATAGCTTATTATCTTAACTTAATCAATCGTTTTAAAACTCTTGATCACGGCAACTGCCTGACGTTGTAATCACACATTACTACAGCTTAAGCACTCACAACTCTCCTTCTCTTAGCGACTGTAACTCCACAGTTGCCTACACTCTTTTCGGGTTTGCTAACGGTAGCTACTTTAGCTTGATAGCTAGCCATGGCTCTTTCCCCACCCTCGGGTGCTATTTCCTGCTCTAACTGTCTCATGTTTGGTTACTTCCCTACCTCCTTTACTGGTACCGATACATGTGTTAAATGTAGTATAGTTGTTAGGTTGGAAGCGGGAATCATAGCCATAGAAGCCCGGCTCCGCATCTTAGAAAGTAACTCAGCCACAGTAAAGCCCATGTTAGCCGGTGCGGACCGGCAAAAGGTAGCTCCTCTTAGCCGTCCCCCGTCAACTCCCGAGCAGCAGGGAGATTGGGTGACTGTTCAGAAGGGGCATAACGCGAAACCCGCAGGTCCCCACCAACCCGTTCACGTATCTAACAGATATTCCCCACTCAGCGAGACACCCGCTGAGAAGCCAACTCTGGCTATTGGTAGCTCTATTATGAGACACGTGAATTTAGAGACCGAAGCCTCCACAGTCACATGCATTCCGGGGGCCGGAAGTAATTATCGTAGGGGACTTTAATATTCATGTTGACGATGATAAAAATAGCCTTATTGTTGCATTTAACTCTATATTAGATTCGGTTGGTTTCTGTCAGAGTGTAAATAAACCAACCCACTGCTATAATCACACTCTCGACCTTGTTCTGACTTATGGTATTGAAATTGAGCAACTATTAGCCGAACCGCATAATCCTGCTTTATCCGACCATTTCTTAGTAACTTTTGAAGTACTGTTACTAGACTACAAAGCATTAGCCAAAAGCTCCTGCAGCAGAAACCTATCTGTTAGTGCTATAGCCAAATTTAAGGAAGAGATTCCACCAAGACTTAACTCGATAGCATGTCTGCATGTAAGGGAGGAAACTTATACAAAATGTACACCACCCCAAATTGATCATGTTGTTGATAGTACTACAGATGCGCTGCTTATAAAATTAGACTCTGTTGCTCCTTTGAAAAAGAAGAAAATAAAACAACATAGATTAGCTCCATGACAGAATGCCGAAACCCGCAAAATAAAGCAAAAGTCGAGACAACTTGAAAGGATATGGCGTTCCACTAAACTTGAAAAATCTCGTTTAATTTGGCATATTACTCTGAATGAATATAAGAAAGCACTGCGTAAAGCGAGAGCAGCCTACTACTCTTCATTAATAGATGAGAATAAGAATAATGCAAGATTTCTTTTCAGCACTGTAACCAGGCTGACAGAGAGCCACAGCTCGACTGAGCCTTCTATTCCCATAGCACTCAGTAGTAATGATTTTATGTGCTTTTTTAACGATAAAGAAACTCTTACTCTTAGAAACCAAATCAATGACCTCTTGCCTTTGACCAGTATAGTATTATCAACAGCTCCCGGAAACGTAAGTTCTAATATTACACTAGATAGTAAACTAGAATGCTTTTCAGCAATAAACCTTGAACAATTAAATTCAATGATTATCTCTTCTAAACCATCAACGTGTATCTTAGACCCGATTCCAACTAAGCTGTTAAAAGAAGTTTTTCCATTAATTAGCACTTCTTTATTAAATATTATGAATATTTCTTTATTATCAGGCTATGTTCCACAATCATTCAAAGTAGCAGTGATAAAACCGCTTCTTAAAAAGCACAACCTCGATCCAGAGGTTTTAGCCAACTATAGACCTATTTCTAATCTTCCGTTCCTCTCAAATATTCTTGAGAAAGCAGTCGCAAAACAGCTGTGTGATTACTTAAAAAACTATGATTTATTTGAAGATTTTCAGTCTGGCTTTAGAACACAACATAGCACAGAGACAGCTCTGGTTAAAGTCACAAATGACATTCTAATAGCCTCAGACAAGGGACTTGTCTCTATTCTTGTCTTGCTCGATGTTAGTGCTGCATTTGATACAATCGACCATGATATCCTATTACAAAGACTAGAGCACTTAGTTGGCATACAGGGAACTGCTTTAGGCTGGTTTAGGTCCTATCTGAACGCTCTCAGTTTGTACGTGTCAACGATGAATCTTCCATGCAAACCAAAGTTAGCCATGGAGTGCCACAGGGCTCAGTGCTTGGACCTATTTTGTTCACACTATATATGCTTCCGTTAGGCAATATTATAAGGAATCATTCTGTAAACTTTCATTGTTATGCGGATGATACTCAACTATATTTATCAATCAAGCCTGATGAAATTAATCATCTAAATACAATTCAAGACTGCCTCAAGGACTTAAAAACGTGGATGACCTTACATTTTTTGATGTTAAACACGACCAAAACTGAAGTTATTGTACTTGGCCCGAAGAATCTACGAAACAAATTATCTAAAGATTAACTAATTAACCTCTAATAAGAAACAAAGAACTCTTATAAGGAGAATTACAAATAATACACAGGCCTACTTTAAAATAAATTAAACACAGCACTTGGGGAGTCCTCTGCACATTTGAAGGAAAAAAATATATTATTAAAATAGGCCCACTTTGAAATAAATAAAACATATAGCTGCACCCTAAAAAGAGTTAAAGGTAGGGTAGGTAAGAATGGAGAAACCAGCTCGAGTGCGCTAGAATTTGAAAATACACAACCATAAAAAATAGGCCTCTTCCTTCAGATTTTCTTACAGAGTCCCTCCTCCAACACACACGAACGCGCATCATCAATGAGGCCACGAGATACATTTGTGCACAGATGGAAGGCTGACAGGCAGGTGGCCATCCAATCATTTTAGCGCTTTTTACAGCGCTACGGCTTCCAGAGATTAATTTTTGTATGTATTTATTGTCAAAGCATTTAATATATTCATTGCTATCGGGACGTTAAGAGCATTCCATGGAATATAACAAACTGTTTTCTGAAATAAATTACATACCCCATTGAATTATGACTGAAGATTGTCAGCTGTCTTCCTCTCCCGTGTTGTTCCTCGATACGTAAAGGCTGCAGCACCGTTGACAACTTCTCTCTACATGTCAAACATACCGGTAAACCAGCATCGTTTGCTGTGAAAGCATATAACTCTGTCCACACAGAATTAAATCCTGTGTTCCTCCGGTACTTTTCTTCGATTTATCCATAGTTCGCTCATCGAGCCGGGGGTCCCAACGCGAGCGCCTCCAAGAAAAGGCGCTCGCGCGGGACCGTAGCAGGATGTGACGCATATTTTAGTTGACCTAATTAAAACCGTTTTGTTTTTTATTTATGTGTCACAGTATCACCTCAAAATACAAGATACGAAACATTTTCAACCGTGTAACAAAATATAAATAGTCCTACAAATACTTTTATTTTATTTCCTTCTTATTTTTGTCTAAGCTCAAGGGAGCCAGAGCAGAGGGCTTAAAGGGCCGCATGCGGCCCGTGGGCCGCGGGTTGCCGACCCCTGTACTAGGGCATTGCGTTCCAAAAATGCAGGGTTGTTGGTTGTTCCTAGAGTCTCTAAAAGTACAATGGGAGCCAGAGCCTTTTCTTATCAAGCTCCACTTTTGTGGAATCAGCTTCCAGTTTGTGTTCGGGCGGCAGACACCCTATCCGTTTTTAAGAGTGCGCTTAAGACCTTCCTTTTTGCAGCCCCTAGTTTTGCTGATATAGGCTTAGTTTGTCGGGGGACATCTTACTTCTTCCATCTCTCTGTCTATACCTTTGTACTCTCATGTTCCGATTAACCCAGCTTCCCCAAATTTCTTTCTTTTTGGTGTCTATATACGCCGGGATCCGGAGTCATGGATGATCCTGCGGTCCTGTGTCATGGATCGCGAGTCCTGCATCTTGAGTCGTGGCTGTGGTCCTGGATCATAAGTCCTGGATGGATATCCTCGTGGATTCATCTTCCTATTATACACACATGCATTTCCAAACATTTGGACTACCTATGTTGCAAATGTATTATCTTTTCAATTTACACACGGCATCTATTGCACGTCTGTCCGTCCTGGGAGAGGGATCCCTCTTCTGTTGCTCTCCCCGAGGTTTCTCCTATTTTTCCCTTTAAACTGTGGGTTTTCTTTGGAAGTTTTTCCTTGTACGATGTGAGGGTCTAACGACAGAGGGTGTCGTATTGTCATACTGATATTCTGTACAAACTGTGAAGTCCACTGAGACAAATGTAACATTTGTGATATTGGGCTATATAAATTGATTGATTGATTGATTTGTAACATCCAGTCATTAAGCCCATATCCGTTATCCTGGTGATAATAAGGGTAGGCTACATCAGACTTGTTTTTTCTCAGATCCATGGCTAGTTTTCAACGGTCGTCTTGGTGGGGTCCTTCGTTTTAGATGATTTGCTGAGTGGGGTGGGACTTATTGCGTTGAGTGGGGGGAGTCATCTGTAGAATTTTTTTTCACCAGTATAATGTCCCTCGCTGTTTGACTCTTTTTAAAAAGTTATTTTTCATCTATCATTTTCAACCAAGCAGCAAGAGGTCAAATATGGAAGCCCATTTCCGCCACTTGAAATTATGAGATAAAAAGTCATAATAATGAGATAAAAAGTCATAATTACGAGATAGAAAGTCATAATTATGAGATAAGGAAGTCGAAATAATGAGATAAAAAGTCATAACTATGAGATAAGAAAGTCGAAATTATGAGATCAAAAGTCATAATAATGAGATAAAAAGTCATAATTATGAGATAGAAAGTCATAATAATGAGATAAAAAGTCATAATTATGAGATAAGGAAGTCAAAATAATGAGATAAAAAGTCATAATTATGAGATAAGAAGTGCGCATGCGCTGCAGTGGCGCTCCCTTCAAAGGTCCCTTCATCACCTTGCTGCTCTCCACCATGCAAACGGCATCTAGTCCTAAATAAGGTAACTATTACAGGTGACTTTTGTAAATGTTAGATGTTACATATAGCCTATATTGGAGCTAAACTACAACAATGCAGTTCATAGCTTTGACATTACCTGTTATGAACTATAATATATAGTCTATAGGCTAGCAACTCACAGCAGCAGTATGGCTACACTATTGTCATTAGTGGCGTGAACGTTACCACAAAACTATAGGCATATATATTATAGTTCATGAACCCTTATTGTTTTTGACAACCCAGCACATCACGTAATCCAGTTAAATCTATTAGTTTCTGAAAGCAGAGGGTCATTACAGATACCATCTTTGCTCATCGAACCTACACACACCAATAGAGTGGTGCAGTGGTGACATCTTTTTGTAGGCCAACTCCTAAATTAGCATCGTTAGGGCTGCCTCGACTTGAAGTGATACTTCATTATTTTGTTCAGCAGGATAATCTCCATATATTAACATCGTTTTTAGAATAATAAAATCATAAATGCAATTGCTAGAAGTAAAAAGCTAACTTTAGACTATAAACATCTTACATCACTGTCACGTGAAATCATGTCAAAACTGCTATTTCAAAGGCGGCTAATGTACGTCGTGATGACGTTCATTTGTTAGCAATTGCTGCTTTAATGTCACATGAAAGCTACGACATATTTTATGTCGTAGAACAAAACGTCAAACTCTCGTAACCTTGTTTTAACCACAGACATTATTTTGGGGTTTTAACCAATAATTGAGTCAAAAGAACATTGACATTGCTACGTAGAAGTCCAGAAGTGCTAAAATGCTAACACATTTCTGGGTTCATTCCTGCACCACTCTATGGCTTATTCTTATATTTTCTCTTAGTACTGATTGAAATAACCACGGATAACAACAAAAATAATCAGAAAACTATGTCACAAAGTGCGAGGAATAACACTAGCAATGTTGGCTTCAGTTAAACTGATTTCCTGGTTCAGTGGCGGCTGGTGGAAAATATTTTTGGTGGGGCTATGGAAATGGTGACAAAACCATACTAGGGCATTTAAAATCAGGAGACTAAATACGAACTGTGTGTGTGTGTGTGTGTGTGTGTGTGTGTGTGTGTGTGTGTGTGTGTGTGTGTGTGTGTGTGTGTGTGTGTGTGTGTGTGTGTGTGTGTGTGTGTGTGTGTGTGTGTGTGTGTGTGTGTGTGTGTGTGTGTGTGTGTGTGTGTGTGTGTGTGTGTCATACTTGCCAACCCTCCCGATTTTCGCGGGAGACTCCCACATTTCTCCCGATTTCTGACCAAATCAGATTTACTCACGACTGTTTCCACTCGGACTTTAATACAGCTACACCATTGTTTGGTTTCCATGGTAGCGCGTCTCTTTAGCAGCGCGCGCAACTCAAAGTCTGAGAGGGTGAGGAAGATGAAAACTGAACAAGAATTGACAACTCGACCCTCTGATCACTCCTTTCCTGTAAAACACAGGTCCAGCCCACACATATGCTCCATGGTGCCACAGGCATTGCCCTTACAACTACAATAAGCATGTAAATGTTAATCTACAGCTCCGGCGATCCACTAGCACCGGAGTCTACACCTGCAGACAACTACTGTAGCGTCACCTTGGATACGAGTCCAAACAACTCACAGACACACAGGCCAGGGCGCTGAAAGGGCACCCTTTGAGCATCAGATCTGACGACGCTGATTGGCTGAAATTATGTTTCGGCGGCATAGTTTACAGATAGCAACAGTCAGCTTGTTGGCTGCTGCTGCTCTGGCTAAGGGCTCCTTTGTACCGCCCGGACGAGAGAGGGTAATGATACACGCTGCGGCCAGGCAGGAAACATGTGACTTATCAGGAATTTTAGACATCGTAAAACAATTTTAAACGAGATTTTATTGTAGATTATACATTTTACTGATACCAACTATATAATATTTACCTTGTTCTTTAAAAATAAAAATAAAAAATATATATTTTTTGGAAATATATTTTTTAATGTATTTTTAATTTTTAATGACAATCAAACATGTGACAAGAGGGGGGCGGCGCCCCTAGCGCCCCTATGGGCCGGCCGCCACTTACCTGGGTGCATGCTGGGAGACTTTCTACCACGATATATCTACCCTCCCAGAATAAAACGTTCAGGTTATGGTTAGCATGTCTGCCGAACTTGAAGCTTAAAGAGCTTACAAAATGAAGGACAATACTGTTCTTATTACGATATATACTAGTATTAATGGGAAATAATTTCCGGCTGTATTTATAAATCGTGATTTATGACAACTTTCCATGCTCGCCTCCGATGTTACACGACCGCTCCGAACAAAACAGCTTTCGCCGGTTAGTGGCGTCACGCACGTCAAGGTACGTCACTTGTTGAACAATACACTACCTATATGGCTGATGTCGGACTCTGGAGACAGAATCGAGTGACAGTGAGTCGTCAATAGACTCGGTGCACTTTCAAGAAGAGGAGGATTTTATTGAAGAGGATGCCGGTGTGGTGGAATCAGATCATGCGGGCCAGTCTAACGTGGTGGAACCATACCATTTTGAGCCACAGTATTCAAGTAGCGGTAGAGATACAGACGGGAGAGAACATGGGGATGATGATCCTGGATTTGGCGGAGATCGGGTGCGGCAACAGAACACAGACTGGTATACATTTGACTTTAATTCATAGAGATTCTCAATAAATAGTAAATCAATAATAATACATTGTAATGTAGCAGGCACACTTGGCTCAGGTATCAGAAAAGAGACTGGTATATACATTTGACTATAATTCATAGATTCTCAATAAATAGTAAATAAATAATAATAACTCTGCTGAAAAAACCAGCTTAGATCAATGTAGCTGGTCAGGCTGTTGTAAATTGACCAGCCAGTATATATTAGGCTGCAATGGTTGGTTGGAGAGGGGTTTTGGACACTTCAGCTGACCAGGATGTCTGGTTTATCCATCTATCACCAGCTTGTTTTTAATAATAGTATTAAATATACCATGCTGGAAGCTTACCAGGATTCTAGGTGACCAGCATACATTAGCATAAAAGTATTTTAATTTAATAAATTGCTAGTTAATATAATAAAATACACAGTAACAATACAATATCTATACAAATAACAACCAACCTGCAAATCAACCTATACATCAAAAATAAATATATTATCTTAAACCGGTGCATTTGATTTAAAATAAAAGTAATAAATAGAATTCAATATTTAAATGGTAACAAAAACCATAACACTATATATGATAAGAAAAAGGCAACAAAGAAAGTGTTTTTTGTTTTTCCTTGTTCATGTCCATAATGTTTCCCGTTATGTAGCCTCCAGCCTTTCCCAATCTGGCCTGCATTTCTGTCTGTTGAAGCCACTTCTTCAAGCAAACTGAAAAGAAATGTACAGATATAAGTACAGTGTAAAAAGAAAACTTGACATTTACGTTAACATTTGGGCTGCTGTGGTTGCCAGAACTTGATCGTTAAAGTATAATACATTACAAATTACAGTTGGTTGGCATAGACGTTACAGTCAACAATTGCTTATGGTGAATTACAATGGCAAAAACAAATAGAGCTATTGTACACGGTGCAGCTGTATTATCTGGGAAATATAGTAATCGGATCAGGATTCAGTATTGGCCGACAATCAATATCAAATGAATCGGATCATTATAAGCATCAGCACTTGATCACGTTTGTCGACTTGCAGCCTAAATAAAAAGATAGCTCCCCAGCTAGAAATGTTTGGTTCTAAAAACATTCTGAGAATGTTACAGTCATTGTTCTAGGAAGGTTTTCAGCGGGAAGTTTTTGTTTGGTTCCCAGAACGTTCTTCTGAAAGGTAGGATAACGTTCTCTAAAAACATTCTTAAAATGTTTGCTGATAACTTTGTTAGAACATTATGCCCTCCTATTCTTAAAACGTTTTCAGCGGGAAGTTTTTGTTTGGTTCCCAGAATGTTCTTCTGAAAGGTAGGATAACGCTCTCTAAAAACATTCTTAAAATGTTTGGTGATAACCTTCTTAAAATGTTTTTGAAAACATTGTTAGAACATTATGCCCTACTATTCTTAAAACGTTTTCAGCAGAAGCTTTTATTTTGGTTCACAGAATGTTCTTCTGAAAGGTAGGATAACGTTCTCTAAAAACATTTTTAAAATGTTTTTGATAACATTGTTAGAACATTATGCCCTACTGTTCTTAAAACATGTTCAGCTGCAAGTTAGATTTGTTATGTTGCCAGAATTGTATTATTTTAGAGAAGGATAACATGGTTTATGTTAAATAAATTATGCAAATGTTCTATGGTAACCATTTACTAAAATATGTTTACATTATTTGAACATAAAGACATAATATTCCTGCAATTGTTCAACTCAAAATTCCTGGGTAAGTGGACTGACCACTGTGTTCATTAGGATGATTATGATAGTTTACTTAACTATTGGAATTTGACCATGAACACATGTAAAAGGATGACACAGAATCAGCTGGTGAAAGTAACATTTGTTTATTAGAAAAGGGGATCTGGGAGTGGAGGTTGGTTATGTGGGAAACAGTTGTTCCAGGGTGGGTAAAGAGGCCTAGCTGGTCTTGGGAGTGTGGAAGGCCTTGGATTCCTCCTGGGAGAGACACAAAAATCAGTGTGAGGCAAAAGCAGGCAAAGTTGTCAAAGAATATGCTGGTAAAAAGCTAGAGCGGCACGCAACAAACCGTTCACGGCAACAGTCCGGCAGGGAATCAGTGCAGGCTGCAGGCTTTCATAGTGTGGCTGACGAGCAGGTTGCAGCTGTGGTTGATTGGAGATTGCTCCCAGCCGTGTAGAGCATACCAGCAGGCAGAGAGAGAGACACACAGTAGAAAGAAAGACATACAAACACTAACAGGGGTTTCAGGGACGGGCAGCGATAGTCGGTCCGTTCTTCTATATGTCTGTCTTTGGTTTTCTAAGTGTTATTCGATCCATATGACAATAGAGATACGTATGTGTATAAACAACAAAAACACTTGGGGTAGGCTATAATATTCGAACAATGTTATCACCAAACATTTTAAGAATGTTTTTAGAGAACGTTATCCTACCTTTCAGAAGTACATTCTAGGAACCAAAATAAAACTTCTCGATGAAACCATTCCTAGAACAATGAATCGTAACATTCTCAGAATGTTTTTAGAAACAAAAATGTCTAGCTGGGAACTCAGACATGCCTACGCAAACATGCAATATCATGAATTACGTGCTTGTTTTTTTCTAAAAAGAAAAATGTGGTGACATCAGATTTAAAAAAAAAAAAACATCCTTTTCAAACAAATGCAAAAACTTTGTTTTTTAAAGCGCACTACAAATAAATCTGACGTTGACCATGACCCTGTTAATATTTCGCATCACAGGAACATTTTATAAAAAAATAATAACCTCCTGAAAACATTATCCAAATGTTGCTTCCAAAATGTTCTTCTTTGGTTATCATGTAACATTGAGAGAATGTTCTATAAAAGGACATATTTAATGTGTTACCCCAACAACGTCCAAAACACATCCTTAGAATGTTGGAGGCAAAACATTCCACCTTTGTTGACATATCACATTAAAGGAACATTTTATAAAACACTTTCTGTCATCTCAGGCCTCAATAACATCCTGAAAACATTTTCAGAATGTTGTTTGGAGAATGTTCTTTATTTGTTATCATGTAACATTGAGGGAACGTTTTATAAAGAACATCTTTAATGTGTTACCCCAAGAGCGTCCAAAACACGTCCTTAGAATGTTGCAGGCAAAACGTTCCACCTTTGTTAACATATCACATGAAAGGCCTCAATAACATCCTCTGAATGTTGCAGTTAAAACGTTATGTCTTAGTTAACCTTAAACCTTATGGGAACATTATTTGAACAAATAAACATCCTAAAAAGGTTCTTTGAACATCAGATTAAAACATTCCTTTAAAACCTTGTTAGAACCAATTGGTAACGTTAGCCAAAGTTGTGAGAACGTTCCCCGCTAGCTGGGATGTATTTATTATAAACGTTAGTCCTTAACATCTATCACTGTGTATATCACCATTCAAACATATTTTAAAAGTTGAACAAACCCCACACAGCTCTGTGAAATGTTGACTTTATTTAATCATTTCAGTAAAAACTAACGTTCATATTTCTCTTTTTGATTATAATACTGATGAACCTTCAAAACAAAGCACTTTGGCAACTTACCACATACGTTTTAAAATGCTTAATAAGCACCGTAAGTTTCATGATATAATTTCTCCGTCATAATCGGTTGTTTCCGTGAACGGCCGACTGTTGTGATGGCAAATGCTGCGGCTGCAAGGCATTGTGGGGCAGCATTTTCTCCTCTCCTTTCGGTAAGGGAGGTTCAGTAGTTCCTAAGCTAAAGGAGGTTATAAAGGAAGTTTGAAACCTCCTTTCCTATTATGTAGAGAATTTGAACGGCACTTATTATTAAGATGTATGCGCTCATACATCTTAAGAATGTTTTTAGAGAACGTTATCCTACATTTCAGAAGAACATTCTGGGAACCAAACTAAAACTTCCCGCTGAAAACGTTTTAAGAATAGTAGGGCATAATGTTCTAACAATGTTATCAACCACATCTTAAGAAGGTTATCAAAAACATCTTAAGAAGGTCATCAAAAACATTTCAAGAAGGTTATTACCAAGCATTTCAAGAATGTTCTTAAAGAACGTTATCCTATCTTTCAGAAGAGTATTCTGGGAACCAAAATAAAACGCCCCGCTGAAAACGTTTTAAGAACTGTAGGGCATAATGTTCTAATAATGTTATCAAAAACATCTTAAGTAGGTTATCACCAAACATTTCAAGAATGTTTTTAAAGAACGTTATCCTACCTTTCAGAAAAAAATTCTGGGAACCAAAATAAAACGTCCCGCTGAAAAAATTCCTATAACAACTAATGGTAACAAACATTTCTAGCTGGGAACTCACACATGCCACCGCAAACATGCAATATCTGCTTACAGCTCATAATGAATTACGTGCTTGTTTTTATTTTTCAAAAGGAAAATATGGTGACATCAGATTTTTTTTAAAACATCCTTTTCAAACAAATGCAACAAGTTTTTCTTTTAAAAACGCTCTAGAAATAAATCTGGCGTTGACCATGACCGTGTTAATATTTGCCATAACAGCAACGTTTTATAAAAAAAGAATAACATCCTGAAAACATTTTCAGAATGTTTCTTGGAGAATGTTCTTCAATTGTTATGATGTAACATTGAGGGAATGTTTTATAAAGAATATCTTTAATGTGTTACCCAACAACGCCCAAAACACATCCTTAGAATGTTGCAGGCAAAACGTTCCACCTTTGTTAACGTATCACATTAAAGGAACATTTTATACAACCCTTTCTCTCACCTCAGGCCTCAATAACATCCTGAAAACATTTTCAGAATGTTGCTTTGAAAATGTTCTTCATTTGTTATCATGTAACATTGAGGGAACATTTTATACAACCCTTTCTCAACCCTTTCTCAAAAACTTTCTCAAAAACATCCTCTGAATGTTGCAGTTAAAACGTTATTTCTTAGTTAACCTTAAACCTTATAGGAACATTATTTGAACAAATAAACATCCTAAAAAGGTTCTTTGAACATCAGATTAAAACGTCTCTTTAAAACCTTGTTAGAACCAATAGGTAACGTTAGCCAAAGTTGTGAGAACGTTCCTCGCTAGCTGGGTCCACTCCTCTCCTAACACTGCTTACCTCTAATGGGCCTTGGTAGAACTAGTGTCCTAGTCATAGGGTCCAGAACTGACTGAAGACATGTGGAACAGAGGACAGGCATGGTCCCAATTACAGGAAACTGGAACTTTGAACAGGTGTTTTCATCTTTTCTGCCTGAAGATTCACAAGTTCTTGATCAGGTGTTTGATGTGGGCTGGCATGATCCTTTCTGCAGTGATAAATAAAGAAAACAAAGAAAACATTTTTAAAAATAGTAATGATGGTAACAACAATAATATTAGTATAACTATTTATATAGCACTTACACAATTGCAAAGTGATTCTCACAACAAAAATAAAGAACAAAACAATATCAACAATAAAAAAACAAATCATTATAGGAATGTTAAGAGACAAAGAAATGTTTTTTCAGTCATTACAATGCACTGTTGGAAATTACCTTCCAAAGGCTAAATTCAAAGTCAATACCATAAATAAATGGGAACCAAAGTGCTTTACCTGATAGAACACGTTCCACACGGAGCAACAACCATCCAGCTGGGTTTTTTGCTGCATATCATCTCCTCCCTCTCTCTCTCTGGTGTTAGGTTCCAGTAGATCTCTACCATCCAATAAAACTGAAATTCCCCGAAAAATCATATTAAAATAGTTCAAAACAATTACTTTTTTTTTGGCATTGAAATGGATTAGAATCTCACCTTTTTCCTGGATGTCAGGAAGGCCAGGACGTCATTCCCTTCAAGTCTGCAACTAGTCATAGGAGTTCAAATGCAAAGCCTGAACGATGACAAGAGCGAGAGATTTACATTTTACAATTATATTTTTAATTCATACCAGAGCAGTGTGTACATAGGCCCTGTACGACATGCAGAGAACAGATCAAATCCCCTGACAGACTCACACACTTTGGTGATGTCCTCATCTAATAATGTTTCATTTTTTAGCAGCAAAGTAACATTACTCAAAGTATATGTCGGACCCAACTCATTTACAGTATCCCAGCTAGAAATGTTTGGTTCTAAAAACCTTCTGAGAATGTTACATTCATTGTTCTAGGAAGGTTTTATGCGGGAAGTTTTCTTTTGGTTCCCAGAACGTTCTTCTGAAAGATAGGACAACGTCCTCTAAAAACATTCTTAAAATGTTTGGTGATTACATTGTTAGAACATTATGCGCTCCTATTCTTAAAACGTTTTCAACGGGAAGTTTTTGTTTGGTTCCCAGAATCTTCTTCTGAAAAGTAGGATAACGTTCTCTGAAAACATTCTTACAATGTTTGGTGATAACCTTCTTAAGATGTTTTTGATAACCTTCTTAAGATGTTTTTGATAACATTGTTAGAACATTATGCCCTACTGTTCTTAAAACGTTTTCAGCGGGACGTTTTATTTTGGTTCCCAGAATGTTCTTCTGAAAGGTAGGATAACTTTCTCTAAAAACATTCTTAAAATGCTTGGTAATAACCTTTTTAAAAAAAAATTGATAACATTGTTAGAACATTATGCCCTACTATTCTTAAAACGTTTTCAGCTGCAAGTTAGACTTTTTTATTAAAATGTTATTGTTTTAGAGCAGGGCTTCTCAAACTCTGCACCAAGGTCCGCATCCGGACCGAACTGCAAATCAATCCGGACCGAGCCCTGTGTCCCATTGTAAAAAATAATAAAAAAATAAAAACGTTCTGATTCTGATGTCAATTAGATTGCTTTGTTGTAGGGTTAGGAGAAACAGGAGATGTCTGAGAAATGAGCGGAAGTGCTCTCTTTTCTTCTCTCCCTCTCTCTCTCTCTCTCCCTCCCCTGACAGCCTGTCAGTACCTCATGCAGCTCACTGATCCAGTAATGAGTGACCCGACAGTGAAGAATAAACATAATTATAACTAGTTTAGCTTGTTCAGGAGGTAGATAAAATAACTAAATATGTTAGGTCTGACTAGATCTGTGTGTTTTGCTCCGCTTACCGGTCCGTCACAGCGGCAGGATTTCTGCTTCACACACGGAGCATACCTCTATTTTACTGTCTTTTTCGGACACCTTCAAATACTGCCAGACTGGTGAAGCCATTTTGGCGATGTTGTTTTGTCAGGCACAGAGAAAAGTGTCATGTATTTTACGTCATGTGATCGGCTCTCCTGATCGGCCTTTATAGAGAGCACCGATCGATCGGCCGAGTGAATATCGCCCGATAACGATCGGCGGCCGATCGACCGGAGCATCCCTAAAATGAATGTATATTTTCTTGTGTCTGATGAACGTGCATATACATTTACTTGTGTGCGCGAGCGTGACACGCATTGCAGAGTTTAACTTGACTTTCTAATGCTCCCATAAAACATTGGTAGCATTCGGGAGGGGGAGGAGTCAGGGATCGAGGGAGTTTTTTCCAAATCAGAAGCGCAGCTTCATTGCTATGATATTTTCCTGCACACGTTATTGCAAATGCTGGTAGCATGTCGTTCTCAAAGTTCGCAAAGCAAAGGAAAGTTGAACAAGAGAACCGAGAATTCAAAGAAGAATGGACAGAGAAATATGCATTTATTCTCCCACAGTCCAGCACCAAACCAATGTGCTTGATTTGCACAGAAACCGTGGCCATCATAAAGAGTGGTAATGTGAAACGCTACTATGAATCAAAGCACAGCTATTTTGAGCGGCAGTATCCCCAGAACACAGAGGTGAGGACAGCAAAACTTGCTAAGTTAAAATCTGCGTATCAAGCTACAAACAGTCTGTTTGTCAGATCTACGTCAATGCAAGAGAGAGTAAATGAAGCCTCACTCAGAGTGACCTGGGGTCTGGGCAAGCACAAAAATACCTTTTCTGATTCAGAAGTAGTGAAGGAGTGCATGACTGAAGTAACTGAGGCTTTGTTGGAGGGTAAGGAGAAACAGGAGATGTCTGAGAAAATTAAGCAGATACCCTTATCAAACTCCACTACAACCAGGAGAACTGAATTAATTGCTAAAGACCTGGTGACACAGCTGACGGATGACATAAAAAATGCAGAGTGCATTTCATTGGCTGTTGATGAATCAACTGACAGGACTGACAACGCCCAGCTAAGCGTCTTCGTTAGGTATTACAGTGAGGCAAAGGGAACATTTTGTGACGACATATTAGGCCTCAAAACCCTCCATGGCCACACCAGGGGAGAGGACATCTATGAAGCCATCATGCAGATGCTGAATGAAATGGGAATTGACCTCAAGACTGTGGTGTACATTGCAACTGATGGAGCTCCAGCCATGATTGGGAGAGAGAAGGGAGCTGTTCAGCGGCTGAAAGAGCACCATCCAGACCTGCTGTCATACCACTGCATCATTCACCAGTCAGTGCTGTGTGTCAATTTTGGAAAAGAATACTCAGATGTCATGGAGACAATTATGAACTACCTGAGAGCCTCCTCAGCCCTTCAGCACCGCCTTTTGTGTGCATTTCTGACAGAGGTAAGTGTATTACTCTTGGCTGCATTGTATGATGGCCAGTCATATGTATTAAACAGACTAGGTTTACTTTGTTAAAATAATTACTCTTATTTTGCTGTGTGTGAGTATACTTGACATTTGGCTGAATCAAAAATGAAAAAAGTATTATTTTGAGTTCATAGTAAAGAAAATGATGTGTGTGTCTGTCACTGTGTGTCATTCTCTCTCTCTCACTCTCTTTCACCAGGTCAATGCAATTTATGATGACATTCTCCTTGTTACGACCCGGGGTCGTTATGTTGTTTGTGTGCAGGTATTTTCTTCCTCCTCCTGTGTCTGTGTGGCTGCGTATGAGTGAACAGGTGGTGCCCGGTAGCTGATTGGCTACCCTCGACAGTCTGATTGGTCCACCTGGGGAGACGGGAGGATATTTAGCGGCAGCCGTGCAGTTCCTCGGCCGCTCTCACTGACTCAACTTCTCCTACTCCCAACGCTGCGCTTATTCTGAGATTATGTTCTATGGTGCTGTGTTCACACCTTGATGTCATTGTCCTTCTCCTCTGGCTGTGGGCCATTTATACCTTACCTGTCTTTGAAAGACAGACGTATGTTCTTAGGAGTACAAAACCTTTTTTTGTTTTTCTCCTCCCTTTTTGGGTTGATCATTTTCTCCTGTTTAAGTTAGTGTAGGTAAGAAGCCTGTATATTTATTTTCTCGGTTAGGTAAGATTTTGAGTTCTAAGGTTTGTTTCTTTTTTGTTGGTTTTATTACTCCTATTTTGGTATCATTTTTGGTAAATAAATTTACCAACCGCTTTCTCTGACTCAGTGTCCGTGTTCTTGGGTGTGGGAAGAGTGGGGGAGAGTGCGTTTTGTGCTGCGCCTAGGTTCCCCTAGACCTGGGCGTAACATAAATTGGGGGCTCGTCTGTCCGGTCTTTCCGTTTTTTCGTCGTGTTCATCGTGTTGGGTAAGCATGGCTATTTTTTTTTCTTCTCGTACATTCTGGGTCTCTGGTTGACAGTTTTCTGGTTGGAATTCACAATGGAGAGTCAATTAGAATTATTTACTACTGACCCTTCCATTGAGAGATTAGATGACTGCACAGTTGCAGATTTAGTGTTAATTGCACCGTTTTATGACGTGTTTGTGCCTACAAAAACAAGAATTGAAAGACCTCTTGTGTGCAGAGTTAGTCAAGAAGGGTGTTTTTGAGGAAAAACATGAAGTGGTGGATCTCGCAGGTTTGTCCACCCCACTCCAAGACCTGCCTTACCAAGCTGGAATGTCTGCAGAGGAGCTACAGCTCACTCTGCGCATCAGGGAGGTAGAGCTAAGACACAAGGAGTTGGAGGTGGAAGCCATGCTCATAAGGGTAAGAACCCTGGAGATAGAGCGGGGAGCCGCTCTACCATCCAGACAATCATCTACCCATAGACCACACACAAATCCCCATGACAGTTTTGATGTGAGTAGGCACATAGCATTAGTTAGACCTTCCAGAAAAACGCGGGCAAAAATCCTTGATTATGCGGGCTAAAATCCTTGATTATGCGATTAAACATGCGGGGTTTTTATGTGATTTTATGCGGTGAAATTGCGGGAAGTTGCGAAATATGCGGAAAGTTGCGAAATATGCAAAATATGCGGGAAAAAATAATAACATTTTTTTTAAATATTGGGCTGTCTTATTTATTCTCTCTCATACACAACCTGCCACTAACGTTAAACCCCTTTACTATTCAATTAAACAAATTCAATGTTTATTTATTGTAAAAGCAATTGGGCTATTTTAATCTCACACACACACACACACACACACACACACACACACACACACACACACACACACACACACACACACACACTCTCTGCCTCATTCTGTTTTCATTTACTCGTTCGTTATCTGACCAGCTTCAATCTTGTAGGCTACTCACTTCGTTTCTTGTAGCCCTCGAAAGGGTTTTGGATGGAGGTTGATGCCTCGGTGAACGTGCGTTGTTTTGCTTTCTTGTCCGCAGCAGCAGAAAGCATTTTCGAATGTTTGAATTAATCAAAGTGGGTCGTCACCGTCGATTTTCTCTTATGCTCCAACACACAGTTGCACGGGGTGCAGAATAGTTTCCCCCCACTTTTTGCCCGGTCTTTAGTAGAAATGTTCGTCGGTAATTGAGATGGATTAGATTTTTTCATCTTGGTGTTTTCTCTATCGTGTGAGCTCCACACGTTCACTCTATACAGTGTTGTTTACATTCTGTGATGCGCAAGCTGATGACGTCACGTCAAGACGAGTTAACTTTTTTTTTCTCAACTTTGTGTGGAAAATTATGCAGCCTTTTGATAAATATGCGGCCTTTTAAAAATCTGCGCCATTTTGCTGATTATGCGTTAAATTCTGCGATCGCAGAATCGCGTTTTTCTGGAGGGTCTAATTCAGGGTTCCCCAGACTACGTCCCGCGGGCCGCATACGGCCCGCCACGCCCCTTTGACCGGCCCTCCACCTCTCTGCACCTCACCATTTGAACTGGCCCAAAGAAGAAAAAAAAAAAAAAAAAAAGATTATAAAATATTTTCTTAAATATTTTATTTTAGTTGTCCAACTTGTTTTGTGAAATAATAACATGACTCTCCAAACGAGGGCGGTAATTGCTGTTCATTCCGTCACCTGAGATTAGAACTCGAGGCCGTCAGTATGTAGTGGCCAGAGCGGCTCTGGTAGTGGCCATGAGCCAAACAGTGGAACTGTCAATCAGATCGCCAGCGCCTCTATCACGCTTTAAAAGCAACGTTATGTAACGTTCTGGTTGACATCTGTTACATTTGCATCTTGTTTTTTTAACACTAAAATATTTTTTTATTAACCATTTATATTTTATATAATTTAATATGTGTGTCTGTATTATTTATATGACGTATGTTTATGACCGAATTTCCGCCACCTTACAAGCTGATCGAAGTCATGCGCAGAAAATATTATGCTACAGTTGAACGGCAGTGTAATGGCGTGCAGTAAAGTGAGGAAAATTGACAGAGAGTGTCAGGTTTTTAAAGAACAATGGACCAAGGATTATTTTTTTGTTCCATGGAAGGACCGTGCCATTTGTATTATATGTAAAGAAAATGTGGCCGTGTTTAAAGAATTCAACCTTCGCCGCCATCACGAAACCCGGCACAGAGAGTATGCTAGCTTGAGCGGGCTAGCAAGAGATGATAAGGTTCGGCGTCTGAAAGGTGGACTAGCTGTTCAACAGGATGCCTTCCTTCGTCAATCCCGGGTCAACCTGGCTGCTGTCCGAGCTAGCTACAAAGTAGCTAACCTACTGGCTACCCACGGCAAGCCGTTCACAGACGGAGAATTCGGGAAGGCCAGGATGCTGGCTGTGGCCGAGGAGGTGTGTACCGAGAAGACAGATGCCTTCCGTGGGGTGAGTCTCTCAGCACAAACGATGACGAGACGAATTGAGGAGATGGGGGGAAACGTGTTTGACCAACTGAGAGAGAGAGCCGCAGAATTCAAGTGTTTTGCTTTAGCCATGGATGAAAGTAATGACGTACAGGACACGGCACAACTGTTGATTTTTATTCGTGGAGTCAACACACGTTTTGAAGTGTCAGAGGAGCTGGCATCACTGAAAAGCCTAAAAGGCACAACAACTGGAGAAGACCTTTTTGTCGAAGTGTGCAAAACAATGGGCGAACTTAGTCTGCAATGGGCTAATTTTGCCAGTGTCACTACAGATGGTGCGCCTAGCATGGTCGGATCTACGAGGGGTCTAGTAGGGCGCTTGAACGACGAGTTCGAGGAACGAGGTCTCGCCCCACCGATTCAAGTCCACTGCCTGATTCACCAGCAAGCGCTGTGCTGCAAAGTTTTGAAGTGGGCGTCTGTGATGAAGGTGGTTGTGCACTGTGTCAACTACATCCGGAAAAATGGGCTGAAACACAGGCAGTTCCAGGCCTTTCTCTCCGAGCTGGGGTCTGCTCACCAGGATGTGCTGTACTACACCGAAATCCGGTGGTTAAGTCGAGGCAAAGTATTGCGCTGTGTCTACGACCTGCTGCCCGAAATCCACACCTTCCTCCAGTCTAAAGGTGAAACGGTACGGGAGCTGACCGACCCGGAGTGGAAATGGGACCTCGCGTTTTTAACTGATGTGACTGAACTGTTGAACCACCTCAACCTACTGCTCCAAGGCAAAGGGAATCTCATCAGCGACATGTATTCCCACATAAAAGCATTCGAGGTCAAACTGCAGCACCTTGTGCGACAGGTCCAAAAGCTGGACTTCACACATGTCCCTGCCACCCAAAGCTACTGCGCCGAGAAACCAGCCGCCCCTTTCCCAGTCGCGAAGTGCAAAGATGCCCTGGAGATGCTGCAGCGAGAGTTCAGTGTGCGCTTCCGCGAGCTTCATGTCAACAACAAAGACATAAGTCTGTTCCAGAACCCCTTTGCTGCTGACATTGACGACGCACTTCCCTCTCTTCAGTTTGAACTAGCCGAGCTGCAGAATTGTGATGTCCTTAAAGACGCATTCAAGCCTGACCACCTCCTTGAGTTCTATGCTGAGCTACCAGAGGGCACTTACCCAAACATTAAACAACATGCTCTGAAGATGTGTACCGTTTTTGGCAGCACCTACACCTGCGAGCAGACGTTTTCCCGCATGAAGCAAATAAAAAATCCAACGAGGAACAGACTCTCAGATGAACATTTGCATCAAACTTTGAGACTGGCAACCACTAGGCTACACCCAGACATCGGACTTCTCACCAGCCAGAAGCAAGCACACAGTTCACACTGATATGGTAAATATACTGATTTTAACTATTACAATTTTATATGGCTGTAAACATGAACTATGATTTTTTGATGAAATATGATTAATGTTTTTAATGAATTTTAATGAATAATGCTACACTGTATTTGTAAAATCACATCACAAGGAACAACAGGCAGCATATTTATGTAATTTACTGAATGTGTCCAATGTCATCCCTTTATGCCAGGTTTCCAGGCAGCAAGAGAGGGGACTGCAACTGCTGACCTCAAAGATCACTGCCCATCCATCCTTCCTTCCACCCTGGCTACAAGTACCAATTCAGTTCACCTACTGCACATATTGCTGACTTCCCATTCTGTTACTCTCTTCTAGTTTAACCTGCCGAGGGTTTACTGCTCAGTCTCTCCTCCCAATCTCTTCTCTCAGCATCTGCCTCTCCATCGTTGTCTCTCTCTCTCCCTCTCTCTCCTCTCTCTCCTCTCTCTCCTCTTTCTCCTCTTTATGCACTGCCCCTCATCTCAATCTCCTATTTCAAAGGGATGATAATTGTGCTGTAAAAGTGTTTGGGTGCTCATTGCATTTTCACCTTGAACAAAAAAAATCTCACCTGAATATACAAATAAGAGTTGGTTAGTTGATATATTGTTCACCAAGTTTCTTGTCTTGATGATTTCTCATCTCACTGTAATATAGGCCTACCATTTCTATTGTATCACTCATAAACTGTCAATCACCATGTTTTTCTAACCTTTCCTTGCTATTTTTACATGGTTGTTATTAGAAAATAAAAGGAATACCTGTGGTATTTCAAATTGAAAAACATGTGAAGTACTCACTTCTTTTGCAAATCACTTGTAATGATGAACTATTTTGTGCTAGAAATTATGGCTATAACAGACAGTGGCCTAGTATACAGCCCACATGATCGATCCCGGCCCCTCATCACAGTCAGGAACGATAATGTGGCCCCCAGAGAAAAAAGTTTGGGGACCCCTGGTCTAATTAGTGCCATCTTTCAGAGAAACAGAGGTGGATACGTACTTTAATGCTTTTGAACGTATCGCTATTATGCTGCAGTGGCCAAAGAGAGTGTGGCCTCTGTTGTTGCATTGCAAATTGGTGGGTATAGCTCAGGAAGTCTGTAATGCCCTGACTATTGAGGAGAGCCTCGACTAAATTTCTGTGTAGCAATGTAGTGGGAGTCACCGACTTATGAAGGAGACACGGGAAGAGCAGGAGCTTTGATGTCAAACACTGATGGTTTATTTGGAGGTTCAGCCGGAGGATTCACATCACAAGTCACAGCAGTCAAGGTGAGACTGCACGGGAGAGTTGCCACGTCAATTCTGGAGCGCCTCTCTCTCGTTAGCCCATTTAACTGGTTTCACAGAGAGTAATCAACATATTTTGAGAAGATAGCCTAAACAGTTGGGAAATGTTAGAAATTAAAATCAATGTTTTGATGGTATAATGTAGCTTAAACATACCGTCAGTTTAAACGCTCTTTTATACTGAAAAACCAGAAATTCTTGTGCACAAGCAGTTAAGCTTTTAATCTGAAAATCCTTCATCTACAGTTAGCATTTAGCATGTGGCTAATATACGATTTCCTAAAGAGGTGAATTGAGTAGCGAAATGACATGGAGTGGTGCAAACCGAAACCTACTGATTTAACACTACAACTATAGATGTCGAGATACTACCATGCTGAATATTAAATGAAGGTACAGTTTATTTGAATACATTATTGTTTACAGACGAGAGTAGCATGTGACAACATCCGGAAACCAAACTAGCCGTGAAGTATTTCCTGTATATTTTGGAGTATTGATTACAGCGTTTAGAATGTGTTACATCAGGGTGTCCGCGGGGTCTTAACAAGTATTAAAAGTTGATAAATCAATTTAGCGAAAATTAAGGCTTTAAAAAAGTATTAAAAAGTATAACACGGCATTTTCCAAGGTATTAAGAAGTCCCACAGCAACGACAACATGAAACACCCTTTAATTTACTGAAACGACATGTCGGGAAACCCCCTCAAGGCGGCCCCCATAGCGCGCCGTAAAATGCTGCTTCTTATTTTAAGTTTCGTTGCCTTGCTCCGTTCTGTGGGGGGGGGGGGGGGTCCCAAGGTGGGTAGACCGGCATACGCAACGCTCTGGGGGTCCAACGGCTCCATGTGTAAGCCCTATAATCATTTTCTGATTACGATGAAATAGCCCGCCTCCCTCTCCCAACGTCTCCTGCTGCTGCTGGGCTGTCAGAAGAGGGGGAGGAAAAGAGAGGCAGGCACCGTTTATTAAACATTATTATACAGAGAACAGAGTCGTCATCAATTTGTTTTAAAGCTCAATAAATAACAAAGAAGACCTCTGATCGGAACTCTTCTAATTTTGTACGGAAGATTTCAACTTTAACGGACATGTTGACCGGCGTAAAAAATTTTTTTAACGGAAACTCTGCCGCATGGTTCCCTCGTCCCTTGGAAGAGGCGGAGAGGTGGGTGTTTTTCATCAAGTGGTGGACTACCTGAGAGATATACAGCAGGAGAACATGTCGTCCACCGCGGAGAATAAACAGAAGGGCAACCATGGCAACCATGCTCCGGGGTCTTCTTCGCTGCTTTTGGTGTATTTTGTGGCGGCAGCAGCGCCACTTACAGGCCTGGCATATGTACTACAGCGTTTCCAGCATTTCCAGCGGTCTAGTGTGAACGGACACATTAATGAATCAAATGCGTGTGAACGGAAGACTTTTTTACGTTTGCGTATGCGTTTTACCGTATGCGTCCTCGTGGGGCCGGGGTCTAAGCCAAACTATATCCGGTCACAGAGATCTGCTATTTTAAAGTAAAGTCAACATATAGTCTATATTAAGAACGAGAAAAGTCTTAACATATATATCGTTTTTTGTAAACATATGACAAATGTGTGAGGGTGATGACGTCAGAGCATCGTCTTATGTGCCAGGGCTTAGCCCCGGACAGCCCCAGCCCAATTTAATCCCTGGGTATTTGTGAGGGAGCTCCTATGGCATTACCCCGCTGAACCTCACCAAAGTTTAATATAATTCATAGTTCAAAGTTTTGTCAATTGTTTCGTTTATTGGTCAAATACTGGTTTCCAATGGTTTCTGAGGAGTTTTACTGGAATGAAAGAGCACAGAGTACAGAAGCAACAAAGCAGTATACTGCATTAAACCTGACCTTCACAGAGAGGTTGAAGTTCATGTGGAGAGGAGGCTTCAGTAGTCTGTCTGCACTCTGTTTAGTTTTGCTATCTTACAATCAATATAGTAAATGTGAGGTAAAGTGTGTCGCCAATGTAACCGGTTAGAACTCAAAGTTGCGATGAGGTCTTAAAATGTATGGAAAGGGTCTTAAAAAAGGTCTTAAAAGGTATTAAATTTGACCCCAGGATTTCTGCATATACCCTGTACATGAAAAGTGATGAAAGAGAATATGAGGAGAAAAGGCGGGTTAAGCATATATTGAATGTGAAAAGTACCAATCCTCTGTTTAAATGCAACAACGGACATTAGAGACGAGGCGAGCCGGCTGGCGGGGAGGAGCCAGCAGAGGATATATAGCAGCACCGGACGAGGGATTCGCTCTCTTCTCTTGCTCATGAGAGCCAGATCACAGCTGTTTTCTGCCTGAACAATATTCTGTCTGTAACACTACCACGCCTTTTTTAATTAAGGTATCCCATTTGAATCTTTTCAGAGACTCCATTTAGTCTCATTTTAAAGCTTCTCTCCTGGACATATTTAACAGAACACAAAGTCACTTGCGTCCAATACTTATGGCCTCGAAGATTTCACACCTTGGAGTCCACAAACACAAAGAAGGAAGTGTCCCAGTGCACCCACAACAATAAACCATCTGTGACCTAGGGTTGCCCGGTCACAGAATGGGAACAACAACATTAAGGCTGAAGCAGCCTATCTCCTTAAAGGACATAACAGACGTCAGGGTTGGTCATGCACGTCATATCTAGGAGTCTAGGACAATTATTTCCCTAACAGTAAAAATGCTTTTTATCTTCCAGTTTGCCTTGAGCCTGTGGCAAGTGACAGACGGGTAAGATCTCCTCCCCGTGGTAACACCAAAACAGCTGATAGTAGGGAGTGTTATTACTGCCGTGAACAAGGACACCACATCGTCGACTGTCCTAGCCTAGAAAGGAAAGTGCAGCTTGCAGGTAAAAGAACGCCATTTCCTATAGGGTTCGTTCATACTAAGCCGCACTCTGTAAAAAACGTTGCATCAAACGTGGAGGATAGTGCAATTGATGAGGCGTTCAGGCCGTTAATTTCGCAGGGTTCTGTGTCGTTGACAGGTGACGGAAAACAAATTCCCATCACAATTCTGAGGGACACAGGTGCAAAACAGTCGATTATTCATGGTGGTGTCTTGCCGTTCTCAGCTCAGTCGTATAGTGGGACAGATATTTTGGCTTGGGGGGTTAAACTAAGTGTGTTGCGGGCACCCTTACATTTTGTTCAGCTGTCGTCCAAATGTATTTCTGACATGGTTAAGGTAGCTGTGCGTCCCCAGTTACCAATTAACGGTGTTGATCTGATTCTTGGTAATGATTTGGCTGGGAAGAAAGTTTTTCCGTCACCTGAAGTGGTAAATGATCCAGCTGTGGACACATGTGTGTCTGAGTCCACTGCGCTGGATTCGGTTCAGTTGTTTCCTGTGTGTGCCGTAACTCGTGCCATGTCCCGAAAATTGGGGGACGTAGTGGATCTGAGTGACTCCTTTATGAGTGACTCCGATCCAATGAGCCCACTGGCAGTGGGTCAAGAAAAAATATCTGTTTCTGTAGAGCTTCAGCTTGACGACAAACCCCTTCAACTTTCAGTAGATAAAGATCAGTTGATTAAAGCACAGAATTCGGACAGTACATTGTCGGCCTGCCTGTCTTTTCAAAAAAACAAAACAGTTGAAAAATCGGTGTCTTATCTGTTTGATGATGGTGTTCTGATGCGCCGCTGGTCGCCAAGCTCCAGTTTTGCACAGGAGTCTGTGTACCAAGTTGTTCCACAGCCGTTTCGTTTACAAGTACTGAGTTTGGCACATGATCACACCCTCTCTGGCCATTTAGGAGTCCGAAAAACGTACCAGCGGGTTCTCCATTATTTTTTCTGGCCTGTACTTAAATCAACATTTTGGACTTTGTGAGTTCATTTAAAGAGAGGCTACTGTGATTTGGCCCGTAAGTCGCTCCAGACCGCCCAGTCTAAAATGAAAGCCCGGTACGACGAAAAAGTCAGTTTCTCGAGAATTCCAAACCGGTGACCGCGTGTTAGTTCTGTTGCCCGTTGTTGGTTCGGCCCTGCAAGCAAAGTTTTCCGGCCCGTATGAGGCGGGCCGTAAGCTCAGTGGAACGGATTATTTGATCCACACTCCGGATCGTAGGAAAAAAACTTGTGTGTGTCACATAAACATGCTAAAAATGTATGTTGATCGTAGAAGTAGCGCCACTCAATTTCCGTTAGTAACGCCTATTGCCTCTGTGTCTGTTACTCAGCCACCTTACAGCCCCAGTGATGACGGGCTGAGCGACAGACGCGCTTCGGTGTCCTGTGCGCGTCTCGGTAATTCAGCGATATTGTCCAACGTAAATGAACATTTAGCACATCTGTCTTACTCACCCTGGGCTGATGTTCGCAGGCTCATTGAAAATTATCCGAGTTTCTTTAGTGATACTCCTACTCAAATGACTGTGTTGGCTCATGATATTGAGGTGGGTGAACACAAGCCTATTAAGCAGCATGCCTATCGTGTCAACCCGGCGAAGCGAGAATTAATGCGTCAGGAAGTGAAGTATCTCGTTGAGGCTTAGCCGTTCCAAGTAGTAGTCCATGGAGTTCACCTTCTCTCCAGGTCCCTAAATCGGATAAGACACTGCGTTTCTGTAACGATTACCGTAAGCTAAATGCCGTTACGAAACCAGATTCGTTCCCACTTCCACGGATGGATGACTGTGTGGACCGCATGGGCTCTGCTAAATATGTAACAAAGTTAGACCTCTTAAAGGGATATTGGCAGGTCCCCCTCACTAAACGTACCGCTGAAATCAGTGCTTTTGTTGCACCGGATTGTTTTTTGGAGTACATGGTTATGCCGTTTGGATTAAGAAATGCACCCACCACTTTCCAGCAGCTGATGAGCAGGGTCTTATTTGGGGTTGTCAACTGTGAAGTTTATTTAGATGATATTGTAGCCTATTCATATACCTGACTTGAGCATCTGAAGACTCTGAGTGAGATTTGGCTAAATGCGAGTTTGGGAAGGCAATACTGACATATTTAGGTAAGCAAGTGGGAAAAGGTCATGTCTGCCCAGTGGCTGTCAAGATACAGGCTATTATAAATGTCCCACCTCCCCAGACGCGCCGTGAGCTTCGGCGTTTTTTGGGGATGGCTGGCTATTACCGTGCGTTCTGCAGAAATGTTTCTGATATTGTGGCTCCTTTGACGGATTTAGCAAGTCCCAAAGTCCCTTTCCAGTGGTCATCGTTATGTCAGTGGGCTTTCGAGGCCGCCAAGGCGGTCCTCTGCAGTGCCCCGGTACTTGCTGCTCCAAACTTCACCCGCCCTTTTAAAGTGGAGGTGGACGAAAGTGCGTTCGGTGCGGGGGTGGTACTCCTAAAGGAGGATGAGCAGGACATTGATCATCCGGTCTGTTACTTTTCAAAAAAATTCAAGAAACACCACATTCATTACAGCACCATCGAAAAAGAGACACTGGCTTTACTTTTGGCGTTACAGCACTTCGAGGTGTACATAGGATCGAGTTCTGTGCCAACTGTAATATTCTCTGATCACAATCCCCTCATGTTTCTGTCTCGGATGCAAAACAGCAACCACCGCCTTATAAGATAAGATAAGATAAGATAAGACTTTATTTATCCCGAAGGAAATTGTTGTGCCAGAGTAACAAAATACAATAAACACAATAAACACAGCAGCAAAAAGAGCAATTAAACATCCACAGACAACATAAAACGTAGAAACATAGAAAGTCACACAATCAATGCAATTATTATTAGCAGTATTTAGTAGTTATAGTGCAAAAAAATTAAAACGTAGTGGCAGTTACGTAATTGCACTTTATCAAAGCATTATTAATAATACTAATAATAATAATATAATATAATATTGCCCATAGTTATATATATAGCAGCGAGTGTATTGCAGTGATGGAACTTACAGTATATTGCACATAGTGTTGGTGTGGGAGTTCTCAGTGCCCTTTACTTAGGGGTGAAGAGTTAAAAAGTTTGATTGCCACTGGGAGGAAAGACCTCCTGTGGCGCTGTGTGGTGGTTATGGGTGATCTCAGTCTGTGGCTGAAAGTGCTCTGGTAGGAAACCAGTGTGGCATGCAGGGGGTGAGACCCGTTGTCCAGAATGCTGAGAAGTTTCCTCAGCATTCTCCCCTCCGACACCACTGCCAACGACTCCTGATCCACTCCCAGGACAGAGCCTGCTCTCCTGATGAGCTTGTTGAGTCTGTTGGCATCAGCTGTCTTCACCCCGCTGCCCCAACACACTACAGCAAAGAAGATCACACTGGAGACCACCGAGTCATAAAACATCTGCAACATAGTGCTGCAGACGTTGAAGGACATGAGTCTCCTGAGGAAATACAGGCAACTCTGGCCTTTCTTATATAGGGCGTCAGTGTTTTTACTCCAGTCCAGTTTATTGTCTATGTGGACGCCCAGGAACTTGTAGCTGTCCACAATGTCCACATCCATGCCCACGATGGTAATTGGGCTTGGGGCGGTACTCCGCTTCCTGAAGTTAACCACTAGCTCCTTAGTTTTTGTGACGTTGAACTGCAGATGGTTCTGACCGCACCACTCCACAAAACTTTCCACTCCTGTACTCAGCTTCCTGATCTCTGGTGATACAGCCCACAATGGCAGAGTCATCTGAGAATTTCTGCAGATGGCAGGACTGTGAGCAGTGTCCCTGTTGCTACAGGATTTCAACGTCCAAATTTGCTATAAAAATGGTGTTGATAATGTCACGGCTGATGCCTTTTTATTTTTATTTTTATTTATATATTTATTTGACAGGGACAGTGCACATTGATTGACATTTCTGTAAATGCGCCAGAGTTAGCCAACAGGCTATTTTTCATCTGTAGTCCCTGGACAGATGTTGAAAGTCATCCTAAAAACAAAGATTCACTTCAAATAACAGGTAAATACAATCAGTAAAACAACATTCAACAGAGATGCTTATATTATGATAAAAGCATATATTAAAAACATAAAAACAAAACTAAAATACATATTCACAAAGCAGACAGATAGCAACAGGTCAAGGCACATGTACAAACAGAGCGTTGTAAAGTGTCAGTGTTGACAGAGCTGACTTTCCACTAACCATTTTTTTAAGTTAGATTTAAATAAACTGCAGGTGTTTTGTTCTCTAATCTTTACTGGGATTGAGTTCCACTGTTGTGCAGATTTAAAAGAAAAAGAAGATTGGCTGAATGAGCTCTTCCTTAATGGAACAACGCAGTCTCCTCTTGTTGCAGCTCTTGTCGACCTAGTTACAGGTGTGCATATGGTGATAAAATGTCTGACCGGAGGTGAGGTACAGTAAGGCCGTGTATTATTTTGTACATGAGGCAAGCATTTGCATATCTCATTACATTTTCCCAGCTCAAAAAGTTATATTTTGTGAGTATTGGGCAATGATGAGAATAAACTGATTTCTTATCTACTATTTTAAGTGTTTGTTTGTACAATGATTCCAGGGGTTTAAGAGTGGTTGTACAGGCATGTGACCAGGTTGTTAAGCAGTGGGTGATATGAGATAGAACCATAGAGTGCATGTACATCAGAGCCGCCTCTGTTGACATGCAGTTCCTGGTAAACCTCAAATTGAATAGACTGAATTTGACCCTGTTGCAAACCTTTTTCACCTGAGCCCTAAAATTGAGTCTTGAATCAATTAAGACCCCCAGGTATTTGTACTGTGAAACCACCTGTAGCCTCTCCCCGGACACAAACACATCTGGCTCAACGCAGGAGGACTTGGTTCTGGTGAAGAACATACATACAGTTTTACTGACATTGAGTTGCAGACAGCATTGCTCCAACCAAGCTGTTACATGAACCATCTTGTTCGTCAGTTCATTAGCCACCTGTGTCAGACTGCCTCCGTGAACATAAATGACAGTATCATCAGCATACATTTGGATGTTTGTGTTAGGACATATCGATGGTAAGTCGTTTATATACAATCAAAATAATAATGGACCCAGAATTGACCCTTGTGGGACACCTGTGGACAGCTGGAGGTTAGATGATTGATTATTCTCTACTCTGACATACTGAGAACGGTTGAACAAATATGATTCTATCCATTTAAGTGTTAGTGTGGAGAAGTTAATGCTGGATAGCTTAGATATGAGTTTGTTGTGATTAACAGTGTCAAAGGCCTTCTTTAAGTCAAGAAACACTGCTCCTACAACACCACCTTTATCCATTTTGGATTTGATTTGTTCTGTGAAGAAACAGTTGGCTGTTTCTGTAGAGTATTTGGCCCTAAAGCCAAATTGCATTGGATGCAGAGAAAAAGCACTGTTATTCAGATGGTTCATAATTTGTTCAGCTACAAGTCTTTCAACGACTTTTGATACTGTAGGAAGGATACTAATTGGCCTGTAGTTATTGGTAGACATTGGGTCTCCACCTTTAAAGATTGGGATAACTACAGCCGGCTTCCAGACATTTGGAAACATTCCTTGACAGAAAGAGAGGTTGATGATATTGGCAATAGGATGAGAAAGAGTTGTACTGAGGTCTTTGAGCATAACTGCATCCATACCAAATATGTCCTTTGCTTTAGATGGTTTAAGGGATTTAATTACTCTTTTAACTTCTGCTTCAGTTGTGCTTCTTAAGCTGAAAGCCGGCTCCATTGTATCAATTTGACAATTACTTGGGCAGTCAGGAGAAAAACACTGTGCAATGTTAGCAACAGAATCAATAAAATAGTGATTTAAAACTTCAGCTCCATCGCCTGGGGTGTTTATAAGTCTACCATTTACTTTATGTTCTAACTGTTTTCTTTCCCTATGTTGATTACCAGTTAATGTTAATGCTCTGTCCAGGTCCCTATGAATCCAACATTTCTTTGGGGGGAAATGTTTGATTTTTAGTTGGGGGGGTGTTACGACCCGGGGTCGTTATGTTGTTTGTGTGCAGGTATTTTCTTCCTCCTCCTGTGTCTGTGTGGCTGCGTATGAGTGAACAGGTGGTGCCCAGTAGCTGATTGGCTGCCCTCGACAGACTGATTGGTCCACCTGAGGAGACGGGAGGATATTTAGCAGCAGTCGTGCAGTTCCTCGGCCGCTCTCACTGACTCAACTTCTCCTAATCCCAACGCTGCGCTTATTCTGAGATTATGTTCTATGGTGCTGTGTTCACACCTTGATGTCATTGTCCTTCTCCTCTGGCTGCGGGCCATTTATACCTTACCTGTCTTTGAAAGACAGACGTATGTTCTTAGGAGTACAAAACCTTTTTTTGTTTTTCTCTTCCCTTTTTGGGTTGATCGTTTTCTCCTGTTTAAGTTAGTGTAGGTAAGAAGCCTGTATATTTATTATTATTTATTTTATTGAGTTCTAAGGTTTGTTTCTTTTTTGTTGGTTTTATTACTCCTATTTTTGTATCATTTTTGGTAAATACATTTACCAACTGCTTTCTCTGACTCAGTGTCCGTGTTCTTGGGAGTGGGAAGAGTGGGGGAGAGTGCATTTTGTGCTGCGTCTAGGTTCCCCTAGACCTGGGAGTAACATCCTTCATAACAATGTGAGGTGGCTGAGTAAGGGAAGGGTTCTGGAGCGATGTTGAGCCATCAGGAAAGACCTGCAGATGTTTTTATCTGAGCAGAAAAATGCCAAAGCCAAACAGTACCTTGATTTTCTGCAGGATGATCAAAAGATGGAATGTGTGGCCTTTTCGGTGGATGTGACATCTCATCTAAATGAGCTCAACCTCAAACTACAAGGCCAAGGCAACACAGTGTGTGACCTTATGTCTGCGGTACGTTCTTTCCAAAGAAAGTTGGAGATCTTCAGGAGTGACATAACAGAGGCACATCTCCATTTTCCAACTCTATTTGAGCAAACTAATGGTAATCACCATCACACTCATGTTGCATTCCTGGAGAGGCTGGCTGAGAATTTTCAAAAAGGTTTTGATGATTTCAGTCTTGGTAAGCAAGTCCTGCTCTGTATTGGATCTCCATTTCTGGTGAAGAATGTTCAAGAATTCTCAAGAGAGGCACAGAGCATGTTCCCCAGGGCAAATGTTTCATCTCTGCAAACTGAGCTCATAGATCTCCAGGAGAATGTTGCTCTGAAGGAAGTGGACTGTGACCCTGTGACATTCTGGACAAAGATGGCTACGGCAGCAAATGTCCCCCACCTTCAGAAGATGGCCATTAATTTGCTCACCATGTTCGGTTCAAAAAATTGCTGTGAGTCTGGATTTTCCACAATGAACATTGTGAAAAACTCATACCGCAGCAGTTTGACAAATTAACACTTGGGTAGGTGCCTCCGCCTGGCTATCACACGTTTGGGCCAAGGTTCAAGGCATTGGCTACAGGCAAACAGTGCCATTTCTCCCACTAGCTCAATACAATGTATGTTTTGAATGTGTGTGTGTATATGTTATGGATGTTGATTTATGTCACTCACTTTACTGGCATTGTTCCGGACCCGTGACCTTGTTTAAAATTCACAAGTGGACCTTTAATAAAAAAGTTTGAGTACCCCTGTTTTAGAGTATGATAACATGCTTTATCGTTCCGATTTATCAGAAGTATTTTCTTTCTTTTTTAAATGCGACCAGCAGCTAGTAGAAGCCACTGTCGGTGTCACATGTACTGGAGGGGACCCAGAATCAGACTCGGAGTCAGTTGGTGAAAGTAAAATTGGTTTATTAGAAAAGGGGAGCTGGGAGTGTAGGTTGGTTATGGCGGCAGTGGGAAACAGTTGTTCCAGGGTGGGTAGAGAGGCCTGGCTGGTCTTGGGAGTGTGGAAGGCCTTGGATTCCTCCTGGGAGAGACATGAAAATGAGTGTGAGGCAAAAGCAGGCAAAGTTGTCAAAGAATATGCTGGTAAAAAGCTAGAGCGGCACGCAACAAACCGTTGACGGCAACAATCAGGCAGGGAATGAGTGCAGGCTGCAGGTTTCATAGTGTGGCTGATGAGCAGGTTGCAGGTGTGGTTGATTTGAGATTGCTCCCAGCCGTGTCGAGCAGACCAGCAGGCAGGTGGGGGGAGAGAGAGACAGAGAGACACAGTACCAACAAACACATACAAACACTAACAGGGGTTTCAGGGACGGGCAGTGACAGTCGGTCCGTTCTTCTATATGTCTGTCGGTCTCAAATCTAAAGGGTGCAATAACGATTTGTATCCAACATGCATAAACAGCGGAGACTGTTTACTGTATACGCAGCCCTCACAAACCACACATGGCCAGATAGCTTATCCAACAGTTAAAACCTACATACGAGACACAACCTTTATAGTCAGAAAAAAGTGTGATTATTTTTCGGGTATTTTACACAAATGATATTATGAATACTGGGCCTACATACCTTAGTGTGATTATAAGTGCATGTGAGTGAATATTGGCATGCATAAATTCGTTTTTATACGTCCTATTCATTGTCTCAATGCGCTCATACATCTTAAGAAAGTTATCGCCAACAATGTTAAGAATGTTTTTAGAGAACGTTATCCTACCTTTCAGAAGAACATTCTGGGAACCAAACTAAAACTTCCCGCTGAAAACGTTTTAAGAATAGTAGGGCATAATGTTCTAACAATGTTATCAACAACATCTTAAGAAGGTTATCAAAAATATATTAAGAAGGTTATCAATAACATTTCAAGAATGTTTTTAAAGAACGTTATCCTACCTTTCAGAAGAACTTTCCGGGAACCAAAATAAAACGTCCCGCTGTAAAAATTCACAACGAATGGTAACAAACATTTCTAGCTGGGAACTCACATGCCACCGCAAACATGCAATATCTTCTTACAGCTTATCATGAAGTTTGTCTTTTTCAAAAGGAAAATATGTTCACATCAGATTTTTTTTAAAACATCCTTTTCAAACAAATGCAAAAAGTTTGTTTTTTAAAGCGGTCTAGAAATAAATCTGACGTTGACCATGACCGTGTTAATATTTGCCATCACAGGAACATTTTATAAAAAAAGAATAACATCCTGAAAACATTTTCAGAATGTTTCTTGGAGAATGTTCTTCATTTGTGATCATGTAACATTGAGGGAACGTTTCATAAAGAACATCTTCAATGTGTTACCCCAACAACGTCCAAAACACATCCTTAGAATGTTGCAGGCAAAACGTTCCACCTTCGTTAACATATCATATTAAAGGAACATTTTATAAAACACTTTTTGTCATCTCAGGCCTCAATAACATCCTGAAAACATTTTCCGAATGTTGCTTGGAGAATTTTCTTCATTTGTCATCATGTAACATTGAGGGAACATTTTATCAAGAACATCTTTAATGTGTTACCCAACAACGTCCAAAACACATCCTTAGAATGTTGCAGCCAAAACGTTCCACCTTTGTTAACATATCACATTGAAGGAAAGTTTTATAAAAAAACTTTCTGTCATCTCAGGCCTTAATAACATCCTCAAAACATCCTCTGAAAGTTGCAGTCAAAAAGTTATGTCTTAGTTAACCTTAAACCTTATAGGAACATTATTTGAAAAAAATAAACATCCTAAAAAGGTTATTTGAACATCAGATTAAAACGTTTCTTTAAAACCTTATTAGAACCTGTAGGTAACGTTAGCCAAAGTTGTGAGAACGTTCCCCACTAGCTGGGTTGTTTTGCATCTCCTCAACAATGGTCTGTAGGCCTATAGTTGAGTAGAAAAAAACTGTCCCTACAATTTCACGTAGATTAACACACATTTGTGAGAAAAGTTAACAATGAAGCACAAATCCCCTCTTTGTATTAAGCGAGCTGCCACATAAAGTACAGCTTAACATGCTAACCTTTGGTGAGCTACAGTAAAGCTAACTTCATGTTCAACATAAAACCTTTCACGTGCATTACATTGACGATTTTAAACACAACTTAACTCTCTCTACTTGTAAGATAGCGTTTAGTTAACTTACCCTTAAATAACTACATCACGTTTTTCAGTGGAAACACAAACTGCAGAAAACGTTAGCTGCTAACTGTTGTTAGCTAAGACAGCTAGCTCTTCAGGGAAGTAACATAGCCTCATGACAAACTTAAAGAGCATCTTGCAGGTTTTTATTTTTTCTACATTTATTCTTAAACTTGCTTGAAAATTACAATTAAAAAAGTGAATGCAGGATTTGATAAGTTTTACGAGACATAAGGGCAGGAATTCAGAGGGAAAGGAGCAATTTTGAACTCTGCTCTTAAAAACTGCTTTTTTTTAAGGTCATACGTCAAACGCGTCATATTACATCACACAGGGGACACATCTCCGCTCTCTGACCGCGGGTATAGTAGAGTTGCGTTGCGTTTTTAAGTAGAGTAGAGCGGTTGTGTTTTAAGGAGCTGGTATTTTTCGGTAGTGTTGGGGCAACAATAATCTGCTTTAATGGCGGAAACATACAAATACTTCACCGAATCACGAAGCACTCTGCAGAGTACTCCGGGCTCAGGTTCTACCACCGTGTGAGACACGTCTCAGGAACGGCAAGTCAAAAACAAGAGCGCCGATCTTCAAAATGATCACAACATTTATACACAGAGTTCACTTCTGAGCGAGCTAGACAGTGAGTTGGTAGTGTTTCATTGGTTGGTTTCCCTTCTGGGCGGGACTCCAGGTAGTAAGTCCGCAGTTGTTGATTCCATCTGTTGCTTCACAGTGTATGTGTGTGTGTGTGTGTTTCTGTCCCTCTGCCCTTAGGCAGATCCCCCAATCAATGATTTGGAGTCATGACAGAGGACTCTTTGACAGGACACATACTCATTCCCCTTAAACATCTTCAACACACACAATCATCGTATCCTGTATCTTATCACACAACAGTCACCTGTTTTTCTCTATGAAAGCCATATTTGTAAATATCCAAACGCCATCGTCCCATGACAGTCCCCGAATCACCCAACCAACATAAGCTAATTGTTCTTTTGGCTTAATGGCTTCTCTGAACTTCCCTTCACCCCAAAGTCAGCTTACTAGGAATGAATACATTTTATTGATAAGCTCAAAAGGACCTTTATCTCATTTACCGCTGGGTGACCCAAGTCTCAAGGCCTGCAGGATGTGTAGGAGATAAACATTAATTCTACAAGACTTTAACTGCCTTATATCTGAAAATGTATCCGGGAATTCCCCTGTTGATTGCAAGGACTATTGATAATTAACAGAAAGACCCTAGGGGCCTCTTCTTGGTATCTGCTAGGCAGAAGTCACTCAATGCAGAAATCACAAGTTTAACACACATTCTATATAAGGTCACATTAAAATGAATATACCAGATTGAACTTTCCTGCCATAACACGTTACTTTAATAATTCAAATAATACTTCAGTAGTTTTACATTGTATTTCACCATTTGTAATCATGGTGCAGTATTGTGTTTGTGCAGGTTGCACAAATACCAGCCTGTCAGGACATCGAGTCCACAGGAAAAAGGACCGGAGCTAGCGTTCGTTCCTGGGTGCGTTGTGCATCCACCTCCCTGCAGCACATACTCTCCACAGCTTTATCAGGAAACCGCTCTCTCTCCCACCCCCCCCCCCCCCCCCCCCCCCCTTCGCTGCTCTCTCTCTCTCCCCTCCGGTACACGGCACCGTAAGACATAGTGTGGAGTTGCATTAGGTAACGCTGTGGTGGCTGTACTCAGTGGTGTAGTCTACGTGATACGCTGGTATACGCCGTATACCCACTAGAAAATGCCAGTGATTTCCGTATGCCCTCTTAAAAATGAGCGATGATACGTAACAACATCATTTTGTGACTTCGCTTTCACGCTTTCGCACCCTTCTGTGTTAATACTTTTGGACTTCTGGGGCTTCCGTCGCCTTTGGCCTGTTGCTAAGCAACAGCAACACACTTTGTTCGGCTCTGACAAACCCCACGTTTCTCTAACGTTATCAGAATTTGATCCTTCCATCATTCAAGTTCGCGGAGCGCTAAACAGGAAGCAAACATGAAACGAAAACAGACGACAATATTTTAATGTTTTCCGAAGTTTTCCCCTATTACCAGTACAGAAGAAGAGCCAGGTCAGGCGGCTGTCCTAAAGGTGACAGAGAACGAGTCCGGCGCTACCGCAAATTTACCCAGTAAGTGAAATTAGCATGGTTATGATTAACGTAACAGTAGCTAACTAGCTAACTTGCTAGCTAATTTGATCAACGTTAGTGTGGTGGATCAATGGAAGAGAAAGGGAGCGAGATTGTGTGTGTGTGTGTGTGTGTGTGTGTGTGTGTGTGTGTGTGTGTGTGTGTGTGTGTGTGTGTGTGTGTGTGTGTGTGTGTGTGTGTGTGTGTGTGTGTGTGTGTGTGTGTGTGTGTGTGTGTGTGTGTGTGTGTGTGTGTGTGTGTGTGTGTGTGTGTGCAGTCATAAACAGAACACAATGTTTATATTATCTCCTTGTTTCGGACACAGATGAGAGCTCCTGGCCAGCCTTGTGGACTGAAAGTTAGGCTATGGAATTTAAGAACAGGCATCCTTGGTTGGGGTGGAGGGACAGAAAGTTAGGGAAATGTCAGCACACATGCAAAGGAAAGCTGATCTAAACAACAGAAATTCAAAAAGTCAATGATTATGCAAATGAGAGTTAATTCATGGTCATGTTAAAAGTGCATTTAAAACATTTGCACCATTACATTACTGTATGTTAGTTATCAGTTAGTTGTCAAATAATTAGCTATTGAAAAAGTGGAACATTTTTCTCCTTTTATCTGCTTTTCATGCATTTGTTAGCCATAATGTAAATATTGTAAGCAGTTTATTAAATACTTTTGAGTAAATCTTGGCTCTTTTCTGCAGTTGTTATTGGTAAAAACTTGTATTATGCTAATTAGTCATGGTTTTGTTTATTTCCTTTGCAGCGCTACAAAATCAGTAGGTGTCCTCACAGAACAACGAGTGTCTATGTCTGAGGAGTGGGTGCACTTTAAGATCCAGTCCTCAGATTCAAGCAGATCAACATCTTTGGCCTCTTTGAGAAACAAGATTAAACGACATGAGACGTCCAGAGCACACAAAATAGCCCAGGAGCTCACGGAGAAGGGTGGACAGGATTTAGTTGGAAATTTGGTGAGAGCTGTGTCAGAGACTGTGTTTGCAGTAGGCCATATTGAGATTTTGATAAAAATGTCGATTAATTATTCAACCCTAGAAGATAAGTGGGCTTTTTCCATCATTGTTCATTCTTTTATTTTTTTATTGTTAATTTCACTGGCAGTTAAAAGTCACATAAAAATGCTTATAATACATTGACATGTTGATAACACATAACCAGTCTCAAGACTAGTCTATGCATTAGTAAGTGTGATGGTGTTCATGAGGTGTTGCTTCGAGACAGATGTCGCTCCGCGATGCGTCGCTCTAGGATGGATGAATACAATTATTACAGTATACCCACTACAAAAAAGTAGACTACACCACTGGCTGTACTGCTCCAGCCGTCTCCTTTGTGTTTGTTTGTTTCCCCCTGTCTGTGTTGTTTGTGTGTGCGTGGTGGCTGTCACTCCTGGCTCCCGGCTCAACCTCCACTCACCTGCTGCAATCAGCTGTGCACCCTCCCCGACTACACACCTGCTTTCCATCAAGCCATTTACAACGACATATCAATGGAGGCTACACAACCTTTCGCCGCCAAATCGTCAAGTATCAGCCGTATCTCGCGTCTCTCCTCCGGTACACAGCACCGTAGTGTGGAGTTGCATTAGGTAACGCGAGATACGGCAGTTTCTGTTATGGATCAGTATCAACAGTCCTGCCAGTAACGTTACTATATTATCAATGCTACTTTAGTTATAGCCTGATATATGATAGGAAACTTTACAATGTTGTGATGTGACGTTAGCTAACATTCTGTAGATAGCTGCCCAGTTCTCCACTGGTTCTCCTCACTCCACAGCTCAATTTCTCTCCGATGGCCGTTATTTCTTCTAATCCTTGGCTGCTCCTGGTCTCTTGGACGCCTAGCAGGCTCATAATTATAAGGTTGTGGTCCGTCATATATGCATTCGAATATTCATGTTCAACTTCTTCTGTGTCGAAACTAGCATTGGGATCCATGTTTATTAATACGTTACACCGGCCGCTCTCCCCCTTTTGTCCCCCGTGTTACGTCACACGCGGGAGGTCATGTGCCGAGGCTTTTTTATGCGGAAATGAACATTTCTTACAAGAAAGCTTTTACTCTGTCTCCTTAGCGAGCATTGTTGATTGTTCGAAACACGATCTCTCGAAGTGCTGCCCACAAATCGTCGGTTTCATCGACCCCGGGTTACCTGGTCCAGCAAAAGTCCGCCTCGTACAACACACTTGTTTTGTCCATATACGCAAAATTTTATAATTTCTTGGCCACAAAAACATCCCATAACCAGATGTTGAGACGGCCCCACATCCCCATACAACATATCGCTTGTCGATTATTCTTGGCGTCTTATTGCTGTGCATCCTTTGTCATAATATTTGGCCCTTCAATGCATTCAAACGGGACAGAGCTCAGCTGTCTTCTACTCATCACGTCACCGCCGGAAATGGCCGAAGTTGATGTTTCCGGCGTGACAAACGATTGTTACTAACTGACAACTTTTGTATGCTTTTATAATCATGATTTATTAAAAATACATCAATAATAAAACAATCATATGGCACATTTCACAATACAAATGCAACCTCTATCATATACCACTAACAGGTGCTAATAGCGTTTCGTAAGCTCTTTAAGTGATTTTTGCTGTCTGCTAAAATAAATAACCAATAATTGTCACAAAACAAGAGTACTACAGTGTCCCATCTACAATTTTCCATTAGGACTGTAGGCTTGAAGATACAGTATGTTAGGGGCGGTTTCAACCATAAAAAAACGATACAATTTGAAAGAACAGACTGATATTGTTTTAATTCTCTATCACTGTTTTTAGAGCCTTTACAAAGGCCAGGTGGGAAAGACCAAACCCAGGTCTTCCCTCGGCTGTAAGCCACCTGAAAACGCTACACTGTATATGACCTAGATCCTCTGTTAAAGACTGTTGAGGGTTTTTTTTCGCGGACACAGTGAGCAACGTGATTTGTCTGTAAATTCAACTCGCGAGGCGTTCCTCATCAAATATTTATCCTCATTTTGGATTCAGAGCTGTAACTGCGTGTAGTCCGTAGATGCTTGTGTGTGTGTGTACATGTGCCTGCCTGTTTTTCTGAGTTTGAGTGTGTGTGTGTGTGTGTGTGTGTGTGTGTGTGTGTGTGTGTGTGTGTGTGTGTGTGTGTGTGTGTGTGTGTGTGTGTGTGTGTGTGTGTGTGTGTGTGTGTGTGTGTGTGTGTGTGTGTGTGTGTGTGTGTGTGTGTGTGTGTGCGTGCATGTGTGTGTGTGCATATCCATCCATCAGGCTCACACCGGGCTGCATTTTGTCAGATTAAAGAGGGTCTGATGCCGAGTGTTCAGCAGCCTGCTGTCTGGTTTGGTTTCGGTGTTTATCACAAAAGTAGCCATGGGAATATCACACTCTGCTCTGCCCTAAGGTTAGGGCACACTGCTGCTCTGGTTTCGCTCACTCTCTCTCTCTGTCTCCGTCTTTTGGTCTCATCATGGGAAGCTACGACTCTTTCATCCCCTGCATCTCTGGCACGTTGTTTCCCTTTGACACAATACTGTGCAAAGTGTTTGAGAAATATGTGCATGTTGGTCGGTTCGTCTGTTAGTATATCACATTTGCCAAATGTATGCAGACACCCTTGACCACATATTTTTTTCTGACCACAAACCTTGGAGTTTTGGTGAGAACAAAATGTCCACGGTCTGAGTTAAAAAAATATAATTGGAAACAAGTCAAGCGTGCCCAGAGCCCTGACCTCAACACCATCCAACTCCTTTAGGTATCATTTGATCTCCTCTAACGGAATCCCCCAAATGGGAACGATTGAGTGTACTTTCGTACAGTGTCTCCTCGAAGGCAGTCATGGCGTTGCATTTGATTGTACACACAAAAAGTATCAAAGTGGTCCTCCAACCGCACCCTCAGCACTGGCTCCCCACAGGGCTGCGTGCTGAGCCCTCTACTCTACTCTCTACACACACGACTGCTCTCCCATTCACCCCTCCAACTTCATTATCAAATTTGCAGATGACACCACTGTGGTCAGCCAAATATATAAGGGAGACGACGAGTCGGCATACAGAGACGAGATCCTGAAGCTGTCTGCGTGGTGTTCAGCAAACAATCTGTATCTGAACACAAGTAAAACAAAATAAATCATCAGAAATACGCTTCAGAAAGCACCGTCCAGAACACCCCCCCTTCACCTCAATGGAGAGAGAGTGGTGAGGGTCTCCGCCTTTAAGTTCCTGGGGGTTCACATTTCCGAGAGCCTCAGCTGGACAGCACACACCACTGCAGCAGTTAAGAAGGCCCAGCAGCGACTACACTTCCTGAGGGTGCTTCGGAGAAACCGACTGAACAAGAAGCTGCTGGTGTCCTTCTACCGGGCGACAATTGAGAGCGTGCTTTCATACTCCATCTCGGGGTGGTATGCAGGATGCTCAGCTGCGGACAAGAAAGCCCTGCAGAGAGTGATCAGGATGGCAGAGAAAACCATCGGCTGCCCCCTGCCCTCTCTGGAACACTCCACCTCCCGCTGCCTCAGCATAGCTAACAAAATAATAAAGGACAGCTCTCACCCAGGTTACAGACTGTTCTCTCTCTTGCCTTCTGGGAGGAGATACAGGAGCTTCAAGTCACGGACAAACAGACTCAAAAACAGTTTCTATCCCTGGGCCGTCAGGCTGCTCAACCACCACATATAATGCAATAACCTAACCATTCTCACACATACACACTTTTAATGCACTTTATATACTATTTTTATATCAATATTTTTAACTATTTATTCCCCCGTATGATTGTATGTCCTATTACCGTGTTTTTTTGTGTTATGTATTTGTTTGTATTTTTTGCACACCGGGACAGAGTTGCACTCTGAATCTCATTATACTCTGTGTATAATGACAATAAAAGGCTTTAACTTTAACTTGAACTTAAAAAGAGAACATGGTAGAGAAATCCCTCCTTTACTTTCTCCCCTCTGCTTCATAGGGCTGAGGGGAATAGCAAAGTCAGGTGATAATTGTGTGTGGGTTCCTTGCCATGAGCATGTAATTTCTCCCATTGTTAATATAAAAATATTGATTAGTACCGCTTTCAAAGAATAACATTCACAAGGACCCAATCACAAGCTACTAAAGCCGGCCAACGGATCTCTGTCACACAACAGCTACAAATCCATGTTGTTTGTACAGTTACATGAAAAAAGTATATTGTGATACAGTCCTGGTTGTTTAGGCAGCCTGGTAAGGACAGCAGATGGGCTTTAATTCTGCAGCAAAACAAACTTGAATCAGTTAAAAAAGAAGCCAGGCAAGGATTATATTTTCTTTCTGTCAGCAACCATGATCTGAATGTATGCTGCCCATTGCCCGTGAGTCAGAGGATATTGAAAAATAGTTGTATGTTACCTCGTTGTGAAGATGGAGGTGTGCAACTCTTCATCCCACAGCTCACTGAGGCTTTTCCTGACTTATTTCTTTCAAACAAATCTGCTGTGAAAACAATGCAGGAAATGTAACAGTGTCTGGTTTTTTACTCACTTTTTTTATAAACACGGTCAGTGTCAGGCTTACTGTGATGACTTTTCCATGTCTACTGTTAGGATTTCTTAAAATCCCGAGACCAGGATAAACTGAAAAGAATCCAAGGAAGCTTATAAAAGTTAACAGCATTTAATTAAACAAAATAGTGCGATGATATACAAATGAGACTCTGCTTGGAGGCGCTCTCCCCATTCTCTTGTTGCCTGGCCGGTGGGGTAGAGTGGAAGAGAGTGAATCTTGGCCTCCTCTCCCTGTTGTCATCTGTGGTCTTCTCCTATTGGCCGGCGTTGACAAGGCGCTTCCAATGCAAATCCTGCCGTTTCTTGTTGCTAAATTACATCATTCTAATGTCTGTGGTTATTTAAAGATTCCCTAATAAACCTTTTGTAGCGTCAATAAGTGAGAGTTAAAGACAGTGTGTTTAGTGTAAAACACCACATGTCATTTCACCTTGAATTCACTGTTTGAAAACGTTAGCCACATGCTAATGCTAACCCGAAATTAAGAATCTTCTGAATAAAAGTTTTAAGTTAAAAGTTATGTGAACTTCCGGTTTTTCAGAATAAAACAGCTTTAAATTAAAACCCTGTATTTAATTTAAATTACGCCATATCAACATTGATTTTAATTTCTTACACTACTTCATAATAAAGTTGAAATTGTGTTATGCTAGCTAAATGGGTTTGAAGGGAAGCTGTAGCAGTTTGCAAACGGCTAGAATTCTAACTTATTTTATGGTTTAGTACTCATTCCTGCGCCACTCTATTGACATGTATTCAAGTGAAAACCTGAAACTAGCTAAGTGCTAATCTATACAAACATTCTGTCATATTAATGTAACGGGACAATAGTTTGGCATTGGGATCAGGTTGATTGCAATTAAAAGAGGCAGAATGCAGTGGCCAAATGCAGTCTCAGAACCTTTCCTTTTGTTTTACCTAAAATTAGCTTGAAAACTGATTTCATGTGAACAAGTCGGGTTACGTATGTTGTATCCTCACTCGAACTCTCGCAGTCTCGCATCACAAATTGGACTGTAGACAAAGAATGACGCACCAAAGAGGAAGTCTCTGCCAAGATATCAGGTAAGTACAGGGGCGGACTGGGACTACAAATCAGCCCGGGACTCTCGACCGGCCCACTTCGGTACCGCCGGCCCACCTCGGCACCGCAAATGAATACCACTAGTAAATTGTTGACGGGGGGTGCTAGTGACTTATCCGACCGGCCCACATCGTCCGACTGGCCCACTTCAGTACATCCGGATTCGTCCCGAACGTCCCGATGGCCAGTCCGCCCCTGGGTAAGTATATTTGACATTGAACAAGTCCAGTTTTTTGCAGTAGGTTCAAAACGTCAATGCTAGCCCCATTTATTGCTCTTGTGATTAAATGTGAGTTAATCCGTTCATGTGCAACTATCACATAAAGGGATTAAGAAAGAAGAAGAAGACTGAGCCACTGCGTCCATATTCTTGTGGCAATGCAGTGTCATCTCTCTTATACAGTAGCTTCGTGCTTTCACATCTCTTCTCCTCCTACATTCCTCGTCCTCCCTCGCTCCCTAGTGTTTTACACACATCCTCAGATTCACACACACATTTTCTTCTATCTCCTCTCTCACCTATACCCACTTCTTTCAGTCAGGAGAAATGTTCATGAGCCTCCCCCCTCTCCCTCCGTCAGCCCTTCCTTTTGCTATTTTCTGCCTATTCTCCCTCTTCCTGTTCTCTTTTCTTAACTCTCTCTGTTCCACTCTCTCTTCCCTAGATGTCTGATAAGCATTCAGTGGCAGTACCATCTGACCCCCCCCCCCCCCCCCCCTCCATCTCACTCCAACCTGCCATTGTATCCATAGCAACCATAACTTTACTAGTAGTAGTAACATCAGTCTGGCACCTATCCTCAGCACTCATCCAATAGTGTACACTGTGCATTTAAATGACTGTAGGTTTATAGCAGATGGCGCTTCACATTAACAAATCAGTTCAAGCACTAAGAAAAATGATCTGCTTTAGTTGCAACATCTTTTAATTATTATTAATTATGAACATCTGATCCACCATGAATGATGCATAACTAGACTGAGATAGCAACAAAAGCATGTCCCCTTGAAGTTTTTGGGAATTTAAGATTACACATTTTGAGATTGGCTTGTAATCACTCAAACTAGGCCAAACAGCGTATGATCTGAACACCAGAATCTATTGCCATCAAAATTGGGACACATAATCCCTCCTCCAGATTTCCACACAACAAGATCAGAGGATTGAGACAAACTTTGCAGGTTTAATTACCGTGAATGGTCTCCTGCTTTGCCAATCAGTGATTCACTGAATGCTCCACGGGGTGTGTGAAGATGTATCACAAAACAACCAAACAAACTCCACTTCCCACACATAAAGTGGTATTTATAAAAGTAGAATGTGTGCACCTCACACATACCTCAGACCACATGGTTTCTTAAACTCTTAGAAATCTCTTTGTTTTGTGGCACATGTTGCTAAATACATGCTACGCTAAGTAACTATAATACGATCATAAATGTTATCCTTTACTGTGCAGTGTACTAAATTCTGATTTCACATTAAAAAAGTCATTTTCAAATGTCCACAGCCAATATAGTGCTGAAGCACCGCCCAGGATAGCCATTGCACCCCCTAAGCACCCCCAAGAAATGTATGTGTCTTTTTTTTTGTATGTGTGAAATTCATAATTGTGTGGCACGAGACACTTTGTGTTCGTGCGCGAGCGAGCGAGAGAGAGCGCGCACCAGTACCGGAGATCGTTGTGGTTAGCATCTGGTGCTAGCTACGCTAACAGATATAAGGAGCTTTTTCAACAACAAGGTAGAGGGAGAACTCTCTCCTGTCAGACTGAGCAACCCAGTCTCACGTCATTCCCTGTCATAGTCACGAAAGGTAATCTATTGATTCGTGTTCACCAACACGATTGTTCAACCCAGTCTCACAAAAAAACGTGTAATAACTACGTTGGTCCACAACGTAGGACGTAGTATTTCTACAAAAACGCCTCTGAAATTGTAAGATCCCTACGTTTTTTTTCACCATTCATTCCAATGGCTGGCGTCTATGTCACTTGATCTTCACATTTCTCCCTTCTGAAAAAAAAAACATGGCTGAACTTCATTTTATTCTCGGTGTAAAATGCCTATTTTAAAGTTAGTTTGGCCATTAAAATGTGTTTTGATGTCATTTGATGCGTTTCAGATTATGTGTGCTGTGGATGTACATGATCTATAGTTTGCTAGTTATTATGAAGATTTCTTCAGGAAATTGTGTCTATACAACGTTTTCATTGTTACCAAGGTGGTTGCTAGGGACGCTGCTATCAATATTATTTCTGTTATGTTGTGTAAAATGGTGTTATCTTTATTGCTACCCTACCCCCTTCCCCGTCAATGTTGGTCCACAGCGCAAACGTATTAGTTTAACAAAATCCGCAATTGTCGCATTGTGTGGTGCCGAGAGATGGAAGTCGGAGGCGGGGTATCAAAGGTACAAGCTAGACTTATATTTAGCATCTCAAAAACAGACCGGCGGAGACAGGAAGTCCGGCTCACTAAAATGTCCGTGCAGAACAATACCCTAACCCATAGATCCGTGGGTGAATAATGTCAATCACCACAATAGATACGTTATTTTCCCCTGTGCAATTCTCAATTTACTCAACAATAACACATAATTATCCTTGTGTTTATTTATTTGTTTGATTAATAAACACAAGTTGGAGTCCGTCAGGACCAAGGGTCGGAGCAGCTCATTTGCTTTACAGAATATTACACCCGGAAGTAAGTATTCTCTCCGCTTCGCTTGACAAACCCTGTGCCGAATTAGTGTCGATACTGTAAGGAGATGTATTGTGTGAAAATAAATGTAAGATGTTGTTTAATTGCTGATATATTATATAGAGCCTTGATGAGAAGACTTATAGACAAACATGAGGAACTGCCGCCAACACTGAAAACGTGACGTGGATCATAAATATATCAGCAATTAAACAACATCTTACATTTATTTTCACACAATACATCTCCTTACAGTATCAACACTAATTCTGCTGACTTTTATATTTGAACCAATTGGTAGCTAGGCTGTATTTACACCCTAAACGTGCACTCCTGATATAAAGGGACACCTGGTGGTTAAAGCATGTTATTGAATTTCATTATTTTTATTATTAGATATTAATAGGATCCCTATAAAGTCTATTCATTACTCGTTATTCTCTACTAATAGTTAATTAAAGACTGTATATAATGGCTATTTTGCACATCCCTTTCAAGATTTCAAGATTTTCTAAGGTTTATTGACATATCATGTACACAAACGGTGTACTTATGCAATGAATGAAAAACTTTGTGTATACCTCCAGCAATGTTAACTATGTTGAAGCACTTATACGGGGTGGACCCGTTCAAATCCAGTTTTGGACAGTCTGCCGTGGTTCCATCCCATTTCAAAGTGCTGTTCGGCGCTCGGCGTAACCCTCGGAGCACACTCTCCAATCAAAGAGCTTTAGGACTATCACGGGGTTTGTCAAGCGAAGCGGAGAGAATACTTACTTCCGGGTGTAATATTCTGTAAAGCAAATGAGCTGCTCCGACCCTCGGTCCTGACGGACTCCAACTTGTGTTTATTAATCAAACAAATAAATAAACACAAGGATAATTATGTGTTATTGTTGAGTAAATTGAGAATTGCACAGGGGAAAATAACTTATCTATTGTGGTGATTGACATTATTCACCCACGGATCTATGGGTTAGGGTATTGTTCTGCACGGACATTTTAGTGAGCCAGACTTCCTGTCTCCGCCGGTCTGTTTTTGAGATGCTAAATAAAAGTCTAGCTTGTACCTTTGATACCCCGCCTCCGACTCCCATCTCTCGGCACCACACTATGCCACAATTGCGGATTTTGTTCAACTAATATGATTGCGCTGTGGACCAACATTGACGGGTATGGGGTAGGGTAGCAATAAAGATAACACCATTTTACACAACATAACTGAAATAATATCGATAGCAGCGTCCCTAGCAACCACCTTGGTAACAATGAAAACGTTGTATAGACACAATTTCCTGAAGTAATCTTCATAATAACTAGCAAACTAAAGATCATGTACATCCACTGCACACATAATCTGAAATAACAACTCATATTTCTCGCATCAAATGACATCAAAACGCATTTTAATGGCCAAACTAACTTTAAAATAGGCATTTTACACTGAGAATAAAACGAAGTTCAGCCATGTTTTTTTTTTCTGCAGGGAGAAATGTGAAGATCACGTGACATAGACGCCAGCCATTGGAATGAATAGTGAAAAAAAACGTAGGGATCTTACAATTTCAGAGGCGTTTTTGTAGAAATACTACGTCCTACGTTGTGGACCAACGTAGTTATTACACGTTTTTTTGTGAGACTGGGTTGGATTGTTCCCTTTTTTTCTTGTCACACAGAACGATTTTAAAAGCAATGTATTTCCATTGGTAGTGTGTTTCGTGCCTGTACCACGTCTTTTTGTCCGGTCGGGTCTTGGAAGACTGGAAGCTGTGGGGTTCATAAAAACATGTTGTTACTCAATATCAAGCCACGATTATTGTTTTTATTTTAAATCGTATAATGTCCGACTTTTTTGCCGTCTGTGAGGAAAAGAAATGGGGTTCAGAGCCTCAGAATACTGAAATCTGTATTTTTTAAAATATTTTTTTCCTTCTAATTTGTTATTCTTTTCTAAAAAACACACTGTTATTTACTCAACAATAACACACAATTATCCTTGTTTTTAATTCTTTGTTTGATTCTATAATCTCTGGCTTTTTTGGCGTCCATCAGGAACTGAATTTCAAAATAAAATAACCGGAAACAGACGTAGGTCTATAAGGGACATTTTGAGCATCATTGCGATACACACCCACTGAACTGATTACCCAAGCAATGGTTTAAGCTCGGTGATTGGATGTTTTAGCCGCAATGCACGTTGGGATATGGTGTTAATGCGATATGAAATCAGAAAAACATTTCGGAGTTTAGGATGACCGAAGACACTACACTACCCATAATCCTCAGCTATCGTTTGGGACTACAGTCCCGTTGCTTGACAAACCCCGTGATTAATCTTCAAGCTCTGGGATTGGATATTGGAGTGGCAGTGCGCCAAGGTTACAGCGAGTGTCAAACAGCTCTTTGAAATGGAACGAAACCACGGCAGACTATCCCCCCCCCCCCCCAGAACTACACATGCTGGCTATTGTGTTTCGCAAAATGTTCTGTGGGACGTCGCTACTGGGAACGTTTTTCCCACAATTAGAAGTTGCCAGTATTAAACACATTATTTTTATAAAATTTAAACCATATAATAAATAAATGGGTGAAAATTGCTTGTGTCCATAATGGGCAGCATTAATATATACCCACTAGGGATGTGCATCTCCATCACTGTGGCCGATGCGATGCGCATCTCGATATGTTGCCACGATACGATACATTAACAATACTTTTGAAACACCAGGCGATGCGATACGATACGATTCACCCCTGTTGCGATACAGTTCGATATGATTTGATTCGACATTATGCGATTCGGGGCGATACGATGCGATTCAACACAATGCAAAAATAATGATACTTCAATATGGTACGACAGAGGATTTTTGTTTTATTCCTTATATGCAGCAAATCATACATTAACAAAAAAGTGCATATTTTGTACTGCACATCCCATCATGCCGTTTATTTTTTTATCTTTAAAAGCTCTCCAGAGTACAGTACAATTGTATAACACCACACAGTTAAACAATGTAAGGATGCATTGCTCATGATTAACAATGTGCAAATAACAGCTACCATAGTGCAATGCCCATACAGCTGCCAGCTTGATGTGCTTAACACTCATTCATTGGCTAACTCACCAGTGAGCAGAAAGCAGTGGGTTCTATATGAACAATAAAGAATACAAATAACCTTTCACAAACAGGTATTTCATAACTGCTTACAGTAAGGAAGACATTTAAATTATTATTGGCCGTCACAGGCTGCTGTAAACTAAACACCACTCTCTCTGACAGAACACCTCACTGAGTGATTTAACTCATATGTCTAACTTTCAGGTTTCTCTTTTCAGCCGCAGACCCCATGTCGCCTCTTTATCTGCGTCGCTAAGTTCCTCGAACTACTTGTGTACTTCAAAGCGGTTCGGCATCGTTAACAATTTGCGAGCGATTTTTCAAGTTGACCGTCTGTAGTATATAGTGCCGCTCACATATACCATCAGGACGTTACTGAAGGGGTGAGGCTGCGGAGTGATACTGTGTGTATGCAAGTCCGCATCTAGGACGGATCTATGTATCATGGCTGTAGACCTGTTAAGTAATAAAGATACCTCATACAAAGGTCTACGGATACCTTATTACTCTCCATGGCCTGCGGTCAACTATATAGCATAAAGGACTATTACACCGTCTTTGTTGAACAATCCGAAGTGTTGCCAAACGTTTGATTTGTAGGTAGGGTGACCACCTGCTAAGAAGCCCAAGGGGGGACAAGGGGTATGTTTCTGAGGGACAATGTGGGACACTGCCCGGCGCGGAAGTGGTTTACCTATTTCTAGCACATACCATCTTACATAGTACATTAATAGTGCCCTATTCCACTAGACATGTGTAATATCTGATGTATGTCCATCAATAGGCCACCAATGTGTATTTCTTTCTAAATAAAGATTCATAACATTTTGAACAATGAATTGGCAAATGCTATTTAACTTAAGCAATTTATTCACTTCAAGCAACATTCATGAGAAGGTTCCAAATGTTTTTTCAGTATAGACACAGGAGTGCGAACCCATCAACATCACAAGGTGACAACAATGCAAAAAGTTGCCAACATAAAATCCTATGCAGAACAATGACATTTTCACCTAAAAGGCAACTGTAACCTAAAAATGGTAAATTTGCAACCCTGTAAACAGTCCACCAATGTTCAAAATCAATCAAACTACATCTTAGAGAAATGGGATATTAACTAGTTTTCTTCAGGTTTCTTCTTGAACTTGTATTTCTTGTTGGAGCGTACAGCATTGAGGAGAGCCTTCTCTTTCACTACATAAGAGTAGAAGTCCTTGCAACTGAATGTGAAGTTGCTCTTCACCTGGATTTCTGACTTGATGAGGTTTACCGAACATCTGTTCCTTGTGTCTGTCCAGCATCCTGTCATCAGTGAAAAGACCCTCTCCACTGAAGCATTGGTGATTGGTACACTCAAGAGGAAAGAAGCTAATGCTGTCATGTTTGGTGTGTGTGTGTGCTTGAGTAAGGTGGCCCACTTCTCAACGACTGAAGCTTCTGACTGCACAATGGCCTGTTGGTGTGGCAGAACAACACAATACTCATCATATAGTGCATCCATGTCCAATTGCTTGCTTAGCTGCAGGACTTCTACAGCTTCACAGAGATGGGTGAAGTTGAATGGGCTCTTCTGTAGTGCCAGGCTAGCCACTTTCTTCTGGTAGTTGGAGTCTGAGAAGTCATAGCGCTGCTCCAGGTAAGTGAGAGAGGACTGGTAGAAGTTGCACATATCCTCTCTGAGCACAGCTGCCTGCCTGTCTGGAAACTCCTGGAAGAGTACACCCGTCTGGGCCCCAAAGAAACCATCACTCTGTCGTTGCTGTAGCTTGGTTTTTAGGGTGAACATCATATCGTAGAGCTCACAGACAGTCCCATCTTCTCGCTCCAGCACCAGCACAGTGTCGTGGAAAATCTTCAGCGCATTGCTGAGGAAGGACAGGTAAACCTAAAAGAAGTAAGATGAGTCAATGATCACTCTTTGCATTATCATAATTTCTCTTATCCCTGTTGAATGCAATTCAAAATAATTACCTGTAATTCAAGGGGGTTGCCCTCACCATCCTGGTCATCCCTGAACAGCCGCCATAGTGACTTTGGGCACTGTTCCTCTCCCAATGAGAGAAAATAGGCCTTGATAGGAGCCCAGCAGTCATGAAGCCTCTTCACTGCAGGCCACAGGCTCAGCCATCTTGTGGGCACATGTCTAAGCAGGGACTGGTACTCTATCTCCACAAAGGTGTGAACTGACTTAAGTTCCTCAACGCGTTTGGCAGATGAGGAGAAGTGGCTAAAGGTCTTGTTGACAACATTTTCTATGTCGATATTTAGCCGATCTCCTGCGTGTTTTGCACTGTTGTGAACGATGTGGGCCACACAGTTTGCCTTCAAAATAGAACTGTTGTTCTCTTTCAGTTTCTGGAAGACAGAGTTGTATCTCCCATAATTCACACTAGCATTGTCAGCACTATACGCAGATATCATGTCTAGTCCCAGTCCGTTTTCCTCCAGCTTGGTGACTATCTGGTTGTGGATAGCGTAAGATGTTTCATCACTGTCATCATAGAAATCAATGACCTTCGTCTGTACTCCCAAGTCTGGCGTCCAGTAACGCACTGACAGTGGGAAGAGCTTGGTGGTCCCATGATTGGAGGCATCTGAAGCCACTGAGAAGAATGGCGTGTGGGCTGTGGAGACACACACAGATGGGGTGAACTTGAGAGAGATTCTCTAAAAACAGATTATTACAAAAATACAAGACACTACTTTACTGTTTTGATCATTATTGATTTTATATAAATATAATCTATACAATTATTTAGGCCTACATCTTTTCAAAAATCATAGTTGCTTTTTTTTGTGAAATCATATAAGGTACACAGAGCCTGGTTTCACAAAGGCACGGAAGAGCCTTTAGCCTTTATGTTTGCGTTGGCTACTGATGCTATTTAATTTCATTGAAGTGAAGGAAACGTTGACTTTTAACATAGTAGAAGAATATCAATATGATTAGACATCAGTTAGCTAACGTCAGATAAATAGCTAACACAATATTACATCCATGAACATAACTTTAAATGTACCTTTAGTTGTTGCCTCTCGTTGCTCATGTAGTGGTCTTTTGAGGACTTTGAAACAATCTTCGACAGAGGCAGGGGCAAGCACATCAGGGACAATAGCTTCTGCCTTCGTCCGACCACAGGCCATCCTCTTGGCAATGTCCGAGTCCGGATAAATCGTTGGGGCTAGCTTTATGCCACAATCTCCTGCTCGATATGATGTAGCGTGTTGGACAGTGTGATACACACTCGTCACCTCTGCAGCAGTGACTTTGTCAGCTAGACAGTCGTTTTTGGGTCGGAGGAAAGCATCCATAGATTTCGATGTCTCTTTTTGTTGGACATTTTTCTTGTGTGTGTCAGTCAGTCTGTGTCGTTTGACATCGTATTCGCCTCCATGTCCGATTGAGAAGGACGTTTTGCAAATGTCACAGAAAACCCTCTCACTATCCCCCTCAACAGCCTTCAGCCACACATATTCCCTCTCCCACTCTTTCCTGTACCCACCACACCTTCTCTTTTTACTTACTGGTGCTTCAGACGCCATTTTCTATAGACAAGTTCACGCGACAAAACCACGGGTAGCGCGGCATAACCCTACACAAATGCACTTCATTTCCGCCGGAAGTCTTTTGCACAGCGTCTGTCGCCGCGCGTGCGGCCGTTTGCTGTCATGACGACGACGCAAAATTTGACAACCTAGTCAGCAGTTATACTGGGGGGTGGGTGTGGCAACTGTAGCGTGCTGAACTAGTCTCAAGTAATGCTAGTTTGGCTGCCAAGAGCTCAAGAAGCTAGAGCGAGCAATTCTTTTTTGAGCAAGCATTGATTATGCGTGACATGGTCTCAATTTGCGGGACGCATGAATTGGGGTTCAAACGCTGTGCGTGCACGCGCTACGCGGGACGGGTGGTCACCCTATTTGTAGGTATTTTTCGGTGCGCTGTGTTTCTCTTTCTCCTCAACTTCCGTGTGTGTTGATAACTGAGACTCTCGGCCTCCGTAGTGGCGAAGCAAATATCAAAGATCGTCTCTGCTGAGCGTTGACAAGATGAGGGGATTTTATATGAATGAATCGTTTTTTTACCGATGCAAAGACGCTACGCAATCGATGCATCGAGAGTTCAACCCGGTTCAGCCCAAACTGTAGCCGATGCGCACTCTTTCAACCGGTGCACTCGCTTCTTGAACGTTTATGCCGGTGCACCGATGCGAATCGGTGAATCTTAACATCTCTAATACCCACATGACAGCTCATTGTTACTTTGTAATTCTACTCCACTACAATTCAGAGGTTAACCTGGTATTTTTACTCCACTACATTTATTTTAGTTAATTTGCAGATTCTGATTAATGATGTGAAATATAAACAACCCTTAAATCCGACTTTAGTTACACCTGAGTTTAATTCAGGGAAGGTGATTGTCAAGTGCCAACAATCAGGCGAGATATTTGATAGTTGGTGCTTGAGAAGACTAAACATTTATCTGCAGATCCCTATAAAGTATATTAATTACTCGTTATTCTCTACAAATAGTTAATGAAAGACTGTATATAATGGCTATTTTGCACATCCCTTTCAAGATTTCAAGATTTTCAAAGATTTATTGACATATCATATACACAACTACGTTGAAGTTATGCAATGAATGAAAAACTTGGGTTGCAGGTTCCTCAACAGTGCATTCCAAGACATCTATCAATATGTGTGTATACCTCCACCCTTAAACTGTCATATTCTGCATATGTATTATACTATCTACATACATAAGAGTATAATTCATATGTATAATATCAGTTAAAATAAGTGCTACAACATAGTTAACATTACAGGAAAGCAATATATTAGATGTTAAGTACTTTGTCAAGCTTAATATTTATCTGTAGATACCCCCAAAGCTTTTTTCTTATTTAAAAGAAGACCTTAATCTAAAGTATTCTTTGATTTTTAAATAAAGGTTAATTAGTTTTTCTTTTTTGCACATCCTCATATTAATATCTTTGTACATCCAGCACTAAACTGTTTTATTGTAGAGATCACTTACAGTATCTTCTTGATTTTTTATATTCTATATTTATATCATTGACCTTCTACTTTCCCCCTATTTTTTATGCACTCTTTATCTTTTTTTCATCAAATATAACATATTAAAAGAATAATTCAATAACGTGCTTTAAACAATAGGCGGTGCACACAAGGTACATACAGCATACAAAGCCATAATAACTTTGTATTATTAGTGTAGGACACTTATGTATGTATAACATCTGAAGATGTGTAGTTTTATTCATGTTTTCACCTAATTTTACAGGATATTGCTCTATTGTTTCACATGTTTAACTTCTCCACATTAATATCTGATTTGTAAAACATCACAGACAGAAAGGTATATCCGTCATTTAATGGTAAGCTATTGAAATTCTGAATCCATAGATGTGTCTCCCATCACCCAAAACCCCTGACTATTCTCTAAACTCAGTATTTACATTCTTATATTCAAAGAAAATCAGTAATATCTTTAAAAACTACAAGCCCTTTTATATCAGCTGTGCACCGTTATGGTGTAAATATAACCTATCTACGAATTGGATCAAATATAAAAGTCAGCCGAATTAGTGTTGATACTGCAAGGAGACGTATTGTGTGAAGAAAAATTGAAGATGTTGTTTAAATGCTGATGTATTTATGACCCACGTCACGTAATCAGTTTCGGTGGCTGTTCTTCCAGTTTGTCCAGAAGTCTTCTCATCAGGGCTCTATAAATAAAGAACTACGGCAGATGTGTAATATTAAATGCAGCCGAAACGTGTATTACAATGCCGTTATGTGATGACTTCCAAAGAGAAAAGCAAGTACACTCGGAATAAAGTATTATTATTTTTTCTTTTTAAATGTTTTTCGGATTTCATATTGCATAAACATCATGTCCCAACGTGCATTGCGGCTAAACAATCCAATCACCGAGCTTAAACCATAGCTGAGGATCTTGGGTAATCAATTCAGTGGGTGTGTATCCGTTTCTGGTTATCTTATTTTGAAATTCAGTTCCTGACGGACGACAAAAAAGCCCGAGATTATAGAATTAAACAAGTAAATAAAAACAAGGATAATTGTGTGTTATTGTTGAGTAAATAACAGTGTGTTATTTAGAAAAGAATAACAAATTAGAAGGAAAAAAAGATTTAAAAAATACTGATTTCAGTATTCTGAGGCTCTGAGCCCCATTTATTTTCCTCGCGGACGGCAAAAAAAGTCAGGCATTACACGATTTAAAAATAAAAACAATAATCGTGGCTTGATATTGAGTAAGAACATGTTTTTATGAACCACACAGCTTCCGGTGTTCCAAGACCCGACCGGACAAAAATACGTGGTACAGGCACGAAACATACTACCAATAGAAATACATTGCTTTTAAAATCATTCTGTGTGATACGAAAAAAAGGGGAAAATCATGTTGGTGAACACGAATCAATAGATTAAATGTTGTGATAACACGAAATGCCATGAGACTGGGTTGGACTGAGAAGCTCAGATAAACTCAACTCAGGGGAAGTAAAGGACTATCTCAGTGTTTAGATAGTTAACGTTAGTCTAAGTTATCTCAGTGGGTCTCAAAACGGTTTGGTCACGACGAGTAGCCTAATGTAAATAAGTATTTCTGAGGCATACGTTTATAAGATCGTTATAGGTATACAAAAACAAGAGCATAAATGAAAAACAGGTATGAACTATATGACAATAAAACAAGAATACAGTTTAAAAGGAGAGTTATTTGTAAAATATCCATGAAGAAAAATTAAATCTGTTTAAAATTCTGTTTCATATGGGTGTTGAGAGATTTATCCATAGATCTCTTCATTTTGCTCTCAAAGTGCACCAGATTGATGAATTGAATTTCAATATTTAAAAAAAAAAATCCAGAGGGAGCATGCCCCCAGACCCAGAGGATGTTAGGTCGCCCCCCCCCCCCCCCCAATTATAAAAAAAATAGCACTTTACCCCTGCTTACACCTAGCCTATATGCCGTGAGCTGATTATCGAGCCTTCATTGTAACAGTCGCAGGTGTACTGTGTATGTGCGTGTGGGGAGTGTTGCAGTCGAAAATTCAACTGTAGCACCCGGGACATTAATGGGAAACCCTAAATCTTTGAGCACCCTCTATGAAACGTCAAGCTACCCCACAGCACCCCCGAAAGAACATGTCTGGCGCCGCCACTGCTTGGAATGAGGGTCTCAATTATTTTCACTAAAAGACATAAGGTTATCACAGCAACAACTGTTAACTTTTATCTGGTATATATCCCTAGCGTTTTCACAGTTTTAACGTTGCTGTTGCTATCTGATAGCTTTACGTTTTTTCCTCAGAGCGACCAACAGATGATTTCCATTAATTTTCACATGAACAGAAGATTTGTATACAGCAGTATACAGTTTTATACTAACTGACCTTGCTTGGTATAATTAACATTTTCATTACTATCACTCTTATCCTTCTATGCATCCACCGTCAATGGGGCTCTTTTTCTGGGTAGTTCTGAGTTGTAAACCTGCATAGAGTTTTATGCATTGGAAATTATGACAAGAACAGAGGCAGCCAAGTCCATCCCAGCCCTCCCTTCTGAAGGGCAGCTTGATTCAATCAGTTCACTTAAACCAATGCAAAGTAGTCAACCTTTGCCATAATTTAATGTAATATGGGGGCTCCAGCAGGCCAAGCAGTGGCCCTTGAGAAAGCCTATTTTGACTGAGAGGAACCTTTTAAAATAAATATTTTTTGTTGCAAATCACTGTAAAACTGTTAAAGATATCACATTAACATTAATGTATAATAAAGAAATAATGAAAATAAAAGGCATAACAGCCATTGCTTGTTCTTATAAGATCTGGAGATGTTTTTTATATTGACATATTTACTACTGATTTGTCGGTTGGCCATGATGTGTCACGATTCTCATGTTATGTCACGTTTTTAGTTTTGTATGTCTAGGTTTTGGTTTATTTTGCTGTTCGGTTCTCCCCGTCATGTTTTCCTCCTTGTGTATTGTCTGGTCCCTCTCTCTGTGTTTTTCCTCCCTGTCGTTAGTCTCCCTGGTGTGTCTAATTGTCTGATTGTGTTCACCTGTTGCCCTTGTGTTTCTCCTCCCCTGCCCGACTGTTTCTCTTCTCGTGATTACCCCTCCCTGTATTTATTCTTGTCTCTTACTGTGTTCAGTGTTGGTTCGTCTTTTGTTGGTGACTGAGTTCCACGGGGAGTGTTCTGTTTGTCCGAGTTATAGTATTATCCTTGAAATAAAGGTATATCAGTGTTATCTGCATTTGGGTCCTGCTTGCTTCACTCAACCATAACAGAACCAACCAACCAAGGATGGGCCCAGCAGATCCATTTGAGCAGGAAACATGGATTTGTCTTTGGCTTACTGCTCTGATCGATGGAGGGGAGCGTCCGGTGTTCAGCAGCGAGAGGCTGCTCTGGCAGAGGTGCGCCAGACCGCTCAGAGAAACCAGGCTTGGTGAAATTCTTACCTGGCTCGATTTTGAATTTCCTCTCGGTGTGTGATTCCCGGCCTGCTACCCCCAGGCATGCTAGCTCCCTGCCTCCCAATTCCCAACCTGACACCATACGCCTCGGTGTGTTCCGTCTGGAGTCAACCCTCGCTTCTGCCCCAGTTCCTGCTCCTGTCCAGGAGCCATTCTCTGGAACTCGTCTGGGGCTCCTAAAAGAAGGAGTCACAAGTCCAGGCTAGCAACCCGAGTCCCAGCAGCCATGGTTCCAGCTCCAGTTCTGGTCCCAGCAGCCATGGTTCCGGCCCCAGTTCTGGCCCCAGCAGCCATGGTTCCGGCCCCAGTTCTGGTCCCAGCATCCATGGTTCCGGCCCCAGTTCTGGCCCCAGCAGCCATGGTTCCGGCCCCAGTTCTGGCTCCAGCAGCCATTGTTCCGGCCCCAGCAGCCATGGTTCCAGACCCAGTTCTGGCCCCAGCAGCCATAGTCCCGGCCCCAGTTCTGGCCCCAGCGGCCATGATTCCAGCCCTGGTTCCGGCCCCAGCAGCCATGGTCCCTCCTCTAGTCCCATCTCTAGTCCCCTCTCCAGTCGCTCGTCGAGTCCCTTCCCTAGTCCTTCCTCTAGTCCTTCCTTTAGTCCTTCCTCTAGTCCCTTCTCTAGTCCCTTCTCAAGATCCCCCTCTAGTCCCTTCCCAAGTCCCTTCCCAAGTCCCTTCTCTAGTCCCTTCTCTAGTCCCCTCTCCAGTCCCTTCTCTAGTCCCTTCTCAAGACCCCTCTCTAGTCCCATCTCGAGCCCCCTCTCCAATCCCCTCTCAAGTCCCCTCTCGAGTCCCCTCTCCAGTTTCCTCTCAAGTCACCTCTGCTTGCCTAGCAGACATCTCTCGGTGGATGTCTGCTCATCACCTCAAGCTCAACCTTGACAAGACTGAACTGCTCTTCCTTCCGGGAAAAGATTGTCCCACTCTTGACCTAACAATCAACATCGGCACCTCTGTTGTTTCCCCGACTCAGACTGCAAGGAATCTGGGTGTGGTCCTAGATAACAAACTGTCCTTCACTGCAAACATCGCTGCTACAACCCGCTGCTGCAGATACACGCTTTACAACATCAGGAGGATACGTCCCCAGCTGACCCAGACATCAGCGCAGATTCTGGTCCAGGCTCTCGTCATCTCACGCCTAGACTACTGCAACTCCCTCCTGGCTGGTCTACCTGCATGTGCCATCCGACCTCTGCAGCTCATCCAGAATGCAGCGGCTCGTCTGGTCTTCAACCTTCCCAAATTCTCCCACACCACACCGCTCCTCCGCTCCCTTCACTGGCTTCCAGTAACTGCTAGAATCCACTTCAAGACACTGGTACTTGCGTACCATGCTGCGAATGGATCTGGCCCTTCCTACATCCAGGACATGGTTAAACCGTACACCCCAGCACGTGCACTCCGCTCTGCATCAGCCAAACAGCTCGCTGCACCCGCACTGCGAGGGGGACCCAAGTTCCCATCAGCAAAAACACGTGGGTTTGCTATCCTGGCTCCAAAATGGTGGAATGAGCTCCCCATTGAAATCAGGACAGCAGATAGCTTACACATCTTCCGACGCAAACTGAAAACTCATCTCTTTAGACTCCACTTCGAGCGATAGAATTACTAACAAAGCACTTATATACTAATAAAGGGCTGGCTTTTCTAAAGCCAGTTGAGTAGCACTTGAAATGTTTGGCTCTATGAAACCTGATGTACTTATATGATTCTGTTTTCTTAAAGGTTGTATCTTCCTGGTCGAATGCACTTATTGTAAGTCGCTTTGGATAAAAGCGTCAGCTAAATGCAATGTAATGTAATGTAATGTAATGGGGGTCCTGCCCACTCCATGTCCTGTCCCGTTGGGGGCCCCGCCGACTACTCTTCTGCCGGAGGTCCTGCCAACCCTATTTCCTGTGCCGTTGGAGGTGCCACCGACTGCTCTTCTGCCGGGGGTCCTGCCAACCCTGTGTCCTGTGCCGTTGGAGGTTCCGCTGGGGGTCCTGCCAGCTCCATGTCTTGTTCCGTTGGAGGTTCCGCCGTCACCTGTCTCCTCTGGGGTCCTGCCAACTGCTGGTCCTCTTCCGTGGGGGATCCTGCCGAAGTCTGTCCCACAGGCTCCGGTTCCTGTCCGGCCGACACCGGGTCCTGCTCGGCCTCCGGAGCTGTCCCATCACCGCCTTCCTGCCCATCCTCCGGAGTTGTTCCGTCGCCGCCTGCTTCGCCCTTGAGCCCGGCCCCCTGAGAACTGCGGTCTTCGCCCTCGAGCCTGGCTCCCTGAGTGCCACGGTATTCGCCCTCGAGCCTGGCCCCCTGAGAGCCTGGCCCCCTGAGAGCCTCGGTCTTCGCCCTCGAGCCCGGCCCCCTGAGAGCCGCGGTCTTCGCCCTCGAGCCCGGCCCCCTGAGTGGCGCGGTCTTCGCCTTCGAGCCCGGCCCCCTGAGTGCCACGGTCTTCGCCCTCGAGCCTAGCCCCCTGAGACCCCGGCCCCCTGAGAGCCGCGGTCTTCGCCCTCGAGCCCGGTCCCCCTGAGTGCCGCGGTCTTCGCCCTCGGGCACGGCCCCCTGACTCTTCCTGCCGCTGCCTTCGCCCTCATGCTCGGCCCCCTGAGTTTGCCCGCTGTGGCCCTCGCCCCTCCTCAAACTCTGCCTTGCCCCCAGGCCGTCCGTCCGAGATTCCCACTATGAACTCTGCCTTGCCCCCAGGCCGTCCGCCCGAGACCCCTTCCTGGTCCTCTGCCGTGCCCCGGGGCTGTCAGCCTCTTGTCATGTCAATGCAGCTTTAGTGATATCATAAACCTGTACATCTTTTACAGTCTTTACAAAGTAAAAAACTGCTCGAAGACATCCTCGCATAATTTTCAGGATTGAGCATCTTAATATCAACATTCAATCATGAGGTACAAATTCATGGTCCCCAACAGGGAAATTACATCCTCTGACTTGATCTTTTGTGCCACATACAGGTCAAAGTTGTGCTTTGACACTCTGGAACAAACTACCCAAATCATGCACGTCCACAGAAACGCTTACTAATTTTAAATCGAGACTAAACATATCTCTTTGCCGCTGCTTTTAATTGAGATGATCATATTCGAACTACAGTATGCCTTTTTTAAACATGTATTGTATACCAGTGGTGTTTATTTGTATTATCTTTGCTTTGTAATGCCTGTTGTAAAATGCCATTTATATAATGTGTTTTTACTAGGGCCGGGACTCGATTAAAAAAATTAATCTAATTAATTACAGGCTTTGTAATTAATTAATCGCAATTAATCGCATTTTTAATCACATATAAATATTTTTTCACATGGATTTTAGTATACCATTGAATAATGACTGAATACATAATCTTAAGCAACAAAACATTGTTTATGTTTTTCAAGGAGGCACTTAACCAAGATCAACAGAAAAGTGCAATTTTTGCCATAAAGTGTAGCAATAGCATATTTAGGAATATAGTACATTTCAGAGATTCAGGTAGCCTATAGGTAGGTAGACCTTCTATAAACTATAACACTTTGTTTTTTAAGTAAAACACAATACTTTCAAGTACATTCAGAACATTGGAAACCCTGACTATTAGAAAACATCTCTCTGATGCTTCAGAGGCCATAACAGACTTTGTTGATTTACCAACAGTTGATTTAAAAAATCTAATACATTTCAGTCCAACTCTCTCAATAACCTTGGCCAAAACAATAAACAGTTCAACATAAAGTGCCAGTTGCACCAACAACATAATAAATAGTTCAACATAAAGTGAACTGTACCATTTAAAATAAAATAAAAAAGTGCCAGTGATTGACCTCAATCCCTCTTATTCTTCCAATATCCTGATGAAAAATAAAATCTCTCTGTTGCATAGGCCACTGTTTGATAAACGCGAATTGGGTGTGGGTCCTTGTACTCCGAGTTGGGCTAACGTCCATGCTAGCTGCTATAGGTTTTGCATTGAGGTGATACTTGAGGCTTGATGTGCTGCGGTGATATGCAAATTCCTTTTTGCATAATTTGCAAACAACCGTGCTCTTATCGATGCTTCCATCCGTCCGTTTTTTAAAACAAAATGTCCCATCCACGGGGCCAACCAAAGCAGTCTCATCAGCTTGTTCGTTCATGTTTGACTATTGGTCACTGTGGTTTGTTGTTGTTTGAAGTCATGAACGTTAGTTGGTGCTCCAGTATAATCGGTACCCCTGAAACTCATCCAGTGAGAAACGTTCCGCGGTGCAAAAATAAGTGCGATTAAAATGCGTTAATTTTTTTAACGCGTTTAATTTTTGTGTAATGAATTAATCTTAATTAACGCGTTAAAGTCCCGGCCCTAGTTTTTACTGTATTTATTCCTAAAAAGTATTTTAATTTGTTTTGTAAAGCACTTTGAATTGTCGCGTACAGAAAAGTGCTATATAAATAAACTTGCCTTGCCTTTAGAGAGATATCTCCAAATCTAGTCAATGGGTTGGCACCTGGCACAAAAGGTTGTACTGACAGTCATTGTTCCCAGGGTTTGTATCCAAATGAATTTGGCGAATCATGGCAATTTAACGACAAGAAGCGACTTTGCTTGTACAGGCTAATACATTGTTTGCCTTTGTCTTATTAGATTTCCTTTGAAAAAAATATTTAACGACAACTTAATTTCTTAACGGGGAGAACTAAAACAAATCATAGGAAAACCTATATACTGTAGTAAGCTTCCTTTTTCTCCTAACGGAGGAGGGATATGTTTTTGCACAACCTTATCTAATGTTCATTGGAAAAGGAAACAGAAGGTGGGTGACATACAGTATGTAACCACACAGCCTTTTGAACATATACTTGGTTCTAACAGCATACATTACACTCATCTGTTAACAGCGCTCTGTCTGCAGGCTGAACACTGTTCTCATTAGAACATGCAGTGCTGTAGGCTGGACAGGTCTAAGATGTGAATGTTGTGGTGGCAGCTAATTACTAAGCATCAGCACAATAATAACCCCAACTTTCAACCATATCCTTTTAAAATATATTATTTAAGGACACAGAGGATGCAGGGTAAACATAAGAGACGAAGAAGGAGAGCTGGGTCCAGTTTAATGAAGAAAAGGAGCAATATGCTGTGTCTTCCCCCTCCCAACATGGGCAACGTAAAATGGAATATCTGGAGTTCTGAGGTTGGGTGTGTATGCGTTTTCATCAGTGGCGTTCGGACTGTTCAGTAAGCACTTCCATCTGCAACGTTTCTTTCCATAGCGTTTCCATCTGTAACGTTTCCATGAGTTCTTTGGTGGCTTCCGGACTGTTTTGGCAGGCAGGGATTGCATAGGGAGCTTCCCCGTGTCCTCACACTGAGCCAGAGTCTTTACCGTGAGCCTATGCTGTGGAGGACGTCCTGCTGGTTCCTGAATAAAATGCTGTGTGCCTGTGCCTACAATAGTGTGACCAGGGGTCCCAATGTGTGTGGGACTGTCTAGAATTTTTATAAATAAAAGGGGATAAATAAAGTGAAATCTTATCTTATATTTAACCAATCTCCCAGCATTTGATTGACAATCCCCCGTCTAAAACTGGATTTATCCAAGGCTGTTTAGAAACAAGGGCCCTCACCATTGTCGATCAATCAACAAATAAACGTATTTACGTAGGGGTGCCGGTGGTGGACGATTTCCAGGGAGTATTTGTGAGATTTGCCAAAATATTTTCTCAATCATGCATGAAGGTGAATATGATTTAACCTGTTGAACACCTCCCCCCCGCCCCCGGACGGAAAAACGCATCATCTGCAGGAAAGAGCGTCTGAGGGCTTCTTAATATTTAATAAACTATTAATGTTTCATATCCATGTAACGGGAAGAAACTCAGCTGACTGATGATATGAACAATTCTTTGCAAAAAAAAACACAAGACTAACGCTGAGCCTCTGAATCTGCCCTGAGCGAAACAAATCGTAATGCCGTTATTACAGAACTCTAGCTATACCAATCGATATACATATTGGATCTGCACAAACAAGCTTAGCTAACATCCTGAGATTCCACAGATTATAGAAATATAAGTATCATCACTGAGCGATCAGAACTCGTGACAAGGGAAGCAAATACAGACAACACACGACGTAGCTTTAGGTAGCAAAACACGGAGATATGCTCACCTTAGCTGTTATTCTGATCAAAAGTCGTGTTCAATGGCATTAAAATTAGAAAAAACGCGGCTGAAGGTTAATCCATAGGTTAATCCAATTTATAAAACGGACAAGTCAAATCAAGCAATCTGATTGGTTCTTAGCCGTGATATACTGAGCGTATACCACGGGTAGAATTGAAAGTTACTTTTCACATCAAGTCAGTATCCCTCCGCGTCTGAGAAAAACAGTATACAGTTGGGCTGAAAAGCAAACTGCATGCAGTTTGCTTTTCAGACTGGAACAAGAAAGCAGCGGAGAAGTAACGGTGCAGAAACCCTCCTTTTTACGCAGCGGTCCAGCCATAGACATCAAACGGCAAAACATATTCAGTGTGCAGTTCCTTTGGCATTAGGGCAGAGATATCTAGATACTTTCCAAGGATTGACATAATGAATTGAGCTACTTTTAAAGCAAGCAACGATGTTTTCAAATCTGTAATCAAAGAGGTCCGCAAAAACGCTATCAACCAATCAGATTGCTTGATCTGACTTGTCCGTTTTATAAATATATTTACATTTCTTCTGTTACGAAACAAACTTACAAAGCATAAAATGGAAACATTTAAGATTAACTTCGACCTCCGGGGGGGTCTTACTATGGAGGAGTGGATTGAGGAGTGTCTATCTCCAGAAGAAATGCACCTAAACGACGACATGCAGAGCTACGTGAAGAGCAGGTAGAACAACTGGAAAAGTAGCACCATTCAAAAGCTTTCTGATGCGGGTCTTGAAACAAAGCAGAGAAATTATGACCGTTTGTGGCCACAGATGCGAAAGCTCTCTCCAGAGCTACTGAAAGCCGAATCTCACAGACCGGAGAAAGTGGAGCAATATTCTCGCCACGTCAAGCAACAGCCTAGAACAGTGGTCGCCAACGAGTCGATCACGATCGACCGGTCGAATCGCGAGTGTGGTGCGGGTAGATCGCGGACCGTTAAAAAAAAAAAATAACAAAAGAAAGAAAAATAAAATAAAAATAAAAATGTTTGAAAAATACGTTTTTAGATGTAAACCTATCATCTACCACCCTGTTAGCAGGTGCCACTTGATTGACGTATATTTGAGACACCTCAATAATATAATACATTAACCGTGCTTTACGTGAACCTCATAATGACACAAGAGACGACGGCAGGACTGTAATTTCCCGTGTTCAGTGAACGCAACAGAGGCAACACACCAGACCAATCAGAGAGTTGCATGGAAATACACGTGTGCTTGTGTCATTCAAGCTCGGCTCTCTGTGTGTGTGGCGATAGCGCATTTAGTGTGATAGAGAGGGAGAGAGGGAGTGAGGGAGGGAGTGAGGGAGAGAGGGAGAGAGAGGGACCTTTGCTAGCGGGGACCGTGATGTTAGCATCTGGTTAACTAGCTGCACTAACGGACATAACGAGCTGTTTCCACAACAAGCTGGAGGAGAGTCCTCTCCTGTCAGACTGAGGGGCTCAGGTGAGCTAAAGGACTCTTGAGTGTTTAGAACAGTTTTGTCACAAATTATTCAAAAGATTATTTCCGCGGCACACCTTCATATGATCATTATAGTTATACAAACAATAACAGAATAAATGAAAAACAGGTATGAAATAGCCTACTATATGGCAGTAAAACAAGAATACAGTTTAATGTGATTTGTAAAATATCCATAAAGAAAAAGAAAATCTGTTTACAGTTCCGTTTCATATGGGTGCTGAGAGAGGCATCCATAGATCTCTTCATGTTGCTCTCAAAGTGCACCAGATTGATGCTTTCAACTTCAATATTTTAAAAAAAATCTTCCCGGGGGAGCATCCCCCCGGACCCCCCTTGAGGAGGTGAGGTCCGCCCCCCAATAGCACTTTACCACTGCCTATATGCCGTGAGCTGATTATGGAGCCTTCATTGTAACAGTAATTCAGATGCAATTAGCCTATATAAAAGGCCTCAAATTGGAAGCATTGTCTGGGCCGTCTTTTTCACTCAATTCTGCTATAGGTAGATCTCGCCTTTCACCTAGGCCGAGGTCGGTGATCTTGGGCTTAAAAAGGTTGGTGACCACTGGCCTAGAACAACCTCAACCTATACAAGTAACCTCGTAAGCCATGCTACTGATGCTGGACAGTGTTTCAGTGGGTGCACAATAAACAGCAACATACTGTATGTATGTAATGTAAATAAATAGCCAAATAATGGATCAACGTTCTCTGTCTAATATGTTCGCTAGCCGTTAGTGTTGCTGCATAGCAACGACCCCGCACTATGTTTTGTGCAGAAGGCAACAGAGGGACTATTTTATTTTGAACATCATTATTTATCATTTATCATTATTATAATAAAAACTATTTAAATTAGAGTGTGTATTTTTCTTTCACATTGCCACACTTGGTAACCGTTTTATAAAAGCAATGCCATTCGCGTCGGGCCGAACCACGCCCCTTAGCTGTGATATAATGAGCATATACCACGGCCTGTCCTGAGCTATTGCTTAAGTATAAAACGGACAAGTCAAATCAAGCAACCTGATTGGTTATTAGCCGTGATATACTGAGTGTATACCACGGGTAGAATTGTAAGTTACTTTTCACAACAAGTCAGTATCCCTCCGCCTCTGAGAAAAACAGTATACAGTTGGGCTGAAAAGCAAACTGCCTGCAGTTACCACAAAAGCAAACTGCCTGCTTCGCGTCGGGCCGAACCACGCCCCTTAGCTGTGATATAATGAGCATATACCACGGCCTGTCGTGAGCTATTGCTTAAGTGTCTGTCACTTTCAACAAATTATTGATAATCCATAATTCAATTTTTATGTAAAATCGGAGAATAAAAATTAGCTGCTAATGGTAGCCACCAGAGGTTAGCGCAGCTTCCGGTTTTTCTACGCGTCACTCTCACTCCTTACTTGGTAACCTGTGTGTGTATGTGGAACTTTCCCTTAATTCCATTGGCTCTGAAGGTTAAAAAGAGATGTCAATCATCAAAATCGACCAAGGGGGGCCAGAGATAGGTCAAATCCACCCAAATGACCCCAGAAGTGTTTTTTTGTGCTAAATCTCTCTAAAAAGGTCAAATTTGACTTGTTTTGCATCAATCTTGATACAGGGTACTTATTATATATGTTGTACTTTGGATTCCTAAAGCTTTTAGTCTATTAACCCATCATCCAAGGGTAGTTTTCACTATAAGTAAAAAATATCTTTTTGGACGGACACTATAATTTATAGTTTTTTACTATGTTCAATCTGAATTTTCTTTAAAATAAACTACATCTATAATGATTTTGACTCTTCTACATCCAACTCACAGGTTTATCATTACTTTGAGAAAAAAGATTATTAATTTTCCCCTTGTGAAGTGTAGTTATGGTCATTTGTTCTGGAAATGTCATTTTCGAGCCTGAGACCTGGAAAACAGGCTCGGAGGTTAACACATGCAAAACTCACAAGAAATGCCCAAGACTCAATATGAAAAATTTGATCTCTGGATACACTTCTTTTGAAACCAAAAGAGGTTAACCAAACAGAGAAGGTCACAGCAGCTGAAAAAACTACTCGCAATCATCCAGGTCAGCAGACTGTGGTGGTAAGCTAGCTCCGGTCATCTTTCCAGACTCAGACATTGCAAAAAAATACATAAATGTTTACGGAGTATAGTGTGTTGGGAAAAAAATGATATTCAAATCAAAATATGTAATTCCTTCACTTGCATGGTTTGTGCAAACAAGTAACCCATAAAGCATTGTTATCAATAATAAAAGCTAATATTTTCAACAGAAATGTTTATTTTAAATCTAAAATGTGAATCTAAACTTTCTCTTATCATTACAGAAACAAGTCCAGCACAAACACTCTCTGTCCCACATGTGGCTTGTTGGCACCTGGTCCCCATAGGCTACAAGGACTTTTATTGCACATTTTTACTTTAACTTATGTTAATATAAATATAAATGAATTTTGTTCTAATATTGTGCAACTGCCATAAAAAATCGTATTTTGCTCTAGTATTATTAATTAATTAAAACATGTAATGCGTGCAAAGAGCTGGTGGTAGAATTTCATAGTGGGAACCTTGTCCTCCTGTACCTGAGAGCATTCAGGGAATAGTCATTGAGATTGTGGAGAACACCAAAAGCAAACCTCTCACCCCTAACGAAATGTAATTGCGCATTTGCAAATTGCAATATTGATGTTGAAATAATATATTATGCAGCTCTAATTGTACATCCTTGCTTTCATTTTACATTCTGTTCCAAAGCTTCAGACTGTGGAGGAGTAGATGTAAGAGAACATTATTCAAAGCCTGTTTATAAATTATAACCATGGAGATAATGTGTGTACTTTTTAATTGCACACACATAAAAACCATCAATCTATTTGTATGAAAGGTTGTTGATTGGGGCTTTCAGCATTGAGATTATAGCATCTACTATGAACAGTGGTGTAAGTCATAGTGTCAGTCACCGCTGCAGTGTCCCTGAATGTCTACTGTCTGAATGCTTTCATTCATCCGCAGCCCAGAGACAGAGGTGCCAGACAGAAACTGCATTTACATTTAAGATATTTAGCTCCTACTCATGGGCTTAGAGAATACTGTGTATCTGTGAGGGTGCTTGCGATGAGTGACAGCATTTTCCGCTCAAAAGCAGCACAAATGTCAAGATTAGACAAGCCTGGACTTTGATAAAGGGTTTGCTTAGTATTGTGACCCAACATATTGTGGTACATTTATACAGGCTTGGGGAGTTACAGGATTACGTAATCGGGAAAAATGAACGGCCAGAAAACCATATATATAATAAAATAAACAACATTTTCCTTACTGTTACATATTATTATTAAAAGCCAGCGATTTTTATATAGCACAGGATTTTGGGGGGGGGGGGGGGGGGGTGCTAGTGGAGCACGCACAGGTACTGCGGACCGCATACAGTAAAGCTTAGCAGACTCTTCATGCTAACGAAGGATCACTTCTAGGCAGGGTTGGGAGGGTTAATTTGTAAATTTAATCAGTTACTGAATACTGAATACTGACTACATGCTCTGAAAGTAATCAGAATACAGTTATGTGTCTTAAACGTATTCAGATTACTTTTAGAATACTTTTGGAATACTTTCTTTTTCCATAACAGATGCGTATGTTTTGGCGAACAGGAGACACTTATTTTACTGTTTTAATGGCTTATCAAGAACTCAAACACAACATCTTGGTGTCATTCTGGACAGCTCCCTCTCATCTGCACCCCACATAAAAAACATCACCCGGACTGCATTCTTTGTACTGTCTTCAAACCTTTCCTTGGAATATGTTATGAATTGTAAGGTGTCCTTGGGTGCTTTGAAAGGCGCCCCTAAATAGAATGAATTTTCATTATTATTTATTATCTGAAACAATGTAATAACTTTTAAAACTTTTTCCAGTCACTTGCCCCATGCATTCAGCAGCAGCAGGCCATTCACATTGATTTGATCCCGTTATGAAATGTCATCATTTCGACAATAAATAAATGCTACATAAACGTTATCTTGCACATTTCATCTAACCATCTCCGTTTCTAACTTTCAATATATTTTAAAAGAGATCTCTCTCTCATCTGCGTGCGGGGGCAGGGCCTCACAGACACGCTGCATCTCTCTCTCTCGCTCACAGACACGCTGCATCTCTCAGACAGGCTGCAGCGCAGTGCAGTGTGCACACAGTTCTGCCGGTAATGAATATTACATTTTGTGAGGAAACTTTTCCACCAATAATTCCAATAAGTATTCCAAAATGTATTCACTTCAGGTTTACGAAAGTAACTGTAATCAGATTACTCGTCTTTCAAATGTAACGCCAGCTGAATACAGTTAGCCTACTTGATTTTTGTATTCTGATTAACGCCGTTACATGTATTCCGTTACAACCCAACCCTGCTTCTAGGCTACTCTCCCGCAGCTCCTGCCTACTCACGAGACGTTGTAAAAAGAAAAATGGGTGGGGGGCGAACGCAGTACACTCCGCCAAAGCCACAGTCACCCCCGTCGTGCGGGCCGGATGAGAATGTCTGGCGGGCCGGATGTGGCCCGCGGGCCGCCAGTTGGTGGTCACTGACCTATGACCTCACCATCTCCGATCACCTGGCCCTCATCATGGACATCCTAACCCCAACCCCCCTCATCAAGCAGAAGCGCACCATACAATTCCGGAATATCAAGTCCATGCACCCCTCCTCCCTCTCCTCCCTACTGGCTGACACCATCCCTGACTCCACCGTCACCCAGAATGTTTCCCCTACTGACCTGGTCAACACCTACAACAATGTTCTCTCCTCCTGTCTCAAACAACTCGCTCCAATAAAGACCAAGTATGTCTCTTTCACTCACTCGGATCCCTGGTACACCAATCATCTCCGTTGCCTCAAAACGAAAGGTCGCCAGCTCGAAAGACATGCTAAACTAACTATCCACAAATACATTTATAGACTGCACCAACAGCAGTACAAAGATGCCCTCAATAGTGCACGCTCCTTCCACTACTCCTCTGTAATACAATCTGCCAGCAATAACCCAAATTCCCTTTTTTCAACTATTAACAAGCTCCTCAACCCCATTGATAATATCTCCAACTCCTTCACCACCTCAAAGTGGGAATCCTTCCTCTCATTCCTCCAAAGCAAAATTGAAATAATACACAGCAACATAGCCAACTCCTCCGTCTCGTCCACCATCCATCCTTTTCCGGAACCTGCCTACCCTCCTCCTTCCAGGCACCCTTTTCCAGCTTCAGACAAATTACCTCACTGGACATAGTCACCGGCATGAATACCTCAACTTCCATCCTGGACCCCATGCCCTCCACCCTTGTCAAGGCCTGCCTCCCCCAACTCACTTATCTTAGCACCACAGTCATTGACTTCTGTTTGTCCACTGGACTCGTCCCCCCTGATCTGAAACTCGCTGCTGTCACTCCCATACTCAAAAAACCTAGTCTCAACCCTGATTCCCTCAATAACTACCGGCCCATCTCTAACCTCCCATTCCTGTCAACAATTCTGGAGCGAACTGTTGCCTCCCAACTAAGATCCCATCTGGACTGCAATAACCTTCATGAACCTTTTCAATCTGGTTTCCGTACTCGCCACAGCACAGGATCTGCCCTACTCAAGGTGACCAACGACATTCTCCTCTCTGCTGACTCTGGTTCCCTCTTGTGAGCCTCTCCGCTCACACAGGGTTCAAATCGGGACGGAAAGAGCAGGTTGGTGGAATACAGGCGTTTATTAACTCCAAACAATAATATGCGCGGGTCTCAAACGTTGCCCGGGTGGGAAACTTCACAGGTCCTTTGGCGACCTTCCAGGATCCCGCCTACTGCATAACAGAACAGAACCAGGTTACGACATGCTTTTCTTCCCGCACTGATTACCTGATTCCGATCAGCTGTCTGGCCTCCGGCCGAGCCACTCCCTTCACTCCAGCAGCCAGCGCCCAAACCACACCCCGCTGCCACATACCCCCACCGCCCGACTCAGGCCGGGATCCCGCCGGCCGCAAGCTGACTCTCCCCCCCCCCCTCCGCCGAGCGAGAGAGGAAATCAGCCACGACCATCCGGTTACCCGGCCTGTGGATCACCTTGAAGTTGAAAGGCTGTAACGCCAGATACCAACGAGTGATCCGAGCGTTGGCATCCTTCATGCGGTGGAGCCACTGGAGCGGGGCATGGTCCGACCAGAGGGTGAAAGGGCGCCCCAGGAGGTAGTACCGCAGGGCGCCGACCGCCCACCGTATGGCGAGGCACTCCTTTTCCACCGTACTGTAGTTCACCTCCCTCTGGCCGAGCTTACGGCTAATGTACAGTACGGGGCGGTCGACCCCCTCTACGTGCTGGGACAAAACGGCCCCCACCCCACTGTTCGAGGCGTCGGTCTGCAACACAAAAGGGAGAGAGAAGTCAGGAGAATACAGAAGTGGCTTACCACAGAGGGCTTTTTTAACCCTCTCAAACGCCAGCTGACAACGCTCCGTCCACTGGACCGGATCTGAAGCACCCTTTCGGGTCAGCTCCGAAAAGGACGGGATGAACCGCCTGTAGTAGCCGGCCAGCCCCATGAACCTCCTGACCTCTTTTTTCGTCTTGGGCGCCAGACAGACTGAAATGGCGGTTGTTTTCTCTATCTGTGGCTGCACCTGTCCGCCGCCCAAGTGGTACCCCAGATACCGTACCTCCCTCCGTCCAACCGCACACTTCTTCGGGTTGGCCGTGAGCCCCGCCTGCCTCAGGGACTCGAGCACCGCCCCCACCTGCTGCATATGCTGCTCCCATGTCTCACTGTGAATGATGACATCATCCAAGTAAGCAGCAGCATATGCAGAGTGGGGACGCAGCACCCGGTCCATGAGCCGCTGGAAGGTGGCTGGAGCTCCGAACAACCCGAAAGGAAGTGTAATGAATTGGTATAAACCATACGGAGTGGAGAAGGCCATTTTTTCCTTAGACTCTGGAGAAAGGGGAATCTGCCAATAGCCTTTGGTTAAATCCAGCGTCGTGTAAAAGCGAGCAGTGCCTAGCCGATCCAGGAGTTCGTCGACCCGGGGCATTGGATAAGCATCAAATTTGGACACCTTGTTCACCCTGCGGTAGTCCACACAGAACCGGATTGACCCGTCGGACTTACATACCAGCACGACGGGGCAACACCAGTCACTGGTGGACTGTTCTATCACTCCCATCTCTAGCATAGCCTGAAGCTCCGCCTGAACAATTTTCCTCCTGTGTTCAGGCAGCCGATAGGGCCGTGAATGAATGGCCACGCCCGGGGGCGTTTCTATGCGGTGGTGTATGAGAGAGGTGCGCCCTGGCAGCGTAGAGAACACGTCGGCAAACTGCCTTTGCAACGAAGCAACGTCTGCTCTCTGGCCCGGTGAGAGATTGTCGCCACAACAGACCGGGGCTACTTTGTTGCTTTTAAATGACCTCCGGTCCCAACTCATCTCTCTCAATCACCGTGGTGGCCAGAGAAACCGACGCCACATCCCTCCATGCTTTCAGGAGGTTAAGGTGGTAAATCTGTGTTGCTCCCCCCCTGTCAGAACGCACCACCTCATAATCTACGTCCCCCACTCGTCGTGTGACCACGAAGGGTCCTTGCCACTTGGCGAGTAGTTTAGAGCTAGAGGATGGGAGTAATACAAGCACTTTATCTCCCGGTGAAAATTGTCTCAGTTTCGACCCTCTGTTGTACAGGCGCTGCTGACGTTCCTGAGCCTGGAGCAAATTCTCCCGTGATATCTGCCCCAGTGAGTGGAGTTTTGCTCGCAGGTCCATAACGTACTGTATTTCGTTCTTACTGGTGCTTGGACCCTCCTCCCAGTTTTCCTTAACTAGGTCCAAAACATCCCGGGGCTTCCTACCAAATAACAGCTCAAAGGGAGAAAATCCCGTGGAGGACTGGGGCACCTCCCGCACTGCAAACAACAGAGGATCTAGCCATTTATCCCAATTACGGCTATCTTCGTGAACGAACTTACGAACCATGTTCTTTAGTGTTTTGTTAAACCGTTCCACCAGGCCGTCGGTCTGCGGATGGTAAACACTAGTCCGTATTGAATGGACGCCCAATAGTTCATACAGCTCGCGTAGTGTGCGTGACATAAACTGTGTGCCCTGGTCAGTCAGGATCTCTTTCGGGATCCCGACTCGGGAGATAATGTGAAACAGTGCCTGCGCGACGCTCTTTGCAGAGATATTACGCAGCGGCACTGCCTCGGGATATCGCGTTGCATAATCCACTAGGACTTGTACAAAGCGATATCCCCGTGCACTCCGGTCTAATGGCCCAATGAGGTCCATTCCAACTCTCTCAAAAGGCACCTCAATCAATGGTAACGGGCGCAAAGGCGCTCTGGGGATGGCCGGCGGGTTAACCAGCTGACATTCACGGCAAGATGCACACCACCGCTTCACATCTGCGCGAATGCCCGGCCAATAAAATCGGGCCATTATCCGGTGTAGTGATTTGTCGTACCCTAGGTGACCTGACATGGGGTTATAATGAGCCGCCTGGAAAACCATTTCCCGACGGCTTTTGGCACCAACAACTGGGTATTTATCTCTCCTGTCTGTGTGTCACGGCTTACACGATACAACCTGTCCCTAACCACCGTAAAGTGTGGGTGAGTGAGTGCTGCGTTTGGGTGTAGCTGGGAGCCATCAATACTCACCACCTGGCCGAAGGCGTGCTGAAGGGTCTCGTCCCTCGACTGTTCGAGGGGGAAATCTTCCACGGGAACACCAGCGGGTCCAGAGGGACATCCGCGGCCCCCTCCATGTCCGTTTCCCCCTCGATGTCGTCAGCCGCCTCCGACTCTCCACTAAACACAGCACACAACTCACATTTCCCTGCCGTCCGTGAACGCACCCCCATAGCCCCCGCTAGCTTAGCAAACCCCGGCCAATTCGTTCCCAAAATCAGAGGGTGCGTAAGGCGAGTGCTAACTCCAGCCCTGACTATGCTTTTTCCCCTTATATGAAATGTCCAGTGTCACCTCCGGGTACTGGTGAATATCCCCATGCACACACCTCACCTTCACCCACGATGCTTCAATCAATGCCCCAGGCCGAACCAGGTGCTGATGGATCATCGTCTGATTACAGCCCGTGTCCATCAGAGCCTGGTGTGTACCCCCCTGTATACATACCGGTATACGGTACGTCCATTCCAAATCGGGGGCGGCAACTGGCGGTCCTGCAACCCGAACCAGCTGTCCGACCTCCATGAGAGGACACTCCGGTCGGAAGTGGCCGGTCTGCCCGCACCGCCAGCAATCCTGCCCTGACGTCTGAGGAGCCCCCCGTGGTGCCGGACGACCAGAAGCGTAGGCCGGACCCTGGGGAGAGATAAAAACAGGAGGGTAAGGTAGAGCTAGGGGGGAAAGTGTCGGGGCTGCGGGGTTGGGGCCGTGTGATGGTGGGGAGGGAAGGGCAGCTGCTCCAGGAAACCTCCTCCTCGGGGCTTGGATGGGTCTGCCCGCTGAGACGGCTGGTGGTTGGGGCTCCTCTTTCATGCTCCGCCGGGGAAGCGAGAGGTGGTCCTCCGCAAGGACAACGGCTGCTTCCAGGTTGGCGGGGCGATGGCACTGGACCCAATTCGCCGTCGAAGATGGCAGGCCGGCGATTAACTGCTCCAGCGCCACCTGCCCGTCGACTTCCTCAGCGGAGCGCACCCCCGGCTGGAGCCAGCGGCTCGCTGCATCCAGGAGCCGCTGCGCGTAGGAGAAGGGCCGGTCAGCGTCCTCGAAGGGGAGGGCCCGGAACCGGCGGCGATGTCCCTCTGGCTTGCTGCCAAGCCGGTCCAGGATGGCCTTCCTCAGATGCCGGTACACATGCCGAGAGGCTGCTGGCAGGCTGTGGGCGGCTAACTGCGCACTCCCAGATAGCAGAGGCAATAGCCGCGCTGCCCACTCCTCCTCCGGCCACCCGCATGCCGCCGCTGTGCCCTCAAATATGTCCAGGTATGCCTCCGGATCATCCTCTGCCGTCAATTTCTGGAGGGCAATTGAAGGCGGTCGAGCCGGGTTGGTAGCAGGATCGCCCTCCCGAGCGGCCGGACGCTGCAGCAGCTCCCGTAGGAGAGCCCGGTCCTCGCGCTGGCTCGAGGCGATCCCGAGCAGAGCCTCGCTCTGCTGTCGCTGTAATGCTGTGGTGGTCTCCTGCATGTGAGCGAGACGTTGGAGGGCCTGACCCAGCGGGGTTTCTCCTTCCGACATCAGGTCCCTGTTCGGGCGCCACTGTGAGCCTCTCCGCTCACACAGGGTTCAAATCGGGACGGAAAGAGCAGGTTGGTGGAACACAGGCGTTTATTAACTCCAAACAATAATATGCGCGGGTCTCAAACGTTGCCCAGGTGGGAAACTTCACAGGTCCTTTGGCGACCTTCCAGGATCCCGCCTACTGCATAACAGAACAGAACCAGGTTACGACATGCTTTTCTTCCCGCACTGATTACCTGATTCCGATCAGCTGTCTGGCCTCCGGCCGAGCCACTCCCTTCACTCCAGCAGCCAGCGCCCAAACCACACCCCGCTGCCACACCTCTCAATTCACATTCTCCTTGACCTAACAGCCGCATTTGAAACGATCTACCATTCCATCCTCATCAACTGCCTCCAGTCTTCCATTGGAATTACCGGTACTGCCCTCTCCTGGTTTAAATCCTATCTCTCTGACGGACATTAATTAATCTCCATTAACAACTCCAAATCCCCAACAGCCCCTGTCAATCATGGCGTCCCTCAGGGTTCTGCATTGGTCCCCTTCTGTTCATCATCTACATCCTCCCAATTGGACAAATCCTCCGTCAACACCAACTCCAGTTCCACTGTTATGCTGATGAAACACAGCTCTCTCAACAAAATCAACTTCTCCAACCACACACTCCCAGCTCAGCACCTGCCTCACTGACATTAACATTTCGATGCAAAACTATTTTCTAAAACTTAACTGTGACAAATTGGTACTTATAATCATTGGCCCAAACTCACTCAACCCAAGATTTTTCTCTTACCATCGATGGCTCCATTGTCAAGCCCTCCACTCACATCCGTAATTTTGGCATCATACTTGACCCCACCCTCACTTTCCTCCCTCACGTCAACCAGGTCACAAAAAACGCTTTCTTCCATTTAAAGAACATTAGACCCTCCCTCTCATCGACCGCTGCTGAAACTCTGATCCATGCCTTTATAACATCCCGACTGGATTACTGCAACAGCATACTTTTTGGATCACCTGCATTCATACTAAAAAAACTTCAATATGTCCAAAACTCAGCTGCCCGCTTGCTCACCTCCACCCGACGCTCCGACCACATCACCCCTATCCTCCATGACCTCCACTGGCTCCCCATCAAACATCGCATTGACTTTAAAATATTACTTACCTACCTCTGTGACCTCATCCAACGACACACCCCCACCCGTCGCCTCAGGCCTGCTGAAGCTGACCTAATGCAGCCCATCAGGACAAAGACCTGGGGTGACAGGGCCTTCGCAGCAGCCCCCGCCCTCCCCCCCCCCCCCCCCCCCCCCCCCCCACAGTCTGGAACTCCCTCCCCAGCCACGTCAGATCCGCCAACACTCTCACATCATTCAAACAATCCCTCAAAACTCATCTTTTCACTCTTGCCTTCAACTCCTAATCAACCAACCCCTTGCCCTTATTCCTCCTAGCTTAGCACCTTCTACTTTTGTTGTTATTTTGTTTTACTTGCTTGTAAGCGCTTTGAGCACCAGGAAAAGCGCTTTATAAATGGAATGTATTATTATTATTATTATTACTGTGGGTTGGGTTAGGGTTAGACTGTTAGATTTCTAAATGTGTGGTTTACGAGCAGGATTATGTTCTAAAACTAAAAAGAGCATCTAGTGTTTGTTGTAAAAGGATCAGGTGTTATCTCTTCTCTGTCAGCTGTACTGTTCTGTAGGCTAATACTTTAAGTGTGAATCTATATGCCTACTGACTGAATCTGCTTTATGGTTTTCACTTTCTTTGCTTCATTTGTTCTGTTTTTAATTCAGTAGGTGAACATATATGTTCATACAATAGTGTGTGTGAGCTTAACTGTGTGCGTTAAACTAAAACGGAGCATTTCTATTGTCAGCTCAGATCTTATTTCTGCTTTTTGAAACTGTAGTATGTGCTCATGTTTTTCAGTGTTGGAGTATAGGCTGTCTGAATATGCTTCATGAAAGACAGGTTTTGTATCAATAAAATAATTTTTGATCCTAAATATCTAGGTTTCTTCTTTTCTAAGGTCACATTGTTCTGTTGTCTTTTCACAATTAATTCAAAACATCTGATTGGTATTTTTTTAGAATTTAGAAACAGGTACTCAAGATGAGTGATTTAAAGGTCACAGGCGGAATTCAACTACATGCACCTGATGTGCACTCTGAACCCCAATGAGCTCTCTGTCAGGTGGACAGCACAAAGAGAGCTTCTCTCTACCACCTTTTGATGAGAGAAGAAAAGACAGTGTTTAATAATTCACACTCAATGTCCTTCCTCTGCACACAGTGCGACTGCAGTCTGAGTATTCACTTTGAGAAAAGGACAAGGCCGCACAGACGTAAACACTACCGGTCTGCATGGACACACACTCTCTGGGTCTTACTGTACCATCACAAACGTATTCTCATCCTTTAGAATACAGTATTGTCAACAGCAATGCTACCATTGAGGACTCTGAGCTTAATTCCTCTGCATTTTTTATTCTTGGGTTTTGGCAACATAGGGGCAATAACATTCACAGCTATAACAATAAGCTTGGTTTGTGTTTTTAGCTGGTGATTTCAGTATTTATAGACTTAAATTGGAATACTTCCAGGCCACATGAATAAATGAATGTATTACTTGAGCATGTAGTGTATTCCTGGTAGTATTTAGACATTTTTAGCTGTTACTCCCAACACAAAGCCTCTTTATATGATTGGTCTGTATACAATCTGCTTCTATTCCTGTACCCCGCATGAACTGTCACTGTTGCTTGTAATGAATATTTAAATTTCTTCACAATTTCACTGGTGCTTATTAATCTCCCAACTGTTGAGCCGTGCATTCATCTATCAAGAGTCAATTTGATTGGTAAACTAAAAACAAATATATCCGTCACTAATTCCAACTGGTCACACATGGTCTGCTTTCATTTATAAATTGTTCAGTGTTGCGTTCATTATCGAAATTGTTCATAATTTCTTCATCAATTATTATCTGTTTAGTAGCTTAGTTTTGTTGTTATTAGTTCAAAAGAAATTTCATTATAAAGAACGTAATCCTACAGATCATATTAGAAAAAAAACATACAGAAATAATTTTGTGAAGATGCCAATTGTATCCGAAATAAAAATAAATCTAAAAAAGAACAATTGTGATATAATTATAAATAATTTAGAAGTGTAATTGTTTTAATGTATGTACCTCTGAGTCTGTCTAGTATTTTCCAATATTCATTTTCCTGAAATTTCATAGAAATGAGAGTTAGCCCAAATGGTGACAGTAATTTGCTCCCATCTAGTGGTTACTTCATGGTCGCTGTAAGCTTTCTGACTATATTGAGACAATCACTCAAACAGAAAAAGAAAATAAGAATCACTGTATTTACTTATTTTGTAGACATTGGTCATTACTTTAAAATCGTATGTTAATAAAAAGGTTTTTATTTAATTATCTTTGATTTCCTATATTCATAATATTGTTTCTTTAAAAAAAAAAAGACTTTATATCTCATATATAGCATTCATAATAAATAAAAGCCTCTTATCAGCTAAATGTATCGAAACATACATAAGTCATATGTAGTAATATGTGAATGAAATAAGTTATATATTATGTTTCTGGATTAACATTACTGCTGGGTTTATTTTTTCCTTTTTATTAAGGTTGTGCTGATTTTAACTCATGTATTACTGTTTGATCCTTTAGCATTATAGATCTATTCCATAACATCCACCTATATCTTTTTGCACCACTGTCCTGTGAGACTTATATGTCTTAATAGTTAGTTAACTTTTTTTTACTTAACTTTGGCAATGTCTGATTAGTGGAACCCATTGAGAGTTCAAATTGAAGGCTATTTATATTGTTCATGTCATAATGTCTTTATCAGCAATGACAGAGAAGCATTTGATGGTAAATGAAATACTAGTTTAATTTTCACTCCAACATGAACATGGATACAAAAAAACCAGACAGATCACGGAGGTTGAAAATAAATTCCATTTTAAACATTAAAGGGGAGATCATGTTATTCAGACGCCAATTATTACACGGCTAATTTTATAAACCTATCCAAAAGGTTATTAATATATGTTGTGTATGCATGAGATTTCTGGCGATGCGTTTTTCAAATGAATTTTGATGTTTAAAAATCGTTTGATTATCTTTTCAAAGTAGGCTATTGCAATGTATTTTTTCAGTGCGCGCTACGTAAGCAACGTCACCGTGACCCGGATGTACTTTAGCTCAACTTTATATCCCACAATTCCTTTCTCCTTCGTCCTCTTTCCCTACAGCAGCCATGTCTAAGAGAGGTATGAAACCCACCTTGTAAAATCTACATTCATCTGGTGTTTTATACTCCCCGCCAGCTTTTAAAATGTTGTTTGTGTGTAAAAGAGTGTGCAAGACAACACATCTGCGAGATTAGTTTTTAATTTAGGCTAACGATTGAATAATTCTGAACTATAGCATTTTCGCTAGCTAGTTGGTGGGAGCCATGTTTTGCTATCAGCGCATGAAGCGAGTAAAGCTGGAGGAAGCACATGTGAATGTGCTGTTTTCTGTTGATTTCAGGAAGGTTTAATAGTTATAAACCTATTGTCCGAACATGTAATGAACGCTAACGTGATGTCCCGTGCAGTATATCGGCACAGTTAAGTGCAATTGGTCCTTGCTAGCTAAAGCTAGCTCTGTTAGCAAAGCAGCGCCGGACCAGTACATCATGTTACTGTTTCGCTCAAATCACATTAAGCGCTTTTTCATCTGTTGCAGCAAATTATTTTGTGCACAGGACGATAAATTGCTACTTTGCCGGTGGCTCGTGTCTAGTTTGACTCATACGTTTACGGGTTTTGCTTTGGTAGCTGGGAAGATAGCTGAGGCCTTATGACATACATGGTTCATATATTTGTGTAATGCCAACATTTTTGCTAATCGGCCTGTTTGACTGCTGAAATTATGACTTGTGTAGGATCCTGCGTGAAGTTACTTTAAGCTTGCCGACTGTCATAGCCCACATGTTGTAGTGTTTAGAAACCACTTGAAGTAGTTGGTGATATCCTCGCAGACAAACCATGCACCTTCACGTTTTCAGTTCCTTACTGGGCTGATTTTAAAAACACAATGTTCCCTAACTAATTATACGTGTATTCTGGAGATATATATGGGATTTGACATTGCAGCAATGTTAAAAAAAAAAAAAAAAGAAAGCTTATTAATTGTACAAGTAGTGGAATTACTGAACTTCGGAACTAGGTCTTGTAAGGAAGGGTTATCAGACTGTCAGAATAGGTGATCAGCATCATCTGTCAACTAAATAAAAATGTCCAGCGTCTGTAAACAGACAGTGAAGGTGATTTCGGAAGTAAAGTCGCTTGACTGAATAATTAATCTAGAGGTAGTACTTAAATGTGAACCTTCATATTCTAAGATTTCCATTTCCTGTGTGCTGTATACCAAAAATCCCTTTTATCATATGTTTTATTTGACTTAAAAGGTATTTCCATCTTTTTTATTCAAAGTTTTTGGACCAGAATCAGTTTTTATTCAACTATAATAGTTGCATACATAGTTTGGTGTTTTCTCAGAGGTGATACAGATGGATATTCCCCCTTCAGAAAGCAATTGCTTGGTCGTCTCAGTGGCTGGGTGAGTTGTCGTTGAAGGGAATACTAACCCTCATCACTGTAGGTGAGATGGCAGCCTCTGGCTGACTAATCTCAATCAGAGATGAGACAACTTCAACTGTTACCTCTAAGGTACTTATATATGGCTTGCATTGGAGCTCTAAGGCTGACTCTGACCTGCAGGTCTTTGATGCATGTTGTCTAGAGGTATTACTTACATTTGTAACTTCATATTCTAAGATTTCCATTGGCTGTGTATCACAAATCCCTTTATCTTACGTATTCTATCATTTAAATTGTGTGTTTCTGTCTTCTTTCAGGACGTGGTGGTTCTTCTGGAGCCAAGTTCCGCATCTCACTGGGTCTCCCGGTGGGAGCGGTCATCAACTGCGCTGACAACACAGGTACGCCTCTACTGAACTATTCAGGGTGTCCGCGGGGTCTTCAAAAGTATTAAAAGTTGATAAATCAATTTAGTGAAAATTAAGGCTATTAAAAAGTATTAAACGGCATTTTCCAAGGTATTAAGAAGGTTCACAGCAACGACAACATGAAACACCCTTTAATTTACTGAAACGACATGCCGGGAAACCCCCCAAGGCGGCCCCATGCATAGCACGCCGTAAAATGCTGCTTATTATTTTAAGTTTCGTTGCCTTGCTCCGCTCTGTGTGGGGGGGGGGACTAAATGACTACGGTAACTGGTCCCCCTTGATGTTTACAGTTACGCCAGTATGATGATTCTAGTAGTCCCTGCAACATATGTCTGCATTAAAAAAAATCGACTAATAATGAAGAAAATTAACACATTTGTTGCAATGGTAATTTATACACTAACTACATTACTACTTGTACTACAACATTTGAATCATCAGTTCTTCCTCATTTTCCTCAATTGTTCATTATTGGTTTATTAAAATAATGATATTTTGGTCATTGTTAAAAAATGTCTGCTATTATTATGAGTAGTATTATTAGTATAATGCGCTTTCTGTCTTCCTGTCATTATTAGGAGTTAGACATGTAATGGCTATGTATTAGATTAGATTAGAACCTTCATTCTCCTAAACTGCTGGGACATTTCCCTATAGCCAATACCTTTTATATTTTCTACTCTTCACTTGTCAGCATAGGTCGGCATTGATTTACAGAGCCGACAGAAGACCTTGTTTATATTGGCATCATATTGAGAGGTGCAGTGACGCGTCCTAAAACCAGGAAGTAAGCTGCTGGTTCCCTCGACAAAAAAGCAATGGGATTTCTCCATAGGGTTTTGGAAAATAGCTGGAAATAAGGTCTGTGGAAAACAAACCTGTTTGATAAATGCACGTTTTGTTCAGCCGGATAATCTCCACATGTCTACCCTACTTTTATAATTTTCGAATCATAAATCTAATCGATAGATTATAAAAGGGTTTTAGGACGCGTCACTGCACCACTAGAAAACAACTCCATCGATCAAGCTGGCTGAAACTTTCTCTCCCTCTTCTTCTCATGCTCCCTGTCACTCTCCTTTAACTCCTCCGGTGACTTTCTTTTATTTGAAGATAGTTTGTTGCCCGGCGCTCACGGGCAAACGGGAGCCTGCTCGCGCTGGCTCCCGTTTGCCTTTCACCCAATAACGACAACCGCCTCACGAAACGCTATGTTGTAGCGTTAATAAACGAAACAATTTAATAACATTGCTTGTCAAAGTACCTATACCACTGGACAATTTTATTTTTTTTAAGCAATATTTTTAGTGGCCCGAGCGGGCAAGTGGAAAGTACGTTATGCTGGCCCGGGGTGTCTAAATAGTGCTTCCGAGCCAGCGGGCCATTTATAATGTTGAGCCCTGCTCTCTGTCACTGTGCATGTGTGTAATGTTTGTGTGCAAGTTAGACGGGGCCTGCGTGTGTGCCTGTGTCTATGAGGGAGAAAGGAAAGCTCATTTTGGCCACGGCGGGAAATTGATTTGACAACATAATACTCGATGTTCACGATGTGGTCATTTACGACATCGCATGGAGTGCAATCCACGATGTATCGTGTAAACTCGATATATCGCCCAGCCCTATCCCAAGGTGGGTAGACCGGCATACGCAACGCTCTGGGGGTCCAACGGCTCAGTGTGTGCCCTATATGACCATTTTCTGATGGCGATAAAATAGCCCGCCTCCCTCTCCCCACGTCTCCTGCTGCTGCTGGGCTGTCAGAAGAGGGGGAGGAAAAGAGAGGCAGTCACCGTTTATTAAATATTATTATACAGAGAACAGAGTCGTTATCAATTTGTTTTAAAGCTCAATAAATAACAAAGAAGACCTCTGATCGGCACTCTTCTAATTTTGTACGGAAGATTTAAACTTTAACGGACATGTTGACCGGCGGAACATCTTATTTACGGAAATTGCCGCACGGTCCCCTCGTTCCTTGGAAGAGGCGGAGAGGTGGGTGTTTTTGATCTGCTGGTGGACTACCTGAGAGATATACAGCAGGAGAACACGCCGTCCACCGCGGAGAGTAAACAGAAGGGCAACCATGCTCCGGGGTCTTCTTCGCTGCTTTTGGTGTATATCGGGCGGCAGCAGCGCCACTTACAGGCCTGGCATATGTACTACATCGTTTCCAGCATTTCCAGCGGTCTAGTGTAAACGGACACGTTAATGAATCGAATGCGTGTGAACGCTTGCGTAAGCGTTTCACCGTATGCTTCCTCGTGGGGCCGGGGTCTAAGCCAAACTATAACCGGTCACAGAGATCTGCTATTTTAAAGTAAACTCAACACATATCGACCCTAAATGTAGTCTATATTAAGAACGAGAAAAGTCATAACATATATCCTTTTTTGTAAACATATGACAAATGTGTGAGGGTGATGATGTCAGAGCATCGTCCTATGTGCCAGGGCTTAGCCCCGGACAGCCCCAGCCCAATTTAACCCCTGGGTATTTGTGAAGGAGCTCCTATATGGCATTACCCCGCTGAAGCTCACCAAAGTTTAACATATTTCATAGTTCAAAGTTTTGTCAATTGTTTTGTTTATTGGTCAAATACTGGTTTCTAATGGTTTCTTAGGAGTTTTACTGGAATGAAAGAGCACAGAAGCAAAAAAAGCAGCATACTGCATTAAACCTGACCTTCACAAAGAGGTTGAAGTTCATGTGGAAAGGAGGCTTCAGTAGTCTGTCTGCACTCTGTTTAGTTTTGCTATCTTACAATTAATATAGTAAATGTGAGGTAAAGTGTGTTGCCAATGTAACCGGTTAGAACTCATAGTTGCGATGAGGTCTTAAAATGTATGGAAAGGGTCTTAAAAGGTATTACATTTGACTTCAGGATCCCTGCATATACCCTGCTATTATCATTGCTCCCATTTTCAAATGAGTTGGGGCAGATGTGAACTAAAGTCAGATGCAGATTACATATTGTGTTTGTTATATTGTAGTGGTCAGTGTTTACCCCAGAATTTGATTCTATTTGTGGGGGCACCGCACAAATAAATCAATGTATGGGAAACACAAGTTCAGAGCTGGTAAATTAGCAGGCACTTCACTTAAATGGGTGTTACTTATCATGGCACAATATTACTTTGGCCAATCTTTTAGTGCACTGCCCCTTCAAAAAGCACTTGCTTGGTCGGCTCAGTGGCTGGTTGTCTTGTCGTTGAAGGGAACACTAACCCTCATCACTGTGGGTGAGATGGCAGCCTCTGTGGCTGACTAATCTCAATCAGTGATGAGACAAACTGAGAAAATGCTCAATTCGTGTCATATTTTAAAATACTGTAATGTTCTTTTAGAAACTGTTCCCAGTTACTGTCTCCCATGCTTTGTCCGTCTTCACGTTTGTGTTCTCCCTCTCCAGGTGCTAAGAACCTGTACATCATCTCAGTGAAGGGCATCAAGGGTCGTCTGAACCGTCTGCCTGCTGCAGGAGTGGGTGACATGGTCATGGCCACAGTGAAGAAAGGAAAGCCAGAGCTCAGGAAGAAGGGTGAGTGGATCCACTGTCTGTGCAAGATACTTAAGTGTTGGTTAAAATGTTGAGGCTGTTCATTAACTCTTATAGGAACCAAACATATGTTGATGAGTGCTTGTGGGGACAGTGAATACCAATGCATAGGTTTAATGCACAGAAACCTGGAGCTTTCATCTAGCTGTACATAGCTTACACATTTTTCAGTCAGGTCTGCTACAAGACGGGTGTCTTAAGCATTGAAGTTAAGGGAATGCTTATGCCTAATAACTGAAACTTGGGGTACACACGGGCAAGTATAATTTTAAAGTGCAAAAGATTACTCATGCTGTTGTAAATGTGATTTATGCCAGCTAAGAGAAAGTAGCAGTTTTGTGTCATTGCTACATGCAGCAACACACTGCGGAGATAGCGGAGAGAACACGCTCCGAGGTGTGGTTAAACTTTACCCGTCTCGATGTGGACAATGCTCGTTGCCAAAAGTGCAATAAGAGTTTAGCATGTAAGAGCGGTAACACGAGCAATTTGTCTATAAACATTTAGCAAAAGTGCACCACATCCAGACGGAGGAATGCACCGGGTTCGACTGTCTTTCTAGTAGCTCTGTAGCCCATCCACGAGTAACGTTTCCACATCAGGTGTTATGTATGCTAGCAGCAACACACAGGCTTAACTCAGTTATACAAACATGGGTTAATGATTAGAGGTAACTGAGTTATTTATTTTGTTAAAGTTTCAGCTATTCTGTTTACAGTTCTATCATCAGATTATTTAATACGATTTGTTAAAACATTGTTTCTTTTTATGTGAAATATTATTTATCTAATTTAAATAAAAAGCAATGTTAATTTTGCTCCAAATGTGTTTAGTTAATTTAATAATATATATTTTTTTGAATCAAGTATTCATCTTGTCTTCATTGTTAGTTTCTACATGCCTAAAACAACCTCAAGCTAAATCTAAAAGTTGATGGCTAAATAAGAGCGTTTGAGAAATTGTGCAAGGCATACAGTAATAGTCGATTAATAGTTTCATTAATCGATAGATTAATCGATTATCAAATTAGTCATTTGTTGCAGCACAATTACTAACTAAAATTGTTGGACAACAGTATAGTCTAGAGCAGGGGTCGGCCACCATTGGCACTTCATATCAAAAAGGTTGCAGACCCCTGGTCTAGAGTCAATTAAAACAAATAATTTCTGAAGCTTATTCATCACTGATGCAGTGATCATGTTTGTAGGTTTTTTCAGAAAAGTGTAAATACAATTTGCAAAGATGTGTTTTTAACTTTGTGTTGACTTGAAGTAACCTAATTTCCTCTGTCCACAGTGCATCCTGCGGTGGTGATACGGCAGCGGAAGTCGTATCGGCGAAAAGATGGCGTGTTTCTCTACTTTGAAGACAATGCAGGCGTCATAGTAAACAACAAAGGAGAAATGAAGGGTGGGTTTGTTTGGATGTATAAGGACGAGAAGCTAAATATGCAGTAATTATAACAGCCTTAAGGCATTGCGGATAGTCTCATGTACGCTGACTGTATGACATAGCCCCTCAGGTTCTGTCCTGTCGGACAGTAAAATGTTTCTCATCGATTCTCTCCTCTAGCTGAGTACCGGCTGAAATGTTAATGTTTTAGTTTGAAGTTGTGTTTTTATTAAGATTTAATTTTTATTCAAAGTTATTGGACCAGAATCAGTTTTATTACACCAGAACATTTGCATACAGTTTGGTGTTTTCTCATAGAGGTGATGCAGATAGATATTCCCCCTTCTAAAACCACTTGCTTGGTCGGCTCAGTGGCTGGGTGAGTCTTCATAGAAGGGAATACTAACCCTCATCACTGTGGGTGAGATGGCAGCCTCTGTGGCTGACTAATCTCAATCAGTGATGAGACAACTTCAACCTGCCTGCTAAAACCAGGTCTCTGAAGTCTATGCCATATACGTGTGTTTATTACAGGAATTTAAAAAGTAGTCATTATTTGCTGTTACACCAAAGGTACTTAAGATATATGGCTCACATGGGAGCGTTAAGGCTAATTCTCACCCGCAGCCCATTGATTCTGTTCTAATTCGGCAGTCACTTGTCTCCATATATTTAATGAAGCATGTGGTGCTGGAATCAAACTAACTGTTCTCCTCTGTCTGCAGGTTCAGCCATCACAGGCCCGGTGGCAAAAGAGTGTGCTGACCTCTGGCCCAGGATCGCCTCCAACGCTGGCAGCATAGCCTGAGCTGACCCTACCCTGTTTGTTTTCAATAAAAGCTGTTGGTAATCCAGCCTCTTGTTTTAATTTACCCTTAGGTAGAGGAAACGCCATTAACCTGTTAAGCCCCATAGCCCCCGCAGGCTAGGTGCTTTTTTTTTACGAAACTTTGTCTCGGGGCTTAACATTTATGAAACTTAATGTTCCATACGAACCAGTTTTACTGAAACAAAACACAAGTCTCACAAGAAGCGTCTAAATGAGCCCTGAGTGGGAAAAATCCTATCGCACTTATCACAAAACTCAAGGCTTAAATACCCTTATTACTTATCGTATCTGCACAAACAAGATAATGATTAGCAAATTGAGATTCCACGGATTCCAGAAATCTAAAAGTCACTGAGCGATCCAAACTCGCGACAGGGGAAGCGAAAACCCCCTAAATCTCTAAAAAGGTCAAATGTCACTTGTTTTGCATCAATCTTGATACAGGGTACTTATGTTACAGTTTGGATTCCTCAAGCTTTTAGTCCCCGATCCCATCATTCAAGGGTGGTTTTCACTAAAAGTAAAAAAAATCTTGGACGGACACTGATTTACCTTTTTTATTTATTTACAATGTTCAATCTGAATTTACTTTAAAATTAAAAAAAACATCTATATTGATTCTGACTCTTCTACATCCAACTCACAAGTTTATCATTGCTTTGAGAAAAAAAATGATTAATTTACCCCTTTTTAGAACTGAAGTTATGGTCATTTGTCCTAGCAATGTCATTTTCGAGCCTGAGACCTGGAAAACAGGCTCGGGGCTTAACTGGTTCAGGGAATGTAGTAAAAACATTGAAAGATGGGCCACTGATAAAATGCTCTGTGGATGTGGTACTGTTGTGAGACTTAAATTCCAGTTAGTAATACATGCGTTGACAAATAATCTGCAACTAGGTCGCCTTGTCTATATTTGTAATGGTTAACTGCATCTTCCACATTTGTTAACAGGTTTGATATAGTATTCATTATTTAATATACAGACATCACTTACCCTGCTATGGTAATATGGCTTGATGTTATGTGAAAGGAAATCTGTTAATGTGCTGTAATTGTTATTTTGTGAAACTATCCTGTATGAATATAGTTCCAAATGCATTATTTACTACATTGCTTCTCTGACCAAAGTAATGCACCTCCTGGCATGTCACACGGCGGCGTGCGTTGAAGCTTCAACACTTCTGCCCATTCACTTTGAATGGGGTGACGTCACGCTTTGCTGAACTGCATTGTGGGAGCGTTGCTCGCTTCAAAAGTTGAGCAATGTTCAACTTTTGAAGCTTCGGCGGAAGCGTCAGCCAATCAAATCATATGCCAGTACAAGCTCTAGCCAATCAAACCGCGTGCTTGTGTGCGTCTATCGTTATTCCAACCCAGTTTAGATTTAACCACGCCCACTTCCGCAATACCCAAGAACGTAGTTTATTTAAGCTGATCACAAGTTGTCATAGATGATCCAGTCATCTCGATAAGCGTTCGGGCTGTGAATAAACGACTTGTGTTTTACTTTTAGGCTGTCTGAAGGTATGGGCAGCTATCAAAGCTACTATAAATCACATTAAAAACGATGTACAAATGAAAGTCGGACACAAATATACCATTTTAAATGATTTATTCAAGTTTGCAATGTTTTGAACAGGCATCCACACAGTCACCTACTTTGTAATGTTCGATACCTCCCTGTAAGTGTCACGATATCGACCTCTCCCCCACAACCTCACATACGAGTATTGAATGTGCATCAAAGTGATCTTAGGAAGGCAGATAAAGCAAAAGATGAACGTAAATGACAAACGAGGCGATCGACATGTTTATTTTCTGGTAAATCAACAATGGGTCCTCAATGTACACGCCCCGCATTCCTATGACGAAAATAATAGAATGTCGCCAGTTGTCATGACTCAATTTATACTGCAACACCGGTCTGCATTTCCTGATGAGAAAACAAACTGATGCTTTTTGTAGTTGTAATACACCAACATGGATTAAATGTGTGTTGGGGAAATTAATTGATAAAATGCACAGATTATTATTCCCACTCCGATCGGGACACTAGGTACACAGTTTCCCCGCAGCGAGGCTCCCCCCGTTGACAGTTTACGTGGGGTGGGCTGGGTGCAGTGGCGGACTGGCCATTGGGACGAATCCCGATGGGACGGTACCGAAGTGGGCCGGTCGAGAGTCCCGGGCTGATTTTTAGTCCCAGTCCACCACTGGCTACATGACTGTATGATCGCCCATATTGACGCACCTAATTCCTAAACTTCTAACAGATACAACATAAACCAATCCTTCAGCCTCATATGAGCTCTCAGACACGTTCAAAATTAAACTGTCATCGCTGTCTGAGCTTGCTGCTGTGTGCGCCATCGTGCGTTTACATGCAGATGCTGGGATCCTGAACGGTGCAGCTGGAGCGCTGTGCCCGCAATGACGTCACACATAATTTGGCGGGATTTGAAGAATCCCCGAGAAGATCCAGAAAATGGTCAACATTGAAGGGAGATTAATGTTTATCAAAGTACAAATATCCAAAATCAGTTCAGTAACGGTTTTCAAGGGGACAATATTTACTCAAATTGATGGGTTTGGATGATGGGGGAAACTCGTATCACAGGCTCTTTAAATAGTTGTTAAAGTGAATGGTTAGCTAGCTAGCTAAAGCTGCTCAAATTGGCCAGGACAGTTTTTCATTCACTGCTGGCAAAATTGATTTTCTCATCGGCTGGAAATGAGAGGCTTTCTTTTGTTTAACTCTGTCTTAAATCAGAGGTTCATTTTATCTAAATGTACTCAGATATATAGCTACAGTTATTAAGAGGGTTTGGGCCTTTCAAACAATGTCTAATGGTCCATTTGAAAATTCATGCAACATGTTTTCAACCATATTTTTTCCTGCCACTTTTCACCCCCCTTTCATAAGTTCCTTCATCATGCTTAACACCTCCCTGCAGTTATCCCACAGTTCTTAAATAATTGTGTTGGTATATTAATGTACAGATTGAGTGAGGGTGTATATCCTGATGTAAGTAATAGATAATAATGTTAACACTCCACTTCATGGAATCAGACCCAGTCTGGGAATAAACCTCCTCCCTCCGGGCTCCTCGTCTCTGGTGGGCTCAGTTGGGGCGCTGGGTGTCGGGCTGGGCTGGGGGCGCTGCTCACAGGTGGCCTGGGGGTGTGTGTGCCATGTCCCGTCCCGGTAGGTGCAGTAACACACCGTCCGCTGGTCGATGTTCACACGCTCCCCCGCTGGGACCACCCTGTCCCCTGCGAAGCAGTTGGGACCTAAACAAACAGGAGACATTTTGTTTTGTTGCTCAGCATAGTAAAAGCAGTCCCTTTGTGTCTCGTTCGGCCAACACAGCTAGGCCTATATAACATGTTGTGTATTGTAGTGCAATTTGCACATACATATTTTTCTCTTATGTTCATTAGATATTTCTGCTTATTTTTGTATTCTTATTTTATTTTAACTTCCCTTTAGTCTATCTTTTTATTGCAAATTATTTATTTAACTCTCCTTATTTATATAAACATTTTCATTCTATTTGACTTATTTTTTGCAATGGAGCAACCGTTTTATCAACCCAACTTAACCCCAGGATTCATATATTGTATTATATTTTACTCTGATTGTAGTGAATGTGATACTAAACGAATGAAGACTGTCTTGCAGTGTCTAACACATTTTTTTTAAATAAAGGAAGATATTATAGTTGGATACAGTCAGCAAGCTTCGCCAAACACAAAGACTCGAAACATGGAGTAACAGCTAGCTAACATGTTCTATGAAGGTAATTTAAGTTGTACGAAACCATAGTTGAAACAAAAGCCTCATCACTCTCATCTGTGTCATTCACCACAGAAGACTGTATGCTACTTAGCCACGAAACATTAAGCTCTACAAAGATGGTTGAGACCAAAAACAGAGCTAAAATAGATCATGTAGAATAATGTAGCAGTGGGTTTTTGGATTGTTCCTTCAGTTTCAAGTAAGTCAACTGCATTTTTGACCAAACCTAATTCTTTAAAGTTAGTTCAAATTCGTTATTAAATATCTAGCTAATATGCTACAAGCAACAAAAGCAACAGATACTGACTTTTATGCAAATTAAAAATGAACTAAATAATACTAATAATCCCCAAAAAATCCTTCCTGGTGCTATTTCTTTACTCAGTGCATATAATACATACTGTGTATATACATTGTACGATATGATATTTTAGAGTAAATTCATTATATGCAGAACACCCAGCCCTTGATATCATTTGGATCGCTCAATCACAGATGGGGGTTCCTTTATTGGCAGCTACCTGTGAAACAATTACTAAAGGCAGTCAGCGGGAGGAGAGGAAGTACAGTTAATCTGATGCCAGACCCAACTGCGTTCCATAAAGCACAGCTGAAATGAGGCAATTTGGCAGCAGAAAAAAATAAAAACAAAAACAATGACGCAACCACCCTCACCATCTGTCCATCAGAGGAGCAGTAAAAATAGACACTACAGCTTAACAATAAAGCAGCATGTGGTTATTCTTTTCATGAAGAATCAATGAAATAGCCTTTTGATTGTGTAGCTGCTATGGTTTTCCCATTTATCCTTTAAAAAGCAACACACAATACAAGTTATGAATAACCCCGCTGCACACATCCCAGCAATGTTAGAGAGGGACTTTACCGCAGATGGCAGTAAAAAGCATGTCTGACATAAGAGGGCTGACTTTATAAGCTGCTGGGTGAACACTTATAATGGTAGCCTTCTAATGGACCTGAGATTAAGTGTGTGTGTGTGTGTGTGTGTGTGTGTGTGTGTGTGTGTGTGTGTGTGTGTGTGTGTGTGTGTGTGTGTGCGCGTGCGTGCGTGCGTGCGTGCGTGCGTGCGTGCGTGCGGGATGGGATATGACACAGCATGTGTTTATGCTCCAGAAACTTCCCTTAGAAGGGACTGATATCTCAGTGGATGTCTGCTCATCACCTCAAGCTCAACCTTGACAAGACTGAACTGCTTTTCCTTCCGGGAAAAGATTGTCCCACTCTTGACATAACAATCAACATCGGCACCTCTATTGTTTCCCCGACTCAGACTGCAAGGAATCTGGATGTGACCCTAGATAACAAACTGTCCTTCACTGCAAACATCGCTGCTACAACCCGCTGCTGCAGATACACTCTTTACAGCATCAGGAGGATACGTCCCCAGCTGACCCAGAAAACAATGCAGGTTCTGGTCCAGGCTCTCGTCATCTCACGCCTAGACTACTGCAACTCCCTCCTGGCTGGTCTACCTGCATGTGCCATCCGACCTCTGCAGCTCATCCAGAATGCAGCGGCTCGTCTGGACTTCAACCTTCCAAAATGTTCCCACACCACTCGCTCCTCCGCTCCCTTCACTGGCTTCCAGTAACTGCTAGAATCCACTTCAAGACAATGGTACTTGCGTATCATGCTGTGAATGGATCTGGCCCTTCCTACATCCAGGACATGGTTCAACTGTACACCCCAGCGTGTGCACTTCGCTCTGCATCAGCCTAACAGCTCGCTGCACCCGCACTGCGAGGGGGACCCAAGTTCCCATCAGCAAAAAAAACACGTGGGTTTGCTATCCTGGCTCCAAAATGGTGGAATGAGCTCCCCATTGAAATCAGGACTGCAGATAGCTTGCACATCTTCCGGAGGAGACTGAAAACTAATCTCTTTCGTCTCCACTTCGAGCGATAGAATTACTAACAAAGAACTGCTAACAGAGCACTTATATACTAATAAAGGACTGGCTTATCTATAGCCAGTTGAGTAGCACTTGAAATGTTTGGCTCTATGAAACCTGATGTACTGATATGATTCTGTTTTCTTCAAGGTTGTATTTTCCTGGTCGAATGTACTTATTGTAAATCGCTTTGGATAAAAGCGTCAGCTAAATGCAATGTAATGTAATGTAATATCTATTTTTATTTGATGCAGCCATGTCGGCCATGCTCGCGTAATTTACCATTTTGTATTGTAGACGTCACATGTAGGATCTCTATTTTCAGTTTATTGCGTTGTATTTCTCCGTCAATATTGGTGTTGGCCGACCTCATTGGAGCCTTGAGTACATGCTTTCACCTGATCACTTGGGTGGACAGGCAAAGGGGTGAGCAGGGAGTGAACATTTTCTGTTGACACAATCACACTCACGGTAACTGGTACTGATTTGATTACCAATTAGCGTATTTCAAAGTGTTTCTTCCCATGTGGCTTTTTATTTTACTGCCAACAATGGCTATATTTATGTTTGTTTACCTTTCTCCTGCCTCAATTCATAAAAGGAATGCACTTCCTATACAAGGTGACCTGACCATACTCTAGGAATGGGTTGACTCTTGGGAGATGTGCTTCAATGCTAGTAAGTACTACAAACTACTAGCAGATCAAGAAACCCAAAAATATACTGTATGTGGCGAGGCGTTAAAAGACGTGACCCAACCTTGGGGTTGAACATTGCTGTTAAGTAACTAAGTACATTTACTCAAGTAAAGTACTCAAGTACAATTTTGAGGTACTTGTGCTTGGGTATTTCAATGTTATGCTACTTTGTACTGATACTCCACTACAATTATGTAGTACCTGTAGATCAGGGGTCGGCAACCTTTTTGATATGAAGTGCCATTTAAAAAAAAAATGTTATCAGCGTGCCAACTATCGAGAATTATCAACTGGGGGGGGGGGGTTGAGGAGCTTAACGCTCGTCAACTATCCGCAGGAGGGCGGGGGAGCCTTGCTGCGGGGAAGCAGTGTCGCAACATACACGATGCCGAATTTAACAAACAACTTTAAGTAATTGGTTTAAACGGCATAATAATAAGGACGATCGTCCGTTCTGTGATTCTCCAGAGCACACATTTGATATTAGGGTCGCGTCGGGTCATGCAGAGTGAGATGAGATCGCTGTCCCTTTAAGAGAGAGAGATAGAGAGAGAGGGGTCTGGCTTGTGCATGTGTTTGTGGATGGTAGAGCGACAGTGAGCGAGCGTGTTTCTGGAAGTGAAACGGGAAAGCAGAAAAACAGAGGTCCGTGATGTATTTTGTGAAACAGAAGAACCGCTAAATAAATGCAACGGCCTCCCAAGAAGAGCTCACCTCTCTCCAGTCATTTAAGCTAAAGTGGGTTATTGAACCTGAAGCTTGTTGCTTCTGCCCTCCTCGACTACGGTCTGGGAGCCGACAGGAAAGTTCAACACACAGATGGCCAGTCCGCCCCCTTTGTAGCATATTATTTCGATGAGAGATGAGCAAATCGCCACTGGGCTTTCAACTAAATGCACAGCCACGCAAAAACTGCGGCATTTGTACAGCTCCTTATGGGTACTGCAATTTGTGAAGTGCTTTCCTTCGTGTTGAAACGATCAGCACTGCACCACGGAGGAAAGCGGCAGAAAGTCACCTGGAGTAAAGAGAGCGGGGCTGCGTTGCGTGCATGGCTTCCTTCTGCAGGTAACGGGAGACGCGCTCTGGCGGCGGTCTCGTTCAGGATCCGAAAATACAATTTAAATATTTTGCACACTTATTCCACTTATTCCAAGTGTGCCACTGGTTACGGTGCCGCGTGCCAATGCTGGCACGCGTGCCAGGGGTTGCCGACAACTGCTGTAGATTAATCATAAACAATAGGATCAACACTTTAAGATACACCAGGATTAAATTCACAATCAGTTGAAATTAGTTCCACCTTTACCAGATTTGATAACATTTAATGCATCAACAATTATAATCAAAACACAATATATATATATATATATATATATATATTTCATTATATATATATATATATATATTTATATATATATATATATATATATATATATATATATAATGAAATGGAGCAATCTGCATAATGACTACTTTTGGTACTTTAAGTATATTTTGTAGCCAATACTTTTGTACTTTTACTTAAGTAACATTTTGAAATGTTAGTTGTTGCAGAGTATTCCTGCTCTTTCATAGTTCTACTTTACTTTTGATTTGAGTACTTATTCCACCTCTTGGGTTGAAATTCACAACAGTTCGGCTAACAAGTTGACCAAATTGGAACACAGGGAAATAGTTTGCTCAACTTCTTACACCTGAATTTACTCTGCTGATCCCCAGAATCTGAAGGAGACAGCTTTTGTGGAAGTAGCAAGCTTTAAACTAGAGTGTACCTGGGACCCCTACATTGATAAGGACAATGATACTCTTGAACAATATAAGGAAGAGGTCGATACATGGGGATTACAGGGGGGATAGCAGTGTCCAGAAAGGCTCGAACGGTTGAATTTGGTGGAATTGACTTGGTTAGTCCTCTTCTTCAAGATTGTTTAAAACATCTCAGCTGTTGTTGCCTCGTTGCACCTAGAAGCTGTCAGAAGGGCAACCCAGAACATTTACTAACACTCATTCTTTCCAGAGTGGAACCTGCTGCCAGAAAAAGCTGTTAACAGAGTCCGTGGACTGCTTCCGGTAAACATTAAGAGACATTTAGTGTGGATTATCCATCCCCCACGGAGCATCCGTCCGTCCGTCAGTGTGAGACAGCAAGCGCATTTCGTGGCATCTGCAGGCTGTGGCAAGTACTTCCGGCATCTGCCACAGAGGCCGCTACTCTGTGGTATCTGTGGCAAATACTTCCGGCATATGCCACAGATGCCACAACTTGCCGAGGCATCTGCCGCTGCTCAACGGGAGTTGCCACAAGATGCCAGAGTAAGAGAAGGTTTACTGTAGCTGCCACTCGCCTTCCGTGGCAAATGCTGCTATTTAAACCCGTATATGTTGTGTCAAATGTCGCTGTTTAGGCATGACTTTATCGAACTGATCTGTACACAGGATTGATAATCTGTACACAGGGTTGGGTTGTAACGGAATACATGTAACGGCGTTACCTAATCAGAATACAAAAATCAAGTAGCCTAACTGTATTCAGCTCGCGTTACATTTGAAAAACAACTAATCTGATTACAGTTACTTTCGTAAACCTGAAGTGAATATATTTTGGAATACTTATTGGAATTATTGGTGGAAAAGTTTCCTCACAAAATGTATCCTAATATTCATTACCGGCAGAACTGTGTGCACAGCGCAGCAGCATGTCAGTGAGGCCCCGCCCCCGCACGCAGATGAGAGAGAGATCTCTTTTTAAATATTGTGATGTGAATGTCCCTGCATGGGCACTGATTAACCGAACTGAAACAGGTGTGTTAATCAGCGGAGGGACTCACAGCTGGGAAACTGACAGCAAGAGAAAAGGCAGTGGAGAACTGTGAATGGGGGTTGGAGGACGCTACATGTGACTCGGCACTCTTTTGGGTGGGAGGGTGTCGTTCGCAGCGGATAGAGCTGCCGGCGACGAAGACAGCCAGACAGGAAAGACGTTCGAGTGTCAGGATCGGGAGGCCTGTTACCTCCTATAGATAGTCAGGGCCGGGGTTTTAGTGAGTGCGAGCCGCGATCCCTCCTTGCCGTCTACACTACAGGCATGAAAAAATCTTGGAGCTGGGCGTGTCTGAAGCTTGGCGATTTTTTGCGAGCAACCAATCACATGAATCTCCCGCCCCAGAGCAATAGCAATGTTAAAACGAAGTAAACTGGATATAAACTCTCCAAACAGGCGAAAAAACGACCAGTTTCACCCACTGTCTCTGCCACCTCCCTCCATGCCTGGTTCCTCCGGTTTGTATCCCGGTAAATAGTTCCGGTCGTAAAGAACCGGGTGATTTGCTACCGTAATATCTCGTTTGGAATATGAGGAAATGAACTGCGGTCTGGCTCTCCCAGCTTGCACGCGGTTTGATTGGCTGCGCTTGCACTGGCGGGATTTGCATAAACGGGATTTCATTGGCTGATGCCAAGCATCGAGCCTCAAAAGTTGAACATTGTTCAACTTTTGATGCCGATAGATGCTCGTGATGCTTGCAAAGCCATGCCATGCTCCCCACAATGCAGTTCGGCGAAGATTCAAAATCTTCTACGTCACCCCATTCAAGTGAATGGGCGAAGCGTTGAAAGCATTTTTTGATGCCTGTAGTGTAGACGTACCAGTGTGGTGTGCCGCGTTAAATGCTAGTAAAACTAGCCCTGCTGAAGTGTATTTAAAAGTGGACTCCACAGTCTAGTGGGGGTTTCTGGTGCCCCGTGGACTCGCTTCCTCTTGTTCTCTCCTCTCCTCTTACCAGTGAACTGTTGTGGGTAAAATAAAGATTGTCCTATATTTTGTACAAAGCTTCCTCTGTATTTATTAGAAGGTTCTGACAAAGTGGTAGTGTTTCCTGCCACACCTGAGCGAATCCAAAATTACAATATATTGAAAGTTAGAAACGGAGATGGTTCGATAAAACGTGCAAGATAACGTTTATGTAGCATTTCTTTATTGTCGAAATGATGAAATTTATAACGGGATAAAATCAAAGTGAATGGGCTGCTGCTGAAGGCATGGGGCAAATATAACTGTCCTTTGTCTAATTTATCAAGTAAACCTTAGCATCTCACTAGCAGTGGCAACTGCAATCAGTTACAGCTGCCCTAAGTCTGTAGCCAAGTCTAATAACACCAGTGTACACGTTGCTGTGTCAATACAGATATTTATTTGTTAATTATTTGTCTTTACTAGTCATTATACACCTGGTTTATCGTAGCAAGCAGTGGAAACTCCCCTCAAGAAGCGACAATTTCCAAGGGCGTTGCAACCCTCACTCGCCAATATTTCATCATAAATATAGCATGTTTGTTTATTTTAGCAAACCATGCTCCAAGTAAAATTGAATAGAAATGATAATGAATAATCTTTTTGAAAAATAGAGATCGCACATCAGTCCTGTGTACAGATCAGTTCGATAAAGTCATGCTTAAACAGCGACATTTTACACGATAAATACGGGTTTAAATAGCAGCATTTGCCACGGAAGTCGAATGGCAGCTACAGTAAACCTTCTCTTACTCTGGCATCTTGTGGCAACTCCCGTTGAGCAGCGGCAGATGCCTCGGCAAGTTGTGGCATCGGTGGCATATGCCGGAAGTACTTGCCACAGAGCCCACGGAGTAGTGGCGTCTGTGGCAGATGCCGGAAGTACTTGCCACTGCCTGCAGATGCCACGAAATGAGCCAGGCCCTTCTGCCGTCACTTCTCACTTCAAAAAAGAAGAAGAAATCTAGACCGCAAAAATAATTAAACAAGCGAGTACCTGTTTTTCCAGGCCAAGGACAGGTTCCTTGAACACAACACGAGCGTAACGTGTCTTCACTTGGTATGTCTCGTCTGAAAGTATGAGGTGTGATTTGTGCCAATGAACGAACTCACTGAGCTCACTAACGTGTCGATCGTCGTTTATTTGATATGGAGGGATGCAGTAGAAGTTCAGAGAAGAAGCAACCCCGATATATTGTTTATTTTATTTAGTTTCATTTTGGCACCACGAGGCAAATATAGAGTTAATGTGCGGAGATTGTAATGTCCCATTTACTAAAATATGTATTGTTTTATGATGTTTAGTTGACAAAATAGTCACTGTGCTACATTTTGCTGCACTCAAGCATACATCTGAATACAAGGGTTGTGTCCGCCTTTGGCCACAAGGGGGAGTATTGTATATTTATATTTTGTATAGATGTTGCAACTATACAGAGCTTTGGCAATACTATATGTAACTGAGGTCATGCTAATAAAGCTATTGAAATGAGTATACCTTTAAGTGAGCGCTTCTGTCAGGAGGAAACAAAGGTTCGCCAACACATCGCATTCTACTGCTGAGAAAGGCTGTGCAAAGACGTGAAACGATGTGCTGCAATGTCTGTGTATTTTTGAAGAATGCAAAGTTAAGGAAGAAAGTAATAACTCACACTGAGTCTTGATACATAACTTTATTTCCTTATTTTCATTTGAGAAAACTATCCAATGATGTATTATTTCTGTGTTACACACACACATTACTGAATTAATTCTAAAACCAAGAATTACCTACAAGGACGGACAAAACAAGGACACCACACATAATTCTTTTCCAATTACAGTAGGCCTATATTTATTTAAGTAGGCCTAACTAAATTGTGATATCAGTTGAATCAGTAATGTGTGTAGTGTATGGGTGCAATGTATCAGTATATCAAGCAAAGAGAGATGGCAGGCCAGTGCGTGGGCGGGCGCATTATAGGAAAGCAAGACAATAAATGGCAAATATAGAAAAAAAACGGATTTGAGGTTGCACAAGAACATGTAACTATGTTATTGTGCAACCTTGTCTCCTCAAAATTACGTTATATTTGCCATTTATTGTCTTGCTTTCACAATGCGCCTGACCACGCACTAGCCTGCTATCTCTCTTTGCTTGATATACTGACAACTGAAGAGAGTGCATAAAATGTATTCAGAAACAAATTATTTTGAATTGAATGAATGGCATTATTTGTGACTTGAGTGCAGGTTCCAGATCAGAACAGCAGTATGTGAAACATTTGCGCCCATTCTCAAGCTGAGCGATATGACTGAAGAGCTGATAAAGACAACATGCCAGGCACTGACAAGAAAATACAACAAGGATCTCACAGCTGAATTGGAAAATGAAATGTTGCACGTGACCACAATATATAGTTCCACAATATACAGTATATATACCATATTCTATTTTGTATTAGCCTAATGTATTATATGAATGAAATGGATCTGTATTCCTTGTAAACAAAAAACATGTTCTTAGCAGTTTTTTTATAACTCTTTATTAGTTTATTTGTGTGTATTTTTGTATAGATGTTGCAACTATACAGAGCTTTGGCAATAATGTATGTAAATATGCATGCTAATAAAGCTTTGAATTGAATTGAGAGATACAATGCTTACGGAGGCGAGACGTAAGTCATTCACGCGCTAATGCACACGCACGTCGTTCACGCCCATATGCACACGCACGTCATTCACACGCTTATCATATGATAGGACTTTCTAAGCTACGCCGCCGCCACGTGAGCGCGTACTTTGGGCTTACCTATAATAAGTCGCCGTGACGTCTGACGTCTGACAACGTTGTGACGCCGCCTGTATTGTACGTCAACCCATTCAAAATTGATGGAGGCGTTGGCTCACGTTGACACGTCAGTTCTCCGCTCAGTTAGCTTAGTTATCTGTTCTTTGGCACAAGTCACACCTCATATAAAGGAGTGCTGACGGAGAGCACCGGAACGCCGCTCCAGCCCTTCAAATATTGCAGTACGCATAAGGAGCCGTACACATGCCGCAGTTTTTGCGTGGTTTTGTCTTTAGTTGTAAGCACAGTGGCGATCTGTTGTTATTAGCATCTGGTTAGCTAGCTATGCTAACGAATTTAAAGAGCTTTTCTACAACCAGGTGGAAGAGAGCTCTCTCCTGAGAGGCTCATATAACCTCAGCTCAGTGAGGTTAAGGCACACCTTGATATGATCATTATAGTTATTAATGAGACTAAATGAAAAACTGGTATAAAATACTATATGACAGTAACAAAAAAGTTGTTAAAAATAACAAGAATAGAGTTTAAAAGGGGAGTGATTTGTAAAATATCCAAAAAGAAAAATCTGCTTACAGTTCTGTTCCATATGGGTGTTGAAAGATGTATCCATAGATTTCTTCATTTTGCTCTCAAACTGCACCAGATTGATGCTTTTAACTTCAATATTAAAAAAAAAAATCTTCCCGGGGGAGCATGCCCCCGGACCCCACTAGAGGAGGTTAGGTCCCCCCCACTTAAATCATGTTCACATGGATAGGAAACTAAATACATTTGCACACATCTTGTGTCCATATCTTTCTGTTTTGGTGGTCATGCCACAACCGTGCACGTGCATGCATACGCAAGTCATGGTAAGATCTCTGGATTAAGAGGCTGCTTTTTCTTTGCACAGCATGAAAGAAAGGCCAAATGAATGGGCTGTGATTTTAGTTTTTTTTAAGCAGAGGTTGAGTTCAATAATTTGTATGACCCTCGGAGGATGTTGTAAAAATTGAAAGGAAAAAGGTTCCCCACCCCTGCTGTAAGTAATAATAAAAAACCCTTGAATTATAACTTAACATCTCTCTCTCCTATTTATCTGAGTATATTATAAAGAATAGCCAGTTAATTAAAGCATTATAGCACAGGCCTTTTTCAGATGGTATATTACGCTGTTTCTTTTCTGCTTCGAATAGTTCTCTCTTTTTTCACCATACCTGTGTTTGCATCACTGTAACCAATGAGCAACTGCATGTGTATGAGAATGGCCCTGACACCATTTCAGCCCAGATTTACAAACTCCTGGCAGGACAAGCTCGAGCTCAATTCTCTCACTGAATTTAAAAAAAGTGAGTGAGGGGCTGCAATATAAGAGGGAAACTTTAAAACTGTTCAATTGTTATGATGTGTAAAGACTGATATTGTTCTATAATCGTCTGAAACTATTAAGTCATGATGTGAAACGATTAACAAAGAAAAAGGGAAACTCAAGCTGCTGCTACACGCAGCCCAAGAGGAACATTACACATATACACAGTATTTACTGTATATCTGTATAGTTCAATGTTAATTGACAATAAATATTGTTGTTTTTGAATTGTACTTTCTTTATTTGATTGTCAGTCAGTTGTTGATTACATGCAGACGTTGATAAAGCTACAGGCTACTTCAATATATATCACACTAATTCATAAAGCAACTTAGACATTTTGATGTTCCGGACCTTTGCATGGGGAGATTTTCTCTAACTGGCCCTCGTTGAATTTTAGTTGAATACCCCTGCTTTAGTGGCTGGCTGGTCCACATTGATGACACTATTTCCAGTTGAGAGGCTTTGAGCGGATACTTAGATTTCAATCCAGTAACATGGCCAACATGTTGTAATTAGGGCCGGGACTTTAACGCGTTAATTAAGATTAATTAATTACACAAAAATTAACGCATTTTAATCGCACTTATTTTTGCACCGCGGAACGTTTCTCACTGGATGAGTTTCAGGGGTACCGATTATACTGGAGCACCAACTAACGTTCATTACTTCAGACAACAACAAACCACAGTGAACAATAGTCAAACGTGAACGAACAAGCTGATGAGACCGCTTTGGTTGGCCCCGTGGATGGGACATTTTGTTTTAAAAAACGGATGGATGGAAGCGTCAATAAGAGCACGGTTGTTTGCAAATTATGCAAAAAGAAATTCGCATATCACCGCAGCACATCAAGCCTCAAGTATCACCTCAATGCAAAACATATAGCAGCTAGCGTGGAAGCTAGCGTGGACGTTAGCCCGACTCGGAGTACAAGGACCCACACCCAATTCGCGTTGATCAAACAGTGGCCTATGCAACAGAGAGATTTTATTTTTCATCAGGATATTGGAAGAATAGGAGGGATTGAGGTCAATCACTGGCACTTTTTTATTTTATTTGAAATGGTACACTTTATGTTGAACTATTTATTACGTTGTTGGTGCAACTGGCACTTTATGTTGAACTGTTTATTGTTTTGGCCAAGGTAATTGAGAGAGTTGGACTGAAATGTATTAGATTTTTTAAATCAACTGTTGGTAAATCAACAAAGTCTGTTATGGCCTCTGAAGCAACAGAGAGATGTTTTCTAATAGTCAGGGTTTCCAATGTTCTGAATGTACTTGAAAGTATTGTGTTTTACTTAAAAAACAAAGTGTTATAGTTTACAGAAGGTCTACCTACCTATAGGCTACCTGAATCTCTGAAATGTACTATATTCCTAAATATGCTATTGCTACACTTTATGGCAACAATTGCACTTTTCTGTTGGTCTTGGTTAAGTACCATCTTGAAAAAAATAAACAATGTTTTGTTGCTTAAGCTTATGTATTCAGTCATTATTCAATGGTATACTAAAATCCATGTGAAAAAAAATTGCTTCTCACTGTTCTCAGGTCAAATATTTATATGCGATTAATTGCGATTAATTAATTACAAAGCCTGTAATTAATTAGATACATTTTTTTAATCGAGTCCCGGCTCTAGTTGTAATGCTTTAATTTTATGTAATTTAAAGTTGATTATTTGCTTAAGAAAAAGGATTATGAAGAAGTATAAAGTACTTTTTACAGATACTGAAAACAATGACGTTATTCTTCACTGAATGCCAGATAAAAAACTAAAAGTGTTTGTTTGTTTCTGACCGTTTAAAGGTTTGTTTAAAGCTTGTGTCAGATCTTATTTCTATTAATCTTTGGATATAACTCAATTGAGTAGTGCAGTGATGACGTTTTTGTGTAGGCCAACCCAAAAGTTAGCATCGCAAGGGCTTCCTCGCTTCGACTGAAAGCAATGGAACTTTTTCGATTGGCTTTGGAAAAATATTTGTAAAATCTGTGAAGTACAAAAATGCTAACTAATTGTTGGGTTTAACACTCAATCCGGCACCATTCTTTATTATACATATATTTACGAACTTGAATGTAATTTAAAGAAATGTAAACGTGCATTATGTATGTTGTGCCACTAGGGGGCACTCAATAAAAACAATACATATAAAAAACGCTTCAAGAAGCTCAAAACATAACAGAAACCGGGGGACACTAAAAAATGATGCACACAGCTGGGATACTTGTTTACGTTCGGGGATTATGAAGTTAGCTAAGTGCCTAAAAACTAAGTTTTATTGGCTTATAAAAAGTGATCTCATGATTCTTTCGGATATTATTTCAGATCTGCTGTAAGCTAGCCCACGTAGCTAACCTAGTCAGATAAAACACTTGAATGCTGCACATGTTTCTTCAAGTTGGATAATTTTTTCAAAATGATGTGCATGTGTTGTCAAGTTGGTATAAATGTTTCCTCATTTGCATGTGATTTGGCACATTTGTGATTCTATATTTGCATTGTTTCTAAAGTGGCAGTGTGTTTCTCCTAATTGAAGTGTTTTGGCCCATTTGGGCATTTGCACCTGTCGGCCACCATAAGTATACCTTTAAAATTGCATGAATAAAATCACACTAAATTAATTTCGCTGGCATGTACTTCTCTGTTTCCTTTTTTATTAGTTACAAAACCACAGCTGAGTATTTTCTGGGATGATGAGAAGGGAATTGGTTTAATGGTAAAAAAGATGTCCGGGCACTGACTGAGTCTTACCAGTCTTACAGATGGGGCAGCAGTGGTTGGGTTCGTAGGTGGGGTTGACGCAGTGAGGGGCAGGGCATTCCGAAATGCTGCAGTACACCTCTCTGTTGGCCTGGCAACGACATCGCTCACACCTCGACAACTGGAACACAATTTGAATGTCATTGACTTCAAGTTCTAAACATTTCGAATAAGTAATTGTGTACGTACCCGTAATCCCACTACTCAATCCCTACACATGTACATTTTGGTTAACAGCACACACAAGACAGCCCCTCTTTCTATTATTACATGTTGCAGATTTTAAGTTGCTTTTTTTTTTCTCGTTTGGAATATGAGGAAATGAACTGCGGTCTGGCTCTCCCAGCTTGCACGCGGTTTGATTGGTTAGCGCTTGTACTGGCGGGATTTGCATAAACGGGATTTGATTGGCTGATGCCAGCTTCTAAAGCATCGGAGCATCAAAAGTTGAACATTGCTCAACTTTTGATGCTCACGATGCTTGCAAAGCCATGCTCCGCTCCCCACAATGCAGTTCGGATTAAAAATCTTCTACGTCACCCCATTCAAGTGAATGGGCGAAGCTTTGAAAGATTTTTTTTATTCCTGTGACGTTTGACACTGTTGACCACAACATATTACTCGACCGACTAGAAAACTGGGCGGGACTTTCTGCAACAGTTCTAATTGGTTTGAATCCTACTTAAAGGACAGAAAAAACTTTGTTTCTATCGGTAAATACACATCTGAGTTGACAAATATGACATGTGGGGTACCTCAAGGCTCCATCTTGGGGCCTCTTCTCTTTAACATCTACATGCTACCATTGGCTCAGATAATGAAAAACAACAAAATAAGTTACCATAGCTATGCGGATGACACACAAATTTACGTAACAATTTCACCAGGAGACTATGCTCCAATTCAAACACTGAGTAAGTGCATTGAACAAATCAATGACTGGATGTGTCAGAACTTTCTCCAATTAAACAAAGATAAAACTGAGCTTATGGTTTTTGGAGCCAAGGCAGAACGTTTAAAAGTTAGTGCTGAGCTTCAGTCTGCAATGTTCAAAACAACAGATAAAGCCAGAAATCTAGGTGTAGTCATGGACTCTGACCTGAGTTTCAACAGTCACATTAAAACAGTTACTAAATCAGCCCTACTATCACCTAAAGAATATATCTAGGATTAAAAGACTGATGTCTCAGCAGGATTTGGAAAAACTTGTCCATGCTTTTATCTTCAGTAGACTCGACTACTGTAATGGTGTCTTCACAGGTCTCACTAAAAAATCTATTAGAAAGCTGCAGCTAATTCACGCCGCTGCTCGAGTCCTCACTAACACTAAGAAATTGGATCACATCACTCCTGTTCTGAAGTCTTTACACTGGCTTCCTGTATGTCAAAGAATAGATTTCAAAATACTGCTGCTGGTTTATAAAGCTTTGAATGGTTTAGGCCCAAAATACATTTCTGACCTCCTGCTAAATTATGAACCATCCAGATCTCTCAGGTCTTCAGGGACTGGTCAGCTTTCTGTCCCCAGAGTCAGAACTAAACATGGTAAAGCAGCGTTCATTTCTTATGCTCCAAATATCTGGAACAAACTCCCAGAAACCTGCAGGTCCGCTGCAACTCTTACTACTTTTAAATCCGGGCTGAAGACTTTTCTTTTTGTCGCTGCTTTTAATTGAACTATTCACATCTTAAACTGCACTGTAACTTTTATCCATGTATTTTTCTTTTAATGTTTCTTTTATTATCTTTTCTTTTTAATGACTGATTTCATTTTCTTAATGTCTTTCATTTTTTGTAAAGCACTTTGAATTGCCTTGTGTTGAAAAGTGCTATATAAATAAACCTGCCTTGCCTTGCCTTGCCTTGCCTTGCCTTGAGATGCTGTGGCATGACCTCAAGAGAGTGATTCACACCAGACATCCCAAGAATATTGCTGAACTGAAACAGTTTTGTAAAGAGGAATGGTCCAAAATTCCTCCTGACCGTTATGCAGGTCTGATATGCAACTATAGGAAACGTTTGGTTGAGGTTATTGCTGCCAAAGGAGGGTCAACCAGTTATTAAATCCAAGGGTTCACATACTTTTTCCACCCTGCACTGTGAATGTTTAAATGGTGTGTTCAATAAAAACATATAATTGTTTGTGTGTTTTTAGCTTAAGCAGACTGTGTTTGTCTATTGTTGTGACTTAGATGAAAATCAGAACACATTTTATGACCAATTTATGCAGAAATCCAGGTAGTTCCAAAGGGTTCACATACTCTTTCTTGCAACTGTATATACATCTTCATTTATGCTTTTATCATTTTTACTCAGAGTGGCTTAAAACTTTCCTTTTACCTTTAAAAGCTCCTTTCCTGGCCCCTTCAGAACCATTGTTGGGCTCATCAGCCTGTTGAACTGGCTCTGAGTGTACAGTGTATGAGGAACTGCAGTAACATCTGCTCCAGTGTCGACTTGAAGCACTGCATTGTAGCTGTCCACATTGATGCCTGTCATCCAAGGATTGCTCCTTATATCATCTGATATTGAGCCCAGGAATGCAACATCATCATCTGTTTCCCCAGTCACTGTTGCAACGTTCCACTCTTGCCTTTTTTTTATTCCTGCACACTCTGGCGTAATGGCCTTGTTTTCTGCAGAGGTTGCACATTGCATCCTTTGCTGGACACTACTGCAAACTGTGCCCTCTTGCATCTCCACATCTTCTGCATTGTGTTTGTTTATCCTGCGGTGCTCTTTTCTCTTTGTGTGTTTTAACGTGCTTCGGCCGTGTGCCAAACTGTTGCCGCGCGTGTACGCTGTTGAGCTGTGTGCTGGCGATGTCTGTCCTGAAATTAACTTTGAGAATTTCTTGTTGCGTCTTTACCAGCTCACTTTGTCTCGCTTTAATTATTGCTCTCTCTCCCGTCAGTTCAGGATCCATTTGTAATTGTTCTGATATTCTTTTATCTTTCAAACCGACCACAATTCTGTCTCTCACCATTTCATCATGAAGAGCGCCATATCCAAAGTGCTCTGCCAGACAATGCAGCACTGTAAGGAAGCTGTCAGCCGACTCGCCCAGCTCCTGCTGTCTCTAATTAAACTTTGCCCTCTCGAAAATGATGTTTCTTCGAGCCACAAAGTGTCCATCCAGTCTTCCAGTAACAGTCACGTACTCACTCGCTTCCTCGGGGCTTAAGCGCAGAGAAGTCAGTATGTCCTCTGCCTCCTCTCCCATAGTGTAGATGAGGGCATTCACCTGATTCTCGTTTGGTTGTGTCTCTAATCCAGACGCAATGCGGAATCTTTCAAATCGTGTTATTCATTTAGGCCAGTCATCTGCCTTGTAAGTGAACTTTTCAGGTGGTGACACTTGAAACTGGTTCATCGTGGCGCGCTAGCTAGCTTTAGCCTCTTCCTCTGCATTCCACGGAAAAGATAATAATAGACGGCACTAAACCTGACGTACCTTTTGGTCCGCTGGACACTAACATTGGCTTGTTTATGTATCGTTTTCACTTCTGACACCATGTTCTATTGTTATAAGTGTTCACTATAACTTATATAGAGGCTCTTGTTTAGGAAAGGATTGGACCAACGAGTAGGTTGACTTGCTCTAGTTTATTAATCACCGATGCACAACACGTAAAGGCCCGGACACACCAGGCCGAAATCGGCCGTTTTCATTAGTCGGACGACGAAGCGTGCCCTGTCGCCCAAACTCAATTTGGTGTGTGCCGCACCGTCGGCCACAGGCAGTCGGACAAAGAAATCACTCTGATTGGCTGTTCAGCTAGCGAATCAGTGCATGAGAAGCGAAACGGTTGCTTGAGAATGTCTTCCACAAGCAACACTCCAATGGCTGATAGCTCCAGTACCGCACAAAACATGTTTTCGATGGACGAGAGTGAAAATGGAACGCACACTCTATTTGTTGTTTGTTTATATCACATAGTCTGTTCTTCTTCTCTGTCTTCCGGTTGTTGCCTCTTTTGAATGACGAATACACAATACCGCCGCCTGCTGGTAAGGAGAGTTATTGCCACTCACGCATGCGCAGTTCGTACGCGCTCGGTTGAAGTCTTTGCGGTGTGTTCCAGTGCTACACATGGCCAAGACGCAGGAAAACGCGCCGACGCAACAGTCGGCGTCAGCTTCGGCGAGTTCTCTGGCCTTAAGGCCCGGACACACCAATCTGACAACAAAGAACTGACACAGATGGACCCCGACAGTTGCGTTGCCTCGCGTCTCTGCGTTTTGGCCATTTGTCGCACTGGAACACACTGCAAAGACTTCAGCCGACGGCCAAGACGCAAGTAGGAACTGCGCATGCGTGAGTGGCAATAACTCTCCTTACCAGCAGGCGGCGGTAGTGTGTATTCGTCATTCACAAGAGGCAACAACCGGAAGACAGACTGCGTGATAACCGAGAGAAGAAGAACAGACTGCGTGATATGAACAAACAACAAATAGCGTGTGCGTTCCATTTTCACTCTACAACGAGAAGCTCATGGGGCTTTCCCGAACCTGTGTCGAGAGCTGGAGTTCAATGAAATCTCAGATTTGCCTTCTTAATAGTTTGTTTGGGTCCTTCACTTCCGTTTTGCTTCTCATGCACTGATTCGCTAGCTGAACAGCCAATCAGAGTGATTTCTTTTGCCGACTGCCTTTGGCCGACTGCCGAAAAGGCGTCGGCTCGGCTGAAGTCTTTGCGGTGTGTTCCAGTGCGACACATGGCCAAGACGCAGGAGAACACGCCGACGCAACAGTCGGCGTCGGCATCGGCGAGTTCTCTGGTGACTGCTTGGTGTGTCAGGGCCTTTACATCAACAACTGACCGTCGTGTTACAGCATTTGCTTGGCAAATCCGGGTATTTCTCCACTGGTTGGGCCATGTTAACAATACCATGTAACTGTCACGTTTGAAGGGACGAAATCGTGACATCTTCACGTCACCCAACATGGTAAATCGTCACATGCTCACGTCTTGCCGTGATACCGGGTTGATCTAAACACTCAGAGTCCTTTAGCTCACCTGAGTCTCTCAGTCTGACTGGAGAGGACTCTCCTCCGGCTTGTTGTGGAAACAGCTCCTAATGTCCGTTAGTGCAGCTAGCTAACCAGATGCTAACAACATGGTCCCTGCTGGCACCGGTGCACGCTCTCTTTCTCTCTCTCGCTCGCTCAATCACACTAAATGCGCTATTGCCACACATACACACAGAGCCGAGCTTGAATGAAACAGAGACCCAGAAGTATTTGTACTGTATTGCCATGCAACTCTCTGATTGGTCTGGTGTCTTGCCTCTGTTGCATTCACTGAACATGGGAAATAACAATCCTGCCGTCCTCTCTAGTGTCATGATGAGGTTCAGGTGAAGCACGGTTAATGTATTATATTATTGAGGGAGAATTGTCCGGGGCTACAGAAAAAACATTTGGGGCACCAGGCGACGCCACTGGTCTCCACCAATCATTTACACTTTATATGAAGCATATGCAAACCTTATTATAATCTTATTCTAATAAACTATCTAAGCCTGTCCCCTGAGCCCTATTATATTGAAACTCTTTTAAATGCATTATACAACTTCATTTAAATCATTTCTTGTAAGATAGCATGTGACAAAAATAATTGAAAATATACCCAGAAGCCACACACAAGTTTAAATGACACACACATCATAACTAAGTACAACTTTGAGGTATTTGTACCTGAGTATTTACATGTTGTACTTATTTACACTTCTATCCCACTACATTTATCTCACAGCTCAGAAATGTGTTCAGATCAATATTAATAAAGCACACATTTATAACGTTTTGTTGATGAAACTCCCCATAAAGACAGATATAAATCAGAAATACATATTGGAAATAGATAATAAATGAACACTTTCAATGGATCCATTTTCCCATATGGTTCATTGTGGTATATGAGTAATGCAATCTTTACGGAACGAAAAGTTCAAAAATATATATAGTAAGTACCACAGGTGGAAGAAGTACTCAGATCTTGTAGGCTACTTAAATAAAAGTAGAAATACCAAAGTGTGGTAATACTCTGTTAAAAGTAAAGGTCCTGTATGTTACTCAAGTAAACAAGTAATGGCATCTAAATATACTTCATTTTTAGGCAATAGCATAGGTCTCAGATATATACAAATATATTAAAAACATGTTTATGAAGTGTTTTGCTCAAAATACCAAACAAATCACCCACTCTAGCCTCTATTTCACTTTCTGTTTCAAAAGTGCTGATTTGGGGTATAAAGCTTTAAAAAAGAAAGAAAAGATTGATAAAAAAAAAATGAGGGGGCTGAGCTCATGCGGGAGATGCTACCGGCAGATACTGCGGTGATGAAACGCCATATCAGGGATTATCAAGGATTATCTCTGAAACAGTATGGAGCTCAAAGGCTTTCTCTCTTGCCGGTTATACCACAAGGTGAGATCCTTTTTATTTCCTGCTTCTTCACACACATGCTCTGTGCAGTACAGGTTAGCTCTGAGTGTTAGTGATGCTAATGTAAACATGCACCGACCATATGTGACCTGCTCTATCGAAATCAGTCGCAAAAGAGACGTGAAGACACGTTTTGAGTTGTATACACTGTTGGAAAGAGGAGATTCCTATGAAGGTAGATATGGTGCAAAATGCGAGAGCGTGTAAAACCTGATGTGAGCACTTGCAGAAAAAAAATCTGAGCTTGTGTGCATACATTTACACTTGGATAAAATATCCACGTAACTGTGAACCAAATGTACACTTGTATAAAATATCCACGTAGCTGTGAACCAAATTTGAAGTCATAGAAGAAAAAAATAAGTTTTGTAGCTTGTAGAAAAAAATGAACTTAGTGATGAAATGTTCACTTGCAGAAAAATACATATTTTTTAAATATATTTTCCATTACAACTGCGACTTGGTTATTACAACCTCTCAAATCAGTCATTACAACTTGACGAATCTGCTCTGTGGCAGTATAAATCGACGAATCTGCGGTCTTGACTTTTGCTACACTTCTTGCGATAAATGTGTCGCAAAAGTACTTTTCACCTGTAGATCAGCTGTAGATGTGGGGGGAGGGAGGGGGGTTGGAGCGAAGGGGCGGAGCTATCAGAGCGACGAGGCTTGACTGCGGGGCTAACGGTTCGTGTCGCTACCAGTCTGCTGACATGGCGCGTCAATCCACGGTAAGTTTTGCCCATTACTTGCCCAGTATTACTTTGAATATTATTATTGTGATTGAGGATTAAATCCGCTTTGAAAACCACCATTTTATATCGTGCAGTTTAGCGGCAAAATAACGTCAGTTGGCCAGCTAACGCTAGCTTTATTGAGTTTATGCTAGCTAAACAAGTAGTGGTTGTAGTTTACAGCAGTAATTAATATATTATAGCCTACTGCTTTGGCACTAACGGTTGATAACCGTTTACGAAAATAAAACCAATTGAACTGTACTGAAATAATGACACGTTTTATAATTGTCTTGGGCTCCTGCTGTGTTTTTAAAGCCTTTGTAAATTATCCATGCTATTTTCTATTTAGAACGAAGACTTCAGAATCTTAAAATCCCTTGATGTTTGTATGCAATTGTGCTAAATTCAACTCTGGAATCAAGCAAATATTAATATGTTTGCATGACATTAGTTATTTATATTTTGCCATCACTTAATTATACGTTTAATACATTTAAGTCAAGCTAAGGTACATGTGATGGTAGCTAGTTAGTACTCTTACCTGTGAGGCCTCCTCCAAACAGCATAATAACCAGACTGTATCATTAAAACTAAGTACCAGTTCTAGATCCTTGACTTTAGACAACAAATTCAAAGGACAACATGTATTTAAAGACCAATCTTTATTTGAAGGTGCCTCTTAACCTGACATATTAGTTATACAGTAATAGTATTGACAATCTAAAAAAACTGAGCAGCTCAACTGTCAACTTTATATTTCTTATTGTCTAAAGCATTTATTATTTGCTTATTATTTTTTCCCCTCATATTCAGTGTGGACGGATTGAGACAGCGTGGTGTCCATAGAGCTGCAGAGACTTCAGGGAGAAACCTCTGTGTGATGGACGACGTCTGTTGATTTGGAGAGGACTGAGGGTCTTTCATCAGCGAGGAGGTCCAGGCCTGATGGAGGAGCCCATGCTGGGCAAAGCTGATACCAACTGCACAGGCCTAGTCTGTCACGTTATTTGACTAAATGTGTTTACTTATATATTTAATAGGCTTTACACCTTCTGTCCATATGTGCTTTTTATTTAAAACATTTTTGATTAACTTTTGGTTCACATTTCAATAAATTGTATTTGTATTTGCACTCCTTTCGTCCATTATTCTTACTGAAAATGTTAGATTACACATTCACATCTGACTGAAGATTGGCCCCATTTATTTGTGACGTTGCAAACTCTGCAGTACAAGGCACAAGTGTTGTGAAGCTCATAAAGCGAGGCAAATACAAATAATCAGCTGATGGAGTGTAGATGTGGAAATAGATGCATCCCATCAGCTGACTATGTTTTTCGCCACACTTTATAAGCCTGACTATAACCACCCCTTCTCTGAGCTGCAGGCAGCGTCACAAACAAATGATGGTCCTGATAGACTACAAAAATATTTGGTGTGCAGATCTTTGTTTTCACAATAAAAGTAGTTTCTTAGTGAATGTCCTGTACTGGTCTTAAAATCTCATAAAATCAGCTTTTAATTTTCCTCTTGGATGTTCTTCTTGACCCTCAGAGAAAGAGGAGATGTCTTTCAGGCATGTCCTTTCCTAACAAAAATGACAGGAAACATAAAACATATTATTGCAGAACAAGTGTGTTATTTATGAAAGCGGTGTGTTTGTGTGTTTAGGGGCTGTAGATATAATTATTTTGTAATTGTAATCAGATTATGAATGAACAGTATGAAATTCATCAACATTGAAATAGTTAAATATTATTTTGATAATAAAATATGTTACAAAACGTAGTGCAACTGTAGAAGCTTGCTCTGTTGTCTCACTGAAAGAATAAATTTTACCACGTTTTTACAGACAATATTGAGAGATAAATAGTAGCAGTTCTCACTATGTGTTAAATATCTTTGCCTTCAATACATTAAATTAGAAAGCTGACAAAATCATATTGATTGTTAACATCTAAATGTAACTTGTTGCATGGAAAAAACCCTCAACTTCACTGATGTGTAAGTGATCTAGTATTGTTTAATGGAATTTATATCAGTGTATTAAAGTCAATACTTCATTCATTTAAACCAATATCTTTCTTGATTCTTTGTACAGTATGAAAAAATAGTATTTGTACCTGTGCTGAAGTTCACTGCTGTGAGGAGTCCCGTTCTGTCTCTCACTCTCTGGTCCAGCCTGTCGGCATCACCTGGACACCTTAAACAAACAGATATATATGTAAAGTACCATGTGTACAAACAATATAACTGATTCTCTTCTGTTGAACATGTTGGATTGTGTATTGTCCGAGTCAGGGTCCTTTTTATTTTACTGTAACTTTGGAAGTTGTGTTACCAATGCTTACTGTTTATTTGATACCCATTTGGTAATGCAATTAATAAAAACAACAAGGTTTGGGTTTGTTCTTCAGATGACTGTGATGTTAACGTGTAAGCTCAATAATGAACTCCAGCTCAACCAATCATATTGTAATATCTAAGTAGTCATCTTGAAATATGACATTAATAATTGTAATATACACACATCTTATTGTGAGGTTGATTTCACATACACTACTTCGACGTTAGCTAAATAGAAAATAGCATGGATAATTTATAAAGGCTTTAAAAACACCACCGTTAGTGCCAAAGCAGTAGGCTATAATATATTAATTACTGCTGTAGACTACAACCACTACTTGTTTAGCTAGCATAAACTCAACAAAGCTAGCGTTAGCTGGCTAACTGATGTTATTTTGCCGCTAAACTGCACGATATAAAACGGTGGTCTTCAAAGCGGATGTAATCCTCAATCACAATAATAATATTCAAAGTAATACTGGGCAAGTAATGGGCAAAACTTACCGTTGATTGACGCGCTATGTCAGCGGACTGGTAGCGACACGAACCGTTAGCCCGGCAGCCAAGCCTCGTCGTTCTGATAGCTCCGTCCCTTCGCTCCAACCCCCCTCCCTCCCCCCACATCTAATAATAACTATAGTATAATATATATAGTGTTTCATAGTTGTTTTTTAAACACACTATAGACCACTCCGAGTAATATCATGATATTTTCATAGTGAATGCATATTATTACTATAGTGTTTGTAAAAGTACTACTATAGATTTTTTTTTTGGTGTTTCCGTATTAAGACTATATTATTTTAAATAGTACTACCATAGTATAATATATAGTGTTTCTGTAGTTGTTTTTTTAACACACTATATAACACTCCTATAGTAATAGATGATGTTGATGATGATATTGTCATATGAATGCATATTTTTTTTATATCAAATTAATTGATAGGTCAGGCATTTATCAAACCTGGCAACTCTGGGCTTCCTGGCAGCTGTCAAGTCCAGTGGCTCCGCCCCAAAGTGTGAGAAACTTTTCACGCGCGCGCAGACAGACTCCGCGAGCGAGAGTGACTGACACTCCCGCAAGCGAGCAAGAGGGCTGTCTCTGCTCGCGGGGGTTTAATCTGCGCGCGAGGGTCATTTCATGTGTGTGTAAAAGCACATTTTCCGCTCGTGAGTAGCTTGTTTTGCGCGCAAGAATATTGACCCAAATCTGACTCCATAGTGTGTGTTTGTGTAATTTTGCATTTGTGTTTGTTTCCCGGGGAAAACCTTCACGAGAAACACCGGCTGTTGTTATGCCTGCAGTGACGTTAAGTTACTCCGTTCTCAGCTTGTAATTATGCCGTTACAAGCTTCAAAGTTGTATTTATCATCTGAATTAGCCGAAACAAGTTTAATATTCTGAAAGCCACGAATTTATTTATTTGAAATCAGATGAAAGCAAACTGTAACGGACCCTGCCATGTTATATATGATTACTATACACGCCTTACATTCATAATTTCAGCAGGAGGGAGTGGGAGCGGCGCTACGGAAGAGCAGATTGCGAGTGAGAGGTGCCAGTCATCTTCCCTTTATAAGCTTCAAAAATGTATTTATCATGTGATTTTGGAAATAAAAGTTTAATATTCTGAAAGCCAAGACTTTGTTTGTTTAAAATCAAACCAAATCCACGTTTATTTTGAAATGAACCGTTGCGACTTCCGACTGATTTCGATAGAGCGGGTCACATATTACTTCCAAAACTGTCGGGCATTGTTTATGATAGCAACGTTTCTGATAGGGCCGGGTGTAAAGCCAATCTACATTTCCGATATTACGTCATATCGGATGCAAATCTGGATCAGCTCCGTTGTAGCTCCGTTTTTAGAAATTTGGGCACGGAGGAAAAGAGAGGGTTTTATTTTGTAACGCTGCGTGAGTTCCCCGACACATCAGGGACACATATTTATGTATCAAAAAGTGCATTTTGCATGATAGGTCTCCTTTAAAGTAGCATTGCAGATTAGTTCATTTAAGAATAATATATGATATGTTTTATCATTATTGATCATTTAAGTGTTTTCAAAGCTGGTAAAGGTGCAGCTAGTTTGAATGACTTTGTATACTGCAGGGTAGCATGAATGTAGGACTCCAGGTGTAACTAAAGTCTGATTAAAGAGTTGATTGTATTGTTTATAATTAATCTATATCTTCAAAGCAAAAGTTTGAATCTCTCTCACCCTGAACTCCTCTAGGAGCCGGTACGTTTTGCCCCCGTAGACACAGACCCTGGCCATAGCCTCGCACACCGGACAGCACGCCCTATAAATCATCCGCGTGCACCGGGGGTGGATGCGCGGACACTTGGGTCGGACGCACACGGGACCGTCCACGGTGCACGTGCAGGGACACGCCGTGGTACTCGGGTAATACACCTCTCCGATCCCGTAAACAAACCCGTGGTCGTCGATGCACCACCGGCCCCGGTAGTCACCGAACTCGTAGTCCAAGTCGCTTCTGGAGGAGTACTCCGCCGCCGCATGCAGCATCAGCAGGGCGAGCGCGAGACAGAGGCAGCTGAGCGTGCGGAGCGGAGGGCTCATGGTGAACGGCTTACCGACACTGAGCCCCTGTAAGAGAAGAGTCCGGTCAGCTCTCTCCCCCCCCCCCTATACATCACGCCCACACATGCGCGTCAGTACGGAGAGTAGGCTACTCACATAAAGTACTCGGATACTTTGTTATTGTTTTATATTGACATGTTGTTTCGCTCAGGGGTTCTGCCTTGTGCCAAGGACAGGCAGATACATTAAAAAAAAAAATCGCGGACTGGTTGTCAATTTTACCTGATTTTAAAATGTACTCACGCAACAGACTAATTGTTTGTATCAGCCTGAACAAATAGGCGACTAGAACAATAGGCATCCAAAACATATTCCTAACAACGTTAAAAAAAAAAAACAACCGGTGTTCTTCGGAAAAACGGAAAACCAAAAAACCGACGTTATTCAAACGGGAAAACAGATAAATCAACGTTTTGGCTTTGTTTGAATGATTTACGGATAATCCAGTGAATGCTGGGTAAACGAGGAGAAGGCGCATTATGAAGGGTGTGTGTGGTGTGTGTGTGTGTGTGTGTGTGTGTGTGTGTGTGTGTGTGTGTGTGTGTGTGTGTGTGTGTGTGTGTGTGTGTGTGTGTGTGGGAAGGCTTGTCCCTGTTTTCTCAAGAAACCTTTAAGAGATTGTGATTACTTGGAGAGAAAAAAAACATGAATTGCCAGCACCAAATATTGTGAGCGACTTAAAGCAATTTGGGTTCTGTTTTAGAGATAAATAAAAAGAAGACTACATTTCTATTGAAGCTTGAAAAAGTTAGATTAGGGACAATATTGCCCAAAAAAAGTCACCGGGTCCGTCTGCGGCGCGTTACGGCCGCGTTACGACTGCGCCGCGGAGTCCGCAAGGATCGCGGCCACTCTTCAATGGGTGCTATTCCAACCGACGCGCCGCGTTACGGCTCAGAAGCGTCCCAGAAGTGTCTTTAGGGATTGTGTGTCTGTAATGCTTAGAGTTACATTCTGCAGTCATCATTTTTGAAACACTGTGTCTTTCTCTTGTTTTCTCAGTGATCCGCTGGGGAAGGAGATATCATTGAAAAGGGGAGTTTAAAAAAAAAAATACAAGTATTTACATCGGATTCTAATTTGAAAAAAGCATGGCAAATCAGCAGAAAGCAAAACAGCGATAAGGGATCATCCTCCCAAACCTCTGCTCACGGAACAGATTCACCCTTCAGATGTTTGAGTGTCGAGCTGTAGAGATCATCACTGCTGAGTGACAGCAGCATTCTTTTACTTCAAATGAACAAATCACATCTGTGTGCCATATAGTTCTTCTCCTTTTGCACATACTGTTCTTATTACATTGCAGGGGCGGATCTAGACAAATATTCCTGGGGTGGCAAGAGGGTGGCAGGAGAATTTCAGGGGTGGCATCCCCTGGCAGAAGTATATGCTGATTTAATCGCAGTCATATCAATTACTGTAATGTTAACTTGGAAAGCCACAATATTTATTTTAACTCAATAATATTTGGTGACATTATTGTGGCACATCAGTAAAGCCTTAAATATAAATACTGTATATAAGGTGGCAGAATTAATTTAACCCTCTATGGTATGATGTTGCCTCCAGGCAACATACCCATTGTTTTGCCTTTTGCATTCACACAATACATCTCAAATTATAATGCAATACTTTAAAAAAAAAAGAGGCCGGACCATAAGGAACCAATAGTAGTGTTTGAATTTGTCCCATGACTCTCTGGCGGCCAATTTGAAGACCCTGTTTGCTGCCTTTCCCACAAGGATCAGCTCAGCCATTTCTCTCCAAGAAATGTGTCTAAAAACGTAATTTCCTGCGCATTTCTTGTCTGGAAAAAAATGTATTCAAAATAATAGGTGAGTAAACCTTAATTTCTAATAGTTTAATATACTTAATTTGCTAATTAGGTAATGGAAACTTGTTAAAATGCAAATGTTGCCTGGAGACAACATCGTACCATTATGGTCAATTGTAAATGTTACCATTATGGATTTACCATGATATTGTGGTATTGTGTGTTTAGGTATAAACTGTTCAAAAGCATACCATTCATCATAGATCTCTACAATTTCACCAAGATACATTTGATGTTAAAGCCAACCCAACGATCTGTGCAAAGATGGGATAAGAAAAAGAAAGAAACATTGCAGGTTACCTGCAATGTTTTCTTTGCATACAATAAAAGTATGGGAGGAGTGGATCTTCTAGACTCGCTGATTGCTCTCTACAGAACAAAGATCAGGTCAAGGAAGTGGCATCACAAGATCGTGTTGCACATGATGGATTTCACTCTAGTGAATGCGTGGCTCTTGTACCCCAGGGACTGCAAGGACTGTGGCATCCCCAAGAAAGAAGTGTACAGCCTGCTTAAATTCAAAGCTGAAGTTGCAAGTTGCCTTTGCAACGAGAGGAAAGTTTTGAAGAAGAGGGGGAGACCATCTCATAATGTTGACAGAGACCTGGCTGAGAAGAAGCACAGAGGTTCTTCCTCATCAGTGCCATCAACACATGTGCATCATGACCACACTGACCATTGGCCTGTGTGGGTGGAAAAAAAGGGCCGGTGCAAATACCCTGGCTGTGAGGGTGAAAGTGCAGTGATCAAAGTGTGTCACGTACCTGTGCTTCACTGCTGACAATAACTGCTTCATTAACTTCCACAATAGTGAGTCTATTTTGTCAAATGGCTCAATAAAGTTTGATGAAAGATGCCTAGGCTCTTTGCGTATTTATTCCTAAAGGTTGTTTCACAATGGTACAATGTTGCCTGCAGGCAACATTCAGACATGTAATCTTGTTAAAAAAAAAAAAAAAACGATTTTCACATTTTAATTGGCATGCAATTTAACCTGTTGAGGCTATTTAGTATTTTCCATGTGTTTTTAAATACATTTTGTTCAAATTTGAAACAATAACTCTCTTTTTTCATAACTTACTATTATGGTACATTGTTGCCTCAAGGCAACACACCCCAAAAAGTACCCCCAAATAATTATTTATTTGAAATGTCTTTAGATTATGTTTATTTGGTCTATTATATGACAAAAAAACACTCCAAACATTTTTATCATAGTTCGTACCATAGAGGGTTTTAATGAATTTTAACTGAACAATAACTGAATGAGTTTGTCTCACTCTTAGACCAGCAGGGGTACCAAATCTATGCAGACTGCTGCAATAAGTATATTAATTAACTGTCTCGTCGATGTTTGTCTAAATTAATATTATATTTGCTCTCAATCACTGTTATGATTCACATATTCAGTGTTATTATTAAAAAAAACTATATTTTTTGGAGGAGTTAATGATGGATGTTCCACAAGATGCTTGCTCACCCTCCTTCAAATTTGAAAGACAAGTAATTACTATCATATCAATATAATCAAAAGAACAGTTCAGCGCCGCACAACTTCATTGCAAACACTTACAACCTTGACTTTACATTAGAAATAACAAACATTAAAGAAGGGACTAACTGCATCAGTTAGGGTTAAAAAACGTGTATTCAGCTCAAACATAAACATCGCTGCAGTAAGTTATTTTCCAGTGGAAAGTCCTTACCTACTGGCCTAGTTAAATCAAAGTGGTTACTTTTTTTTGGCTGGGCAGTGAAGTTTTACACACCGTCTTATTTGACTTTCTCAGGACTTAAAACAGAAAAAAATAATATTTACAAACATAAGGTCATCATCTTAACAGTTTATTATGCTCATCGAGTCATCCGTGAGCAGAGCATCAAGTTGGCATGCCTATAACAGCTGAATGTGGCGATTACCATCTTGCTCAGCAAAACGCCTCACAAACTTATTAAGATTTAAAGCTATGGTGCATTTTGATTCAATGCTGAGTACAGCCTGAAGAACATATAGAGGATTAAAAAACTAATGTCACAACAGGACTTAGAAAAGCTTGTCCATGCTTTTAACTTTAGTAGACTCGACTACTGCAATAGTGTATTCACAGGGCCGACAAAAAAATCCATCAGAAAACTGCAGCTGATTCAGAACGCTGCTGCACGTGTCCTCACTAACATTAAAAGAGTGGATCACATCAGTCCGGTTCTGAAATCTTTACATTGGCTTCCAGTCGGCCAAATAATTGATTTTAAAGTACTATTGCTAGTTTTTAGATCATTACATGGTTTAGGACCAAAGTATATTGTTGAACTCCTACATAATTACGAGCCATCAAGGTGCCTCAGGTCTTCTGGGACGGGTCTGCTATCGGTTCCGAGAGTAAAAACAAAACATGGAGAGGCAGCATTTAGCTGTTATTCCCCGACAATCTGGAACAAACTACCCAAATCATGCACGTCCGCAGAAACGCTTACTATTTTTAAATCGAGACTAAAAACATATCTCTTTGCCGCTGCTTTTAATTGAGCTGCTCATATTCGCACTACAGTATGCCTTTTAAACATGTATTGTATACCTGTGGTGTTTATTTTAATTATTTTATTATATTTGCTTTGTAATGCCTGTTGTAAAATGCCATTATATATGTGTTTTTACTGTATTTATTCCTAAAAAGTATTTTAATTTGTTTTGTAAAGCACTTTGAATTGTTGCGTACAGAAAAGTGCTATATAAATAAACTTGCCTTGCCTTGCAGCCAAACTTGACAGTCTCTTCTCTGTCATTCCAGATCGCAAATACCTCATTCCTTCCGTCTACTTGGATCCGAAATGCTTCTCGTTTTGCGCTGTCCCCCCGTTCAAAGGAAATCGCCGCCAATCATATTTCAAGGCTCGCGCCAGGGCCGGGGGAGGGGTTACAAGGCGCGTCTTGTGCTGCATTCACTTGCACTCGGACATTAGAGATTTTCTCTCATAAATGCCCGATGAGCCACAACTTTTCTTTCAAAACAAAGCTGCCAACTGGGGTGGCAAGGCATTTTTCTGAGGTGGCAGCTGCCACCCCGTGCCACCCTGTAGAACCGCCACTGTTACATTGCTGTAACAGTTTATTTATTTGCAATACTCTCTAGATTTCATCTACAATTGAGATGATATGACTTAATCTAAATTGTGTTAGCAGTGCATGACATTAAGGATCTTTAGCTTAGATGGCCCATTTACAGATGGCCCTGAGCCCAATAGAGATTGCCCTGAAAAATGCGCGCGGACGAAATGACGCACGAAGGGTTTGGGGGGCCTCCCCCTAGAACATATAGATTTTTGCAGGTCTTAGATGCTGCCTGGTGCATTCTCTAGACTGAATTATAAGATGAACCACCACAATATTACAATTTCAATTGTATTCTTCATTTCACTTGTTTGTGTTTGCTCGCTTGCATGCCCTGCATAGCTATAATAAATACTTAAGTTGTTGGTCAAGACACTTTCCATCTGATGAAGGCAAATGCCTTCCCAGATGTAAAAAGTAGAAAACATTACATGCAGTTATAACTGCCAAAACAAACATTATTTACGCTATTATGGCCCCTGTTAAAAAATGTTGTAATGTTATCTACTGTAAATTGGTCGAAGGAATGCCTCCTCATCCAGAAGCTGACCGAGCAGCCGAGTGCATCCGCGAAGCACACACAATGGCGACGTCAGAGTTCCCGTTAGCAAGCAAATCTAAATCTCTTCGGTCAAAATGTCCGGTCAAAATGTCCGGTCAAAATAATTTCCCTTTAGCGCAATACCGCTTCAGTTGCGCCACTTATGTGACAGACAAGAAGAGTATGTGACAGACAAGAGTAGTCAATTATAATGTGTAACACTTAATGTGGAGAAAGAGATGTCCTGTATGGGTTGATTGTGCGTTGATCTGTTGGTAATGCCTCGGGGTTCCGGTGGGCATGTAAACAAAAACAAGATTGACTCTGTCCTTGTTTACTTCCGAAGCTCTCACGCTCTGTCCAGAAGTAAAATACTTTTTCCCAGGACTCTGATTCGCTGTATTGGGCCCGGCCAGAAGTGAATCCAACCAGTAAGAACACCTAGGGGAGTGAGCAGCCGACACAACTCCTCCCCACGGACTCTCTGATTCGCTTAGGAGTGAAATCGACCAATTAGATATTTGGGGATGCGGAGCAGCCGACACAACTCTGCCCCCAAATATGCCTATGTATACTGATGTTTATTCATGCACGATGCCCCTTGTTTCTGACTGGCTGGTCCCGATATCTGTATCGCACGGCAGTAGAACTGGGAGTCCAGAGTACTCTTTAACTTGTATTGGAGTTTTTTACCATTAAAATCAGATTATTGTTATAACTTTTATGCCGGTATTTTGAACTCCTTCTCTTATTAATGTGACCAGGCTCATCTAACGGATGGCGCGGAACGGAGGTGGGCTTTAAGCCACCACCACTGTGTTTGCTCCTACAGAGCAAGACATCTTTTAATCGTTGTTGCCCAGGCTTGCCGAAATGAATGGAAACTTATCTCCCAATTATGACATTGTGTAACTTGCTGCTGTTAAATACCGTCAAACTATGTGCAATATGTGTTTTATGTGCAATATACATATGCCATCTTTAATAACTGTAATATATACCGGGCTGCTAAATCCTAAGAACTGCTACAGGATTTGATTTGTAGATTTGATTTGTTTTTGATCTGTATTTTCGAAAATTATGTAACTTAGCATATTTGTATTATATTATAACTTAGTACTTTTTTAGCATATTGTTTATTATATTATAACTTAGTACTTTTTAACTCATGTAAGATATTCAACACTAAGCTGCCTGTGGCTCTTTCCTGCTTCAACGCTGCAAATTTCCCCTCTGTGGGACTAATAAAGGTATTCTGATAACGGGACGAATTTGTACAAAGGGGCACACAGCAATGTAGTGCCGACTTTCTTACACGCAGGAAGGCCAATCACTTTTCTTTACCCCGAAATCGCCCATTCTTGCTCTCGGTGTGCCATGACAAACTGTCAAACTGTCAAGCTGTCAAAACTCTGTACTCAAACCGGAAGTACTCGGCCTCACACCCAGCCGCCGGAAGTTGATAGACGCTATCTTGTGCACAGAGCCTATTGAAGTCAATGGGGAGAGAAAGATTATCTTTCGATCCCGTTTGAATTGTGCCACGAATTAAACATATGATGTTTGTCAATCTTAAAAAATAATTTCCATGTCAAAAAAGTCACAGTTTGTCTTAAAACTGTTGAAATATAAGACTATGAATAATACGCAACTAGAAAGACTACAAATCCCAGAGTCGCGTAGGTGAATTTAGCTAGCTGGCATTAACGTTACACATTACACTCGTGTTACTCACCGAAACCTTGTAAAGCCGGTGTAGGTACCATATCTGCACGACCTACCAGATTAGCACGGGGTCCGTTACGCTTACTAATGACGTCACGCATTGGCTGTACGGCTACCCAAGAGGACATTTTACACGGCCAAATTCCGCAAAGAATATTAAAAAATAACAATCGACAGTGAATGTATGTTAGTGGAACTTTATCAGGAAAGTTTAGTGATAATTAAGTAATCTTATTGAAGAACTGGAATGCATACAATTGAAAGTTAATATGTATCATATCCCTCCGAAATATGGTCGTAGACTTTACTTTTGATTTAGAATGTATTGAAACTCCAGACTCAACGTAAGAGCTTGTGCCTCTTAGGGGGTGCTAACATTTAAACTTTATTCTTTACTTTCTCCGTCTTTATGATATCAGATACCGTCATATTGTTTCCATAGCAACAACAACTTCCTGTCAACAGCTCCTGTTTCACCTGCTTAATACAACTGCGGTCAAGCCAGCACATATTTTAATATGTTTGTTATAATTGTTATTGACCGAGTAAGCACTTTTATTTTGAATGCAGTTTTTCCAGGCCGCTAACGTAATGCATAGGATATTCGCGCACCGCAAAACAACGCGGATGCTGGCTTGACTGTGTTTTCGGAAGTGGAGGCTGGCTTGATGCAGTTTAATCAGGGCTCGACATTAAGGACTGCTCGATGGCCCGGGGCCATCTAGTATTTAGCTCGGGCAATGAAGCCTCACCTGCTGGTTGCCCGATCGGGCAATGAAGCCTCACCTGCTGGTTGCCCGATCGGGCAATGAAGCCTCACCTGCTGGTTGCCCGATCGGGCAATGAAGCCTCACCTGCTGGTTGCCCGATCGGGCAATCTATTATGGCAGTATCATGCAGCTCGTGGATCAGTAATGAGTGACCCGACGGTAAAACTAAACATATCTATAACTAGTTTAGGTAGTTTGAGAGGGAATTAAAATAGCTACGTGTGATATTCTAACCTGAAGTGTGTGTTTTGTCCGCTCACCACTGCATGTGATCATGCAGAGCTGCGTGTCGACTCGTCAGCAGCAGCTGATCTCTCTCTCCAGTCAGATTAGACTTCACTCGCGTTTGTGTCCATATCGATCAGATCCAGCTAGTTCTAGATAATGATATGACTACCTGCTTATTAAAAGACACCTAAACAATAAGTTTCGCTATGCAACCGGGTGAGGCCGCAAAGTATAGCGCAGCATTATCCATTTGTTTACATGCCCACCGGAACCCCGAGGCATTACCAACAGATCAACACACAATCGACCCATACAGGACATCTCTTTCTCCACATTAAGTGTTACATTAGAATTGACTATTCTTGTCTGTCACATACTCTTCTTGTCTGTCACAGAAGTGGCGCAACTGAAGCGGTATTGCGCTAAAGAGAAATGATTTTGACCGAAGAGATTTAGATTTGCCGGCTAACGGGAACTCTGACGTCGCCATTTTGTGTGCTTCGCGGATGCGCTCGGGTCTGCTGGGTCAGCTTCCGGATGAGGAGGCATTCGTTCGACCAACTTACAGTAGATAACATTACAAACATTTTTAACAGGGGCCATAATAGTGTAAATAATGTTTGTTTTGGCAGTTATAACTGAATGTAATGATTTCTACTTTTTTACATCTGGGAAGGCATTTGCCTTCATCAGATGGAAAGTGTCTTGACCAACAACTTAAGTATTTCTTATAGCTATGCATGCAAGCGAGCAAACACAAACAAGAACAAACAAACAAGTGAAATGAAGAATAAAATTGAAATTGTACAATATAATATTGTGGTGGTTCATCTTATAATTCAGTCTAGAGAATGCACCAGACAGCATCTACAGTAAGACCTGCAAAAATCTAAATGTTCTAGGGCAGGGGTAGGCAAGTAAGTTTGGCCGTGGGCCAATTTTTTTCTTTGCCACAAGATGGCGGGCCAGAACATAATCAAAGCCTAATTCAAGGAACACAGGGCCATCTAAGCGAAAAATCCTTAATGTCATGCATTGTTAATACAGCTATCACCACTGCTACTGTGGTCACATCGGGGACCCGTAACATTTACAATAGTTGAGATGTGAAGGGGGTTATGTTTTTTTGTCTGTGTTCTGGGTTCCTGCCGTTTTTTTTTAACAGACAGTACACACGTTCAGAGGGTGAACGTGTGTCTGTGGGAGTTTACGCTGTTGACAGGAAGTTGTTGTTGCTATGGAAACACCAGATACCATTTCGGAGGGATGTGATACATATTAACTTTCAATTTTATGCATTTCAGTTCTTCAATAACATTATTTAATTAATACTTCACTTTCCTGACACAGTTCCACTAACATACATTCACTGTCGATTGTTATTTTTTAATATTCTTTGCAGAATCTGGCCGTGTAAAATTTCCTCTTGGGTTGCCGTAATCCAATGCATGACGTCATTAGTAAGCGTAACGGACCCCGTCCTAATCTGCTAGGCTGTGCAGATATGGTACCTACACCGGTCCCGCATGCTGGAACCCACTAACTCCCCTTTAGTGTATGTACAGTTCTCAACATGGCCAGACTTGTAGTGATTTTCACCTCTTTTAATACTTTTCGCTTCATTCTGAAAGAAAGAGGTGAAATGTGCTAACGTGACGGCCAGCTTGGTGTTGGTGACGTATGCAAGACAAGAGTTGTAGTTCATTGAGCGCTTCAAACAAAAAAATGTGTTCTTTACAGTTTTACGGCACATTTTTATTTGCTAATGCCTCGGGGTTCCGGTGGGCATGTAAACAAATGCATAATGCTGCGCTATACTTTGTGGCCTCACCCAGTTGCATAGCGACACTTATTGTTTAGGTCACAGTGTCTTTTAATAAGCAGGTAGTCATATCATTAGCTAAAACTAGCTGGATCGATCGATATGGACATAAACGCGAGTGAAGTATAATCTGACGGGAGAGAGAGATCAGCTGCTGCTGACGAGTCGATACGCAGCTCTGCATGATCACATGCAGCGGTGAGCGGAACAAAACACACTTCAGGTTAGAATATCACACGTAGCTATTTTAATTACCTCTCAAACTACCTAAACTAGTTATAGATATGTTTAGTTTTACTGTCGGGTCACTCATTACTGGATCCGCGAGCTGCATGACACTGGTATAATAGATTGCCCGATCGGGCAACCAGCAGGTGAGGCTTCATGGCCCGAGCTAAATACTAGATGGCCCCGGGCCATCGAGCTGTCCTTAATGTCGAGCCCTGGTTAGTTTATATTTATCTGTATTTTATCTTGCACTTTTTTGTGTCTTAGGTCCAGAACTAGATTTTTTCTGTGTCCTTTCTTTTAATAGATATTTAACGATTATTGCTTGAGTTTGTCTGATTCCTCAAAATTCTTATAACCAAACAGCTGCTTCTCTATACTTGCTGCACAAATAATAAAAATAAACAGCTTGATAAACACGCTTTTTACTGCTGGTGATGTTAAATAACATGATTGTTCTATTTCGTATATGGCTTCGCCCTCTAAGGCTATCGCTATTGGGTAATCCCCCTGCGCACCCGCGCAGCACTGAAACACTTGTAGTCCACGCCCACCCGCAAGGTTGGCCCCGCCCTCGGGCCTCCTTCCGGTATAAATAGGAAGGAGGCCCGGCAATTTGCTCCCTCTTTTCTTCAGCAAACCTCGGCAGTTACTGAAGCACAGAACCATTAAACATCATGAGCAACAACTGCGTCCGAAATTGTCCCTCATGTGGCTCAGGATATATTATGAGCTATGAACAGCACGAAATGTGCGAATCCTTCCTGGGGCCAGAGTACGCGGACGTGGCTCTCAGCCAGCAGGTCGCTTGCTCACATCGTGCCGTCTCCCATCAGCCGACAGGAAGCGAAGAGCGGACGTTCGAGCTGCTGCGGCCGACGAGGACGATTGGCACGTGGACGGCAGCATTTCCCTGGAGCCGAGTGCCGGGCAGGAGTCGGACGACTCCTACCCCGTCTCCCTCCATGGTTTACCGTGCGGTTCTCCCCTCCCTCCTCTCCCCCGGACGGGGGAGACAGAGTCGGAGCAGGGGGCTGGTTTGGCGGCCGAGCATGCGGTCCCCTTCTCCGTCGCCACCGGACGGCGCCCTACGTTGAGCTCCCCCAGAGAGTATGTCGCCCGCCAGGCCGACCGGGTGCACCAGTGTGCCTTTCTGGCGGCGACGAATATCATCGCGCTGCTCTCCAACTCGGTGGTGACACTGGTAGAGCGGTCCACCACCGAGGCAGAGGAAATCAGCAAGGCGGCCAGCACGGCGCTCACACTGTGCGCGTCCGTCGCTCTCTCCCAGGCGAGGATTTCCGCGTGGGTGACACAGATCCAGCGCCACCTGCAGCAGGCGTCTGTTACGGAGACGGCCAGAAAAGTGCTACTGGACGCTCCAATCAGCCCGTACGTGCTGTTAGGACCCCAGTTCCACGCCATGGTGGAGTCCATGAAGACGGCCGCGGAACAGGCGGACGGCATTCGCCAGCATGTCAGCTGGCTCCAGCCTGCTGAGCGCCCACAGCGGCACCAACGCCCGCAGCAGCCGCGGCGTCCACGCCGGCCACAGGAGGCCGCAAGCGGAGAGACGCCCATAGCAACCTCCTCGGCGTCAGACTCGCCCTTCGGCGGCTGCAGGGGCTCCGTCCCACGTCTCCGCTCCCCTGCCACCCCAGAGACAGGGTCTCCCGGCGGCGAGTCAAAGGGGAGTGAGGCTACCCCGCTCCTGGTCTGCTCCGCGAGAGCCTCCGAGGAAGCAGAGCCGGTAATTAAGCCGGCTGCCACTAATCTGTTGATTAAGTAGACAGCAGGGCCCCCTGCAGAAGCCTGCTGGTTTTAACCTATCGGTTAATAACCTGCAGAGCTCGCGGCATTCCTCCGTCCGAGATACGCCTCCTACACACGGTCATAATAACCCATGAGCGCCGTTATAACGCCTCATGTGGACAGCACTGCACACACCTCCACTCATCCCCTGAGCGTGTACGCGCCTCATGATGAGAGTCGGAGTGACACGCAGCGTGTGGAGGCCCCCACGCAGACCTTTCGGTCCAAGCCCACCTTGGGTTGCTCACGCCCTGTGTAAACCAGCTGCCTATAACCTGTCGGTTAATAGCCAGCAGGGCTCGTTGCTAAAGCCTGGTTTTAACCTGTCGGTTAATCAATTTCAGAGCGCGCTAATTAAGCCGGCTGCCACTAATCTGTTGATTAGTAGACAGCAGGGCTCGCTTCAGAAGCCTGGTTTTAACCTGTTGGTTAATAAACTACAGAGCTCGCGGCATTCCTCTGTCCGAGATACGCTCGTACACACGGCCTTAATAAACCCATGAGCGCCGTTAACGCCTCGTGGGCAGCACTACCCACACCTCCATCCATCCCCTGAGCGTGTACGTGCCTCATGATGGGAGTCGGAGTGAGACGCAGCTTGTGGAGGCCCCTGCGCAGCCCTTTCGGTCCAAGCACACCTTGGGTTGCCTCACGGGCAGCGGCGGCAGGGGCTCTGTCGTGGCTCGTCACCATGACGACCAAAAACACATCTCGAGCACGTGCGCCCGCTCTCAGAGTTTTTCTCAGAGTGGCAGCGCGTGTGTCTGATGGATAGATGGATGAGGAGGCTGATCAGCAGAGGATACGTCCTGCAGTTCGCCTCTCCCCCCCCCCCCCCCACAGTTCAATGGGATACAGGAAACACTCCTGTTATCCCATAAGCTATGTCTTGCGCTCCAATCCGAGCTGCTGGAACTCCTGTTGAAAGAGGATATTTCCAGGGTTCCTCAAAGGGAGGAAAATCAGGGGTTTTCACTCCCGTTATTTTTCTAATCCCGAAAAAGACTGAGGGAATGAGACATCCTCGATCTGTCAGTATTCCACATGCTGACGATCAAACAGGTGCTGGAATGTGTTCAACAGGACGACTGGTTCAGTTCCACCTGAAGGATGCATACTTCCACGTACCCATCATCCCAAAACACAGGAAATTCCTGCGTTCTCTCATTTCAGGGAATATCAGACCAGACAATAGTCTGCCGTTCGGATATTTCCTGGCTCCTCGCATTTTTGTGAGAGTGTGGTTTTCTCTGGACGACCTGCTATTTGCTGGCTCGCTCCAGGGAGGAAGTCGCTTTACAGACGGTACATCTCGTATCGCATCTGTCAAAGCCTGGGTTTCATAATAAATTGGAAGAAGAGCTGTCCTCTTCCCTCTCAGACAATCGTTATCTGGGAGTGGAATTAAACTCAGCCAGCATGAGAGCGCGACTCTCGCGGCAGCGAGTGGAGGAACTGACAGCTCTCCTCCGGCGTGTCACAACCCACACAGCCCTCTCCGTGACGCAGCTGCTCTGCGTTGGCGTCAGCTGGTCACGTGATGATACCCCTGGCCCTGGGTCTCTTCCAACAGGGGGACTTCAGATGTGGTTCATTCGCTGCAGAAGCCTGCTGTTTTTAACCTATTGGTTTATAAACTGCAGAGCTCGCGGTATTCCTCCGTCCCAGATATGCCTCCTACACACGGTCATAATAACCACGAGCAACGTTATAACGCCTCGTGTGGACAGCATGCACACACCTCTCATCCCCTGGGCGTGTACGCGCCTCATGATGACAGACGGAGTGAAATGCAGCGTGTGGAAACTCCCTCACAGCCCTTTTGCCTCACGGGCAGCGGCGGTGATGGCGTGGCTCGTCACCATGACGACCATTACGGCACATCACAGAGAAGCCTCTCCCCCCAGCAGTTCCATGGGATATGAAGGATTATTTGAATTATTTGAAGTATTAAAGTACCGTGTTATGGCAGGAAAGTTAAATCTAGTATATTCATTTTAAAGTCACCTTATATATATTCATGTGTGTTAAATTTGAAGGGACAAAGTATATTTTCCCTCCCCAATATATTGAGGTGAAGTCTTTGTGTTCAGAGAGGGATGTGAGCAGGGGACATCCTTATTTGGGGATAGCTCCAAAACTCTGGAATGTTTCCCTCATAAAAGAAGAGGGTGCGTTACACATGCTTAGGGCAAATGTGTGTGTTTTCATTGCAGTAAATATATGTGCTGCGTGATTACTGTTCAACTATACCTCTGTTTTTATTCTTTCATGTGTGGGTACTAAATGGCTACAAACATTGTGGAGAAATTAGCTTTAACATGTTTTATTACTCTATATGAAATGGAAGCAGCTTTTATGACAGGGACGAGAGAGCTGGGGGAGGGGACATTCTTCTTAAGATTTTCAGTATGTCAATTATCAGGGAAATCTACTTGTTTTCAATGGATGTGTGTGGTTAATTACTTTGTATTAATAACAACAGTATGTGTAAAGGAAGCTGGAAATATACAATGTGAAACCTTTTATTTGAAGTAAAGATGTGAACAATAGCTCAAACAAATGGAAAGGCTGCAGGACAAATGAGTGTGTTCTCTATATTGGGCCTGTGTGAAGTTTGACTATTTGAAAAGCATCTCTAATACTGCTTAAGAGCATAGGTAATGTGTTCCTCGTTATTATTGATATGAAAGTAATTTACATGTATTACGTATATTTAGCCAACTATAACAACTATATCTTAAAATATACTTTTAACTTGTGTGTGGTAACCTGAGGGGGGGAAGATGGACACAGGGACAAAGGGCCATAAAGGGGATGTGTGTGTGCTGGCTACAAGATGTGAAATAAGATAAGGAAACTTGTTGTTTAGAGCAGGTTCGTACCAGACACCAAAAGGTATCTGGTTTTCGTCAAACTGAAAGAGACTTTTTGTTTCCGGGTTTCTTCTGCTGTGTCGCACTGATTGGGTGCGACAGGCCATGTGTTGGTCTCTCCCAATAAGATGACCTCTGGGGGAAAGCACGCACACACCTCCTCCTGTGTTTTTAGTATGAAACACTGTGTTTTCCTGGGGTTCGATCTCTTTTTCTTCAGGCTGACCAAAGAGTAAGACAGGAGAAAGAGCAGGAAGTACTTCCTTTGTATTTGTATTGTTACTTTGTATCATTAAAACAAGATTATCGTTTAACTTGCATTCTGGTGTTTCTTAATCCCTTCCTTTGTACGAATTTACCCAGTTTACCAAACGACACGCGGAGACGAGGTTGGTTTTAAACATCCTCCTAATCTCCAACAGATACAAGAGACACTCCTGTCATCGCAGGAACAGTGTCTTGCGCGGTTTTTACTCCGCTATTTTTCTAAATCTCGGAAAAAAACGGGGGAGTCGCCCCGTTGCTGTACAATCAATGTGTTGATTCGCACAGACAACAGGCCACGGCTATGGAAGCAGCCTACCTCAATCGCCAGGGAGGAGTACGATCTGCGCAGGTTCTGAACGCAGCCAGGCGGCCGCTGTTCTGGGCGCGCACACACGTTGCTCTCCATCAGAGCAATGTATATTCCCGGCGAATTGAACAGAGGGGCTCGCAGAGCGCAGCAGCCGTGTTATGCGAGGAGTACGGAGACTCAGACCTGTGTCACGCGCACTGGCGCCTCAGTGGGATTTGGCTTTGATGTTACGCGCACTAAAGCAAAGCCCCATTTGAACCTTTGGACCAGGTTCCCCTTAAACTGTTGTCAGCCAAAGTAGTATTACTTTGGCTCTATCAGCGAAAAGGGTCAGTGATTTGTCTGCTCTCTCTGTGGCTACGTCATGCCTCCGGATCCAAGGAGATGGCAGTTCAGCTGTTTTACGCCCTAACCCGGCTTTTATGCCAAAGGTTAGGGCGTTAGAGTTAGAGTCATGAGTGATCACCTTGGATGGCTTCTTTCCCCCTCCTTACAGGTCGGAGGAAGAAGCCGCTTCTCATCTCCTCTGTCCTGTGCGCACGCTGTCCTGCTAGTGGCGCGCACCGCTGCCTTGCGCCATTCTCAGCGCCTGTTTGTGCACTATAGAGAGCGCTCGATCGGGCAGCCTCTGTCTGCACAATGGTTGTCACACTGGCTGTGTGAGGCTGTGTCAAAGGCATATGTCTCCTCTGGGGTGGATCCCCCGGAGAACATCAATGCGCACTCCACCAGAGGAATGTCCTCCTCCACGGCTTTGCACGGAGGAATGTCAGTGGAAGACATTTGCACTGCTGCATCTTGGTCTTCCCCCTGTTCATTTATTCAATTGTATTTAAGGGATTTCTCCCATTCCTCTCTGACACACCCTGTACGGAGTGTCTTGTCGGAGTGAGTGACGTCAGGGATCCAGCTGTGCACCTCTCTCCTGCCTCTCGGCACGCGGAGAGCGGTCCTTTTCCCCTCTTATGAGAGGGATGTTTCCTTTTTTTTCTCCTCTGACACATTTTTGGTACGGAGTGTCTTGTCAGAGTGAGTGACGTCAGGGATCCAGCTGGGCGCTCTCCTGTCTGACACGCAGAGAGCTGCTGTTCCCCTTCTATGATCGCTGGGCAAGGTGAGACCTTCGTCTCCACTTTCTCACAGCGGCCGGTATGTATTGTTCCCAGCCTTCACCCCGTCAGGGAAGATAGGCATGTTTTGCTATGTTCCAGGGACGGTGATGCGCCATTACGCATGGCACAACAGGCATGGGGTGTTATTTAGCAGGTGTGTCTGTGCTTCTAGTGCCGGGCGGACCCAGTGGGGCGCAGACTACATTATGCTTCGCCCTTAACCCAATAGCGATAGCCTTAGAAGGCGAAGCCATATACGAAATAGAACTGAGGTTACCTACTGTAACCCCAGCTTCTATGAGTAAATGGCGCAGCCCTCTAAGCGCTGGGCCCCACTGGCTCTACGAATAGCTAAAGAAAAGTTATTTTGTATGGGAGCAGATTGCCGGGCCTCCTTCCTATTTTTATTTAAACTCATACTGTCGTATGTAGCTTGTTCACATCTGTGTAGCTTCCAAACTATGATTTATCGTGCGTTTCTATAATTTCCAACTCTAATTTAATGTCCAATAAATTTTTAAAAAGGGCCAGAGATCCAGCAAGAGAAAGCTAACAGCCATAGACTGAGAAATCATCTTTATTTGGAGAGATAAGTCCTGACAGTAAAAAAGAAAGATCCAAAAACAGGCATATTCTAAAAACAGTCCAATTGGAGTAAGAAACAGTCCTTTAAATGCACAGAGGTTACATTTGGGGGGCAGCGTGTGCATGTCTGTGGTGTTAAAATGCATCTACAGCAGGAACAGTCTGACCACAGCATTTCCATGTAAAACAGATCTTACTGAGTCCATGTGATGAATACAGCAGAAGTAGCATCCATGTCAACTGTTTATACTCAAGTCACTTTATCACTTAGGTGTCAAAGAGCCGCTTGGAGACGTGTAGGACATTTCATGTCTTACACACATCATGATCTTTGTCCCACATTTTAAAAACTGCTTTCCTCGGCCTGAATGTTTTTTCGGCAGGATTGAGTAAACCATGCAGAAAAAGTGTGGCGCAACAATTGAAATCCGTACCAGTCAAAATGTTCCAGATAGCGTTGGATTCATCACGAAGGCTTCATTTGAGAATAACATTCTAAAAGGATCCACTAGATCTCTAAAAACAAAGAAGAGGTAACAGCAGTAGAAATCACACAAACCGAGGAACTAGAAAAGTCTGAGGTTTTTAAACTGGGGGGGGGGGGGTGTCCTTTACCGTACGCTGAGATTCAGACTCTGATCAGAGTGATGAACCCCTCCACCGCTGCAGCAGATTGAAGTTAACTACAAGGGCTGATTTAAAGGTTTATACATCAACACTGAGCCATATCTGTCTTCCTGTCAGCAGTATGAACCCGGGAAATGTTGGGTACCCCAAAGTGTTATGTTAGAAATGAATAGCATGGGTCCCCAGAACAAAGAAACTGACAGATGCTAACTCGCATGTTGGGCAACTTGCACATTTAGCATCAGTTTCACTCAATTGCATTATGTGGAAAATAGTACAAAAATGGCTCTGCCGATTCTAGCATTCCCCAATGTTTTTTTTTAGGGGTGATTGAGGATACAATGGGCTGATCTTGACTACCATGAGAAGTGCTGCGACCAGTGGAAATAGAGAGCACAAGAAGAGAACGATAACCTCTACTGGGGACAATTATCTTTCAAATACATAAGCAACCTGCCCAATCCAAATGATCTAGAGTCCCATAGATCTTCAAAAAACAACCCAAATGTAATCAAAATTTACGGAGAGTAAATTGCCATTTTCTGGTTAAAACTGCCTTTGCTGATCATGAAAATGTCCAGAATGGGCAAGCCATTTTCTAACCGATTGTCTGCATGCAAATGTATGCAACTCATGCTAATTGTGCAAATTGCCCAACATATGCAAGTTAGCAGTTAGTTATCATCAAGGCTGTGTGGTACTTAACATTTCCGGGTTCACAATAGGGAGCGGTCAACTAGACTATAGAGAATAGTGTTTCAGACACAGCCAACAGTACAGTCTAGACAGTGGGAGCTTCACATTTGAACTACAGATGTATTCTGAAAAACGTGGCCGCTGTAGCAGTGATTCAATGAAGAGATTTAGCGAGCTGATTTTTGATATTTCACCCAAATTACCAAAAGAAATAGCCTCTCTTAGATGTGAGAATCTATGTGTGAGGATTAATGTTGAAAAATTCACAGGGTTTCCTTGCCCGCCACCCCCCCCCCTTCATGAGGCTGGAGCATGAAAGGCATGCTAACTGTTTATTAAACACACCATCAGACCCTCATTCACAGGATGTGTGAAGATGGACACGCAAGGGGGTCCTATAGTTCCCACTGTATGTCTTACAGACTGCTACACGTCATACTGTTGGCTGCCCTGGCTGCGGGGAGGTATAGGTGTTGGAGGGGTTCCTTCCTCAGAGGCGGGGCGAGGAGGTGGAGGAGCCGCCGCGTTGGGGTTAGATGCTTCCGGAGCCGCAGGGGGATCAGGGGCTGCTGCTCCGGGGGCGCTGTCTGAGGGAGGGGGGGGCATGCTGCTGCTGTTGCTGTCGTCACTGCTCACAGGGGTGCTGCTCTCCCTGGGGGGCTCAGGGGGAGGCGAGGCTTTATCAGAGGGGGGGTCAGACGGGGGAGGTGGAGCAGGCTGGGGCTCGGAGGAGGGCTCTGCGGGCGCTGCTTCATCTGTGGGTTGGGGGTGGGGGGTAAAGGTTTGATTTAGATCAGAGAGTTTGAACACTTTTAATATTGGAAAAAAACACAGCAGCACACTCTGGATGTCAGGTTTCTTTTTTAAGGGTTCAGCAATATCCATACACAAATGAATTTAAAATGTTCAAAAGCGTTAAGTACCTGTCTCCATGGGTGTGGGCTTGTCCTCCTCCTTTGTCCCTGAGGTTGTATTAGCTGTGCTGCTCGCATTATCGCTGCTCTGCTCTGCTGCTTTGTTCCCGGCAGCCTCCTCCTGCTGCTGCTGCTGCTGCTGCTGCTGCTGCTGCTGCTGCTGCTGCGCCTGCTGAGCAGCTTTCTCCGCCTGCTCCGCCGCCTCCCGCTCCCTCTCCTCCGCCCGGCGCCTGGCCGCTTCCTCAGCAGCAGCCATCTCTGCTGCCAGCTTCTCCATGTCCACCTCCACCTTCTGACTGCACAGCTGGAGACACACAGAACACAGATCAAACCACGGCTTCCAAAAAACTCAATCTACAAATCAATCGAGATTTAATGCAAACGTGTTTATTAAGTCTTAAACCCTCTTCTTTTGTTTTTAATATATCAGAATGCAAGACTTCAATGCTAACAGTAATCATATGTCATGTTGCAGTGATGACGTATTTTTGAAGGCCGAAGCAGAAGTTGGCACCAGAAAAGGCTCCCGGACTAACGGCAATGGGATTTATCTATTGGATTCAGGAATTACATTATGGAATAACACATGTTTAGGATACTTACACGTTTGCTCAGCAGCATAATCTCCTCATGTTAACACCACTTTGATACTAGTTGAAGGTAAAACGCTTATGCTAGGCTATAAAAAGGAACTACATCATGGTCACAGGAGTTCACGTCATCATCGCTAAGCTAAAGGTGGCTAATGTGAAGAATGATGACGTTCGATCATCTCATTCAGCCACTTTTAAAAAGGTTTTTTTCCAGTAGGGTATTTACTGATGTAATACATGTAGGCTTCTAATCAAGCCTACGGTTTCAGGACCTGCACTACTCCATTTATTTCAGGGGTAAATGACCAGCATGCATCTGTGGTTATACATCTTTTTTGCCCGCCACTCGGCCGTATCTCGATAGAAAATGTGCTCCTGTACCCTCTTGAGTTCAGTGTTGAATGAGTCGGTGGTCTCCAGGAAGCGTCTCTTCTTGTCTTGGTGGCGATCCTCGATCTGCAAAAGTTCTGCCTCCAGCTTCCTCTGAAACACAAAGGAAATCACAGGTGAGTCTCTGAAGTGCATTTGACATTTGCTCACCAACATTCAGCTAAAACATAATGATTAGAAGAGGCCTCCCTGAAGCAGAGAGTATGTCTGTAGAACCTACCTGGTGCACCATGAGGGACTGGACCTGCCTCTTCAGGACCTGCATGCGGGCGGTGGTGACCACGGAACGGACATCGGGGACAACAATTTCACTGAGGATGTCGCTGATGAGCCGGTGGTTCCTCTGGAAGCGAGCGGCTGCCGTGTGCTTCACCGAAAAACCATCATCATAGTCTAGACAGAGGAAAGGGGAAGCAGGTTAAAGAGGCCATATAATGCTTTTTGGGGTTTTCTGTTTCCTATAGTGTGTTCTATTGGTTTTTATGTCAATGGTCTGCAAAGGCTATAATCTCTAGAGGGAGTTTCTCTCCCACAAAACTAAAAACTGTGCTTTCTCATTATAAATGTGATTTTAAGCCATTACTGAACAGCTTTATTGGCGGCTGTGGTTCAGTAGGCACTATGGTCCTCCGCCAATTGGATGGTCAGTGGTTTGACTCTCAGCCCCTGCAGTCAACATGGCGATGTGTCCTTTGGCCAGATACTAAACCCAAAATTGCTCCAATTGGCCAACGGTCTGTAAATGTGTTTGAATGTTAGTCTCCTGGGCAGGTGGCACATTCTATGGCACACTGTCTCTGTATGAATGTGTGTGAATGGTTAAATGCTGACTTATTTATTTAAAAGCAATTTGAGGGGTCCAGAACCTGGAGAAGTGCTATCTAAATGTAGTACATTTTTACCATGAATAAATGCCTTGCAAACTCACCATCAGGGTCTTCAGCTGGCTGGATGCTCATGTACGGCTCTCCTTTATCCATACGAGTCTGCCTCTGCCGGCTCTCCTCTTCCATCGCGGCCTCAGCCCGGTTCTTAGCGTTGACGTAGGCCAGGTACACCGGCGAGTTGTGGTAGGCCTTCAAAGACTCGTTATACTCAATCTGAGGTGGGGAGAGGGAAAGAGTTAAAAACAGTGATGCAAACACAGGTATGGTGAAAAAAGAGAGAACTATTCGAAGCAGAAAAAAAACAGCGTAATATACCATCTGACAATGACAGATTTTTCTTTTTGGATATTTTACAAATCACTCCCCTTTCAAACTCTATTCTTGTTATTTTTAACAACTTTTTTTTGTTACTGTCATATAGTATTTTATACCTGTTAATAATTGTTAATAACTATAATGATCATATCAAGGTGTGCCTTAACCTCACTGAGCTGAGGTTATTTGAGCCTCTCAGGAGAGAGCTCTCTTCCACCTGGTTGTAGAAAAGCTCTTTAAATTCGTTAGCATAGCTAGCTAACCAGATGCTAATAACAACAGATTTGTTAGCATAGCAAGCTAACCAGATGCTAATAACAACAGATTTGTTAGCATAGCAAGCTAACCAGATGCTAATAACAACAGATCGCCACTGTGCTTACAACTAAAGACACAGCCACGCAAACACTGCGCCATGTGTACGGCTCCTTATAGGTACTGCAATATTTGAAGAGCTGGAGCAGCGTTCCGATGCTCTCCGTTACACCTTCCAGACGAGACATAACCACGTGAAGACCTATGGTGAAGACACGTTACGCTCGTGTTGTGTTCAATGAACTTGTCCTTGGTCAGGAAAAACAGGCACTCGCTTGTTTAATTATTTTGCGATCTAGATTTCTTCTTCTTTTTTGAAGTGAGAAGTTGTCCGTGACTGACCCCCCCAAAACGAAAACTCTTCGGTTCTCCACGAATTACACAAGTCACCCAAATCAGCGTTAAAAAAAGCGGGAGGCGCCGAAAAGCGACTAATTTGCATCACTGTAAAAAAACAAGCTGAGCAGGACAATGCCACTTCCTGCCTGGACCGTTGTAGTTTTCTATTGGAAGATATTTGCACTGTTTATTTTCTTACAGCAATTAAAAGGTTATTCAACTAAATATGTGATCCATTTTGATTGTTTAAAGCTTCTTCTGGTTTTGGCTGAGGTCGTCCCCCTTCCATCCAATCGTAAATAGCCTGGACTAAATATACACAAATAAAAATCCTATGAGAACCTCTGTGGTAATTGGGACACTTCCGGGTTCTCACCTTCTCAGCTTCGTACTCATTCAGGTAGTCCTGCTTCTCCTCATCCGTCAGGTCTCTCCACATCCCTCCGATAATCTTTCCAATCTCCCACAGCTTCAGGTCTGGGTTGGAGGCCTTCACTTGGTCCCATACCTTTTGTTTGCATATGAACGCAAGATGCAAACACAAAAAATACATATGGTCACCACAGGGCAACTGCACTAAATGCTAAGTTAGGTAACTACAAGATAGTGAACAAAATAAGGGAGGAAAAGTGCAAAGGAAAGAGGAAATAAGCTCCCATATTATGAATCTACTGGTAAAGGTTATATCTAGCATTAAAAAGGTAAAGCCCCTTTTGTATGGCTAAAAGGTTGGATGGAATGAAATGTATCTAAAGACAGAATCTCGTGTTTTAAGTCAAATGATTTTTGAGCAGATTTTGTCTTTATGCCATTAAAATGTTTAAAAACTAGAGAAGCAGCAAAGCGAATACAGGGGGAAATGAAGCCAGAGGCAGATCATGCTATCAGAAGGGAATACAGGGAGATGTATTTTCTTTTTCTAATGGTTGACAAACACAGGAGGCTACTTAGAGCCAACAGAGTGGAGAGGCACCACTGGGTGGTTTGAGGTGGTGGTGGTGGTGGAGGTGTCATGGCTTGGCTGTTTCCCCCCCTAACACCCCTGCAACTTTTCAGGGGATGGGAGGACAAGCAGTAAAAGCAGACACCGTGGATGGGTGTCTTACCTTCCTGCTTACCTTCCGGCTGTACCGCATGTAAGGCATCAGGGGCTTGTCTGGAGGTTTTGGGGGCTTTGGTACGGTGATCCCAGAGGAGGTCTGTGGAAGGGAAGGAAAAGAGAAAGGGGAAATCAGGGGCAAAACAAAGGTTTGGAGAGAGAAACAAAAGAAAATACTGTCATTAAACATGATTTCATTCTGAGTTGTGTAGGTAAGCAGGGCATACATGTGGTCAAGGGGTCTTGAAGATTTTCCTATTGCTGGATAAAAGCTTTTATGATGCAGGTTCATTCATTTTTGGCCATGCTTTAATGCATTGCAAGGGAAGGGAAAATGATATTGGTATTCAGTTACCACTGCATCTGGGAGACTAGGCAGATTACATCCAGCAGATTTAAATAAATTACAATGTTTTTTTTAATAAAACATTACCACAAACAAGTGTACAAATATTTAGAACATTCACACGTGTAATGTCCAGGGCCAGCTGATCTACTTGTCATGACAATATCAAATTCTATATTTAATTTTTACAATTTGAAAGTGGTGCACAAGTCTAAAAAGGGTTGTACAGAGCTTGATTTGTCCGAAACAAAAATATGGATGAAAATTTATTATAAAATGACAAAAGGATTTATTTGATTAGTTCATAAATGTTTAACCGTCCTGGTTGGTGAAGGCTCTTGCTGATTTTTTGCAGAATTTTTTTATCTTAAGAGTGGAATTTGGAAAGGGAAAAAATAAAACAAACTGTCGCATGTTTTTTTAAGCGATTTAGGCCAAATTAAATAGAAATAATAAATAAATAGAAAGTTAAATCACAATGATTGTATATGTTTCCTCCAGTATTTAAGTACGTTTGGTGAACCAGACTATCTTACTTAATATCCTGTTTGCATTGAAAAGTCTAAATTAGTCAGAATAATTTGATTATGTCTTAAACAATTTTTTCCTACAAAAAAACCAACTCAAAAATAACCATGCTTCTGGCCATTTAGCAAAAATAATGTATGCTTTGAATTAAATATACAGCTCTGGAAATCAAGAGACCACTGCAGCATCAGATTCTTGTTTCACAATTTATAGGTATATGTTTGGGTAAAATGTACATGTTTCATTTTATTCTATAAACTACTGACAACATTTCTCTGTGTTGGAATTCAACATACACTGGAATGGAATGGCTGCCATACTTGTAGAGATTGTGAGTAAAGAAACATTTGGAGTGGTCTCTTCATTTTCTCCAGAGCTGTAGCTCAATGATTGCACTTAGCAACCTAACAATAATACCAAACAATGGAGTGTGGTGTTACACTGCATAGAAATGCTATTTCCTATCTGTTGTAACCCTCCCTCCTGGCGCTTTCTTTAAAGAAGCCTATTCTACTCATTCTCGGGTTCATAGTTGTATCATTTTCAAAAAGCTCTTCCTCATACTGCCTGTGCTCAAGCACCTCTTTTCACCCTCTGTCTGAAACCAGAGCCCAGTCTTTTCCGATTGGTTGGTTGGCTGGCTGGCTGGCTCTGTTGTAATTGGTCAACCACTTGAGATGTCTTGCCCCTTAGCCTATCACGTACGTACAATGTGTTGGAATGCTAGCTAATTAAAGGGCAAGTGTAACGTAGAGATGACACTATAGGCGCTTTCACACCGGAGTACTTTTCCCTTTTAGTTCCGATAGTTCCCGGGATTTTGCGTTCACACCAAAAAGAGAACTTAGTTCACGAGAACTTTTCCCCCCTTTTTAGTCCCTGCTAGAGAGCAGGTACTTTCCTGGGAAGAAAAAAGTTCCAATTTCTGATTGAAAAGTTTTGTGAAACCGCCATTGTATTTTCTGGCATTAGCATTAGACCAGCGTACCAACGGAGAGAGAATAACTTATGGCAACACAAAAAAAAACATGGGAGCGGTGGAGTGATGAGGAGGTGTCGGCGCTTCTGGCGATTTACGCAGCGTCCACACGGCGGCGTGCGTTGAAGCTTGCCGTCGGGCGTGTCTGAAACTCCATCAACAACCAATCACATGAATCTCCCGCCCCGGACACACAAGCACGCGGTTTGATTGGCTAGAGCTTGTACTGGCATATGATTTGATTGGCTGACGCTTCCGCCGAAGCTTCAAAAGTTGAACATTGCTCAACTTTTGAAGCGAGCAACGCTCCCACAATGCAGTTCGGCAAAGCGTGACGTAACGCCATTCAAAGTGAATGGGCAGAAGCGTTGAAGCTTCAACGCACGCCGCCGTGTGAACAGGCCGTTACTCGGAAGGCTAAGCCAGTCCCTAACACCGGGGACTTCCGGCCGGGGACTTCGGGTGGCAGTATATGCCGTGAAGTGGTTTGCGGCCTGCCAGTAAACCCAAAGCAGAAGAAGAAGAAGTGAAGTCAGCGGCTTCATTTGCGTAATCAACCCTCAGGGACTTATTCCGGTGTGAACGCGATCTGCTCTTTAGTTCCATGGGGGAATTAAGTGCTGGGAACTAAGTACGGCAAAGTACTTGGTGTCAAAGCGGATTATGATACAGAAGTAAACAAAGGAGTCTATGGAGGCGTTTCAGTCAGGGGGATGTTGGGATTTTTTTTGTGTGCCATTTACATGCACAAAAACGTATTTGACATACTAAAGGAAAGAGAAAACCCCAAAAAGCAGAATAGGGCCCCTTTAAATACCTGTTTCCTTATTAAAAACAATTTCTACCTCTATGCATAAACCCCACCTTCTAAAACTATTAAGAATGCTTCCTTTCCCCATGGATGTGCCCATATATCTAGCCCAAGACTCTTTCTATCTACCCTCCCTCCAATCTTACACCCAACCCCTTTTCTGATTATTTTCTCCAAATCCATCCGTCAGTTCATTACCCTGCTGGAGCCTCCGGAGCTCCCTCCCAGCCGGAGGTTGTTGTAGGCCAGATGGCTGTAAGGGTTGTATCCCACAAACCCTGGGGCGGTAGGCAATTGCTGATGGAAGACAAATGAGACAAAACACGAATGAGAAATGGTTCACAAACAAGAGGAGGAAGAGGGATAAACACAAATAAGTGAAAACGGGAAAAACATGAAAATATAAATGTATTGTTTTGCTCGTTTGTTTTCCATTAGGTAGAACCAAGTCAGGAAACATGGGAAAGTTGCATGTACCAAGCAACAAGCTCCCATAGCCCCCACGAGTTTCATTATATAAGCCATGTAACTGAGACATTGAATTTCAACTTTAAAACAGTGATGTGCCTCTTACTAAATGCAAGGAAATTAAAGCATCACAACAACCATGATGACTCTAAAACTGTACACATGTACTCATCCTAAATATCTCAAATTTGATTTTATTCGGAATACCCCATGAGGCACAATAACCTCTTCTTCAAAAGTCTTTTTTTTTTTTTTTTTTTTTTAAATGGTAGTAAGAGAGGAAAAACAGGAGTGAGTGTGAAGATGGAGAGCTGAACTGCTTGGTGGACACCTCTTTGTGTTCAGACAGAGAAAGAAAGAAAATGAAAGCATTGTAAAGGAAATTGTGGATAGAGAAGCGGTACAGCGGCAAGAAAGAAAACAAGATAATTTGTGTGGCTAACATGGCCCTTTGGCCACTGAACGTTACAAGCTGAGAGGGGCACACTTACTGTGGTGGGAGCAGGGGGAGGGGGAGGGGCGTAGGATGGTCGCTCTGTGTGTGAAAGAAAAAAGAAATGTCAAAACTTGGTGTGTATTAAGCATTTAAAAGGCTTTTGTCAATATATGCATACATTTTTTGTATTCATATTTTTTATTATTTTGAAAGCCAAAAAAGCTGGATATCTTAAAGCACATTACATTTTGATATCAATTAAACAATATCAGTTTTTAAACCTGCATAACATAGCTCTCCACTTCTGATACATTGCACATATTTTTAATTTAGGTATTTTATTTGTATCTCTTCATTTCTTCATGTAATATAATTGTTTTTCTTATTTACTATTCTTCTCCTTCTCTTACAACCTAATTCATTCTACTGTTTTAATGCACCATCAACACCAAAGCAAATTGCAATTTTAAACCTACAGCAATAAAAGTTATTTTGCGATACACCCCTTTAAATGAAACCATCAGGAGTGGAAACGGCACTCAGGTCCTTTACTTGAGTAAAAGTAGAAATACTATGGTCTTAAAATACTCCGTTAAAAGTAGAAGACTTTAGTGCGAAATGTTACTTAAGTAGAAGTAAGTAATATCAGCTATACATACTTACAGTTTCAAAAGTCCTCAATATGAATAATGGCACGTTTCACAATATACATAATAATATACACTATATCATCCCGTTTTAAATCACTAACAAAAACATATGGGACATTTACATTTTGTAGTTTGACAATGTGGAGCTAATTTTATATACTTAAAATAAAAATACTGGTTTGTAATTGTGTATATTGGTAGTGCAGTACTTAGAGATGTCCCGATCCGATCACGTGATATTAAAAAGTTAATAATGTGAGTGTTAAATTAATGTAGTGGAGTTAAAGTATAAACGTGTAGGGGTAGAAGTATAAAGAAGGATACAATGGAACTACTCAAGTAAGGTACAAGTATGTCAAAATAGTACTTGAGTAATTGTTACTTTCCAACACTGGAAACCATTGATAGCAGCCTTTCTGTGGTTTTTGGTATAATTGTGTTGGTTATTTACAAACAATAACATACCAGCTCTCATAATATCAACAACAATTAACTTAACATTAGTTTGTTCTTTATAATGTGTGTTTACTTACTTGACATCGTGGCTGCAGACGGGGCTAAGTAGAGGAGGCTATTTTCATATTTGTTAACCTGGAGAAGGAAACAAAGTAAAAGGGAAACTACCCACATTATTAGATGTACTATACACGGGAAAATACCCACATTATTAGATGCACTATACACTCTTCGCAGCGACTCGTTTAGCACATTAAGAAGCAAGAAAAACATCGGCAAACGTATTCAACGTAACGATGATAACAATGCATGATTACAATGGCTGACGAGACAACCAGATAGCTTAACCGGCTCGGCCTATTAGCCAAACCTGCTAACACAGAGAACATTTGCCCCAATAGATTTCAAAGCAATTCAGTACGCCAGAAAAGGACACACTACACAACACAGGCGTTTATGCACAGGCTCTTTCACTGAAAAAGTGTGCAGCGTTTGCAAGATATTTGAATTAGCCCTGCTAGGCTAGGCTAATGAACACTACACGCTAACGTTACCGCTAACGTACATAGGGGTAAATAAGCTACCATTATTAGCTTATTAACGAATGGTAAATAAACATATTTGAATATGTTGCACACCTTTTTCACACTTTTATAAAAGTGTTGTATTTTAAATGCATTATGTTGAAAACAAACGTAAACATACTCACTCAATCGTCCTTTGTTCCCTCCGTCGGCCAGCTTGTTCCGCCCTCCACACACAAACCGGAAGGGCTAACTCTGTTCTCACCGGCGGAAAAAGGATGTTTTCAGAATAAAGCGTAGTTACTTCAGTTTCAAACCATACAGTTTATGCATATTTTGTATTGATAAAATAATACTAGGTTACTTAATCAGCTTTACTTAGGTTGTTGGTGCGGAACTGGGTCGTGTGTGAATAGATAAATGTTTGCATGAAGTTATATGGATAGCCTACATCTCTCAACAACACCCATATAACAGAACTGTACACAGATTTTCTTTTTCTTTATGGATATTTTACAAATCACTCCCTTTTTAAACTGTATTCCTGTTTTACTGTCATATAGTATTTCAGAACTGTTTTTCATTTATTCTCATAAATGGTGACCAAACCGTTTGAGACCGACTGAGAGAACTAGACTAAAGTTAACTATCTAAAACACTGAGAGAGCATAGCTGTGGGAACATGTTTCAAGTGCTGGGGGTATGACACCAGGGCCGGTTCTGACCAATTTGCTGTCCTAGGCAAGATTTTAGCTGGCAATGAAAAACCTCTACAAAAGACCAATACACTACAAAAAGAGAAACGCATTGATATGGTGGACAGTTGATATAAAAAGGCTTCAAATGTATTTAGTATTGCATGAACATGTTGTAATTGGGGGGTGGACCTCACATCCTCTCAGGGGGTCCAGGGGTGGACCCCCGCGAAGATTTGTTTTAACATTTTAAAGTAAAATGCTTCAATCTAGTGCACTTTGAGCGCCCAATTACAGACTGATCTAGGGGGGTACAACTCTAAACATAGATCGGTTTGCATTTTATTAATCAAATAAGTATGTGAACATTTCCAATAACCTACCATAGCCAATAACAAATAAATGTAGGCTGACTTATTTTATTTTTGTGGGTTATTTATATCTTATTTTACCAGTTAACATTTATTTATTTTTGCATATTTTTAAATCTCTCCAGTTTTAAACAGTATTTTTGGTTTACTGTCCTATAGTATACATTGGAATGCTTTCAAACCTGTTTTTATTTATCCTAACAAAAAGGAGTGCCTTGGAAATATTTGTTTACATAAATTGTGATCAAAACGTTTGAGACCCACTGAGACAACTTAGACTAAAGTGAACTATTCTAAACCCTCAGAGTCCTTTACTTCACCTGAGCCTTACCTGAGCCTCTCAGTCTGACAGGACAGAACTCTCCCTCCACATTATTGTAGAAATAGCTTCTTATATCTGGACCGTTAGCGCAGCAGAAGCTAACAATAATCCCCGCCGGTACCGGTGCACCCCCTCTCTCTTTCGATATCTAGGCCTATCTATCTCTCTCAATGCAATTCAATATGCTTTATTGGCATGAATGTCAGGTGAACAATATTGCCAAAGCGTCAAGGATAATACAATTCAATAGTGATAAGAAAAAAATAAATACAAATACAATTCATTCATTAAACAATTTACAACAATATATTAAAACCGCAAGTATGAAATGTAAAAAGAAAGAAAGGAAGAAAAGAAAGACACATGAAGTAGAGGAGTAATCAGAAGTGAGCTGTGAGGAGATGAACAGCTCTCTCTCTCTCTCTCTCTCTCTCTCTCTCTCTCTCTCTCTCTCAAACTTGTGGCTGTGTGGCACCTGATTCATCACTTACAGCGCTTATCGTACAGGGCAAATGGAAAATGTAACCGGGGTGAAAAGGGTGTTATCTACTTAATTATGAATGTTGTTACATCAAGGCTGAACACTTGTTTTTTTGTATTATATTTGTATTTAATCTTGTGGAAGTGCATATTGAACTAAAGAAATAAATGGTAGATTAATCCATATTGAAAATAGGTGTCAGCTGCTACACTAATTATAATAGTTATATTTCTTAATTAATTAAGATAAGATATTACTGTATTGATCCCAATTTGGGAAATGTTTGTGTTGTAGCAGCATAACAAGAAAAACAAAATATAAGTTATTATACAAAAGTATGCGAGGGATGGGATATTAAATTGAATATAAATGTAAAATGTACATGTGATTTTACGTCCAAGAGAAGCTATGGAGCAGAGAGTTCTCTGCCAGCCAGAGGTGATTTGTTATTAGTTCAATATGTCAAACTGATTTCCCTGACTACAATCTTTAGTTACATGGTGAAACGTTATGCTGCTTGTACTAATTAGACTTATCATATAAGCCACACAGGTTTTAATAGGATTTATTCATTATCTTTACTTATGTTGCGGTCTTTTCAGCAGCGCCATCTCTAAAACGGCGATACAGTCACTACCCATCATTTACATTTCACCGTGACATGGACAAAAATGTAACGTCAGCTTACCTCATGGCACGAATCCAGACTCTCCTTTGGAAAACATTAGCCGGGAAACGATAGAACAAGCACGTTTCATGCGAAGACCTGTTGCTGCAACCCGGAGCAAAGCAACAAACCATTGCGTAGCTAACTAGTAGCGCTAGCTTTAGCTAACGTTAGCTAACGAAACGAACTGCCGAGTAAAATTGGAAAACACTGGTAATTAATTATTCTATAATTTGTAAAACTACGGTGTTAAAAACGACAATTTCAAAAATACAGATTCTAATGGTCAGATATAGATATACAGATACTAAAGATATGCATGGACTTGCTTTCAAGCAGAACACAGGGGAAAACAAACTTAGCGGGAGTGTTTACGTGTTAGGCGTAATGACGTACAACGGCCTCGACAATTTCTGTAGTCCTATTCAGCCACTCGGTAACAACCATCGTTTTTCAGACACGTAAACTCTTCAAAAATCACCAGTGGTGTCACTGCTGATGTATTTAATGTCGTAGAACAAAACGTGATTTATCTCTTGAATTTGTATCAACCACAGACCTTATTTTGAGTTATTTTCCAAAACCCTATGGAAAAAATGCATTGCTTTTTGACGAAGGAACCAGAAGTGCTAAAAATGCTAACTTACTTCCGGGTTTTTGGACGCGTCACTGCGGTTCTCTATTGACTTCAATACATAACTTTTCAGAAATAAGGTCCCATGGGGGCACAAAGTTTGTATTGAAGTCAATGGAGAGAGAAAGATTATCTTTCGATCCCGTTTGAATTGTGCCACAAATTACACATATGATGTTTGTCAATCTTAAATAATAATTTCCATGTCAAAAAAGTCACAGTTTGTCGTAAAACTGTTGAAGTATAAAGGCTTGTTTGAGACGAGCTGCGGCTGGATATTAATTTCATGATAAACATTGTGGAACAATGATGAACAATGTGAATGGAAGTGTCGATGTAAAACTGACACAAAACAACAACAAACTTTTGCCGAGCCAATTGGAGAGTTTCATCAGCAGCACAGGGTAAAAAACACCAATGAGCGCTGAGGGAGGCACAAAGTTTGATATAGTGTATTTCTGGTATATTCATTTTAATGTCACCTCATATACTCGTGTGTGTTAAATTTGAAGGGACAAAGTATATTTTTCCTCTTTTAAATATAGAGCAATAGTCTTTTCTTCCACTTTTATGTGTAATCAAAAGGGTGGTTTTTTGGCTATCTGTGGTTGAGAATAATACAAATGACCTCTGAAGAGGCCCTGAGTCTCTGGCTTCCTCTGTTAATTGCTAAAACTATTATTGATTAAGCCAAAGGACATTTTCCTCAAATATAATGCAGTTAAAGTCCTGTTAATTAGTAATTCAAGTCCAGCATGCATTAGTTAAGAAACTATAAGGGTTTTGGTGTGTTGAAATGTACGTGCGTTTCCTGCAAGACTCTTATCAGATCAGGAGATGATTGGGTCACACACAAGTTAGATAGACAATGGTCCTTCTGATTCTAAAGTAAGCTGACTCTGGGGTGAAGGGAAGTTCAGGGAAGGCCTTCGGCCATGGGAACAGTTAAGCTTTGTTATTTACCTAATCCTAAAGATGTCATGAGACAATGACATTTGGATATTTACAAATATGGCTTTCATAAAGAAAAACAGGTGACTGTTGTGTGATAAGATACATGATAGGATGTTTGTATGTGTTTAGGGGGAATGAGTATGTGTCCTGTCAAAGAGTCCTCTGTCATGACTCCAAATCATTGATTTGGGGACTGCCTGAGGGCGGGCAGGCAGGCAGGCAGGCAGGCAGGCAGGCAGGCAGGCAGGCAGGCAGGCAGGCAGGCAGGCAGGCAGGCAGGCAGGCAGGCAGGCAGGCAGGCAGGCAGACAGACAGACAGACAGACAGACAGACAGACAGACAGACAGACAGACACAAACAGACAGACAGACAGACAGACAGACAGACAGACAGACAGACAGACAGACAGACAGACAGACAGACAGACAGACAGACAGACAGACAGACAGACAGACAGACAGACAGACAGACAGACAGACAGACAGACAGACAGACAGACAGACACACACACACACAGACAGACAGACAGACAGACAGACAGACAGACAGACAGACAGACCCACACACACACACACACACACACACACACACACACACACACACACACACACACACACACACACACACACACACACAGAAGAAACAGATGGAATCAACAACTGCGGACTCACTACCTGGGGTCCCGCCCAGAAGTGAAACCGACCAATGGAACACTGCAAACTCACTGGCTAGCTCGACCAGAAGTGAACTCGCCAATAAACAAATAGCAAGGGAGGAGCAAGCGATACAACTCCTCCCCACCTGTGTATAAATGTTGTGATCATTTTGAAGATCGGCGCTCTTGTTTCTGACTGGCTGTCGTGGTACGTATATCACACGGTGGTAGATCCTGAGCCCGGAGTACTCTGCAGAGTGCTTCGTGATTAGGTGATTGGGTGATGTATTGTATGTTTTTATCATTAAAACAGATTATTGTTTAACCCTTATCGTGGCTGCTTTGAATTTTTCCTTCTTTTGAGAACCCGCTCATATAGGAACAGCGCGGAGCAGAGGTTCTGCCCCAACAGCGCTCAGCTCGAGATACCAGCGAGTCGTTTAAGCATTTAGCTTCCGCAGCCCATGGAGAGAAACTGCGCCGCCTCGCCGCGCCTCGCCGCGCCCAGTAGCGTGGCGTGGGAAAAAAATTAGGGGAAGCCAATAATACGTCCTTTCTTTTGGGGTGGGGTGTGGTGGTCAATGTAATAACGTAACCAGATGAGTGATTACAGCGCCCGGTATCATTTTACACACATTTGTATCATACAGATGCAGGACTTACACACGCCTGTTATCTGACCGACAGGTCCGCATGCACTCTCCAGCCGAAACTCTAATAAGCATTCATTCACAAACTAAATCAGGAGACCTTCAACGTTTTACGTCCGGTTCGCTCCTTTGTTCCTCGCTTTACACAGCTCCAGTTTGGGCATTGGCCTGTCATCAGATTGTATTTGTTGTTGCTGCTGCAGCGGAAGTTTAGTACAATTATTTTTGATTAAATCCTCCAAATCTCCACCTTCCATAATTGCACTTGCTTCAGTTGCTTGCTACTTTCTAACAGCGGTGAGAGTGGTGCAGTGACGCTATCTATCTTCTATCGATTAGATTTATGATTCGAAAATTATAAAAGTAGGGTAGACATGTGGATATTATCCGACTGAACAAAACCTGCATTTACCAAACAGGTTCGTTTTCCACTGACCTTCGAGCTATTTTCCAAAATCCTATGGAGAAATCGCATTGCTTTTTGTCGAGGGAAACCGAGCGCAGCTTACTTCCGCTTTTTGGGACGCGTCACTGCACCACTAAGTTGATGCGATTTGATTGGATTGTGAGGCAAGGGAAGCCAGCCGCCTCTGGCTTCCCTTGGCATGGCCCTGACCAATCACAGGTTGGCAGGGGCATGACGTGAGCCTCATCTGATTGGTCAATCCCTCCATTTTTTTTCACCAAGGGAAGCACATTTCGGCTGGCCTCCTCTCGCAACTGAGAGTGCAATCTACTGTTTCACCATAACATCTAGAGGGACGCTGTTTCACTCTTTGTAAAATACTCAATGAGAATGGGGGAGAGACGGGCCGGCAGCAACACAGAACAAAGAATTTCCGAAACTAAACGAAGTGTTTTTATTTATTTATTAAAATTATAACTACAATCCGAAAAAACAGGGGAAGCCTGGCTTCCCTTGGCCTCCAGGAGAAAACGCCACTGGCCGCGCCTCGCCGCGCCTCGCCGCGCCTCGCTCTTAAGTCTGCGGGCATCTTTGTCCCGCGAGATTTCAACGTCTCATGTAGGCGAGTCTCCAGAGCAAGTCGGACAAAATGACTAACCATCATGCAACGCACTAGCAAGACGTTGATCGCAATTGCGCAGGTCTTCGCAGTTCTTTTTCGTATATGGCTTCGCCCTCTAAGGCTATCGCTATTGGGCAATCCCCCTGCGCCCCTGCACAGCACTGAAACACTTGTAGTCCACGCCCACCCGCAAGGTGGGCCCCACCCTCGGGCTGCCTTCCGGTATAAATAGGAAGGAGGCCCGACAACCTGCTCCCTCTTTTCTTCAGCAAACCACGGCAGTTACTGAAGCACAGAACAAAATTGATCATCATGAGCAACAACTGCGTCCGAGATTGTCCCTCATGTGGCTCAGTATATATCATGAGCTATGACCAGCACGTAATGTGCGAAACCTGCCTGGGGCCAGAGCACGCGGATGCGGCTCTCAGCCAGCAGGTCGCTTGCTTACATTGTGCCCGTCTCCCATCAGCCGACAGGAAGCGAAGAGCAGACGCTCTAGCTGCTGCGGCCGAGGAGGACGATTGGCCCGTCCAGGAGCACGTGGACGGCAGCATGCCCCTGGAGCCGAGTGCCGGGCAGGAGTCGGACGATTCCCATGGTTCACCGTGCAGTTCTCCCCACCCTCCTCTCCCCCGGACGCGAGAGACAGAGTCGGAGTAGGGTGCTGGTTTTGGCGGCCGAGCACGCGGTCCCCTTCCCCGTTGCCACAGCGCTGCCGGCTTTAGGTGGCATCATGGTGGAGCTGCCGGAGATCATCTGCAGGGCGGCCGCCTGCAGAGGTCTCCCCGTTCCCCTAGGTCGGGAGAGAGTGGCTCTGGACGACATGGCCGGAGTTTTTTCCCGGGTTCAGACGGGCAGGAGTGATCCGGTCTGGCCGCGCTTCCCCGCCATTAGGAGGTACCAGGAGGGGGCGGGGGCGAACCCGAGGACCCTGAGGGCTCCGGTGTCCACCTTTGTTCCCTTCAATAAGGTGGAGGGATTCACGGAGGATGGTTTCCCAACCACCCCCTCTCTGGAGCCGAGCCTGACGGCGTTCTTTGGGGTTAGGCAGGCTAACATGATCGCCGGACTGCGCCCTACGTTGGCCTCCCCCAAGGACCAGTATGTCGCCCGCCAGGCTGACCGGGCGCATCAGTGTGCTTTTCAGGCTTCGGCGGCAGCGAACAACATCGCGTTGCTGTCCAACTCGGTGGTGACGCTGGTGGAGCGATCTGCCACCTTGGCACCAGAGGAGGCGGAGGAGATCGGTAAGGCGGCAAGCACGGCGCTCACGCTGTGCGCGTCCGTGGCTGTCTCCCAGACGAGGATCGCTGCGTGGATGACGCAGATCCAGTGCCACCTCTGGCTGCAGCAGGCGGCTGTCACAGAGCCAGCCAGAAAGGTTTTGCTGGACGCTCCGATCAGCCCGGACGGGCTGTTCGGACCCCAGTTCCTCGCCATGGTGGAGTCCATGAAGGCGGCGGCGGAGCAGGCGGACAACATCCGCCAGCACGTTGGCTGGCTCCACCACGTTGGCTGGCTCCAGCCTGCGGCGAGGCCACAGCGGCACCAGCGCTCGCAGCAGCGGCCAACCCGGCCACAGCGGCAGGCGGAGACACCCCCACAGCAACCGCAGTCGAGGCGTCAGACTCGTCCGTCGGCGGCGGCGGCAGGGGCGCCATCCCGTGTCTCCGCCCACCCACCAGCAGTGGGTCAACGGGGAGTGAGGTATTCCCGCTCGTCGTCTGCTCCACGAGAGCCTCCGAGGAAGCAGAGCCGGTCTTGACGGGTTGGGGGGGATTGTGAGGAAAATAAAGAAAGCTCATTTTCCAACCTTTCGTCTGAGTCATCAGTATCAAATGTGTCTCACATATCCCCCACTCTGTATAAACCAGCTGCCTATAACCGGTTAATAGCCAGCAGGGTTCGTTACAAGAGCCTCATGTGGACGTCACTGCACACACCTCCACTCATCCCCTGAGCGTGTATGCGCCTCATGATGAGGGTCGGAGTGAAACGCAGCATGTGGACGCTTCCTCGCAGCCCTTTCGCTCGAGGCCCACCTTGGGTTGCATCACGGGCAGCGGCGGCGAGGGCTCTGGCGTGGCTCGTCGTCATGACGACCACAACACATCTCGAGCATGTGCGCCCGCTCTCAGAGTGTTTCTCAGAGTGTTTCTCAGAGTGTGTGTCTGATGGACAGATGAATGAGCAGGCTGATCAGCAGAGGGTACGCCCTGCACGCCCCACAGTTCAATGGGATACAGGAGACACGCCTGTCATCCCGGGAACAGTGTCTTGCGCTCCAGTCAGAGCTACGGGAACTCATGTTGAAAGAGGCTATTTCCAGGGTTCCTCAAGGGGAAGAAAATCAGGGGTATTACTCCCGCTATTTTCTTATCCCGAAAAAGACAGGGGGAATGAGACCCATCCTCGATCTATCAGCTTTCAACAGGGCAATAATGAAAGGGCCTTTTCACATGCTGACGATCAAAAGGGTGCTGGAGTGTGTTCACCAGGGAGACTGGTTCACCTCTATAGACCTGAAGGATGCATACTTCCACATACCCATCATCCCACAACACAGGAAATTCCTGCGGTTTTCATTCCAGGGAATATCGTACCAGTACAACCATCTGCTGTTCGGTTATTCCCTGGCTCCTCGCACCTTTTCAAAGTGTGTAGAGACGGCGATGCAGCCGCTACACAGAGGAGGGATGAGAGTACTGTTTTACCTGGACGACCTGCTGCTGATGGCTCGCTCCAGGGAGGAAGTTGCTTTACAGACGGTATAGCTCATATCGCATCTGTCCAAGCTGGGTTTCATAATAAACTGGAAAAAGAGCTGTCCTCTTTCCTCCCAGAGTATTATTTACCTGGGTGTGGAATTAAACTCAGCCCGCATGAGAGCGCGACTCTCACGGCAGAGAGTGGAGACACTGACAGCTCTCCTTCGACGCGTCACACCCCGCAGCGTGGTGACAGCCCTCTCCGTGATGCAGCTGCTTGGCATGATGGCAGCCGGTCTGGTGATTCCCCTGGGTCTCCTTCACATGAGGAAACTCAAGAGGTGGTTTATTCGCCTATGCATTGACCCCGTGCGACAGAAGAGGCGCATTGTGGCCATACCTCCTTCCGTGGGTTCAGACTTAACCTATTGGAAAAGTCCCCACGTCCTGTCAGCGGGTGTGGCCCTGGGCAGAGTTACGTCAAACATCTCGGTGTTCACAGACGCATCACAGACGGGATTTGACGCTCATGGAAGCACGGCATTCGTTTGTGTCGGCTGCCCTTAAAGGCAATGTGAGAGTCCATTCCCATTGGATAACGGAGAATTGTACACCCGGAAGTAAGTATTCCCCTTACTGTCGATTGATTTTACAGTGATATCTGCACTACTCATCGACTAAAAAACGCCAGATTATCCTATGTTATCTATGTCACGTGATCTTCAAATTTCTCCCTGCAGAAAAAAAAAAACATGGCCGAACTTTGTTTTATTCTCAGTGGAAAATGCCTATTTTAAAGTAAGTTTGGCCATTACATTGCGTTTTGATGTCATTTGATGCGAGATATATGAGTTGTTATTTCAGATTTTGTGTGCAGTGGATGTACATGATCTTTAGTTTGCTAGTTATTACGAAGATTACTTCAGGAAATTGCGTCCATAGAACATTTTTCATTGTTACCAAGGTGGTTGCTAGGGACGCTGCTATCGATATTATTTCTGTTATGTTGTGTAACTGTTTAATGGTGTTATCTTTATTGCTACCCCCTTCCACGTCAATGTATAGTGTTGGTCCACAGCGCAAACGTATTAGTTTAACAAAATCCGCATCTAAAATTGTGGAATAGATACGTTATTTTCCCCTGTGCAATTCCAGTCTCACATCTCACATCACATCGTCATTAACAAATACCGGAAACAGACCGAAAACACTTTTTAAAACATAAAATAATACTTGAAAGTCATCACATAACGGCATTGTAATGCACGTTTCGGCTGCATTAAATATTACATATCTGTGGTAGTTCTCTATTTATAGAGCCCTGATGAGAAGACTTCTAGACAAACATGAGGAACTGCCGGCAACACTGAAAACGTGACGTGGATCATAAATATATCAGTAATTAAACAACATCTTAGATTTATTTTCGCACAATATGTCTCCTGCAGTATCAACACTAATTCGGCTGACTTTTATATTTGATCCAATTGGTAGATAGGCTGTATTTACACCATAAAGGTGCACAGCTGCTATAAAGGGACACCTAGTGGTTAAAGCATGTTATTGAATTTCATTATTTTTATTATTAGATATTAATAGGATCCCTATAAAGTATATTCATTACTCGTTATTCTCTACTAATAGTTAATTAAAGACTGTATATAATTACTATTTTGCACATCCCCTTCAAGATTTCAAGATTTTCTAAGGTTTATTGACATATCATATTCACAAACGGTGTAATTATGCAATGAATGAAAAACTTGGGTCGCAGGTTCCTCAATAGTGCATTACAAGACATCTATCAATATTTGTGCATACCTCCAGCAATGTTAACTATGTTGAAGCACTTATTTTAACTGATATTATACATATGTATTATACTCTTATAAGATGTATGTAGATATTTCATCTCCGGCCTTGTCAGGTATTGAACAATCAATGAATAAAGAACACAGAATTATTAAATATAAAACACAGAATTTGTGTGATTATACTAAATGATTTACAAATAAACACCACTGCATATTTACAACTGTTACACATACTGATGTAACGCACATGTTTCCAACTTGGGATCAATAAAGTATATCTTATCTTAAGACGAGCGATGGCTAATGCCATATTTGCAAAATTTGCCTCTGAACCTTGACAAGTGCATGTTTCAGGCTTATCAATGAACAACAGGAGGGGTCACAGACATAAGACCAGCTGTTAAATAAAGCTCTTCTGACCTTAGCTGGCATGTGGGTATATATATTAATGCTGCCCATTATGGGCACAAGCAATTTTCACCCATTTATTAATTGTATGTTTTAAATTTGAGTGTTTCCTATCCCCTCAGCCTCCAGGGATGTACACAGTTTAATACTGGCAACTTCTTATTATGGGAAATACGAAAACGTCTTTTAAAACTACAACTCCCAGTAGAGACGTGCCATAGATAGAGAACATGTTGCGAAAGACAATAGCCAGCATGTGTAGTTCTGGGGACGGGGTGGGGGAGGGTGGGACGCGGTGGACACATTCAAATCCAGTTTTGGACAGTCTGCCGTGGTTCCATTCCATTTCATGTTCTGTTCGACGCTCGGCGTAACCCTCGGAGCACACTCTCCAATCACAGAGCTTGAGGACTATCACGGGGTTTGTCAAGGGAAGCGGAGAGAATACTTACTTCCGGGTGTAATTCTCTAAAGCAGTGGTTCTCAACTGGTCAGGCCTCGGGACCCACTTTTTACTTGGTCAATACATCGCGACCCAACATTTTGAAGCACTCGAATCTATTCAACAAAAAAACGTGCTGTAATATATACGCTTTTCAGCATACAATATTAATCAGTGGCGTTTTCTCTCGGAGGCCGAGGGAAGCCAGGCTTCCCCTGTTTTTTCGGATTGTTATCATTTAAATAAATAAATAAAAACACTTTGTTTTGTTTCGATAATTCTCCTTTGCTGTGTGATGCTGCCGGCCCGTCTATCCCCCATTCTCATTGAGTATTTTACAAAGAGTGAAACAAACAGCGCCCCTCTAGACGTTATGGTGAAACAGTAGATTGCATTCACTGTTGCGAGAGGAGGCCAGCCGAATCTGGCTTCCCTTGGTGAAAAAAAATGGAGGGATTGACCAATCAGATGAGGCCCACGTAATGCCCCTGCTAACCTGTGATTGGTCAGGGCCATGCCAAGGGAAGCCAGCCGCCTCTTGCTTCCCTTCAGAGGCGGCTGGCCATTTGATTGGACACTGCCATCCAATCAAATCACATCAACATCAGTTTTAATACTGTAACTGTCATCACCGCCGTTAGAAATTATCAAACAAATGAAGCATTGTGGAGGGTGGAGATTTGGCGTACTTAATCAAACATAACTTTACTAAACTTCCGCTACAGCAGCAACTAGAAATTAAATCAGATGACAGGCCAATGCCCGTACTCGAGCTGGGTACACAGAGGAAAAAGGGAGCGAATCGGACGTTCAATGCGGACAATTATGTCCGCACGAAGTGGCTAACTGGAAGCGCTAAACTTCTGCGTCTATTTTGCTGGCCATGTCTTCTTTTTGACAAGGATTCGTGCTCCCTGAACAATCCTTGGGCAACTTCAGGATTCATCGACCTTGCCAACCTGTCACGGGCAATTGAGAGGCACGGTAAATCCAAAAATCACAGAGATTGTGCTGTGAAACTGAAGCTTTTTGGACGCGTAAGGATTGACGAGGCTCTGGATTTAGCAAGAACCATTAGCACAAAGAAGCACAATGAACAAGTAAAAAAGAACCAGGATATTCTGAGGAAACTTATCATTGCTGCCCTGTACCTTGCGCGTCAAGAACAAGCATTCAGGGGACACAATGAGGCCGCTGGCAGCTCTAACAGGGGTAATTTCGTGGAGCTGGTACGTGCATTTGCAGAGTTTGACACTGCACTTGCGGAGCACCCACGGGGGGGTTGTCTGCATAAATTAATAAGTAAAATGCTTAAATGAATAAGACGAGAGACTTTCAGCTGGAGAGTGCGTGCAGACCTTTCGGTTAGATAACAGCCGTGTGCAAGTCCTGCATCTGTGTGATACAAATGTGTGTAAAATGATACCGGCCGCTGTAATCACTCATCTGGTTACGAACTAAAGTATACTTTTAAAAATGGTTTAATGAGATGATGGAATCAAAGCTGAAAGGCACACATGCTGAAAACCCAACCCCAGTAGGGGGGTCTGGGGGGATTCTCCCCCAGGAGATTTTTAGAAATACTAACATAAACTATGCATTCTGGTACACTCTGAGAAGAAAATAAATAAATCTATTACTACCCGACATACTAATAATATTTTATGCCATTGTTTGTTTTTCACTTTGTTCTGACATCTTGCTGCGAGAAGAGTAAAGAGGAGATAGTCTGTGTGACTCACCCATAGGTCCCATTGTTCTGTGACCTGTCAATCATCAAACCGGGGGTCATATTTCATTATGTGTTCATTTTTATCTGAAGTTGTACCCATGGATGTATAAAGAAGAGTTCTACTGCAAAGTTATTCTCCGTGGGGACTTCCGGCAACAATCTTGATTCTGATTGGCCAGAAGACTCGAAAAAAAATCAGCAAAGATATTTTATTGAGAAGATGGTCACGTGACAGAAGTTTTCAAAAACGTTTATGGTCTCCGGAACGCCAACTGCATGCATAGCGTTAGAAAATTCATGCCGACTGCAATGCATAGCGTTAGAAAATTAATCAAACAAATAAATAAACACAAGGATAATTATGTGTTATTGTTGAGTAAATGGAGAATTGCACAGGGGAAAATAACGTAGGCTATGTATGCCACCATTTTAGATGCGGATTTTGTTAAACTAATACGTTTGCGCTGTGGACCAAGACTATACATTGACGGGGAAGGGGGTAGCAATAAAGATAACACCATTAAACAGTTACACAACATAACAGAAATAATATCGATAGCAGCGTCCCTAGCAACAAGTAACAAGTAGTTCATAATAATAAAAGACATTAAGAAAAAGGCATTTTAAACAGTCATTAAAAAGCAACATCTACCTGCATTGCATTACTCTAAACGTGTAATAACGTGCTTTAACCAGTAGGTGGTTTGGGTTAAAAAGCTGTCACAGTGTTAACAAAATAAAATATACTGCTGTTTCTGGTTTAGTTTACGACGGATATATTTAGTTATTGTTTTGATATTTGTAACACAAAAGCGATGGAAAAAACCCACAGCAACACAGAAAAGATGGTCTTAACATGACCCAGCCACTTAATAAAAAACAATAATATCAAAACAAAATATTACTACTAACTTTATTGTGAAATTCAAACTGAACGTTAAAAGAATAGTTTTCGGTCTATTCTGAGCCCGATCTCTGTAGATAAATAAAAATAAAGAACTAAGACAGATGTGTAATGTATTTAATGCAGCCGAACCATTTATTACTATGCATTTGTGTGATGACTTTCAAAGAGTAAAGCAAGCACTGCTGAATAAAGTATGATTTTATCTTTTACGAAACGTTTTTTTTCATATGGAATGCAGTTGGAGGTCAACCAATCACAGAGCTTGAGAAATAATCACGGGGTTTGTCAAAAAGAGCACATGGTGTAGTCTTAAATGATAGCTGGGAATTCTGGGTAGTGTAGTGTCTTCTGCTATCCTTTACTCCGAAAAAATATTTGTTTCTCCGAATCGAAGGGGAAAAATACAAAAGCATTGCACACAATTTAAACCAATCAATGTTGTCTAATTAACAAGGATAATCTGGTGTTTTTTAGTCAATGAGTAGTGCAGATATCACTTGTTAGAAATTAAAATCAATGTTTTGATGGTATAATGTAGCTTAAACATACCGTCAGTTTAAACGCTCTTTTATACTGAAAAACCAGAAATTCTTGTGCACAAGCAGTTAAGCTTTTATTCTGAAAATCCTTCATCTACGGTTAGCATTTAGCATGTGGCTAATATACGATTTCCTGAAGAGGTGAATTTAGTAGCGAAATGATATGGAGTGGTGCAAACCGAAGCCTACTGATTTAACACTACAACTATAGATGTCGAGATACTACCATGCTGAATATTAAATGAAGGTACAGTTTATTTGAATACATTATTGTTCACAGACGAGAGTAGCATGTGACAACATCCGGAAACCAAACCAGCCGTGAAGTATTTTCTGTATGTTTTGAGTATTGATTACAGCGTTTAGAATGTGTTACATGAAAAGTGATGAAAGAGAATATGAGGAGAAACGGCGTGTTAAGCATATATTGAATGTGAAAAGAACCTATCCTCTGTTTAAATGCAATAACGGACATTGGAGACGAGGTGAGCCGGCTGGCGGGGAGGAGCCAGCAGAGGATATATAACAGCACCGGAGGAGAGATCCAGTCTCTTCTCTTCTTGCTCAGGAGAGCCAGATCACAGCTGTTTTCTGCCGGAACAATATTCTGTCTGTAACACTACCGCGCCTTTTTTAATTAAAGTATCCCATTTGAATCTTTTCAGAGACTCCATTTAGTCTCATTTTAAAGCTTCTCTCCTGGACGCGAGAATAAAGAACATATTTAACACACTGTAAAATCAATCGACAGTAAGGGGAATACTTACTTCCGGATGTACAATTCTCCATTATCCAATGGGAATGGACGCTCACATTGCCTTTAAGGGCAGCCGACACAAACGAATGCCGTGCTTCCATGAGCGTCAAATCCCGCCGCAGATGGGAATACATTGCAATCAGTTGAAAGCTATTTGCGTCCCTTTATGAAGCTGAAGGAGCCTAGGAGCGTCACAACTGCACGCCACAGGGCCCTGAACAAGCGTCGCTCCTGGACGTTTATGGAGTGAGAGTGTGTTGAATTGCCTTGGAGCTCACGGGCGCTTCCTGGTTTCCATGCCTACAGCGTACCGTGTCAGGCAGGCCGTGGGAAATTCCGTGGCGCGGGGACGTTCTCTCGCAGGTGGAGGGAGCGATCACCAGTCACCCAGTGATAGGCCAGCACTTATGGGCATGGCCCCTTAATGGGAACACTTATGGCGTGTTTCCACTACAGCGCGGAGCCCCGTTTAAGAGGGCTGTGACGTCAACGGCCCGCTTTTGGTTGCGTTTCCACTTGGCCTAGTACCGGCTAGCGGGTCCTAATTCAGTTTTTCTGGCCCCATAACATCGGGGTTCTAGGGCCAGGAACAACCAGGCTGTGACGTCACTCTCGACTGCTGATTGGTCAGAGAGAATCGTCGCTCTATATATATATAGCGAAGCTTGCAGCATTTTTATAAACAGCATTTTTGTTAACAGAGGATCAACAAAAATGGCAAAGAAAAGCACACCGTGGTCCGCCGAGGAAGTTACGACGTTCCTACACTTTATTGCAGATGACAAGATCCAGCGGGAGCTCGACGGGACAACTCGCAATATGAAAGTATTTCAGAAGGTCTCTAATCTGATGTGCGGAAGCGGTTACTCGAGGACTGTCTTGCAGTGTAGGGAAAAACTGAAAAAGATGAAGAGTGAGTATCGTGTAGTGAAGGAGTATAAAAATGTGTTCTTCTCAATGTATTTACACTCCACAGATTCTTGAGTGTACTCATCTCCTAGTGTTGTCGTTCCTAAAAATGTCAGCAAACACAAAACTCCCACTACAACATTTATAGACAAATTGATCTAACAAAATGAACTCTTTTCTAATTCAAAATGTGACAAAAGAACAATGATTTGTCTTTCACAAGATGGTGGTCTAACAGAATGACTCTTGACCTCATGGGGTCAAATAGATTTAGCCATGAGGCAGCTGACTTTAAAATGAACTGGGACAAAGAAACCACATGCATGTGGGTACATTATAGTTAAGACAAATACCATGAAATTCACAACGCAATGCAACGGTATCAATCAGTTCTCAAAGACTATATTTAAATAACAGCAAATCATTGTTTCTTATTTATTTCAATATATCTACCACTTCAAATCACACCTTGATCTGTTCATTTTCTATGTATTTCCTTCCAACTTCAGATCACTAGAGAAAAAAGCAAGCAGACACACTCCGGGCTGCTGCTGCTGCTCTCGAGAGGAAAAAGGGTGGGGGGAACTCTCACAGACAAATACTGACACCCCCTTCTCTTTCCCCTGCTGTAGCTCTCAGCCTCCTTTGGAAAAGGGGGGCTTCTTTCAACAATTAACACTTCTGCTCTCCTTTTATTCAATTTTTCTGCTTGAACCCACTGTCCTCGTAAGCTCTTAACTCACGCTCCTCTCGTTAAAATTCTCCCTTCATTATGACTTCGTATCTATTGATCTGACTTACTGTCTTTGTTACCAGTAAATATTCACAGACTCTATTATGACTTTAAATTAAAGGTACATCCCCATAATGATCTAAACAGTCTATGGCTTTTACTTCTTTACCAGGCTAGTTACAAGATGTTGTCTAAATTAAATTATATCTCATTACATTACTATGTTTTAACTTAGCTGTAATATGTTCTTTCTACATTTCAAACCTCAGTTACTTAATACCTGTTGAAATATTACAAAATTGTTTTCATTATCACAGGTCACCTTCTCATTCTCATTCTGGAATTACCTCTCTCAGTAGCCCCTTGGCCACTGATTCTGCATCTGTGTTACCTGTTATAACTCAATCAATATTAGAAACATGTCAACATTAATCAAACAGTATCTTATCCCCAGATATGGAGCAGGTTAAATCTAAAACTGTCAATCAATGGTCAGATTGAACATCTGAGTTGGGGCGGCAGGTTTCTTCCAATCCCTAAATGAAAATATCCCACACTCCCCCTTTTTACACATGTACACATGTGTAACAAAATCCTGTATGGGAAGAAAACCTTCAGGTAACCAGTGGGTACAAGAAAATACCAAACATCATTCACAAAAGTACATCCATCATTTTTCACAGTAAACACTCCAGGGAAAATAAGTGTTCATTTCCAGCTGGCAGTCCTAAAAGAAACAGAATCTTTAGATTTTAGTTTGAGTTTTACATTTGCAAACCGCCAACTCCTGTGGGAATTAGAAACGGGTCACATGTGCGTTTTTCCAAATGTGTGGAATTGTAGGAAACCTGTGTTTCCCATGGAGCTCCAAAATAATGTATTAGTCCAAAGACATGCTCGGTTAGTTATTGTTTTAGAATCATGCAGTTACACTGATCACATGCAGAAATTCATTCACACCCACACTGTCAGGTTGTAAAGTCAAGTTTGGTCAGCCCCAGAGTCAGTCATTGATAGTGCTGTTCTCAAGTCACACTGTCAGTCAGGGTCAAAGGTCATTTGGTCTCAGTTTCATTGGCCATGTGTCGTGCTCTGCAGAGACTTTGATATTTCAGCAAAGGCCAGTATCCTCTGTCTACAAAAATCTGTCATATATGGAGCGCCATCATTTATCAATTCACGATTACCACTTTAAGTCAGATATCTCTAACTTGTCATCGGGACGGCTGCTTCCCACATTTCCTGCAACTTGGTACAAAACTCACTTCATAATAGTACTACTACTACTGCAATTTATTTACACCTAAGTAGTACTAAAATGTCTAATAAATGTAATTCAGAAACTTGTGTACATAACTATTATCTTAAGTCAAAACATTACTAGGATCTGTGTAGCTCTGCATTTCATAGCTCATTATACTCATTTATCTTCAATTCTGGTCTACTTAAAAACAATGTTAAACTCTTTAGCAGTGTGTGGAACCTTGGGTGTCTGAACATGCAACCACCACCCTTTACTTTATCAAGGATTAAAAACAGTCTCCATCCTAAAGCCCTCCTATGGTAATAACTATGCCACAATGGTGAAATCAATATTGTAACAAATGAGATCACTACTTTATTCACACATGAATAAAAATCTCTTGAAGAATTATTTATTAATATGATGGAAAGATTGAAGAATATGGTTCTACACTGTGCTACTCCAAAACACCCCCTGCTTAAAGTGTAGTGCATACTTCCCTCATGTCTCCCCCTTTAACCCTCAGTGTGTTTTTAGGATGATTTTCTAATTTTACATTAATAGTTTCCTCTTTATTGCTATTTTGAATTTACCAATAGATTAATTCATGGTTAATACCTCGTTTTATCTTTACTTATTTATCAAGTCAATTCAAGTTCTTTAAATGTGGTGTCTTCTATGTGCGTTTTGTGAATAAGTGTGTTTATGTGTAAACTCACTCATTCCCGTTCTCCTTTTCTCCTCCCCTGGTTGTCTCAAGCCGTGACCCCGACCTCCTCACTTCAAATCGACTATGCCAACTCCTCTGATTCCGTCTTCTCTTCCATCCATCAGCTCTTGAATCCATCCGCTGTAACTGTTTTAGGCAGCCTTTGGCCCAGTCACATCGGCAGCCCACATCATGCCACTGTTCTTTGCACTGCTTTGCATTTCATCTCCCCTTTACAGTCTCTCTGCTGCTTCATGGAGGGCGGATTCTGCTCTCATGTCCCCCACTCTGCTCCTGTGCCAAATCTCGTGGCTCAGCTTCATGCCCTGTCTGAGGGACTGATGAGAGTATTCCTGTATGTCAGCAAGCGGTTTGGTTCTGGATGCCTCAGGTGGAGACGGTTCAGCTCCGGTTCTCTGTCTGTTTGATGGAGAAGGAGGAGCCTCCTGTTGGGTTAGGTCTTTTGTCTGCTTGGAGGGACGGGGTCGTAGCCTTTCTAACTCAGAGGGGGAGTCCAGGTCCCGGGACGCATTATCCATAAGAAGTCTAGCACACTGAGATTAAATCAATCCAACCCTTTCCACTCTGTCTCTTTCTAATCATACTATCTGTCTTAGTTGCTAAATGCCATCTAAACAACACCATTAATGTCTACTAATGATATTACAAAAACTCCCTCTATAAATTGTTTCATCCATTGTTACATATCTACCCAACCTGACTCTTTCAGGAAACCATTTTCTTCCATAAATTGAAATACCTGTTTCAAGCATCACATATTTCACACACTACGAAAGAACATCTCCATACTTTCTCCAATATTTTAAATCCCACTGTTACTTAGAACAATAGTAAACCTGCAGAGCACACTGATCAGATCACAGTAATATAATTTGACTCAAGTGTAGGCCTATGTCTACTTTCCATTTTACTTATTACTTTTGGTGAATATTTATTTATATTGTGTAAATTCCTTGTCTATGATGTGCAAACAGTTAGAGTATAAAAATGTGTTCTTCTCAATGTATTTACACTCCACGGATTCTTGAGTTTACTCATCTCCTAGTGTTGTCGTTCCTAAAAATGTCAGCAAACACAAAACTCCCACTACAACATTTATAGATAAATTGATCTAACAAAATGAACTCTTTTCTAATTCAAAATGTGACAAAAGAACAATGATTTGTCTTTCACAAGATGGTGGTCTAACAGAATGACTCTTGACCTCATGGGGTCAAATAGATTTAGCCATGAGGCGGCTGACTTTAAAATGAACTGGGACAAAGAAACCACATGCATGTGGGTACATTATAGTTAAGACAAATACCATGAAATTCACAACGCAATGCAACGGTATCAATCAGTTCTCAAAGACTATATTTAAATAACAGCAAATCATTGTTTCTTATTTATTTCAATATATCTACCACTTCAAATCACACCTTGATCTGTTCATTTTCTATGTATTTCCTTCCAACTTCAGATCACTAGAGAAAAAAGCAAGCAGACACACTCCGGGCTGCTGCTGCTGCTCTCGAGAGGAAAAAGGGTGGGGGGAACTCTCACAGACAAATACTGACACCCCCTTCTCTTTCCCCTGCTGTAGCTCTCAGCCTCCTTTGGAAAAGGGGGGCTTCTTTCAACAATTAACACTTCTGCTATCCTTTTATTCAATTTTTCTGCTTGAACCCACTGTCCTCGTAAGCTCTTAACTCACGCTCCTCTCGTTAAAATTCTCCCTTCATTATGACTTCGTATCTATTGATCTGACTTATTGTCTTTGTTACCAGTAAATATTCACAGACTTCATATCTATTGATCTGACTTACTGTCCTTGTTACCAGTAAATATTCACAGAAAAAATTCCCCGTACAGTCTATTCAGCTTTTATTGTCCGATGTTTATTCCAACAAGTTTAGCAAGCCTCTCAGCGCGCTTCAACACCGTCTTTCAACAATGTGACGCTGACATGGAGTCGTAACCCAGGCTTACAGAACTCTTTATCGTGACGTTTGGCTTTATAGATTCAACCCCAACACACCAAAGGATATAGTGAGGCCCGGTCACTTCAGAATGACTTTCTGAAGTTTGCGTTACTCTCCTTTGGATCACTTATAAAAAATAACTCATCTCCAGCCCCGTCGAGCTGTGGATTCGTTATTTTGAGTCAGTCTTATATGGAGACTTAATACTACCATTTGACTACTCTAGACAGGCTAACTGTGGGGACTCTCTACCTCCACTTTTTAAGCCAGGGACTCCAATACCCTTCCAGCTGTAAGAACTTAATATCCTACCTTTCAACTAAAACACGTATCCGTATTGTTACCAAAAAAACACTGTAAACTTCGTCTGACAACCCTAAAATTTGGAATATGGTCAAATCACAGGTTTCGAATTAAATCGTGTCTGCTCACCTTGTAGCCTATTGTACAGAGCTCTGTTTGTAGTTGTCAGAAGAGGCCGAGATGTTTAGCCCTGGACTATTCCGTCCGCTTGCTGCTGGTGGTCTCTTCCCCGAAAACACCCCACTCAGACACGTCGGGGTCACCACTTGTTGGAGATTTGGTGGATGTTTAAAACCAACCTCGTCTCCGCGTGTCGTTTGATAAGCTGGGTAAATTCGTAAAAAGGAAGGGATTAAGAAACACCAGAATGCAAGTGAAACAATAATCTTGTTTTAATGATACAAGGTAACAATACAAATACAAAGGAATCACGAAGAACTCTGCAGAGTACTCCGGGCTCAGGTTCTACCACGTGTGAGACAGGTCTCAGGGAACGGCCGGTCAAAAACAAGAGCGCGAACCAAAGGAAAACACAGGCTTTCATACTAAAACACAGGAGGAGGTGTGTGCGTGCTTTCCCCCAGAGGTCATCTTATTGGGAGAGACCAACACATGGCCTGTCGCACCCAATCAGTGCGACACAGCAGAAGAAACCCGGAAACAAAAAGTCTCTTTCAGTTTGACGAAGACCAGACACCTTTTGGTGTCTGGTACGAACCTGCTCTAAACAACAAGTTTCCTTATCTTATTTCACATCTTGCAGCCAGCACACACACATCCCCTTTATGGCCCTTTGTCCCTGAGTCCATCTTCCCCCCTCAGGTTACCACACACAAGTTAAAAGTATGTTTTAAGATATAGTTGTTATAGTTGGCTAAATATACGTAATACATGTAAATCACTTTCATATCAATAATAACGAGGAACACATTACCTATGCTCTTAAGCAGTATTAGAGATGCTTTTCAAATAGTCAAACTTCACACAGGCCTAATATAGAGAACACACTCATTTGTCCTACCGCCTTTCCATTTGTTTGAGCTATTGTTCACATCTTTACTTCAAATAAAAGGTTTCACATTGCATATTTCCAGCTACCTTTACACATACTGTTATTATTAATACAAAGTAATTAACCACACACATCCATTGAAAACAAGTAGATTTCCCTGATAATTGACATGCTGAAAATGCTCTCTCGTCCCTATCATAAAAGCTGCTTCCATTTCATATAGAGTAATAAAACATGTTTAAGCTAATTTATCCACAATGTTTGTAGCCATTTAGTACCCACACATGAAAGAATAAGAACAGAGGTATAGTTGAACAGTAATCATGTAGCACATATATTTACTGCAATGAAAACACACATATTTGCCCCAAGCATGTGTAACGCACCCTCTTCTTTTATGAGGGGAACATTCCAGAGTCTTGGAGCTATCCCCAAATTAGGATGTCCACTGCTCCCATCATTCTCTAAACACAAAGACTTCACCTCAATATATTGGGGAGGGAAAATATACTTTGTCCCTTCAAATGTAACACACATGAATATATATAAGGTGACATTAAAATGAATATACCAGATTTAACTTTCCTGCCATAACACGTTACTTTAATACTTCAAATAATTCAAATAATCCTTCAAAGCGTTGTGTCCCTATCTGTTCTAAAGCTCACTTCTAACAAAGAAGTCTATTTTATCCTTACATTTATGTTCGACAACCCATGCTTTTATGGAGGCTAACTAGCTAGCTATAGCATTAGCTAGAGCTATTGTTTGCTAACACCATATGTGCCATTGTTTATGTTCAGTTTTTCTTTTCTATAGTTGTTGTTGCTATTTTTGTATTGTGCTTGTTAGAAATTAAAATCAATGTTTTGATGGTATAATGTAGCTTAAACATACCGTCAGTTTAAACGCTCTTTTATACTGAAAAACCAGAAATTCTTGTGCACAAGCAGTGAAGCTTTTATTCTGAAAATCCTTCATCTACGGTTAGTATTTAGCATGTGGCTAATATATGATTTCCTAAAGAGGTGAATTGAGTAGCGAAATGACATGGACTGGTGCAAACCGAAACCTACTGATTTAACACTGCAACTATAGATGTCGAGATACTAGCATGCTGAATATCAAATGAAAGTACAGTTTATTTGAATACATTATTGTTTACAGACGAGAGTAGCATGTGACAACATCCGGAAACCAAACCATATTTTTGTATATTTTGGAGTATTGATTACAGCGTTTAGAATGTGTTACATAAAAAGTGATGAAAGAGAATATGAGGAGAAAAGGCGGGTTAAGCATATATTGAATGTGAAAAGTACCAATCCTCTGTTTAAATGCAACAACGGACATTAGAGACGAGGCGAGCCGGCTGGCGGGGAGGAGCCAGCAGAGGATATATATAGCAGCACCGGACGAGGGATTCGCCCTCTTCTCTTCTTGCTCAGGAGAGCCAGATCACAGCTGTTTTCTGCCGGAACAATATTCTGTCTGTAACACTACCGCTCTTTTTTAAATTAAAGTATCCCATTTGAATCTTTTCAGAGACTCCATTTAGTCTCATTTTAAAGCTTCTCTCCTGGACGCGAGAATAAAGAACATATTTAACAATTGGGGACCCGGACGTGATCTCGTTTCACTGGGAGAGCAGTTGCAGTTTTCAAAGGAGCTTGAACAATGCTGGCAGACATACACTCGGGCCCATACAGAAAGTTAAAGAAGTATCTTCAATAGATTACATAGTGAACAATAGGAGTGTGTGTCTGTCTGGTAAGTTGGACTCCTGAGAAAGACTGCCTAAATTTAAGTTAAAACAAGCCTAAATTGATAAACATTGGTATCCTACCACACGTGGCGTTGCTTTGTCACAGGCAGGGTGAGTTCAATTTCTTTTGTTCTATTTAACCCTGCAGGCTATTCGTTTGTCTGTTATTACATGTCGGCTAGAGGCCAATCACTTCTATAGGTGTCTTTTGTTGCGTTTTAAGTTAACGTGAATGGTTTTAGGCCATTAAGCAGTCGGGACTGCTTGAGGCAAAGACACAGCCAAAGTTTGAAGCTAAGGTTATTGGAGTGAGTGTTTTGTGTTAACAACAGTGTGAGGCTGTTTTAAAAAAGTCATTTTTCAAGGAAAAGGCCTGAGGAGTTTGAAGCTTTCAGTGGTTACTTTATTTCTGTTTTCAAAAAGACATTGCGTTGTGGATTACGGCAGGAAGTGCGACATTCGTGCGTTAGATAGACGATATTCTTCTGATTGTGTTTGGATAGCGTCCCATTTTGTCCCATAATAGCGTGTTTAAACAGAAGAGATGACCATACTGGCTCTTAAAGTCAAAACATTTAGAGGGCTATGACGTAAGGGTATATGGCCCATTTATCATTGTAAACTAAATAGAAATGTTATTTTAAACTAGAGTGTTGTGTGTTGAATTTACTAGACAAAATATCAGCCCACCATTATTTCAACTCCAGGTGTTTTCTCAAATCCCTTTGTTCTTCAGGTCAAAGGTTGGAAAACCAGTTGCGATCTTGTCTTGACCTCATGTTCACAGTGAACCACACGGCAGTCGCCATTTCATGAAATGCTAATTGAAGTACTCTGTTTGCTTTAACACACTGAGGCTAGGCATTCCATCTTCTAAAGAACATCATACTTCTTGTTAGAGTTAGAACTATTGGAAGTACTTCTGCTGGTAAATGTGTATTGGTGGTTTTGTGAATATTCTTGTTTGCAAATGTGTTTTGGCGTTTATGTGCTGTGTTTAACCATAGTGTAATGTTCTTGCTATTTTAAAGATATTTTTAAGGAAACTAAGTTTCTCCTTGTTAAAAACAAGTCAGTTTTGCAACAGCTATTCCCTAGTGGATTAAGCTGGAAATTAAAATAGCGCACTCTGGTGGTAGTACAGAATTATTACACAAATAGAAGAAACACCATAACATTGTGAAGTATAATTTTAAGTGTTATAAATAAACACATGCTTGATCGCCAAGATAGAATTGCAAGTGGTTTCTAATTATAAGAGAAGAAACTTTACATAATACTTTTTCAAACACCAATTTATTGAAGCTAACACAAGTACTGACATTAGCATAATTTCATACATTTCGGTATGCACACAGGAGATTTGGATTTGAACCATATTCATATTTCAAAGTCAAAACCATACACGGTACAACTTTATTTTAACATTTCATATTTTAAATTTGCATAATTTTTATATAATAATTAACCTTATTAATATTTTACCTATAAAAAATATATAAAAAATTCTATAACTTAAAAAAAATAAAATAATAAAACCTTGAGCAACTTAAAAAAAAAAAAAAAAGATTTAAAGTTCGGACGAACAGCAACGAAGGTGCTAGTCAGAAGATTAGTGCTTCATCTTTGATAAGTTAATAAATAATTAGAGAACATGTCACCAAAACAAACTAAGTTGAGACTAGACATTTACATTACATTACATTGCATTTAGCTGACGCTTTTATCCAAAGCGACTTACAATAAGTGCATTCGACCAGGAAGATACAACCTTTAAGAAAACAGAATCATATAAGTACATCAGGTTTCATAGAGCCAAACATTTCAAGTGCTACTCAACTGGCATTTAGAAAGCCAGCCCTTTATTAGTATATAAGTGCTTTGTTAGTAATTTTATCGCTCGAAGTGGAGTCTAAAGAGATGAGTTTTCAGTTTGCGTCGGAAGATGTGTAAGCTATCTGCTGTCCTGATTTCAATGGGGAGCTCATTCCACCATTTTGGAGCCAGGATAGCAAACCCACGTGTTTTTGCTGACGGGAACTTGGGTCCCCCTCGCAGTGCGGGTGCAGCGAGCTGTTTGGCTGATGCAGAGCGGAGTGCACGTGCTGGGGTGTACGGTTTAACCATGTCCTGGATGTAGGAAGGGCCAGATCCATTCGCAGCAATGTACGCAAGTACCAGTGTCTTGAAGTGGATTCTAGCAGTTACTGGAAGCCAGTGAAGGGAGCGGAGGAGCGGTGTGGTGTGGGAGAATTTGGGAAGGTTGAAGACCAGACGAGCCGCTGCATTCTGGATGAGCTGCAGAGGTCGGATGGCACATGCAGGTAGACCAGCCAGGAGGGAGTTGCAGTAGTCTAGGCGTGAGATGACGAGAGCCTGGACCAGAATCTGCGCTGATGTCTGGGTCAGCTGGGGACGTATCCTCCTGATGTTGTAAAGCGTGTATCTGCAGCAGCGGGTTGTAGCAGCGATGTTTGCAGTGAAGGACAGTTTGTTATCTAGGACCACACCCAGATTCCTTGCAGTCTGAGTCGGGGAAACAACAGAGGTGCCGATGTTGATTGTTAGGTCAAGAGTGGGACAATCTTTTCCCGGAAGGAAGAGCAGTTCAGTCTTGTCAAGGTTGAGCTTGAGGTGATGAGCAGACATCCACCGAGAGATGTCTGCTAGGCAAGCAGAGATGCGTGCGACGACCTGGGTCTCTGAGCGGGGAAAGGACAGAATTAGTTGGGTGTCGTCAGCGTAGCAGTGGTATGAAAAACCATGCGGGCTAATGACAGACCCGAGCGAGGTTGTGTACAGGGAGAAGAGGAGGGGACCAAGAACCGAGCCCTGAGGGACCCCTGTAGTTAATTGACAAGGGTCGGACTCGGACCCTCTCCAAGTAACCCTGTAGGTGCGGTCGTTGAGGTATGAGGTGAGGAGGGAAAGTGCAGTGCCTGAAACTCCAAGTTCTTGGACAGTGCGAAGGAGGATCCGATGGTTCACCGTGTCGAATGCAGCAGACAGGTCCAGAAGGATGATGACAGAGGAGAGGGAGGCTGCTTTAGCAGTGTGCAGTTTGTCAGAGACAGCAAGGAGAGCAGTTTCTGTTGAGTGACCTGCCTTGAAACCAGACTGGTGCGGATCCAGAAGGTTGTTCTGATGGAGATAAGAGGAGAGTTGTTTAAAGACAGCGCGTTCAAGTGTTTTAGACAGGAACGGGAGGAGAGAGACGGGTCTGTAGTTAATAACATCAGACGGGTTGAGAGTGGGTTTCTTTAGGAGAGGGTTTACTCTTGCCTCCTTGAGACTGTTTGGAAAGTGACCAGAAGTTAGAGAAGTGTTGATGAAATGGGTGAGAAATGGTAGAATATCAGGAGCGATAGTCTGAAGGAGGTTTGAGGGGATAGGGTCCAGAGAACAGGTGGTAGGACGGGCAGAGGTAACGAGGGTAAGAACCTCACTTGGAGAGAGAGGGGAGAAGGAGGTCAGTGTGTGGGTGAAGGGAGGGTCTGGTGACCCAGCGGTGAGTAAAGGTGAGTCAGAAAAAGAAGAGCGAATATCATCAACCTTTTTTTCAAAATGGTTAACAAAGTCGCTTGACAGAAGGGAGGAGGGGGGAGGTGCTTTGGGGGGGTCCAAGAGGGTGGAGAAGATAGAAAATAGTTTTTTGGGATTGGAATAGGAAGATTGGATCTTATCTTGAAAGAAAGTGCTTTTTGCCTGAGAGATGGAAGCAGAGAAAGAGGAGAGGAGAGCCTGATAGGTTAGGAGGTCGTCATGGTGTTTGGATTTCCACCATTTCCGCTCTGCTGCCCGAAGGATGGTTCTATTAGCACGCAGTGCATCATTTAGCCAGGGAGCAGGAGGGGACTGACGAGCCGGCCGCGATGTGAGAGGACAGAGAAAGTCCAGAGAGGATGAGAGAGTCGAGAGGAGAGTTTTTGCAGCAGCGTTTGGAGGCAGGAGTTGGAACGAGTCAGAGGAAGGGAGGGCTGAGAGCACCGATGAGGTAAAGGTAGAGGGGGAGAGGGAACGGAGGTTACGGCGGACAGGAGCAGAGTTAGAAGAGATGAGGTTGTTATGTTTGGAAAGGGGTAGAGAGAATGAAATGAAGAAGTGATCGGAGGTGTGGAGCGGGTTTACAGAGAGGTTAGAAGTAGAGCAGTTCCTTGAGAATATGAGATCAAGGACATTGCCAGCTTTATGAGTTGGTGGGGATGGAGACAGTGAGAAAGCAAAGGTGGTTAACAGAGATGTTAGTTCAGATATCTTCCCTGTCTGGAGGTTGAAATCGCCGAGAAGTACAGCGGGAGGGCCAGTTTCAGGGATGTGTGAGAGGAGATTATCTAACTCCTCCAAGAAGTCCCCCAAGGCGCCTGGTGGACGGTAGAGAACAACAATGGTTAATTGTATAGGATGGGTTACTGTGACGGCATGGAATTCAAAGGTGGAAGGAGTGAAATTAGGTAGCTTGAAGAGGGAAAAGCTCCATTTGGGAGAGAGCAGGAGACCAGTGCCACCTCCTCTGCCAGAGGGTCTGGGTGTATGGGAGAAGGAATATGCTGTGGAGAGAGCTGCTGGGGTGGATGTGTTGGATGGAGTGATCCAGGTCTCCGTGAGAGCAAGGACTAGGCTCAACAGCAGATATCAAGGGAAGGATAAAAATCAGATCAGATGCTATAACAGTTCCAAATCTTAGACAAAAGACATGGAACCACATGGAGAAACTGTTGGAACAATGGCAAACGAGAGGACTGTATCCAGCTGGTGATCAACCAGCACCAACGAAAGCCCATAGAAAAGCAGTAATTGACCATGAAAATTAAGAATACCTGCGAAAACAACAAGCATGGATCAAAGCCGGACAACCCCCTTGGTATGGACCTGCTAAAAGTGCTATAAACAGAGCTGAAAAAAGAAAATCTAGAGTTACAAGTCTGGTACTCCATTTAAAATATGTCAGCCAAGAATCAACAAACAGCATGTATGTGGCTCAAGGAGCAGAGCTCACAGCAAAGGAAGATAAGAAAGAAAAGACAATAGAAGCTCCAGTAATCCAACCTTCAAAGCTCCTTCCAAGCCTGACAGATGCACCTCCTCCCTACATGACAGAAGAATACAGTTTCTTTCAACCCCCAATACAAGCTCCAACTCTAGGTGTTTTAGGAGGAGTATTGGAGTTGGACGGTCTCCCCACAGCTACACGTGTCAAAGACTTGGAGTATGAGGTAAAACTCCTATCTGGTGAGCTCAACAGAAGATTGGAAGAACTAGGCATAAGAATGGAAGAGGAGCTCAACAGAAAGATGGAAGAGGAGCTCAACAGAAAGATGGAAGAACTCAGCAAAAGTATGGAAGCACAACTCAAGGGAAGAGAAGGCGAAGGTTCTCCAGACACCACAACCGTAACATAAGCTGGAAGACTCAAGAACTGCTCAACACTCACGCTACCGGTGATAGCGGCTGGAGAAGGAGGATTGAAATACCAATCATGGACTCACAGAGACATGGAAGCATTAGCGGCAAAACTACCTCCACTTACACAAGGAGGTCAGAAGTGGGTGAATGATCTGGAGAAATACACAGTCCAAGACCACCTGTGCTTGGGAGACATGAGGGCACTGCTTGGACGGATAGAAGGAAGACTAGAGGCAAGAGCAGTGGATTCCAAGGCCAAATGCACCAACTCTCCAGATTACATTTTCTTCAACAAAGTCAGGTCGAGGTATTGGGCTGCCATTCGTCAAATCTACCCAACAACACGGAGTTTACATGCCCTCAACAGCCTGAGAAAAGAACCGGGGGAAGACATGTATGCCTTCCTGAAGAGATGTGAAGGAGTGTGGGAGGACTGCACTGGAGAACGACACGACGTTTCACCGTCTGTCGTAATGCTGTGGAAGAACGCGGTCATTAACGCCCTTCCCCAATCAGTGCAGGCAAGCCTGGGAGATGTGGTGGCATTAGACGCTATACCCATTGAAGAATGGAGACAACATCTCATTTACCACGATATGAAATACCAAGCAACCCAGAGGGAAAAAGACGAAGAAATTAAAACATTACAACTAAGACTCTTGAAGATACAAATGGCTGAGAAAGATACCGAAGCTAATAAAAACAAGAAAGCGGCAAGGCAAATGGCAGCTACATCAGAGAAGGCAGGGCAGATTCCTCCAACAATTCAAGCTCAGGAACAACCAGAGAATGCAGGGCAGACATCTCAAACAGTTGAATCTCAGATAGTGCCAGAGAATCAGATGGAGAACCAACAACCAGGAGGTTTCCGAGGAGGCAGAGGAAAAGTTCTCCGGTTCGAGGGATGCTACATATGCAATCAGCTGGGCCATTGGGCTAGAGATACAGGCGTGGATGAAGCTAAACTTCTCATCGAATTCAAGGTCTCCGTCCTCACACACCAGTGTATCTATGGAACAGCCCCTCCATACCTCAAGGAACTCCTCACCCCCCTTACCTCCGTGCGGACCACCCGCTCCAGCAACTCAAACCTCCTCAAACCCCCGAGGACTAAGCTCCGTACCATGGGAGACCGGGCCTTCTGCTCGGCTGCCCCCAGCCTGTGGAACGCTCTCCCCGACCACATGAGAGCATCACAGACCGTGGAGGTTTTTAAAAAAGGCCTCAAAACCCACCTCTTCAATAGAGCCTTTCCCTAGACTTTTTATTTATTTATTATCACCCTTTTATCTTATTTTATTCTTTTTACTTATTTATTTTTATTTATTGCTTTTTATTCTTTTTACGATGTTAGCACTTCGGGATTTGAATGCAAATATGAAGTGCTTTATAAATTAAAGCCATTATTATTATTATTATTATTATTGTCCACAACAACAAATGAAATACCCACCACATGCACCAAACAACGGCCCACCATGCAGTTTCCATGATGACGACGGAGGCAGGGGGTCCCAGAGATGTCAAAGACGTACAGGATTTCCAAACATGAACCAAATGCCACTGACAGCCTGGTATCAACCACAACAATGAGGAAGCTTAGAGGACCAGACCATCAGGTGATGCATCTTCAGCACTAGAGTATTTTGAAATCCAGCTACATAGAGCCACATATGTCACCACAGGAGGGAGAGGTTGAATGTTATTTAAAAGATAGTGAGTAGAATATTGCATTTACACATAGAGCATCCACAGATTAGAAGTAGCAGAGTAGAACATTTAGCAGACTATTTTTGTAATTATGAGAAGGAAAATACATTACGAGTGATGTTGTTCCCCCACACAGAAAACTATTGTGTCCACACAACTAGTGAGGTCAAGAAGACGGGCTTCCACCCAAAATATGCAAGGGGCGGCGATACACCTGACGTGAAGCTGTCCAGACCTGAAAACAGAAACTCGATTCTGCTGTGGTGAAGTCTGGCTACAAAGGGAGGTGTTCCAATAGGGTCGCTTGTCTCAAACCAGTGAAGAAGTCAACAAGAACCCAGCTGAACTAGAGAGTGACTGTTAGCGGGAGAACTGTGACGGAGCGACAGAGACTGGCCCAACATTGTCCAGCCAGTACATAGATAGACCCTGTCAGAAGACCAGGGCTGTGTTTAAAGGGGAACTTCATTTATTCTTAGTGGAAGTGCAGTTTTCAATCAAACAATTATGTGATTTATGGAGTCGGATTACATTTTTCTCATAAACACAATTTTATAATCGGTCTGAAGTATCTGTTTTAAGGCATGAGCCGCAGATTAAATAACATAACACTAATTAAGAGCTTGGATGAAGAAGTTGTAGGGTTTTTACAACAGTTTCAAGAATCAGTCTTTATTTATTTATTCTTGAGTAACTATACTGATTTATAGTGTAGTGCGTAAGGCAATATCTCATTTGAGTGAGGGGCACCAGCCCTTCATGCAGGTCACTCTCTGTGAGAATAGTTCATATTTTCCCTCCAGTTTGGAGAAAGATTATTTTATCATATGTTAGTTCAGCAGTGTCAACCAATCTTCTAATCCTAGAATTATTGAGACGCATTAGCGACACCAGGGGTATTGTTTTTTGCAGCAACGATGATGCATAATACCATGACAAAAGCCATTATTGAAACAAGTAAACTATTAGAAGTGCTAATGGAAAATGTTTTGTGAATATGCATTTATGCCATCAGAAAGCCATACATCATATGATATTTTTGTACGCCTTGTGGGTACACGGAGAATTTATATTAATTTAATGCAACGTTATGGGTTTTACATGTCATGTTCATAATACGGTAATCATTGCAATATTAATTGAGCATTTTATGCTCAAAGGAGGGAGTGTCATGATTATACAGATATGTTGATTTCAGTGACGTTGTAGTTAATAAATAATAAAATGTAGTCAACAATAGGTCTCATAACAAGAGGTATGCCGAAGCTTGGGCCTTCTCCAAGGAGGGAGTGGTCCAGTTTTAGATATTAGACAAATAGAAGTGGATGAATATGTCAGAACTCTGAGTAATATTATGCAAGTTTTGTCTACACAGCAGGCTAGGAAAACTACAGAGATACCAGACGAGACACCAGAACAGACTCCTGCTCTATGGAATGCCATTTAAGCCAAAATTAAATAAATAAATACATAAATAATTAAATAAATACATATATATATAAATATGCCTATGAAATAAATTCTGAAATAAATAAATGAGGCAATAAATATGTATACATGTACATTTAAATACACATTTATTTATTTCATGGGACTTTTATTTCATAATGACAAATTTATTTATTTATTTCAAGAGACTTTTATTTCATAATGACACATTTATTTATTTCAAGAGACTTGTATTTCATAATGACACATTTATTTATTTCCAGAGAATCGTATTTCATAATGATATATTTATTTATTTCAGATGACTTGTATTTCATAATGACGCATTTATTTATTTCAGGTGACTTGTATTTCATGATGAGACATTTCATGATGAGACATTTCCATTCCTTATATGCAAATGAACGGGGCGTGGTTAGCTCACAGATCCAGAGACCCAGACCAAAGCAACAGCACCACAACACTGACTCAATAGCTTTTGTTTCACACTCCAGTACTCTTAAGTGGTTTGCAAACTGCCAATAAACCAAACCGGTTCAAGAACCATTCTTGTGCTTTTCTGGTGCTTAAATGGTTCTTCTCTGGTCTTATCTGGCCGCCCAATGCTGCTCTTCTGAGAGCAACCGCTCTGAAAGCTCTCTCTAGTCTCCACTGGGAAACAGCTAAAAGTCCTTCTGTTGGTAAGCAACGCTACACAATTACATCCAGTCTGAGAGTAAAATATTTCTCGAAGGTTCGTTTTGCTTTCTTACAACGTTAAGTTAATGTTAACGTAACTTTAAGTTTGCTAGGAGGCTATTGTTACGAGCTAGCTGTCTTAGCTAACAACAGTTAGCAGCTAACGTTTTCTGCAGTTTGTGTTGCCCCTGAAAAACGTGATGTAGTTATTAAGGGTATGTTAAAGAGCCTGTGACACGATTTTCCCCCATCATCCAAACCCATCAATTTGAGTAAATATTGTCCCCTTGAAAACCGTTACTGAACTGATTTTGGATAGTTGTACTTTGATAACCATTAATCTGCCCTTCAATGTTGACCATTTCCTGGATCTTCTCGGGGATTCTTCAAGTCCCGCCAAATTATGGGTGATGTCAATGCGGGCACAGCGCTCCAGCTGCACCGTTCAGGATCCCAGCATCTGCATGTAAACGCACGATGGGGCACACAGCAGCAAGCTCAGACAGCGATGACAGTTTAATTTTGAACGTGTCTGAGAGCTCATATGAGGCTGAAGGATCGGTTTATGTTGTATCTGTTAGAAGTTTAGGAATTAGGTGCGTCAATATGGGCGATCATACGGTCATGTAGCCAGTGGTGGACTGGGACTAAAAATCAGCCCGGGACTCTCGACCGGCCCACTTCGGTACCACTAGTAAATTGTCAATGGGGGGAGTGGGGGATGTGCTAGTGACTTATCCGACCGGCTCACTTCGGTACCGGCCCCGATGGCCAGTCCGCCACTGCACCCAGCCCAGCCCATGTAAACTGTCAACGGGGGGAGCCTCGCTGCGGGGAAACGGTGGACCTAGTGTCCCGATCGGAGTGGGAATAATAATAATAATAATAATAATAATAATAATAATAATAATAATAATAATAATAATCCGTGCATTTTATCCATTAATTTCCCCAACATTGTGGTAAAAAAAAACACACGTTTAATCCATGTTGGTGTACTACTACAACCAGTGGTGTAGTGGGGTGGGGATGTTTTTACTGGGTGGACGGGGTGGTGGGTGGACGGGAGACACTATGGACGCGCTCGTGAACTGTCAACGGGGGGGGGGGGGGGGGCCTTGGGGACCTCTGTGTCGCCTGTCAGCGCAACTTACATGATGCCGTTTAGACAATATAATAATAAAGGGCGGTGCCGGCTGTCAGCGAACCAATCCGGCCTTTCTGCGCGACTATCACTCAAATGCGGGACATAGTCTCAATGTGTGGGACGCGGGACAAATAATAAAAATGCTGTGTGTGCAGTCCCGCACAGTGCGGGACACCTGGTCACCCTACACACACAGTTCTGCCCCTCACAAACACACGCTTCAAATCAAGTTGCATAAATGCTTGAGCTACGTTTTTATTATAATTACTGTGAAATCTGCCTATTATGTTTTCGTCATTATTACAACAAACACACACTTGCAACTGATAACACTGGCAATGATTTTAGATTTATTAGACTATTAAAAAAAGAAATCATGCTTCAAATAAGTGGGGGTACGGCGTACCCCCTCGTCCAACGCCCACTACACCACTGACTGCAACTACAAAAAGCTAAGGTTTGTTTTCTCATCAGGAAATGCAGACCGGCTCAAACAAAAGATTTTTAAATCATCATCCTCACGATCATTTAATGTATCATATGTTCGCCGAATTGACATGAAAGCACTAATAAATGTAGTTTCATCCACTTGAGTTTACAAAAATAATCGATTTGTTTTTATATCAGATCCGACGGGAGGAAATTCAGCAGCTCTCACTACCGATTTTCAATCCTAATTTAATCATCATCTTCACCACGATCATTTATGTTTATGTTCGCCGAATTGACATGAAAGCACTGACAAATATGAATATACTGTAGTCAACTTCATTAAAATGTTATTAACGTGCCTAAACTCAGTAATTCACAATTTCTACGCATGACAACACACTTTGTCCGTGTTTGGCTCTCTCGCCGCACAGTGAAGCGTTCCCGCATTGACGTCACTTCCGGCTTCCCCCAAAACCTCAAAATGAGTCGAAGGAATTTTCCCGCGATGTTCGCAATTATTGATATTTATCGGAACGGTATCGCTTTTTCTTTTTTAAACTGACGGTTCGAGATTACTAGTAGCCCACTATTTCATTGCACAACAGTTGTTGGGTACAGGCTCTTTAAATTAATGTTATTTTACAAGTTGAGAGAGTTAAGTTGTGTTTAAAATCGTCAATGTAATGTACGTTAGAGGTTTTTAGTTGGACATGAAGTTAGCTAACGTTAGCTAACTCTACCAGGTTAGCATGTTAAGCTGTACTTTCTGTGGCAGCTAGCTTAATACAAAGAGGGGTTTTGTGCTTCATTGCAAACTTTTCTTTGTTAATCTACCTGAAACTCTAGGGACAGTTTGTTTCTACTCAACTATACAGACCATTGTTGAGGAGATGCAAAACATACTGTACATGAGTTGGGTCCAACATATACTTTGAGTAATGTTACTTTGCTGCTAAAAATGAAACATCTGAAGTATTATTTGAGTTATTTGAAGTATTAAAGTAACGTGTTATGGCAGGAAAGTTCAATCTGGTATATTCATTTTAATGTCACCTTATATAGAATGTGTGTTAAACTTGTGATTTCTGCATTGAGTGACTTCTGTCTAGCAGATACCAAGAAGAGGCCCCTAGGGTCTCTCTGTTAATTATCAATAGTCCTTGCAATTAACAGGGGAATTCCCAGATACATTTTCAGATAATGTAGTTAAAGTCTTGTAGAATTAATGTTTATCTCCTACACATCCTGCAGGCCTTGAGACTTGGGTCACCCAGCAGTAACCAAGATAAACGTCCTTTTGAGCTTATCAATAAAATGTATTCATTCCTAGTAAGCTGACTTTGGGGTGAAGGGAAATTCAGGGAAGCCATTAAGCCACAAGAACAATTAAACTTCTGTTAATCAACCAAAACTCATGACTTTCAGGGGACAGGACATTCGGACCTATAACAAGGGTCACTTCATAGAGAATATGTGTGTGTATTCCTTACTGTATAATCATTTATCAACTATTCCTGTATTGGTGTTTTATTTTGATTCCTCTGCTTTTATTCTTTCATATGTGGGTACTGGAGGGCTACAAACATTGTGGAGAGATTAGCTTAAACATGTTTTATTACTCTTTATGAAATGGAAGCAGCTTTTATGACAGGGACGAGAGAGCTGGGGGAGGGGACATTCTTACTGAGATTTGCAGCATGTCAAATGATCAGGGAAATCTACTTGTTTTAAATAGATGTGTGTGGTTGATTACTTTGTATTAATAATAACAGTATGTGTAAAGGAAGCTGGAAATATGCAATGTGAAACCTTTTATTTGAAATAAAGATTCTGCAGGGAATATTTTTAAAGAACAATAGCTCAAGTGTCTGGAAGAGTTGCAGGCTAAATGAGTGTGCGGTACTTTTTTACTGCTTGAGATCAGAGCTGATGTTTTCCTCTTGTTATTATTGTTTGAGGTTAAGGTAACTCACATGTGTTATTTGTATAATCCAACTATAAAAAACGATATCTTAAAACTATCTTTATAAAATGCCAAAAGTATGTGAAACTTGCAAGGAGGGGTTTGTTATCTCGAATGTAAGGGTCGCCTCTGGCTCGCGCTGATTGGCTGTCTTTTCTAAGTGGAGGACCCCTCGGGGGGGGGGGGGGGGGGGGGGCAGCCGCATAGCTCCTCCTGGGGTTTTGGATATAAGCCTATGTTTTCTTTAGACCAGTCTCTTCTTTTCTTCAAACTGACCAGATCCGTGAGATTGGAGGAAGAGCAGGAAGTACTTCCTTTGTATTTGTATTTGTATTGTTACTTTTTATCATTAAAACAAGATTATTGTTTAACTTGCATTCTGGTGTTTCTTAATCCCTTCCTTTTTACGAATTTACCCAGCTTACCAAACGACACGCGGAGACGAGGTTGGTTTTAAACATCCTCCAAATCTCCAACACATCATTATCAGATGAGGACATCACCAAAGTGTGTGAGTCTTTCAGGGATTTGATCTGCTCTCTGCATGTCGTACACACTGCTCTGGTATTATTTATCTTGTAAAATGTAAGTCTCGCTCTTGTCATCGTTCAGGCTTTGCATTTGAACTCCTATGCTATGACTGGTTGCGGACTTGAAGGGAACGCCTTCCTGACATCCAGGAAAAAGGTGAGATTCTAATACATTTGAATTCCAAAAGCAAGTTATTGTTTTTAACTTTTTTAATATGATTGTTTTGGGGCATTTCTGTTGTATTGGACAGAGGCGGTAGAGATCTACTGGAAACAGTGGAGAGGGAGGAGATGATATGCAGCAAAAGGCCGAGCCGGATGGTTACTGCTCCGTGTGGAACGTGTTCTATCAGGTAAAACACTTTGGTAACCAGTTATTTATGGTATTGAGTTTGAATTTAGCATTTGGAATGTCATTTCCAACAGTGCATTATAAAGACTGAAAGATGTAAAGCTTGACATGATTTGGTCTTTTACTTAAGAAGGTGTTTCTCCTCCTGTGTTGTCTTATTTCCTTATCTTTCTTTCAGGTGTAACATCTACCAATGGTTGTACATGACAGAGAACTCCTCCACCTCTTTGCTGTCTTGCTAGTCAATCCTTCTGATCAGGTCATTTCCTAAATAGTGGTACGTTTTACAGTTCAGTGTATGTTAATTTAGCAACTTAATGCTTTACCGCTGTTGAATAAACCCTATATTGCTAGTCATTTTATTAAAACTACGATTTGTAAACTTTTTGATTCCAATTACAATAATCTTTTTGTTTTAATCGTAAAACATATCTTAACATCCATCAGCAATCAATACAACAAATCATCCAACACTAAATAGAAGAAATCAGGACCTATTTCTTTTGATACAGCAGCATGTTTTGGGACTGCTCATTGATGTCATCAAGAGCCATTGAGTCTACCTTTTTGTAGTCGGCCTCTCAGAATGTTTATCATTTCTTTGTCTCTTACCATTCCCATAATCATTAGTTTTTTTATTGTTGACATTGTTTTGTTCTTTATTTTTGTTGTGAGAATCACTTTGCAATTATTGTGTAAGTGCTATATAAATAGTTATACTAATATTATTGTTGTTACCATCATTACCATTATTAATAAGGTCTTCTTTGTTTTCTTTATTTATCGCTGCAGAAAGGATCATGCCAGCCCACATCAAACACCTGATCAAGAGCTTGTGAACCTCACTGCTGCGGACACCTGTGTGATATTCGACTCTGACTGGAACCCTCAAAATGACCTGCAGGTACGATATATATATCTGCTCTGTCTGTCCTAAAGATAGTTCAATAGGGCTACAACAACAACAGTCTTTCCGTTTATTCCCTATGTTCTTTAAGTGTATATTTTCCCATTTAATGCTTAAAAACGTTGAACAGCAGCTGCACATGATGCTCTTTTGACCCCTCTTTAAATTTTTTAGGCTCAAGCTCGGTGTCATCGTTTTGGCCAGTCTAAGGCGGTGGAGGTGTACCGTCTGATCACTAGAAACTATGAGAGGGAAATGCTGGATAAAGCTAGTCTGAAGCTCGGGCTGGACCGTGCCGTCCTGCAGAGCACGAGTGGGAACAAAGAAGGCAACATATTTCTAGATGCCAAGTCATTTTTGGGTCAGTCGCTGTTGCAGTACGCTTAGTTTATTTTTGAAAAGAGTTTTCTAAATCCACTTGTGTAAATGTCTCTCTGCGTCGCCTTTAGCCGGTCCAGCAGTTCTCCAAGAAGGAGATCGAGGACCTCCTGAGGAAAGGAGCCTACGCCCCCATCATGGACGAGAACGACGAAGGCAATCGCTTCTGCTAGGAGGACATCGACCAGATCCTGCAGCGAAGAGCCACCATCATCACCATCACCAGGTATGTTCTTAGCAGCACTAGCAACTTGCTCTTTGTGAGATACCAAGTACTTGGTTATTTGAAATGTAATATTGATGATGTAATAATTAAAACTAGGGATGGGTACCGAGCCCCAGTATTAACGGGCCCCGGGGCTGAATTATTAAAGACCGTGGTACCGTTAAGGTCAAACGTTATCAATCTTTTTATCGGTACTGGAGACATTTAAAAAATAGATGTCATATGTATTATATCTACATAAACATTATATCGCAGTCTTACTGTCGCCAACTCCGTTTCTAATATGCAATAAGACTACAAAGTGCGTCTATGATTTATTTTCGATCTTTCCAATCCCGACGAGAGATCTCTCTCCCCGGTCGGTGTGCGAGGGGATGGGGCAGTTTACACACAGAACCTGCTACATGCATGCCACACACACACACACACACACACACACACACACACACACACACACACACACACACACACACACACACACACACACACACACACACACACACACACACACACACACACACACACACACACACACACACACACACACACACGCACACAAACACATGGCGGAGAGAACTAAGCGCCCCGAGGGTAGTTATGTTACCCGTCTTGAGCATGGATGTATAATAAGAACTGGATACAGCGTCGGAGGCGGGGTCTCGTTCTTTCCTATGAGAGCTGCTCATTGGTGCATGAAGTCAAAATGGCCCAATTTTTGAGAGAGCGAAACGTCACAGATTACCCAGCATGCCTGGCTGTCAGAGCAGAAGAACCCGTTTGTGCGCTCACAGAGCATGCGCCCCTTAAGCCCCGCCCCCAGAGCACACACTCTCGGCTCACTAGAAAGAATGGAGAGAGAGAATAAATCTAGATTCGGCTTTTAGTGCATTTTACAACTTTAAGGACTTAATGATTCTAGGGCTATACAATAGTTCATACTGGGTAGTTTATTTAGTTTCAAAGAAATTATCCACCGATTTACAGACGTCTCTTTCCCAATGTTAGTCAAAGGGAAAAAGTATTTCTGGGCCGGTCGACGTCACAGACTGATAAGGAAATTGTAGTACCGCCGTTTGGACACAATGAATATTTTCATCAGAGTCCGGCGCACTTCCTGGGGGCTTGGTCTTGAGGTGGAAAATGCTCGTTGCCAAAAGTGCAATAAGAATTTAGCATGTAAGGGCGGTAGCACGAGCTATTTGTCTAAACATTTAGCAAAAGTGCACCACATTCAGACAGAGCAATGCACCGGGTTCGACTGTCTTTCTAGTAGCTCTGTATCCCCATCCGTGAGTAACGTTTCCATGTCAGGTGTTATGTATGCTAGCAGCAACACACAGAGTTAACTCAATGATACAAACATGGGTTAATGATTAGAGGTAACTGAGTTATTTATTTAGTTAAAGTTACAGCTATTCTGTTTGCAGTTCTATCATCACATAATTTAATACGATTTGTTAAAACATTGTTGTTTCTTATTTTCAGTTTGCTTCAAGCAGTGGCTGTACGAGAAAGACGTGGAGGACCAAGAAATGCTGGCCAGATTGGCAAAGACCGGAAGATACATAACAGAGAAGATAATGGATATTAACAAGAAAAAGAATGTTTATAATTTCTTTGTTGCTTTTTACATTTTGAATTATATTTGTTATTTTTAAATCAAATGCATCTATTTTAGATGATATATTTATTTAGATGTAGGTTTTTTTTGTAATATTATTGTATTAAGTATAATTTATTAAATAAAAATAATGTTATTAACACTATACAATGTCTTTATTTTGATAGTTACCAGAATACATTGTATATTTAATAGCTTTGAATGGTACGATGCATGTCATGGGGAAAAGTAACAGTGACAAGTGTAGGAACTGTGGAGTTAAAGAAAATATGGAACATCTATAAAGCTGAAAGAGAAAAACTAAAGGATAACGTTTTAGAGGCAAAGAGGGAATGGAGTGTGGTTGGTATTTTGGGAACAAAAGGAGAGGGAGAAAGAGCTACCAGAAAGAAACTGTTTACCTTTAGTGAAACTCGGGTAGGTAAAATTATCTAACATTAGGTCAGGAAAGATCATAGATTGTTGTTTTCTTTTGTTTTATTTATTATGTTTTTTATTTATTTATTTTTGGATTAGATCATACGTCCATGAGTTAAGAGATGGAATGATATGATGATTCACACTCATGTACAGTAGGTGGCGGTATGCACCTTAAAGTTGTTTGCAATCCGCCAAAAAACCGAGAGAAGAAGAAGTCAACTGGTTTTCCAACGGACAATTTACACCGAAGAAGAAGAAGCGAACATTTCTGGCGGGTGAAATTTAGAGTATCAGATTACATGCGATGTCTGACTCTGAGATTTCCCTTATAGCCCTTCTCCTCCATTTTCTTCCTCTTATCGAGGAGTCAGTGTGGTGTTGTTGCTTTGGTCTGGGTCTCTGGATCTGTGAGCTAACCACGCCCCGTTCATTTGCATATAAGGAATGGAAATGTCTCATCATGAAATGTCTCATCATGAAATACAAGTCACCTGAAATAAATAAATACGTAATTATGAAATACAAGTCATCTGAAATAAATAAATATGTGATTATGAAATACGATTCTCTTGAAATAAATAAATGTGTCATTATGAAATACAAGTCTCTTGAAATAAATAAATGTGTTATTATGAAATAAAAGTCTCTTGAAATAAATAAATAAATTTGTCATTATGAAATAAAAGTCCCATGAAATAAATAAATGTGTATTTAAATGTACATGTATACATATTTATTGCCTCATTTATTTATTTCAGAATTTATTTCATAGGCATATTTATATATATATGTATTTATTTAATTATTTATGTATTTATTTATTTATTTAATTTTGGCTTAAATGGCATTCCATAGTTCAGGGAGAGTCGAAGGAAGGCAGGCAGGCAGGCAGCTTTGCATGACATTCTTCTGGACGTGTTTCATTGTGATGATAGTGAGGGCGAGTCAATCTGTTTGTTGGAAAGACAGTAGTTGAGTGATTACTGAGAGAAAATTATTAAAAGAGATAATTATTCAAAGTGTTGTTACTTTAAAGTGTTGTTACTGACCTTTTTCTCTTTTATTTTCTTTACCTGACCTGTAACTGCTGAGACCCTGGGGAACATGCACACTGGACAGACCTGCTCTGGCAACCTGATTTCCACTGTACGTAATAGTATTTGGTTATGGTATATTATTTATATACATCAAAGGCAAAGGCACAATGCACCCCCCAGTGACACACATGTATTGAGTGTGATATTTTGCATTGGTCATGTGAAATCATCTTTACATACTAGAAAACTGTAGGAGCGGCCACTTGTTTTGAAATTGAATTTTTAATATCCGATAATATATTTGATCTGTTTTCTGTATTCTTCTCTCTTCCCAGCTCCATCCATCACCATTCTCTGTTCCTGCAGGTCCTGCTTGCTAATCAATGCTCATATTTTGTTACACTATTACAAATAAAGTCAATGTATTGTATGACATGAAGTTGTGCTTCATTCTGAGTCAATAATAAATTACTTCTGCCTTCAACTGCACAATGATTGTGGACTGCACCGACATCCATGTAGCTGCGCCCCAGTAAGATGAACCAAGCTAAGTTGACATACTCAACATACAGCTGTGCTCTTAAGTTTACATGAAGAATTTGTGAATATTGGTAATAACAGGTTTAAATCATTGTTAGTAATTAATTATATAATTTTCTCATTGTAGACGAGCAGACATGGAGCCAGATGAAAAAAGCAGAATATGCAGCTGCCATTTTCCACATGGAAAAGAGAAAGGGCCAAGTGTATTTGAGTGGACAAAAGAGAAAGGGAGCTTAGCTGTTAATCAGTCCAGGGAACTGAAAACTACTAACTCCACTAACCCACTGAAAAACAGTCCGTAGAGATTTAAAGAAGTAGTTGTAGTTCAGTCCAACGTTTCATTTGGATTCATTTGACAAAAGTCAACTATTTTCATAAAGAATATATATATTTTTCAAATTGAAAGTCAACTTTATTGTCAATCTTACTCAATTTGTGTTTATAGACAGAGAGATCAAAAAGACGTTTCCAACAATCCCAAATAAGAAAAATAAAATTATACAATTTACAGATATGTATACAAATATATATATATATATATATATATATATATATATATATATATATATATCCTATATACACCATCATGTATAACGATGGTGTATGATGTAGAAGGAAGTGTGGTAGATAACAAGTAAATATAGAGTTACATACAGATCCATGTTACAGCAAAAAAGATGGAATAACTAAGAAGCACGCAGTATAATGATAATTACATGCAACAATTAAATAACTGTTCAGCATCTCCACCACAATCCCAATCTGCTGTGTCCTGTTTTCCTCCGCTCTGCATAACACCCCATCACACATACGAAACACAACGCAGAGTCCGAGGGTGTTAAGAGTATGTTTATTTAAATGTCCTCCTCTCTACTGGCCAACACAGGGAGCATATGCTGGGTGTAGAATTTTTCCAGGAGGAGGAGATTTCCATGCCATGCAGGGTCTTTGGGGATGGGGATGATAATCGCCTCCTTCGTGGTCCACAGTAGCAGAGACTCCGGTCTGTGATGTGCAGCTGTTATATACACTGAACAAAAATATAAACGCAACACTTTTGTTTTTGCTCCCATTTTTCATGAGATGAACTCAAAGATCTAAAACATTTTCTATATACACAAAATAACCATTTCTCTCAAATATTGTTCACAAATCTGAAAAATTCTGTGATAGTGAGCACTTCTCCTTTGCCGAGATAATCCATCCCACCTCACAGGTGTGGCATATCAAGATGCTGATTAGACAGCATGATTATTGCACAGGTGTGCCTTAGGCTGGCCACAATAAAAGGCCACTCTGAAACATGCATTTTTGCTTTATTGGGGGGGTCTGGGGGGGTCCGAAAACCAGTGAGGTGTGAGGGTTAGGGTTAGGGTTAGGGTAATGTTGTGAATCGAGTGGTCTGTGTTCTAACCCTAATCTTAACCCTCACACCATATACTGACTGGTTTTCGGACCCCCCCAGACCCCCCCAATAAAGCAAAAATGCACGTTTCAGAGTGGCCTTTTACAGTGGCGCAAAAAGTGGGTATGCACTATATGCGACGCATATAGGGGCGCCACACCAGTGGGGGCGCCCAACAAGCGATGGTAAAAAAAAAAAATTAAATTAAATAAAAATAAAATGGTATTTTCTTTATGTTTCTAAATAGTTTCTGCATTTCCTTAAGGTTTTAAAACATTTTAGAGGAGTAATATGCTAGAGAAGGGCGCCCTATCTCATAAGATTCCATCATAGAATTTTGACATAGAGGAGGGAGCACGAGCAGGGACGCCGTGAACACTGAGGAGCAGGCGCTCGTTGTGAGTTAACGTCAAAAAGAAATCATGGATAAACCAAAAAAGCGGTCGGGGGCAGAAAATAGAAAAAGAAAGAGGGAAAAGGAGACGGCGTGTCAAGGGATGCGACAACAGCTAAATAAGTGGATGTTGAAAGGCAACAGGTAGGAATAGGATGATTTAAAGTGTGACGTCTGTCTGTGCTTGGAAATATTGACTGGCTAGCGTATGCTAACACTGGGCATGTAGCAGCCAAAGGTGGGTGGGTTTTGTTAACTGTGTTCGTTATTCTCCCGACCAGGAGAGAAGCTTTAAAATAGGAGACTAAATGGAGTCTCTGTGAAAGTTCAATTGGGTACTTTAATTAAAAAAGGCGCGGTAGTGTTACAGACAGAATATTGTTCAGTCAGACAAACAGCTGTGATCCGCTCCTCGATAGGGAAGAGAAGAGACTGGATCTCTCCTCCGGTGGTTTATATATGGTGTGCTGGCTCCTCCCCGCCAGCCGGCTCGCCTCGTCTCCAATGTCCGTTATTGCATTTAAACAGAGGATAGGTTCTTTTCACATTCAATATATGCTTAACACGCCGTTTCTCCTCATATTCTCTTTCATCACTTTTCATTTAACACATTCTAAACGCTGTAATCAATACTCTAAACAATACTTCTCGGCTCGTTTGGTTTCCGGTCATTCCGGATGTTGTCACATGCTACTCTCGTCTGTAAACAATGTATTCAAATAAACTGTACCTTCATTTAATATTCAGCATGGTAGTATCTCGACATCTATAGTTGTAGTGTTAAATCAGTAGGCTTCGGTTTGCACCACTCCATATCATTTCGCTACTAAATTCACCTCTTCAGGAAATCGTATATTAGCCACATGCTAAATGCTAACCGGAGATGAAGGATTTTCAGAATAAAAGCTTAAAAGCTTAACTGCTTGTGCACAAGAATTTCTAGTTTTTCAGTATAAAAGAGCATTAAAACTGACGGCATGTTTAAACTACATTTCCCCATTAAAACATTGATTTTAATTTCTAACAGTTTATGGCTAGCTTAGAATATGCAAACCAATGTTGCTGCGCCAGCGCTGACATGGAAAGTATGAGGTAGCATGTACAATAAATGACAAGAATCTGGAAAACATAACTAATGCAATAACTCTGGTTTATCATGGAATCATGCACACATTTGCTACCAAATAAGAGGCTTGCAAATGTCAGTTCATGTTAACAGACTGTTCTCAGATTGGCTAGTATTTGCTAACACTAGCAGCTGAAGTGTGGTTTACGGCTAGCTTTAATGCAAACCGATGTTTCTGATAGCTACATTTAGATTTTGGTTAAACCCCATGCATGTCACGTCCAAATTGTATTAAGGTAAAATAACAACTGGTAAATATAAGGTAGCATGCACAATAAATGTCAAGAAGCTGGAAAACATAGCTAACCATGGAATCATTTAAATATGTTGTGCTGCCATTAGCTGTCTATGTTAGCTGTGCTGTCAGACATACAGGCTATACATCTGTTTGGTGACACAGAAGCTGTTATTACAGGGTCACATCTCTTTACAGGTCTGTGCTAAGTAGCTCTCCGTATTTGTTCTTTTAAAATTCAAAATGTGAATGTACTTTCAACAGCAGCACAACCTTACACGGCATAATAGTGTTTTTTATTTGTTCTTTTAAAATCCAAAATGTGAATGTACTTTCAACAGCAGCACAACCTTACACGGCATAATAGTGTCGTTTTTTTTATTATTAAGTTGCCTTATCACTGGGCTGATATAATAATTTAATTTAGACAGCTGCTTTAACAGTGAATTCATTTTATTCAGGTGTGAGGATGGTGGCTCAGGAAAGACAGGGGAAGGCAACAGGTAGGTCTAACATTAGGTGTAAGTGTAGGGGTCTTGATACCAACAGATTCATTTCTTAATATTATTTTAATATTATTAATAAGGAAAAACTAATATGGAAAATCTATTTCATAATGTTTGTTTGACAATATATCTTAGTGGAAAAGAACACAGGCAAGGAGTGAATGAGACAGACATGAGGTCGGCGATGGCATCAAGTAGAGATGAGACCAGTGATGATGTCAGGTAGTAGGAGTTCTATTAGTTTGACCACACAAAACTCAATGTCCAGTATGGTTTGAAGTTCTGTTGACCAACCTATTCACTGTGTCCTTTTTGGGGATAATAGTGCAGACAGAGATGGAGAGCCACTCACCACAGAGGTGGAATTTGAGGAGATTGTCGAACCGAGAGGTGACGATGAGGTGGAAGAGAATGTCGAACCGAGAGGTGAAGATGAGGTGGAAGAGAATGTGGAACAGAGAGGTGAAGATGAGGTGGAAGAGAATGTCGAACCGAGAGGTGAAGATGAGGTGGAAGAGAATGTGGAACAGAGAGGTGAAGATGAGGTGGAAGAGAATGTCGAACAGAGAGGTGAAGATGAGGTTGTGGAACAGAGAGGTGAAGAGGAGAGGGCTGAGTCAAGGCCTTACTCAGAAGATCCATCAGACTGGCCACCACCACATCAGATTGGGGACTCATTTAGGCAGTGTGTTGTTGAAAATGGCCCACACAAATGTCCTGATGGGCCATATCCAAGATCAGAGAAGTCTAGAAGGTGTTTTTCGAAAGCGTATTGTTTTCGCACAATGTCAAATGGAGAGAAAGTTGCACGAGATTGGTTACTGTATTCTAAAAGTACGAATAAGGTGTATTGTTTTGCGTGTAAACTTTTCGGTGGAGCTAGCGTTGTTGACACACGCTTTGTGGTGGGATATAATAACTGGCAGAGTCTTTCAAAAACGCTGCAGCACCATGAAACCAGTGGTTTACACATCAACGCGTATCTTTTGTGGAAAGAATTAACATCTCGCTTACGCCTTGGTAAGACAATTGACAGTACCTTGCAAAAAGCCATAGAAGCTGAAAAGGCACACTGGAGAAGCGTGTTAACGAGAGTGATCGATTGCATACTCTTTCTCGCAGAAAGGAACTTGCCACTGAGGGGGAAGAATGCTACATTAGGAGATCCTAAAAATGGAAATTTTCTGGGTGTCCTTGAGGTCATAGCACGATATGATGTCACACTAGCAGAGCATCTTAGAAAGGTAGCGGCTAAAAAAAACACAGGATATCTTTCCTGGTGCACTCAGAATGAATTTTTAGATTCAATTGCAGACTGTGTACTTGGTAACATTTGTGCCCAGGTCAAAGCCTCCAAGTACTTTGCTGTGGAGTTGGATTGCACTCCTGACATTTCAAAGCAGGAGCAGGCCTCAGTCATAATCCGGTATGTTCATACGGACGACAAAAAGAAAGCCACCATCAATGAGTCTTTTGTTGGCTTCATAGTTGTGAAGGACACAACTGGTAAAGGTCTCACAGAAACACTGACTGGGGTGCTGGATAGCCTGGGGTTGGAGTTGAAGAATTGTAGGGGACAGAGTTATGACAATGGCTCGAATATGAGAGGTATACACAAAGGTGTTCAAGCCTTGGTGCAGCAGAAGTGTCCAGAGGCACTATTTATCCCCTGCTGTAGCCACAGTCTCAACCTTCTCCTATGTGATGCTGCATCATCAAACAGAGTGTGTCTTACCTTTTTTGGCACTATCCAGAGACTGTACACCATTTTTTCAGCTTCGGTGAAGAGGTGGGATATCCTCAAAGAGTTTGTGGACATTACTCTAAAGCCTCTCAGTGAAACCAGGTGGGAGGCGAAAATAGACTCTGTCAATGCTGTGCGTTTCCAGTTAGGGGGGATTCTTGACGCTTTGGAAAAGCTTGAGGAAGTGGAAAAAGACGGCAAAACAGTCTCAGAGGCAAAGTCGCTCTCTGGCGAGATTGTTACCATGGAGTTTCTGATGTGCCTCTTGATTTGGTATGATCTATTGTCAGAGATCACGTTTGTTAGCAAGGCAATGCAAGCAGTGAACATTTCGATGGACACTGCCATAAGGATGATCGATTCTCTGAAAGAATTCTTCTGTAAGTATAGAGAGGAGGGGTTTCAGAAATCCCTTGACATTGCACGCAGACTAGCCATTGAGATGGATGCTTCCCCTGACTTTAAGGAAAGACGTTGCAGAAAGCAAAAGAGATTTCATGGAGATGATTCAAGCACTGGCCATTTTGAACAGGAACCTGAGACCCATTTTAGGTGCATGGTTTTTAATGTTATTGTTGACACTGTAATTCAGGAGTTGTCTGATAGATTTTGCAATCTTCAGCTTGTGTCCGAAAAGTTTAAGTTAATTTACAAAATGGAACACATGACAAAAGCTGAGTTGGAGGAATCAGTGACAAGATATGCACTGGCTACCGATGATGTTTCAAGGGATATCATTCAGGAAATTTACCCAGCAAGCCGTCTACTTAGGGGGCATGAAAAGGCTCTGGATAAACTAAATGTCCTCCTACAGGAGAACCTTGATTTGGTTTTCCCAAATCTGACAGTAGCCCTGAGAGTTTTCCTGACAATGCCTATGACAGTTGCCTCTGCCGAGAGATCATTCAGCAAGCTAAAGCTGATTAAAACATACCTTCGTTCCAACATGAGCAATGATCGCTTAACCCAATTAGCAGTCATTTCAATTGAAAACAGTGTGGCACGAACTGTTTCATTCGATGCAATACTAGATAAATGGGCAAGTGCAAAGGCACGCCATGTTACGATTTAGTAGCAACTAAAGAGTGCTCTACTACAATCTCAGGTAGCAACATTGTTACATAAGCTACATCATTTTTTAATTTTTTTTATTTATTAGCTTATTTGTCAGGGGCCGTGTACAAGACAGTTCAGGTACCAGAGTTAGCTATAAAGTGATTTACATCTGTGGTTGTTGTTAACAGAGTGTGTTCTAATGGATCTTTGTAAGCTTACTTTTGCATTTTAATGTTTTAATGTTTTATGTTGCATTGATTATAATGATTGTAAATGTGTAAATGTGTTTATTATTTAATGATGGTAGACCTACAGTGGCTGATATGCTTTAAAATAAACCCTTATTATTTAAAGGCCATGTCCAGCAGACTTATTTATTTATTATTACTATATATATATATATATATAATATATATATAAAAAACAATTTTTTTGGGGGGGGGGGCGCCAAAATTGTTGCTGCATACCCCCCTGACACAGGGCAGCTGCGCCCCTGGCCTTTTATTGTGGCCAGCCTAAGGCATACCTGTGCAATAATCATGCTGTCTAATCAGCATCTTGATATGCCACACCTGTGAGGTGGGATGGATTATCTCGGCAAAGGAGAAGTGCTCACTATCACAGATTTTTTCAGATTTGTGAACAAAAATTGAGAGAAATTTTTATTTTGTGAATGTAGAAAATGTTTTAGATCTTTGAGTTCATCTCATGAAAAATGGGAGCAAAAACAAAAGTGTTGCGTTTATATTTTTGTTCAGTGTATTTTGATATTTGAATCCTTATTTTTTTCAGCACATATTTTTTGTTTTCAGATTCAAAACAATTATTTTTTCAGTTTCAAATCTTGTTTTTTCAGGTTTCACATTGCTTTTCACCTTCAGATCGTTTTTCACTTTCAGATCTTTTTTTTTCGCTTTCAGATCTTTTTTTTTCGCTTTCAAACTTTTGGCCCTGATATTGCTTGGGGGGGCGGGGCTTACCAAAGAGTAGTTTGGCATCCTCAATCAATTAATCAATGTTTATTTATATAGCCCAATATCACAAATGTTACATTTGTCTCAGTGGACTTCACAGTTTGTACAGAATATCAGTATGACAATACGACACCCTCTGTCCTTAGACCCTCATATCATAAGGAAAAACTTCCAGAGAAAACCCACAGTTTAAAGGGAAAAATGGGAGAAACCTCAGGGAGAGCAACAGAGGAGGGATCCCTCTCTGCAGAGTTGCCGAGAAGCCCTTAGTAGGCGGAGTCGGCCACTTACGGCTCGACAGTGACGTCAGAGTTCAACTCCCGCCTACTCCAGCCTGCTCCAAATAAGGGCAAAGAGGCGGAGCCGAGGCGGGACCTGCTGCCTCCGAACTGGAAGTAAACAGAGCTAGCTCAGGCTAAGAAGCTAAGCTAACATGAAATACATGCATACCAAGTTACTGCTAACAGTGTAGTTCCCCTATATAAACGTTACATTCATAATCAAATGAGACAATCTGCAAGAGAATTAGCTATATTTTGTTATCGTTAATGTTTGTCATTCACACGTTAAGAAAATAAGTACCGATACATAGCAGAACAATTGTGGCGATGTTCGGCTTAATAAGCCTTGTTCAACATAATTTATTTAACTAATACTACAGCAGGCGAAACAAGTCTACGTTTCGCTGCATTCCTTGATCTCCAGTTATAACGACGGACTCCATCGCCCGGACCTAACGGAGCCGCAGTGGGCTAGCTCCGGGACGCCGGCTGGAGCTAGCCCCCTGCGGCTCCGTTAGCTCCGGCGGCCACCACTGGGATAATTGGGTCCCCTATTAACATTTGCTCCCGTTTAGCATTATGGGCGTCATAGCCACAGACTATAGAGAGGCGAAGTCCCGCCCATCTACTTCCGACCCATGGGACCCCGGAAGCGGAAAATTATACATTGAAGTCAATGGAGAGAGAAAAGTCCTCTTTCGATCCCGTTTGAATTGTAGCACGAATGACACATATGACGTTTGTCAAATGAAAGGAACACTTTGCAAGTAAAAAAAAATTTTTGTCATAAAACTGTGAAGTTACAATTTTTTTTGTGTGAAACCGCTCAGTGAACTACAGGTCTCTGGTCTCGCACAATACGCGTCACCATCACAAAGATGGCCGTCACGTTAGCAAATTTCACCTGTTTCTTTCAGAATGAGGCGAAAAAGTATAAAACGAGGTGAAAATCACTACAAGTCTGGGCATGTTGAGAGCTGTACATACACGAAAGGGGAGTTAGTCGGTTCTGTAAGAGCCAGCATGCGGGACCGGCTTTACAAGGTTTCAGTGAGTAATATGAGTGCAATGTTTAACGTTAATGTCAGCTAGCTAACATTAGCTAACAAGGTACACTAACTTGTTTTGTTTTGGCAACTAGTTTTCTCCTTAAGAACTTTGTGGTCTCTGTGTATGCTGTGGATAACATTAGTGTTCACAAGAACAAGATACACTCCCGTGTTTTGTTTTAGTTGCTCTTCAGATTGAGGCGGCCAGTTTTATATCGACTATATGTGTGATCTCCTTTTACATCTCGTTGTGTCATTTGAGTTTATTTGCTGTGTGTAGATTCAAGGATTTTGGTTATCTTGTCAATTTGTTTGGTTATCTAGGCACAGCTGTGTGTGACTCCCTCTGGTACACTGGTATGTGTTTTCCTAATGTAGAGAGCATTGATTCATTAATAAACTACACACTGACTCTAGATCCTGACCAAATCCTTTTTTTTTGTTGATCAAATGTTTTTCAAAAATGTATTGTATATTACACTGAACAAAAATATAAACGCAACACTTTTGTTTTTGCTCCCATTTTTCATGAGATGAACTCAAAGATCTAAAACATTTTCTATGTACACAAAATAAACCATTTCTCTCAAATATTGTTCACAAAACTGAAAAAATCTGTGATAGTGAGCACTTCTCCTTTGCCGAAATAATCCATCCCACCTCACAGGTGTGGCATATCAAGATGCTGATTAGACAGCATGATTATTGCATAGGTATGCCTTAGGCTGGCAACAATAAAAGGCCACTCTGAAACGTGCATTTTTGCTTTATTGGGGGGGTCTGGGGGGGTCCGAAAACCAGTGAGGTGTGAGGGTTAGGATTAGGGTTAGGGTTAGGGTAATGTTGTGAATCGAGTGGCCTGTGTTCATCGTCCATAACATACGCCTGCCCATACCATAACCCCACCACCACCATGGGCCACTCGATTCACAACATTACCCTAACCCTAACCCTAACCCTAATCCTAACCCTCACACCAGATACTGACTGGTTTTCGGACCCCCCCAGACCCCCCCAATAAAGTAAAAATTCACGTTTCAGAGTGGCCTTATGCTGAGATGGATTATCTCGGCAAAGGAGAAGTGCTCACTATCACAGATTTTTTCAGATTTGTGAACAATATTTTGAGAGAAATGGTTATTTTGTGTATGTAGAAAATGTTTTAGATCTTTGAGTTCATCTCATGAAAAATGGGAGCAAAAACAAAAGTGTTGCGTTTATATTTTTGTTCAGTGTAGTATTTTGAATACTTAAAACGAAAGTTAGTTATAATAATATTATAATATAATCAGTTATATTCTTGTATAACCCATAATGAGAATGCTTCTTGATGGTTTTTGAATATGTATGTTTGCTTACAATTTTAGTTGTTGCTGTTTTGATAAATTTGCGTTTTAAAAAGAGGGTGTTGAGATCTTCATAGTCATAGCCATAGAATATGTCTGGTCATGTCCAGTCCTGTACATCAGAGGCCATGCCCAGTTTCCACAAATATGGGTGTGGAGGAGGTGTCTTTGGTTTTTATATCCTGTTGTTGAGTATAAAGACACTGGATCTTTGGGGAGAGCGCGAGAGAGAGGGGGGGTTTCCCCTGGTATACTCTCTCCTGGTAGGCTCTGGCCCTCAGAGCTGGGTTTTTGCTCTCGGTAAGGTTCTCTCGAGCTGGGTAACTATTGCTTAAATCTCTGTGTATTGAATGCTGAGGAAATGGTTTCGACGAAAGTTTTGAACGGACCTCTTGGACCAAAACATTCTTTAAATGTGATGGACTTCTTAAACCAATCATTAATAAATGAGTTGGAATTCTTAAGCCTACCATTCTTAAATGTGTCAGGATTTTAGAACTAATTAGAGAACCTTCGCCACCACGAGAAAATTCCTTTTGAATTTCGTGGGAAGACTTTAATGGGTCAACTATGAATTAAGGTTTTAAATTAGAAGATAACCCCAGCATGATATGTTTAGTATGATTAAAATGTTGTAAAGAGAGAAGGCAAAAACCCTGTATTAGTTTGGACCTATTTTTCTTCAAATAAACTGATCCCACCTTTTGGATTGGGACAACTTAAAAGACATCTGCGCTCTCCTCTCCTGCTTCAAAGGTAAGATTGCACCCTGCCACACTCTCACTTAGGTAGGGCCACACCTCATTTACTGATATCAAAATCCTTCGGGATCGCTTAAACAGATTAAAGAGAGTTGTCTGAATTGAAACAGCAGTTAATTGAACCTGGTTCTTCGGGGAGTTAATAGAGGTGAGATCTTGCTGACGTTGGTGGATCTGAGCCAACCAGTAAACTTACATGGACTGAATAACTTCAGTCAGGTCAATTAGTAGGTCTGAGTAATTTCCCGGAATAAATTATCAGGACTTTACCAACTCTTACACTAGACAAAACCATAATGAATAATTACAGGCCAATATCAAACCTTCCCTTTTTAAGCAAATTGATTGAAAAAGCAGTTTTTCAACAGTTGAGTAATTTCATGTTTTTAACTGACGGTTTTGATGTGTTTCAGTCGGGCTTTAGACTTAACCACAGCACTGAGACTTCACTTGTTAAGGTCTTAAATGACATCCATTTGAACACAGACAGTGGCTGAATATCAGTGTTAGTATTATTAGATCTCAGCGCTGCCTTTGATACTGTTGACCACAACATATTGCTAGACTGTCTTGAAAACTGGGTGGGAGTTTCAGCAACAGCTCTAAACTGGTTTAGCTCCTACTTGAAGGACAGAACAAACTTTGTCTCAATAGGCAATTACAAATCAACCCTGACAAAATATGCTGAAGTTCACTGCTGTGAGGAGTCCAGTTCTGTCTCTCATTCTCTGGTCCAGCCTGTCTGCATCACTTGGACACCTTAAACAAACAGATATGTAAAGTACCATGCGTACAAACAATATAACTCATTCTCCTCTGTTGAACATGTTGGATTGTGTATTGTCCGAGTCAGGGTCCTTTTTATTTTACTGTAACTTTGGAAGTTGTGTTACCAATGCTTACTGTTTATTTGATATCAATTTGGTAATACAATTAATAAAAACAACAAGGTTAGGGTTTGTTCTTCAGATATGACTGACGTTAAGGTGTAAGCTCAATAATGAACTCCAGCTCAACCAACCACGTTGTAATATCTAAGTAATCATCTTGAAATATGCCATTAATAATTGTATTATACACAGATCTTATTGTGAGGTTGATTTCGCATACACTACTTCGACGTTAGCTAAATCAAAAAAAGCATGGATAATTTACAAAGGCTTTAAAAACACAGCAGGAGCCCAAGACAATTATAAAACGTGTCATTATTTCAGTACAGTTCAATTGGTTTTATTTTCATAAACGGTTATCAACCGTTAGTGCCAAAGCAGTAATAATAATAATAATAATAATGCATTTTATTTATATAGCGCTTTTCACAACTCAAAGACGCTTTACAATATGAGGGAGGGTAGACAAACAAGGACAGGCAAACAAGTAAGTATAGTAAAATAAAAAAATAAAAAGGCAGTCAAGAAGAAGTTGATTGAGAGGGGGGGTGGGGGGCTTATGGGTAGACAGAGTTGAAAATATGTGTTTTGAGGCGGGACTGAAAGACTGTGAGGGACTCAGAGTCATGGAGATCTTGGGGGAGAGAATTCCAGAGCCTAGGAGCTGCCACTGAGAAGGCTCTGTCCCCAAAGCCGCAGAGTCTGGATGTGGGAATGGATAGGAGTCCGGCTGCGGTGGATCTGAGGGACCGTGGGGGTTGATAAGGAGTGAGAAGGTTTGTGAGATAAGGGGGAGCCAAATGGTGGAGTGCTTTGTAGGTGAGGACCAGAATTTTGTAGTTGATGCGATGGGAGACAGGAAGCCAGTGGAGGTCGTTGAGGACTGGGGTGATGTGATGTGATGCCATGATTTGGTATGGGTGAGGAGACGTGCAGCTGCATTTTGAACCCGTTGGAGTCTGATGAGGGATGTAGTGCTGATCCCGTAAAGAAGTGAGTTGCAGTAGTCAAGGCGGGAGGAAATGAAGGCATGGATTAGTCGTTCGGCTGCGGGGCGGGTGAGAGAGGGTAGGATTTTTGCAATATTGCGGAGGTAGAAAAATTAGGTTTTGACTGTTTGGCGGATGTGAGGTTCGAGGGAGAGGTTGGGGTCAAAGATTACGCCAAGGTTGCGTGCCTGATTGGAGGGGGAAACAATGGTGCCATCGATGGTGAGTGTTATGTTAGTGACCTTGCTGAGGGTGGATTTGGAGCCAATTAGGAGGAGTTCTGTTTTGTTGCTGTTCAGTTTGAGGAGGTTATGTTGCATGTTGGAGAGGTAGGCAGATTTAGCGGCAATAAGAGCATCTCTGTATGCATTAAGATGGAGTTTGTAGTTTATGTAATGGACTGTGAGGGATGATTTCTTTGAAAGACGTTCAAGTTGGCGGCCTCGCTGCTTCATTTTTCGCAGTGCGGGTGTGAAACAGGGTGAGGAGGTCTTGAAAGTAACAGTTTTATTTTTGAGGGGGGCTAAAGTGTTGAGGGAGGTGAGTAGGGTGGAGTTGAGGTGGTTGAGCAGATCATCAGGTGAGCTGAGGGTTGCGTCCAGGGGGAGATTAGACGATAGCAGTTCGGAGAGATGGTTATGGTCAATGGAGTGTAGATTACGGGAGGTGATGTTTCTGGGTGGGCAGGGGTTTCGGGTGGGGGAGGCAGTTTGTGGTCGGAGAGGGGAAATGGGCAAGGGTGGAGGTCAATCACTGGGAGGTTGGTAGAGCAGACGAGATCAAGAATGTGTCCTTTGTCATGGGTGGGGAAGGTGACATGTTGGGTGATAGAGAAATTGTCCAGTAGGGTTGTGAATTCGGATGCCAGCTTGAAGGTGGGTGAGTCAATGTGAATGTTGAGGTCACCAAGTAGTAACAGACGTTGAGACAGGGATGAAGCAAGTGTGAGGAATTCAGTGAAATCGGAGAGGAAGGAGGGATGAGGTTTAGGAGGCCGGTAGATGAGGATGACTGTCAGTGAGGGAGGGGCTTTGAAGGCAATGAATTCAAAGGATGATACTGAGGGGAGGGTTAGTTCTGTGATCTGGATGTTCTGATTGTGGATTACAGCAAGGCCGCCACCACGGTGGGAGGGGCGGGGTTTAGTGATGTATTTAAAGCCAGGGGGGTGAGGGAGAAGAAGTCATCGGGCTGTTGCCAGGTTTCGGTGAGCAGAAGGAAATCAAGGGATTTTTCCAAGATTAGTTCATGGAGGATGAGGGCTTTCTTGTTGAGTGATCGGATGTTAAGGAGGGCAATATTAGTTGAGTGGGAGGGGCGTGGTGTGGTCACAGTAGTGCTGTACCGATGCGTCGACGATGTTGACGCGTCGACTTCAAAATATCGTCGACGACATATTTCCTCGTCGCCGCATCGCCACACACGTGGGTCACCCAAAACAACAACAAGCAGTTCGCAATCGCACTTTAAACACTATGGAGACTGAAACGGCTACCACTTCCTCCTCACAGGATTGCGCACGAAGCCCTGCAAAAAGCCCCCAAACAAAAACATCTCGCCCTAGGTCTTTCAAATTGAATTGATTGAAATCTCCAATATCAACGTAAGAGCTTGTTCGGGGGTGCTAACACTTAACCATAAACTTCATCGTTTACTTCTCCGTCTTTATATGTAGATATTACTTTTCTCCGTTAATCTCTGTTAAGATGTTTCCATAGCAACAACAACTTCCTGTCAACAGCGCTACCTCTCCTTCAAAATAAAAGCATATTCATAAATAGGAACAGCCCTAGTGTGTTGTGCAGCTTGAGTTCTGTGCACTTCGGTAGTGCTAACTATCTTATAGCTCTCCGTGCGGTTTGTTCGTGCTTGGTTGGTTCGTGCTTGGTTGGTTAGTAGTTAATGTTAGCTACCTAGCTAGCGGCGCCAGCTGTGTGTTAGTTAACGTTTGTCAGCATTTAATGTTGGATTGAATGGTAGCTAGTTTACGTCTGCAGAACACCGTTATCTAGCCGCTACTAACCCGGAACGAACAAACTGCACAGAGAGCTAACTCATGTTGTGGTCGTTTACGAGTCAAACATAACATTAGACTAACATTAGTCAGCTTATAGCAGGGGTCGGCAACCCATGCTGGCACGCGGCACCGTAACCAGTGGCACACTAGGAACAAGTGGAATAAGTGTGCAAAATATTTAAATTGTATTTTCGGATCCTGAACGAGACCGCTGCCAGAGCGCGTCCCCCCGTTACCTGCAGAAGGAAGCCATGCACGCAACGCAGCCCCGCTCTCTTTAACTCCAGGCGACTTTCTGCCGCTTTCCTCCGTGGTGCAGTGCTGATCGTTTCACCACGGAGGAAAGCACTTCACTAATTGCAGTACCCATAAGGAGCTGTACAAATGCCGCAGTTTTTGCGTCGCTGTGTATTTACTTGAAAGCCCAGTGGCGATCTGCTCATCTCTCATCGAAATAATATGCTACAAAGGGGCGGACTGGCCATCTGTGTGTTGAACTTTCCTGTCGGCTCCCAGACCGTAGTCGAGGAGGGCAGAAGCAACAGCTTCAGGTTCAATAACCCACTTTAGCTTAAATGACTGGAGAGAAGCGAGCTCTTCTTGGGAGGCCGTTGCATTTATTTAGTTGTTCTTCTGTTTCACAAAATACATCACAGACCTCTGTTTTTCTGCTGCCTCGTTTCACTTCCAGAAACATACACACGTTCCCTCGCAGTCACTCTACCATCCACAAACAAACACACATGCACAAGCCACACCCCTATCTCTCTCTCTCTCTCTCTCTCTCTCTCTCTCTCTCTCTCTCTCTCTCTCTCTCTCTCTCTCTCTCTCTCTCTCTCTCTCTCTTAAAGAGACAGCGATCTCATCTCACTCTGCATGACCCTAATATCACAACATGTGTGCTCTGGAGAATCACAGAACGGACGATCGTCCTTATTATTATGCCGTTTAAACCAATTATTTAAAGGTGTTTGTTAAATTCGGAATCATGTAAGTAGCGCTGACAGGTCCACACACTGCTTCCCCGAGGCTCCCCCGCCATCCTGCTGATAGTTGATGAGCGTCAAGCTCCTCAACCCCCCCCCCCCCCTGTTGATAATTCTCGATCGTCGGCACGCTGATAACCATTAATTTCTTTAAATGGCACTTCATATCAAAAAGGTTGCCGACCCCTGGCTTATAGTATAAATGTATGTCAACTAACGGAGCCGAGCAATGTCCAGGCCAGGGCTGCACGTAAGCTGGTGCGCAGTTGTCATGAATGAAGTAATGTTTTTTGGTATTTATTTGAGATACAGAAACAGAAAATAATCGTTAGATTAGTCGACTAATCGATGAAATACTCGCCAGATTAATCGTTTTCAAAATAATCGTTTCCCCCCCAGCACTAGGTCACAGGCTGAAGAGGTAAGAGGTTGTCCATGTTGACAGTACGGGGAGGAATGTGAGATGGGGGGGAGGAGCGGAGAGGAGGTGGAAGGAAGTGTGTTATTATCAATTTTTGGTGGTTGAGGGCGGTGGAATCCACTCCAGGTATTTGGGCCAGCTCTGAGCAGAGGGCATTGGAATCCACTCCAGGTATTTGGGCCAGCTCTGAGCAGAGGGCAGTGGGATCCACTCCAGGAATTTGCACCAGCTCTGAGCATAGGGCAGTAGAATCCACTCCAGGTATTTGGGCCAGCTCTGAGCAGAGGGCAGTGGAATCCACTCCAGCTATTTGGGCAAGCTCTGAGCAGAGGGCAGTGGGATCCTCTCCAGGAATTTGGACCAGCTCTGAGAAGAGGGCAGTGGAATCCACTCCAGGTTTTCGGTACAGCTGGGATTGTAACGGACCAGTGGTGGGTGTGTAATATGGAGTAATCAGTGCGCTCAGATGACATTACAGTTGTGGGACATGGCGGTTAGTCGACCAGATAGATGTTATGGATGATTTTCCGGACTGGGAGTAAACAAATCTGCGTTTGGAACCTCTATGGACATACCTCGGTCTGCGTAGAAGCCTGAGGCAATTGATAACAGACAAGCTTAGAGGAAGCGCAGAAAAGTTATTGAGATTAAAAAGTTGGGAGACAGAGTATCGTAACATCGTAGTGCCGCGGTAGGATGCTAGCATTAGCACAGCGCTGGCAATGGTTGTAGACCAGCGGCACTGAAAGTGGAGCTGTTGGCAGTTGTCAGACAGGATGAGAGGTCAGTTGCAGGCTGTCCTTTACAGCAGATGGGGGGACCGGCACTTTTATACAAGTGTGAATGTATGCACACAAGCTCAGACTTTTTTTCTGCAAGTGTTCACATCAGGTTTTACACGATCTCGCATTTTGCACCATATCTACCTTCATACAATGCACCCTGATGCACCCCCATAGAACCGGGCCCGCATACAATACAATAATACAATACAAAGTGTGTGTGCGTGTTTGCAACACGTTCTCACTCCCAACCCATCACATGTTGACGGTTGGTCAGGGCCCCTCCCCGTCACTTTATTTCGGACAGCCACACTTATTGTTTTTACTTCTTTATTTTAATTGAATAATCTAGGACTTTTGCTGCCGTCAGTTATGGGGAGAGTAGAGGCTCAGAATACTGAAATCTGTATTGTTTCATCGTCTTTTCCTTCTAATTGTGTGTTTCGCAACATGTTCTATGGAACGTCTCTACTGAGAATTGTAGTTTTAAAAGACGTTTTCGTATTTCCCATAATAAGAAGTTGCCAGTATTAAACTGTGTACAGCCCTGGAGGTTTAGGGGATAGGAAACACTCAAATGTAAAACATATAATTAATAAATGGGTGAAAATTGCTTGTGCCCATAATGGGCAGCATTAATATATACCCACATGACAGCTAATGTCAGAAGAGCTTTATTTAACAGCTGGTCTTATGTCTGTGACCCCTCCTGTTGTTAATTGATAAGCCTGAAACATGCACTTGTCAAGGTTCAGAGGCAAATTCTGCCAATATGGCAGTAGCCATCGATCATCTTAAGATAAGATATACTTTATTGATCCCAAGTTGGAAACATTTGCGTTACATCAGCATGTGTAACAGTTGTAAATATGCAGTGGTGTTTATTTTTAAATCATTTAGTATAATCACACAAATTCTGTGTTTTATATTTAATAATTCTGTGTTCTTTATTTATTGAATGTTCAATACCTGACAAGGCCGGAGATGAAAAACTTGGGTCACAGGTTCCTCAACAGTGCATCACAAAACATCTATCAATATTTGTGTATACCTCCACCATTAAACTGTCGTATTCTGCACATTTCTTATACTATCTACATACATCTTATAAGAGTATAATACATATTTATAATATCAGTTAAAATAAGTGCTTAAACATGCAGTAGTTAACATTGCAGGAAAGCAATATATTAGTACTTTGTCAGGCTTAATATTTATACCCCCAAAGCTTTTTTCTTATTCAAAATAAGACCTTAACCTAAAGTATTCTTTAATGTTTAAATAAAGCCTTATTAGTTTGTCTGTCTGTGTTTCCTATTAATATCTAATAATAAAAATAACACATTTCAATAACGTTCTTTAACCACCAGGTGTCCCTTTCTGTAAGCTGTGCGCCGTTATGGTGTAAATATACCAATATACCGATTGGATATAATATAAAAGTCAGCCGAATTAGTATTGATACTGCAAGGAGACTTATATTGTGAAGAGAAATTGAAGATTTTGTTTAATTGATATATTTATGATCCATGTCACATATTCAGTTGTGGCGGCAGTTATTCCTGTTTGTCTAGTCTTCTCATCAGGGCTCTATAAATAGCGAACTACAACAGATATGTAATATTTAATGCAGCCGAACCGTGTATTACAATGCCGTTATGTGATGACCTCCAAAGAGAAAAGCAAGCAAACTCGGAATAAAGTATTATTTTATTTTTAAAATGTTTTTTCGGATTTCACATCAACAGGAAGTTCGGTTAACTAAAATGTCCGTGCGGAACAATAACCCAACCCTTAGATCAGTGGGTGAATAATGTCCAGGGCTCGACATTAAGGACTGCCCGATGGCCCGGGGCCATCTAGTATTTAGCTCGGGCAATGAAGCCTCAAATGCTGGTTGCCCGATCGGGCAATCTATTATGCCATTATCAAGCAGCTCGCGGATCCAGTGTCCGTATCTATAACTACTTTAGGTAGTTTGAGAGGTAATTAAAATAGCTACGTGTGATATTCTAACCTGAAGTGTGTGTTTTGTCCGCTCACCGCTGCATGTGATCATGCAGAGCTGCGTGTCGACTCGTCAGCAGCAGCTGATATCTCTCTCCCGTCAGATTAGACTTCACTCGCGTTTATGTCCATATCAATCAGATCCAGCTAGTTCTAGATAATGATATGACTACCTGCTGAGTAAAAGACACCTAAACAATAAGTGTCGCTATGAATATGAAAGCCCAGTGGGCGATCTGTTCATCTGTCATACTGATCATACAGTCAATAACTTTGTTGTTATTAGCATCTGGTTAGCTAGCTATGCTAACAAATATAATAAGCTTTTTCTCCAACCAGTGAGGTAAAGGCACATCTTTATCGTCATCTTTATTTATTTTATCTTTATTTATCTGTTGTTATTTTGTTTTACTTGCTTGTAAGCGCTTTGAGCACAAGGAAAAGCGCTTTATAAATGTAATGTATTATTAGGGCCCGAGCACGATGTGCTAGGACCCAACGGCGTCCTAGCACGAAGTGCGAGGAAACCTATTGTTATTGGTGGAATTATTATTAGGGCCCGAGCACGGAGCGCTAGGACCCAACGGCGTCCTAGCACGAAGTGCGAGGAACCTATTGTTATTGGTGGTATTATTATTATTATTATTAGGGCCCGAGCACGATGTGCTAGGACCCAACGGCGTCCTAGCACGAAGTGCGAGGAAACCTATTATTACTGGTGGAATTATTATTATTATTATTATTATTAGGGCCCGAGCACGATGTGCTAGGACCCAACGGCGTCCTAGCACGAAGTGCGAGGAACCTATTGTTATTGGTGGTATTATTATTATTATTATTATTATTTTTAGTCACCATCTTTCCTGTTTTTGAGGCCTTTAGGATGCTGACAAAGTTGTATAATTTTGCACGGACGCCAGGACCCGTAAAAATTGCAACATTCTGGAGTCAATGGGTTAAAATATTACAACGTGCTCAATAGCGCCACCTATCAAAATCCCATTTCGGAATACATTTACAAATTCGCACCGTAACTCCGAAATGACCTGAAGGTTTGCACACATATTCGGGTGGACCTGCTCTACAAATAATCCTGTTGGAACCCTAAGCTCCGCCTACATTTTTGTTCTTCTAAATTAGCATAATGTTCAAAACAGTTAAATATTCACTTAAATTTCAATTTTCTGTTTTTCAACACCAAACTTCATATCCAGTATTGGTGGAGGGTCAGACACATTACCGTAGAAAATGAGCATGTTAGGAAGATAAATGTTGCCACCGTCAATCAAAACGTACTCGCAAAAAGGCGGGGCTTAGAAAGAAATGCTCATAACTCATCAACAATGTATTTAAACAACACAGATTTCGGTTCAGACTGTCTTGGGGAATAGGCACACCAAAGCATTTTCATGTTGGACTATAGGGGGCGCCAAAAACACCACCAATTTATAACTCAAGAGCGGATGGACTAATTATTATTTTATTTTTTTTAGACATACTTTCAGGGTGACTACGAACTCAGATTTAAATTGTCGCAAAAAATTCAGAATGTGGGATTGGCCTATACATTTTTTAATATTGCGATAGCATAAAATGAGCTTCGGACGCAAAACTTGGGACACACGTCAGAGCCCACGATCTTTTCGAGAATGTAAAAAAAAAACGTAGTTTTTCAAAAAAACTGCTCACTAGCGCCCCCTATTGTGTGGTAGTCACATATAGTTTCTCAGAACTTCACGAATTTTGGCACAGACATTCCTCATGGAATTGCGGAAATATTTGTAAATAGATTCCATTAGCGCCGCCCCCCAGGAGGTCGGCCATTTTGAAAAATGTGCGTTTTTCATGCATTTTAAGCACATTCTTGCGAACTCCTCCTACGGGAATGATCGGAAAGATTCCAGTCCAGGAAACGTTGAGGCCCTATCCAATATGATGCTAAATTGGGAAGAACATCTTTGATAGCTCAATCGTGGAATTCGACAGCGAATACACCATTTTTGACGATTTACATGTCGCAAATGACTCCAAACTACTCCAAATTACTCAAATATAGTTGTTCCAATATTCACGAAACGCTATATCTACATTACTATTATGATTGCACACATATTTCAAATTGCCTTCCATTAGCCCCGCCCCCCCAGAAAGTCGTCCATT